>NC_060249.1:33807572-34432572 GCF_921293095.1 Ischnura elegans
TCTTGAGACCCGTATTCTTAGGGTTCGATTTTCATAACCTTGCGAAAAACATTACGAGTAATGTAATTAGCAGAATTTTATACTAATAAAATTTGTACCTAATAATGTAATTAGTGTTAAATTATTAAGCAATATTGAATTTAATAGCTATGGGAAACGTAGCATTTGATAAGAAGAGAAAGGAATAATGTAACAATATGAACGTAGAGCTGAGATAGAGAATGATTAAATGCTATGTGAGGAGTATTGTGCTATATGGATGTGAAACGTGGACCTTTGGAGAGAAGAGATGGGGATGGGATCAACACTTATGAGATTGTGGAGAAAGTTGGAGAGAGTGAAAAGGTTGGATAGAGTGAGGAATGAGGAGATGATGGATGAAGAGTTGGGGAGGAAAGAAAATTATTGAGAACTATTTTAAATACATCTGTAGTGGCAGCAGAGGAAGGTAAAAAGAGAAGAGGAAGAAGAAGGCTGGAGATGACGGACGCGGTGAGGTTAGGAAGAAGCTACTGGGAAACTAAAGGGGAGGCCTTGGACAGAGTGAAGTGGAGACGACTCTGGTGTTAGGGATCTGTCAGTGAAAGGCAGAAAACCAGCTGATGATGATGAAACTATACCATCGATTTAATAACCAATCCGGTAGCTTTTGAAGTAAATTATTTTCGGCATGAAATTTCTTTCGAGATTAAATAAAGTAAACTTGGTAAATATTTGCACATACTCTGCAGTAAAGCTTCGATGCACCTATAATTTTCCAGAAGAACGGGACATTATTGCACAGCCAGTTTCTTTACTCTGCAACACTCATCGAAACTGGTGATACATCATAGTATTATTCTTTTGGTAAGAATAAGGTGCAAATAAGTTTTATTTATATGAGTAAAACATTTTTTCCTCCATTTCCTCTCGAAATAATCCACGCAGGGAATAGTGAATACACTCGTTATCCCGACAAATCATATATAATTTGAAAATAAAATAAAAAATGATGAGTAATTGTAACTTAAAATATTCTAAGATGATTAAAGTGTCTTCGACTTCCAATTTACGCTGCTAGACAAATTCCATCTTGTTATATTTTAAGAATTTATTTCTGGTTTGGAGAGAAAGAAATTGGTTAAGGTATTTTTGTTTCAAGTCGAAAAAAATTAAGTTTATGTCTTTGATAGGTGAAAAGTACTAATTTAGATATCAAGCAACTCTATATGGATGCAATTAATATTAATAATAAATTAAAGCTGTAAAAGGAACGCCTTTTTAGCTGTGGAGATTGTGTGTTATTTAAATGATGTCAAATTACTTATGCTACGTTTTCACGCACTTTAAAATTGCTTCGTAGAGGGAAATAATTGTTCTCCAAAAACTTACGAATCATTATCTTCGCAATTTGATTATTAATTTTATCCTTCATTGTATGCTACGGAACATTTTATGGTTGCACCGGATTTATTTGATTATCGTTCTTACGGTTGAAATATCATCCAGATTATTCTTCTGAATTGGTACGTCGAAAAATGAAAGATCAGTGCTGCCGAGGTCAACGTGTAGTTCAAATATTTAATTATAGGTGAGTGAGGGAAAGTGTGTAAGGGTAAATGAGTTGTAGTTTTAGTTTCCACCGCGGAAGACTATGGAATGGATACCATCATTAGTGAAGGGAATAGGGACCCAGATGGGGTCATGTAAGGTGTCACGTATTTCGGGGCAATGTGAGGTCACATAAATCACTCCTTAATGGCTGGAAGCCGCAGAGAAGGCTTTTAAGGCGTTAGGAAAGCAGGATACAAAAAATATGATCGTTCTTCGGAAAAATGACTTAGAAGATGCTTTTCCATTTCAAGGAGGAGCTTTTGCCTTTCAGCAGATTATTTTGTTACCCATTAAATGACGCTTATCCATTCATTGTAGGTATCTAATTTATCATGTTATTACTACATTCGGTCAGCGGAATAAGTAAAGCATATTTTTTTCTAGTACTCGATGAAATGGAAGGAGTCATTTTCTGCAGGGGACGTTGTCATGGTAATTTTAAACAATACTAGATTAAAAGTCTCAATAAAAAAATCAACCTTTTTTTTTTCAATAACTAATAAATTCCCTCCGATTGCGAGCCATTATCCAGAAGAGTGCCGGGAGGCTTTATGTGGCACAGGTATTTGAAAACTTTCTTGGTACTATAAAATTTATTTTAAATTTATATGAATTATTATGTCTTCTTTTTATGTAAATTTTATTCTAATTATATCCGTAATATGTGATAATGATCACTAACAAAGGTTATATAGTCAAAACCTCAGTACTCTTGAGGATATTCAGAAATTATCTTTTATCAGGAGGAATTTTGCTTGCAATCTTTGAAGAATTATGTATTACCTTCACTCAGTAGAAAGATTTGAAAAAATACCTTTGAAAAAGTTTTTAAATCGTTTCGCAAAATCCACCTATAATGTTGTGAAATTTTTGTCAAATCGAAGTAATATATCCAGAGGACGTGATTTAAAGTTTTGTTTCTTGCCATGCTGGTGTGCAGGAGTGCATTAATCTAACACCGGTGCGTAGAGCATTTACTATATCTTCTCTTTGCCGAAAACTTTTCATGAAAATGACACAGGGAGTAAAAATTTGATAGCTGTGGAATTTTAAATACAATCAAAAGGTAAATTGGAGTATTAACTGTTCTATGGTGACGTTTTTGACATTTATGCTTGGGATATCAATGATGTTTCCGTATCGTCTTTAATCAATAAACATCTTAGTGCAGAGCAGATCTTATTGTTATTCATCGCTTTAATTATGATTTTCAACCTTTACTTTGGCTATTGCCAATGCTAGTAGATACAGTAGTATGCCGACATCTTTCAATCATCTCAACGATGCCGGTATTAATAATCGCATTATTTCTACTCCTTCATAGCATCTATAATACTGGTAGGATTTCTCAAAAACCTTTTCCTCTTTCCTAGACACGCGTTTTCATCCATTGATGCAGTATTCCTGGATGCGTAACAGAATTTCTCGATATTATTATCCCCTCGAAAAATATGTGGAATTAGATAGCTGACTTCGTGAAATGCTTGAATTTCATCTCTTTTTACCTCTCGAATGTCGGCTGAATACCTGAGCTCTGAGACGGAGATGATTTTTTTTCTTCCACGATGAAGACTCTCATTTAAAACACGTATTCATCTCATGATACAGACGCAACTAGGTCGTCGCTATGGGAACCTCTGCGATGATTGATGCCGCTCCGAGGACCAAAACGTTGGAGCCAAAATTTCGAGGAAATGGGACGAGAGCATTCATTATATGTGCATACGAACCATATTCTCCATAAAGGATAGGCGTGACGTCTATGCAATTCGCGTTGGAAGCTGAGGCTGGTGAGTCACACACACCCAGACGACGGGTGGATTTCCCTCTTATTCTGGAAAATAAGCCGTAAATGTTCCACAAGGGTTGCGAGACTTCCATTAGATTTTTTTTGCTTCTCTCTGTCTAATGGTTAATTTTTTATGAGGGTCGAGAAAAAAATGAGGATTAATGTAAAATGCAGTGCTGCGTAGAAGGATTAAATTTCTATTATTTGAGGTACTTCTAAAAATATTAGCGTAAAATATATTTTATCTTTTAAGTGGGAACGAATCAGTGGTTGGGTTGGGAGATCACAAAGCGTCCCGGTGGAATGTTTTTAAAGAATCCTGCATTATCATTTCATGCACCTTTATTTGATGAACATATGAACTTTTGATAAATGGTTAATATGGAATGAAGATTGACCGAAGTAAAAAGGGATTTATATCAAATAAACAAAATTTAAAAAGGAATATGGTTTGAAAAAACTTCCATGAGATATCCCCTATAATGCTTTTGCCAGAATTTCACATTCTTCAGGAATATGTATAAGTTGTATATTATTTTTAATTGTTTTTAGCAAACTGTGGTAATTTATTTGTTCCAAGAAAAGAGAGCTTCGTTTAAACAAATTAATATTTGGTTTGAGTAGCACGTATGAAGCAGTCGTTCGTGGAGTAGAACGATCCACTTATTCACATCAGGCTTATCATTATTTGCTACAGTGTTTGTACTCGCTAGAAATAGCAGTGAAACGTTATAATTCCAATAGATTACGCCATCACGAATGTAAATATCCTAAAATGTAACACCTATTACTTCCCGGTGAGATTCGGATCTCTCTGCCATCAGTGACGCGAGTGGCGACTTTTGTAAATCCACTTAAACGCGTAGAGTGTGACAACACATCTGGCGACCGACTGGGGAGTCCTCTTTTGTAATATTTGTGACTAAGGGGTTCCCCATTCCACCTCTGCATTTAAGCTGTCGATGTGGTTCGCCTTGCCTTCTGCTCAACGGGTGAAGAGAGGACCTCACTCTTGCATATAAATCATTATATTGACGACTTGGGGCAACAGAGTTGAGATGCATTCAAGAATCATTGCACCAGATCGAACGAAGACTAATTATACATGCTAGTTACCAGGATTTCAATCGTTGGAAGGGGTTTTTATTTATTTATTTCCATCGAAACTATTAAACATCGCCTTTTTTATTGGGTATCCCAGCAATTGCGCGATCGCCAATTCACATACCCTGATTAAGGATAATTTTTGGTTATGGTTTAGAACATTTTAATATTCACTTTTATCAAGGTATCACGAGCATTGGTGGCTCTGAGAGGTGCTAAAGTCCTTAAGAATTACTATGAAGTGAAATATCCCAGTGGGCGCGGTTGAGTTAATCTTAAGCTATATCTTTCCGCCTATTGATTGAAGCCAGACTGGTAGACACCGAATTAATTAAATTTTCTTGTAAAGCCGTGTAGCCAGCAGTTGATCGGTCAATCAACAGCCAATCTATAATGTAGTATTTGTTGGGAAATATAGTTGAAACAGCACGAGACGGTTCTTGAATTTTATAAAATTGTAATGTATAAATTATAAACTAGCATCATGGCTTTTTACACCTCCATCATATGTTATGTCGAGCTTTTTGTATTGTTCCCTTCATTTAAATTCAAAGTTTCCTCCATTATTTTTTATTTCGCATCGCTTGTTATAATTTCTGATGGGAAACAAGCACAGTACATACGTCAAAACCTTTCCTAGAATTAATTATAATCATTTGAGGTATCTGTTCGTCATATGTTTTTAGAACAAGATGAAAACACGTTCATGCCAATTATTTCATGGAATCCTTAATAAAGTTTATTTTTAGAGTGACACGATTTTCGCTTGATGAATTCTATTTTTTTTCCGTTTCTTTATTCTTTTCGTTTGGGCAATTTACATAATTTTCGTCATGACGAACTGTAAAAGGTTTACGTTGCCTGCTACGGGGTGGCAAATGTACGCTGGGGAATAGTTTTTATTTCTGCTAATTGGGTCTTGGGTGCTGTCGGATGGCGCAGAAGGTAATTACCACCAATTGCTCCCAGGGAAGCCATCTGATAATATAATTTCTGGAATTGTAACGAGAATTATGTTCACATCCTTGCTTTTATTCCTCCGCTGAAGTCTTGAATTTGTGGTGGGAATGGAATATTACGCGACGTTGATGGCTCGCCACTTTTAAGCGTAGTCGCTCTTAAAAGGTAGCAAATTGATAAGGGTTGAAAAAAATCCCAATGGAGATGCGGATAGTTTTTAAAGGTCAGATCAGGGAAGTAAAATTCTTCTCTTGGAATCCACGTTAAATTTAATGCATTGACAAAATGTACGTTAAAGAGAACTTTTTCGTTGCTTTAAGATTTTTATAGTATTCCGAGAGAGAATTATGGCATCATTTGGGAAGTAAGAGAAAGAGTAGAAATAAGAGAAAGAGTAAGTAAGAAAAATTAGATACATCCCGGTAAAAATTTGTCCAACCACACAGGAAAAGAATGAAGTTTCTTAGCAGCAAAATTGGTCTGAAAGGTAATGTATTAAGTGCCGAAGTTTGGAATTCGCAGTCTCATTATTTATTGTTTCCTGAAGTTTTTGATACGATACTCCTTTTTATTTTATTGAAATTGACTCTAAGGTATGCAAATTTAGTATTTTATTAATAAAATCCTCTAATTATTATTTCATCAAATCCTGGAGCAATGTTGATAAATAACTAATCTTTGACCTTAATTAAACGAGTGCTTTGGGCGAGCATGCGAGTACGAGCACGACTGCGCAATCGCACCCATTTTGAGATTGTTTCTGACAATCTCAAAACAGTCTGCACATTTTCGTCCAACCTTAATCATTTAATGACCTTAAAAAACTGTAGTGTTCAATAAAATGTAAAAAATGCTGGATACCCAAGAAAAACCGTTTTCATGGAAACTGCCAAGTGCATTCAAAAAAATGTTTGTGTTGCCATAGCTCAGTAACTATGGAGTTGCGATACCATATTCATGGACAAAAAATGCCTAAATTTGTCTCCCCTAACAGTAAATCCTTAAGTTATGCAGATTCCTCCTGTAAGGCCCTGTACAATAGGAAAGCATTTCCTTTAACGATTTTGGTATAGCAATGAAACAATGGGAATTTACGATGCGAAACTCTCAGAACGAAATCAAGAAATTGTGTATCTTGCTACCTTGAGGTAGACTTCTTACAGTGCACTCCATTTAAGTACATGGGAAATCACGCCAATTTGAAATATTTTCTCAGTACATACGTTTCGGATGGAATTTGCGACCTGGAAGGTTGAATCCCATTCGGTAGTTTTTGGGCCTCAAAATCCACTATGCTTTCAATCGAATTTTGTGCATTTTGCTAATTTAAAATATGACATGGTCGGCCATGGTTTTAAGTCCCTGAGTGGCTCAAGCTTGTCTTAAAATTATACCTTGCACGACAATTTTTAGTGTTCCGTTGTTTTGAGGTCAGTGTTCAAAGTGAACTGGTGATTTTTATTTCATCAACAACAGACATCACTCGGAAGATTGGCTTGACGCAGCTCTCCAATGACTTATTAACTCTTCTTTTAACACCTACATTATAAACGCATGAGATCATCTCAGCTTTTGCGTGGTGGAAAGGCGATACACCCATTAAATATAAACAGCAAAATGTTAAATTCCACACGTAATATATTGATGGTACGGTTACCACCGACAATGGTACCGACTCTCTGACCTTAAAAATGACATAGAGTGTCGAAACTATGGTCGGTCGTGGAGTTATGCATTAAAGTCTGGAAATTACCATTTATTATTTATATTTTATCATGCACCTGCGTTAGTCCTCTGTCTTACGTTTTTCATCTCCTGCTCCATGTATCTAATTAGAGGGTTTCCTCCTCCGTTCTATCCTTCCTCCTGTCCTCCGACGATATCCGTAGCCATTTCACGATACTTGTACGAATTCGCTAGTCAATGTATCCTTCTCGTATCTGCATCGCCCATCACCACCACAGCGTAGCCCATGTCACTATTGCATTCCCTTCATTTGCTTTGATGCAAACTGCCGACCGCACTTCCACCACTCCTCCCTTGTTCCCCGCCAATGCAATCCATTTCGGCTTCACGCTGCTTCCGCTTCACATTCGCACCGTACCACTTCGTGACGTGATTGACGACGGTCTGGACACAGACACCTCTGCTAAGCCACCTCTGGTACTACGAACCTCCTAAAAGAAAGCCTAACATCGACACCCTAAATGTGCACTAAACCATACCCACATTCCTAATCTTAATTAAATCCTATATGCCATGACTCTTATACAGTGGCGTAGCCACGTGGGGTGGGGGGGGGGGTTTCCGAGTAACAAAGCCTTACCCTTACCCCCTTCAGCCTTTAAATGATGCGCCGAAAACGAGTAAGATGGCCTCAACATATAACTTTCAATTTAAAAAACCTAAAAAATTACTGTTTTTGAGTCCTAAAAATCACGTTTTCAGCATCAAAAATGCCTAAATTTTCCGAGGGAGGACCCCCATTTGCCCCGGGGTGTTTTCCATACACCCTGGATGGACCCCGAAATCCCCTCCATTTCAAAATCGTGGCTTCGCCGCGCCATTACTCTTATACTAATGTATAAAATGTAAATTTAATTATGCCTGTGAAACCATTTATACAGAGGAACACCCAGGAGACAGCCACTTTGGCTGGGAACTGCGGCACTACAAATCAAGAGAAATCAGGCTTGGACTTCGAATTGGACCAACGCATTCTTACACATAAGGTATTCTCCCACCCACCCCGTTTTAGGCGTTGCTAAAAAACGAAAAATAGATGCGCGTTTTATTCGAGAAAATACGTTATTCTACAAGTTGAGAAAGGTTTGCTTCAAGTATTTTTCTAATTACCCCAACCGATCTCCCCTCCCAGATTTGACTTCCTCCCTCAATTTATAGTAAAGCCTATTCCCTTTCATTCTATCCGAAAAATCCTACTCACTCCCTTCCGCGTCCCTCACTACCAAGCGGACTTCGTTCCGACACAATTTGAAACATCCCTCATTCGCTTAGTACTCGCTAAATACAGACCTGCTGTCTCCTCCGTATCTCATCAAGAAACTGCCTTCCCTCACCCGCCATGTCCTGAATTTAATCGTTTCACTTCCAATTCGTCCTATTCCTGCTTCATTCTTCTCATCGCCCATATCTCGCCTCCAGGCTCTTCTCGACCTCCTTCGTGAGTGCCCATATACTTAACTGCACTGTGAAACCTTACACTCCATTTAATAAAAGCATTTAGTAAGAATATTAGATATGCTGTTGGGTTCACTTGCAGAAACTTGTATTTCGTCTATTATTTACGTTTACTGGGTGCCTTCTGAAAGCGTTTTAATCGTAAGCACCTATCTTCTGGTCACGGTTGAAGTCTTTGAACTGCTCCGAAAAAAAATATTCCCTATGCGAGGTGGCTCATGGTAAGATACTGACCTTCCAAATTGGAATGAAATTTTGATGAGAGGTGAAAATTTGAAGGTGTTAAGTTCGTATTATTCCACATTACAGGCCCTGGGGTCTTTTTAAACATTATTTCGACACCTTCGTTCCGTATATTGGGGTACAATGGCATCCAAAAATTTTCACGCTCATGTATGCCAATAGCACGTTCAATAGGAAGCGAGGTTTCTGGCTGGCTGAGACTGCAGCAGCGGCTCGAATGGCTGCCAGAGCATGAATAGGTAGTGGATGGATAGCTGTTAAAATAAGACACTGAAATTTTTTTACTCTGAGTATATAAAACGCACGGCGCGTTTCGCTCTTTCATATTACAATTTAATGTTCTCGGAAATAATTCCAATTCGTAACGTCTCATTTAATCAATTTTAATTATTTCCAACACTTAAATTCGGCAAACCGCAAGCAAGAAGGGAAGTATTGAAGGTCAGAGAGGAGGGATGTATTTTTAAGGTGGGCAAGACTCATGGTAAAGTGAGAAATGGATAAAATGCCACTATAAAATTTAATGTCCCCCCCCAAGCCGTATTAATCTAAACACACCAAGAGTGAAGTTTGCCATGAAAAAATATTTAGCCTAGTCGGGATTCGAATCCGGATCTCTCCATCAGGCGTGCAAGCCAATTGCACCATCAAGCCGTCTTCTCAGAGCGAACTTCAGGCTGAGTTTCACAAAACGAAGTGATGATGTCACGAGGGCAAAGGCTAAAATGAAAACGGCTAACAAAAGTCCGTTTTTTCTTCTTTCTTCTCTCTCAGTTATTTGGTTTAAAAAAATCAAACGTTTGTTTTGTCTTGCGTCATGATGAAATTTACTAATTTTCTACAATATTTATTTTAGTGCTCCCTCGCTGGAGTTAACCCCTTTCCTCCCCATCTTCCTTACGAGTGATCATTGTCACTTGGGTCCGGAGTTGACCAACGCACACGCCGCACTCCAGGTGACGAGGAGGTGAGGGATGGAGAGGAGTGGATTTCCCGAAAACGACTCTCCGCCCGCTCCCCTCCTAACCGGCGAATGCCTTCCTTGGCCCTCTCAAACAGATTGCATGCCTCGGGTTAGCCGCTCCCATTTTTCTCCTTTTCCCCCATCCTTCAATATTTACATTTTTCCATATTCACCATTGACTGGATAGAAATTGAATTCGCTGTCGGCGATTGCAATTGGTGGAAATTTTCTAACTTTTCAACGCTTAATTTGTGTTATAACTAATTTAAATATTTATAAATAGTAAGATTTTAAATTTTCGTGGCATGGAAACTTTGTTCGAATTCAAATAATATATTAACGAATTCATTGTACTTTTAAATGAATGTTTGTATTTCATGGGTCAATTATTTTGTAGTTTTTCATAAACATATTTTTAAGTTAGCCCGAATTGGCTTCAACGTTCACGCGTCATCATTAAGAGTTACCACCAGTAAAAATGTTATTTTTGGACCCTTTCGCCAGTAATATTTCCTTAAAATTTTAATGGGTGACTTTTTCATTTTTTTTAAATAAAAAGTATATTTGTGTTCCAAATTAATGCATAGACACACAGCTGTTTGTCATATGGCCGGGTCGCGAGGGAATATTTAGGTTAGAGAACTTTTCCATATCCTCTTAAAACATAATAAACATTATACCATTTGCCGGCCTCGGTGGCGGCGGGGTAACGTCCTTGCCTGCCAAACAAGAGGTCGCGGGTTCGAGTCCCGCCTGCGTAGATTTCCCCTGTCCAGGGCATGGTTGTTCGTGTACGTTTAATTGTTAAAATCTGTTGAACACCCCGATATAAAATGGCCAATATGAGCTGTATTCGGTGGTCTGAGAATAAAAAAAAAAAAAAATACATGCATTAATTTTTATGCAAGAAGAAAATTAAATTGGATTTTTTAGAAAATAGCTTTAATTAAATAACAAAATATTAGAAATATTTTAAGAGTTTCAACTACACTCCGTACCGATTGGTGTTCAAGATCTAATTCAACTCAAGTTCGAAAATTAAAGTGTAACTACCTCAGTTGCGGTGCGGTGAAAAGATTTTGAGGCTTTAGAATCGCCTCGAGTTCACCAGGAGAACATCTAGTAGCGAATGAACTTGGACGGTAGGGAAGGCAAAGCGACTCTCTAAGCCTCTTCATCACATTGAAAGCCATTCCCAATACTAAATCCTCTGTTGCTCTGTTCTCCCATCGACGGATGTCCATCTCTAATGCTGCAGGTTTGGTGGTGCGCTTTGATTTCTAGTTTGGGGAGCTGGATGCAGTTGAGAGATGCGGTTGGAGGGTTGCACTGCGCGCGGTCTCTGCACTGCTGCGTGATTGCGTGGAATGAAGTCCCGGCCTCTTCTTCCATCGGCAGCGAGTGGATGTGATAATGCTCGCTGGCACTTACCTACACGTGTAGTATCTAGGTCGTCCGGCGCGAGTGCCACCGTTCAATTAAAGGGACCAAAGCCCGCGGAAAAATACCCTTTGAATCGTTTGCCATTCTCGTTCCGCGAGCATGTTTGTTTGAACGCGGAGCTGGGTGACGGATTGGAAGCAAATATTCAGGTTTTTTTTTCGGTTGAAAAACGCTCGTGAATGCAGTTCAGGCCGTTTTTATCTTCTTTTGGGCGTAAAATTTAAATTCTTTTGAGCTGGGAACAATTTGGCCAGCGATTTCGATAGTCCATTTTAAGCGTTATTTGCAACATGTGGATTGTTTGGAAATTTTACGAGATTTACAGAATTTCGAGATTTATAAAATTCATAAAAACAATTTGAAGCTCGGAAATTACGTAGTTAAGTTTGAAGGGA
This sequence comes from Ischnura elegans, assembly GCF_921293095.1. Taxonomy (NCBI): domain Eukaryota; kingdom Metazoa; phylum Arthropoda; class Insecta; order Odonata; family Coenagrionidae; genus Ischnura; species Ischnura elegans. The sequence goes on from NC_060249.1 coordinate 33,819,265, forward strand.
TGATTAACGCAGTATTTTTTGGCACTTGTATGGGGAGGAGGTGACTAAAAGATAAACTCATTTGCATCCTGGTGAAAAGATGGCGACAGCGGCAACAGTCAGACTTAAAAGGACGCAGATATCCCGCTAGACCCGTCTTTATCGTGACGTAAGACTTGTTTAAAATTTATTTTCTTTAAAATTCAGTGTGTGAAGAGTTAATCGTTGCCAGAATTTACCTGTATCTCAAGTGTCAAAATTTTATCCTCGTAGGTATTATTAGAAGAAAAATTCTTGTAATTGAGATACGTTAAATATTCCTTTGTTTTTTTTCTTAGAGCCCTCAGCATGGTAAAGAGGGTAAATTTTATGCGAGCAGTACATCAGAATAAAATAAATTACACGGCCTCATGAATGCATCCTTTTAACAGAAGGTGCAAAGGGAACCACGGTTTAATTTTCCTTTTAAAGGACGGAGTGCGTACTGTATTTGTAGTACTCTACGCACAGCATCCAAATGGAGATCAGTATATTTTAAAATAGCGCGGGATCAGGCCATAGCACCGCCTGAGTCCCCTTCTATTTTTTTCCACTGAAGCATACAATTTTAAAGCTCTGATTGCCGCGTTAAAAAAACACAGTGTTTGGCCGATTATGTAATATTTTTTAGATTTGGATAATTACCGATAACTGTGAGGTGATCATTTCTGGATGTGAATACGTTAGAAATGGGTACAATTATAAGGCCGTTTAATATCAAATGAATTAATTCCCAATAATTACTTCCTCTTAAGATACCATAATCGAGCGTTCTCTTAATGAAAGGTACGGAAATAATTGAAAGACCTTCAAAGTAAATTCTATTGATAGAACTTGTAAGTTAGTTATCACAACCTATTTATTGATGGACTTCGTTATTGTGGTTATAATTGAATATTATATGCTTTCCTCGCATAGCACACATAATGTCCAAACGTATTAGAATATTGGCAGAATATTATATTGAAGTGTAAAGTCTCTCTTACGGTTTAAAATTACTCCTCTGCGAAAGGACAAAGAAATTTTGATTTTAATGCTTTATTGGATGCCATTAAAAAGTAAGGTAATTAAGGATCATTTTAGGGCTCTCTATAGACCGTGGAGAGAACTAATCAAATGTAGTTACTTTACCCATGTTTTCTTTAAAAAGTTTTGTTATCATAAATGAAATCCATTTATGCTAAAAAGCTAAATATTATTACACATAACATATGAAATTAAATTATTTTAATCTTAATTAATGCTTTTCAAAATGTCGCGGGCCAATTGTAGCGTCAACTACAGCATTCATTTGCTAATTACACCAAAAATACTTTAGTGACGTTCATGTGATTTATTTTTTCCGATTATTCTTGTTGTTGGCGAGTTTTCTGTCAATTGATAATTTTTTGAAATTTTTGATTCAGCATTTCTACCAATGTTGCAAAAAGATTCGATATCACAGCCAGTATAAAATTATTTTTTCCAGTGCAATTCACTGTGGATATAAGATTTTATACTAGTTATTCTTATTGCCATTCGATAAATTTCAATTAGAGGAACGTGTATTTGAATTATGATCATTCTCTTTGTCTCGATAAAAGCTCGTAAAATTACTAGATATGGAACTCTGATCAATTAGAAATGGGCTCTTGATGTTCGTTGATTCTCGTTATGTATTTATATCCTGAAATGTGCTATGGAAGGAATATAAGCTTTACTCAATCAGCTATGTATACATATTTTTTTAACGAAACAGGTTCATGCTTGTTAAGTCTCAAAAGGGAATTTCAGTTTTTAATGGATTCGAATCAATTTATAGCATGCTTTGACTTTTCCTTGATTAACAGATATATTCTTTTGGGTTGATTAGATATTCGAAGGACTACCACTTGACTAGTTTTGTAACTGAATTTTTAAATGAACGCTTTTGTGTATGCTTGAAAATTGATGCAATCAGGGTACTTAGTGAGCCATCGTTAATGTTGGATACACAGAAACCTTTTGAAAATAGTCTCATTTATGTACTCATATGGTTGGAAGACACTAGAAGAAGTTAAAAACGTGTAATTTTTCTGGAAAAATGACTGATTGATCGCGTAAGATGCATTCAGAAATTAAGATGCATTCGTTTTGACTTCTGCCGTGGAAATATGGGAATAATTATTGGATTAAGTCCGTCACTCATTTTTTCCAAAGGATTTACATTCTGCAGTATTGATTTGAATACCTGTATTTTTCATTTTTCTCCATGTTTTAACCAAGTTGTACAGCAAGTCATGCATGATTGATCGCTGCCGGCGATTTTTATTTCAATCTCATCTCTAGGCTAGATAATGGGCAACAATCGCGAAATATGTTTTAAAAATTTTGTTCTCTCTGTTATATCCATGCACGAGGCATTGATTTGTTTTGGTTCCATGGGTTTCCGAAATCCGTTCTTTACGTTTTTGAAATATCTCATGCATTGTCCATCAGACTCAAAAATGTTTTGGGATAATTAGAGCTTTTGCTTGCGTCGGAGGTAGCTACGGCTTCTGCTTTGTTTTTACCCCAATAGCTCAGTTTTTTTAGCGCTGGTATTCGGTGCACGTGTTTTTCAATTACCGGCCAACAAATTGCTTACGGCTTCAAATTGGATATTTTCGAAATTTTTTAATGAATTTACTCTTGTGCTAGTACATTTTTCAGGTTTCATGTATAAATAATGCCAACGACAATGTCAGAATATTTTTACGGGGTATGAGTTTGATCATAGAGTTCTTAAAGGCAAACTCTGTGATAATATTTTTTTTTAATTTTGCAGATTGTATAAAAAACTTGGATCTAATTCTTGGTTATCTAATTTTCTTGTCTTTCGCCTAGGTAAGCTATTTGATTTGAATGAATAATTCCTTAACGTTATTGACAATTGACTTATGTTATAAACGAATCAGTACTTATCTGTTCAATTTAACTTTCAATGCTAAATTGCGTGGATAAGGCTTTGTGATATTGCCGTTACAATTTTTCTCGCGTAATGCGTTTATTCTAAATACTGGTCAAAATTTACATAACCTAATCTAAAAAAACTTTTTCTAACATATTTAAATACCTTCAATTATGATAAAAAAGGGCTGTGTATTAGGAAATATGAAATTCCAGCCATGCGCTGGTGACAATAGTGTTGGGAAGGACCTTTAAAATTTCTATGTATACCTTTATGCAAATTATAAGTTTCTGCGGAATACCTACACTCATCAAATGTAGTTGGGCATAGAAAATGTGCGGATGAAGCGTTAGCAAAGGTTATCAGGCGCATGACGTAGATAAGTCAATCGTTAGTTACTTAGCGAACATATTTCATTTAATTCCCCTTTTGTAACGTTCATGACCACTTGAAATTTATCAGGTTAGCAATTTATGGATACCATTAACAAATTACGTGTTTAGATTAAATGAATGTATTTATCAAATTAGGCTATGCTTATGACTCGCATTCGTGAAAAATACTTGAGTTGTGTAGCCGTTGTCATTGCGTTTTATATTATCTTTAGATTCATTATCCTGAAGATGATGCAGCATATATTGAAATCAGTCACGCCATTGAAGTGTTTGTGGAAAATTGCATGTGATTATAATTTGTTAATACCCAATGCCTTGCTACAGTTTCGTAAATTAATTGTCACCATTATAATTTTTGATATTTGTAACGTGAACAGTTCGCATGGCTGGAAAACGTGTGCATAATAAATGAAAGATTCATATTTTTAGCAGCCCAAACCAATGTGATTCCAAGAAGGCGTTGACAATCCGTGTCTGCATGAAATACTGCAGTATCCTAAGCTGATGCAACTTCTATTCGTATTGTGGCCTTTGGATTATTCAAAGCCTTCTGAATTTTTTCGGTACTTTCCATATTTCTTAAGAATAATTTCTAATCTTCAAAAATAATTTAAATTCTATTATAATTTTTTCTCACATTAAAATTACCTCTTATTTCCGTAATAATTTTATTTTCTTTAGATTGATTTGTAGATAAATTTAAATCCTGTTACCATGGCGTTGAAATGGATAAGGCTAGCATAGGTAATGATATCGGATATCTTGAGATTTTTTTATCAAAATTAATTTTCCATTTATGAGCATAGGTAATGTTTGATTCATTATAGAATAGAAAAGAGGATCTTTACTTGGAAATCTAGGATAGTAGGAGACGCCGCGACTTCTCCTGCCATATCCTTAGCATTGCAAAGTACCATTAGCACTATACTACCTTCAGATACTAAGTAGTGCTAAGGATCAATGCTGCCTTGTATGGCAGCATACTTGATGGATTTTAACGGAACAGCTTTCTACCCAAGACCTCGGATCTCTCCTTCTAATTCTTAATATTTTATAATCCATCCAAAACTTGGTCACAATGACCTTCAGTGGGATCTATTTCGGTATAAATGCGCCATTATTTCGTCTCGTCTTTCCGTTCGAGTTATACCTTTGACATTCAGCTTACAATGCTGTGGGAGAACATGCCAAGTTATTGAGTTTCCTCGTAACGTTGATGGTTATAACCCAGATAAATAAAGCGTTTCATTCGTTGGCTCGGGGGAAGGGGTGGGGGTGGGCTTTTCGGGGAATAAGAGGAGAGGGAGGCGAGGGGGTCATTCCCGTGTGTCTCTGTCGAGTCCCACACGAAGTTGGGTCGTGGTAGTTATCGTCCGTTTGGTGGCAGAGAGAGAACGGAGCGGAAATGGCGAAGAGATATCAATCCGCGAATCGATATATGCCCTAAAACTTCCTCCGCCTCCCTTGCCTCCCGACGCCTTGTTGTCCTTTCTGTACATTCCCCATTTTCTCATTCCGCCGCGAAACCCACCTCTTATGTGAATCCCTTTCATCCTAAATCCCTACCTCTCACCCAAAACTCTCTTGTCTGTCAGTTTGCTTACTACTTTTCAATAGGGAAACTGCTTGTGATTCTGGCATTACTGAAATAAGATTCATGCAGAGATTCTCTAAGATCTCAACGTATAAGCCAAAATCATCTGTCACTCATAAATACAGCCAAATGATTTAATAATGCTCCCATATTATGATAAAAGCAGCATGACGCCAAAGGGCTGCTATTGTTTTGATGATACCGTATAGTTCCATTGTGCGACAATTAGGGATTTTTCTTTAAACGTAATTTGCAATTTCTATGGATCTGTTTTAGTAAAGTATTTTTTAATTTTATAAATCTCGTAACACAATTACTTCTTCAAAAGCCATTATCTGCCTTTAAATTTTTCCTTGAAATAAAAATTTCCTTTTTATTGATTTTTGACTTTAATATTTTTTTTACTATTAGGACAAAAAGGCATTTGAGAAAATGGTTTATGATAAATTGCCTTTTTTATGGTTTTTTTATGTACCATTTGGTGGAAAGAATTGAGGCACTCGGTGTGCCACTTTTCTCACTGCATTCCTCGACCACGACGCGTCGCTTTAAACAGGAGAGACGCGTCTACTCTCGTTGGGACAGACCCAAGGGATTTTCACTGAGATGTCAGCTTCAAGAGCGAATGCAGGCACGAATTTAAGCCGATTTTCGTATGATTGTGGGGGTAAAACTTTCGTAGAATAGGCATTTAATTTTGCCCGTTATTAGCGGCTGTAAATATGGCTAGTTTCTCATCACAAAAATTTCGTTGTACTCTTGAATGGGATTGTGAAGTCTAAATGAGAGATCAGTTGCATGGTTTCGCTGCGGGAAGCTGAAAACTATGCAGGTACTCAAGTGTCCACCCTGTTAGCATTCTCGTTATTCCTGTTTTCTCGTGCCAACGTTAACTCCGTCCTTTATTGGAAACAAACCCCTTCTCAAACTCAAACCCCTTTCCCGAGATACACTCTTCGATCTTCCTATTTTTCTTTTCATTGATGCTGCTTTCCGCTCCTGAATACTTGAATGGAGTCTGGTTCGAACAAAATCATATTCCTCAACGAATCAAGTGTGATACCCGCGAATTTCCGTCTCGCGAGGGTCCAGAAAAAAAACTATTTAGGTAGAGGCACACTACGCGTTGGTGGAGTAGTACAATTGTAATTGGGATTTTAATTAATTAACCATAAGGGTTCTTGACAGACATGTGTTTTTTAGGTGGTCGTCAAACATTTTGTGTGTCGGTAGCAGCTCAATATAAAACCCGATATAATTTCCTATTTATGTAGTCCTTGATATATTTATAGTCGACATATAAGGAATTTACTTTTCTTAAAATTAATAAGGCATTCATTACCATGCCTGTGTAATGAGTGAATGAAGGCACGCTTATTGGCTGTAGCAGTATCGAGAAGCAAAGACGTATGAAGCTCTTTTTTGGTAGAAGAAAAATAGGCGCTGAAGGCAAAATGGAAATGCAGAGTTAATAAACTGGTTGACGAGAGATTGAATGTATATTATCACGATGCCAGGAATAATGGGAATAGTTTACTGCACATTGAAGCGTTAAAGGCATTGTTTGGTATTCATGAAGACCCCCCTTTACACCACTGTTGAATTTCATTGGTAAACCTATGCAAGGTAAAATTTGCTGAAAGTAGCTAATTTTAATTAATTTTCTGATGATAGTCTCGTCCTCTTTTTTCGATGACCATGGGCTATCATCCTAGCAGCACCATAAAATCCAGGTAACCAAGGTAAAGCGTTCGAGACCTCTCCGTATATGACTTTTATTTCGGTTTTCTGGTGTGTTTTGTCTTCTAAAATTAGCCGGTGAAATGTTTTTCGAAGGAGAGAGTTAAAAAAGAATATTTTTGGCAACAAATATGATAAAATCAGTTAAATTTTACCGTAATAGTGGCTAAATGCGTGACTAAAATGTGTAAATATATTCTTAGCATGACGATTCGTCGAGTGTCATCCTATATTTTTGAATATTGTTATCTTTAAGTGAGTATTCGTTAAGTCGCTAGGGGTATATTTGCATTGTTACATTTCGGCTGTCTCATTTTCAACCAAGATTTTACTGTCACATTCGGAGATAATAAGCGATAACTGACGAGTCTGAATGGGCTTGCGCTATTGCCCTCTTGCGTCGGGATTCTTGTGCGAGACTTCCTCCGATCTATCGGCATCCCTTCTCTCACTCCGATCCTATATTCTTCCCCCATAACCGTCATTCTTCCCTCACTTCACTTTGTGCCTTTTTGAACTGTTATCTTTTTCCGTTCATCTTCGCTTCAATACGGCATCCCTCGCTCAAGCCCCGTGGCTCCAATGGTCCCCCTCCCAACCCATCTCTCATATTCCTTCCCGTTCGATGCGCACGTGTGTGTATACGCATTCAATAGCTCCTCTCCCTCATGCATCTTTCCCGCCTTTTTAAAATGCACGTGCCTCGGCGTTTTCTCCTTCCCACCCTCCTCCGCATATTTCTGCCGAGCGCCAAGGGGGAGGAACTCTCTCACTCACTCACAACCCCCGGTTTGGCGCCTCGTCATCCCCGTGTCTGCCCACGTGCTCCCACGAACCCTTCCGATGCCTCACAACGTCACCACAGGCTCAGTGTACGCCGAGAGGCGCTGAAAACACAAATATGATATCCTGAAAATATTTCTTGTGGTTGATCGGTGTTTACTTCACATCATTATCATTTATCAAAGGATTGGTTTGATATGTGTCTCCGCTCAGTTCTACTTTCGACTTATACATTAACACTTATAATCATTATTTAGAGAATGATCTGTCCTTTTCACCTGGTGACCGATGACAAAGAATATTTTCATACTTGTAACCTTATTTACATAATTTAATGCCTTTTTTCCCGGTGAACAATCGCAATGAAGATTTATAAGGTTTCAAACCGGGTAAGATCTCATTCCATCGTTTCTTTCCAAAAAAACTTCACAGCCACTTGTTTATTTAATTCTTCTGTAATATTTAATCATCTTCACCGTATATCAAAAGGCAGGTATCACAAGAATTTTCTCTTGTAATTTCTAGGTAATCGTGCTGCTTTGGTTAGCTTCTCGGATATGCATCTTGGTGAGGTGCTCTGTCTCGCCTAGCTTACTACCATTTCGGCGGCTAAATTCGCTACCACTTTTAAGGCTGCCCGCTCAGGGTTCTCCTTGTCTTCTGGGATGTTTCAGCATGTTTCTCCAAACATATCTTACCCACTGGTGATGACAGTGACAGCGAAGTACCTACTGCTTGGAGAGTTTGAATCAACTGTGGATATGGTCGATCTTGACGCCATCTATTTTCGAACTTGAAGCGGTTCAACTACCAACGCAGCGTAAATCGATGGCTATGGATATATAGCAAGAGTGAGTCGTTAATTTAACTACGCAGGCATAGAAAATTATAACAAATTGCTTTTTATTGATTAATTTCTGATGAGGATTAGACGATGAGCCAAAATTTAATATACTTTTCTCACAAAGTGAGATGAAAATAATTCTTTCACCATGAAAATATTTCTGCCACCATAAAGCTAATGGGATCTCTTGAGACACTTCTCTCTTGATAAAAATAGCGAGATGTCGTTTTACAGCAACTGATATATTGCAGCCAACTTCAACGTGTAAATAAGGCTTTTCTTGATAGTTTACCGCTCTGCTGTCTTTGGGGATGTTGATTATCCCAAGGTCCTTAGAGTATGTTGCGGTTTTTTCATCATTTTTGGTGTCAGGAGTAGGACTATTTCTTCAAAATACGTCGGAAATGAAATGAATCACTCCTTTGAAAACCTTACAATGTTTTCTTCATGAAAAGAATTTTTTTCTTGCGGAAATGTGTAAAATGTCATAGATACATTGGTGAATTTTGACTGCGTTAAAATTATGATAATATTTCTCATATACGCCAGTACATTTGAATTATCGCTGAAGTTTTTCCACCTGTAGTACCACTATTGCCTCTATCGTCACTGGCTCAGGTGACGCCGAACCTCGGAAATTTTGCAAAATTTATGCTCGTTATACTTGAGAACATGATAAGGGAAATGGAGGAGAGGAGGAAGTGGAAGAACGTGGACACGGAACAGGGCAAAAGAATGTATAGACAAATTAATAATCAATTACTGCGGGAAAATAACAGCGCAAGGGAGGCTTGGTGGAAAAGACAGTGTGAGGAAATGGAAAAGTTGTAGAAGGACGGAGACGTAGGCGCGTTATATGGCAAAGTTAAATCGTTATCAGCAGCAAAAGAGGGCAAACCATGCCTAAAATGAAGGCTAAAGATGGAAGGATGCTAAGCGAGCGAGAAGAGGTACAGAGTGGATGGAAGGAATACGTGGAGGATCTCTATGAAGGAAGGAACAGACCGGAGAGATAGACTTTAGAGGATGAAAGTGAAGTGGAGGAAGATAATCTTGTGCCGGGGATATTAGATTCGGAAATAGAGAAATTAATTCGTGATATGAAGGTCATGAAAGCAGTAGGCGTGGACAATATCCCGTGTGAGCTACTGAAAAATCTAGGGAAGGAAGGTAAGAAAAGGTTTTTCGAACTAGTACGCTGGATCTATGAGGAGGGATGTTGGACGGAGGATTTCGTGAAGACGGTTTTAATCCCGCTACCGAAAAAGAAGAAAGCTGTGAAATGCGGAGATTACAGAACTATTAGCTTAATATCGCACGCGGCGAAAGTGGTACTAAGGATATTGAACAGACGAATGAAGGCGAGGGCAAACGAGTATTTGGGCGAAGATCAGTTTGGTTTCAGAAAAGGGAAGTCAACTCGTGATGCAATAGCAGTAATGAGGTCCCTCGTCGAGAGGAACCTAGAATATGAGCAGGACGTGTATGCCTGCCTTATGGATTTTGAAAAAGCTTTCGATAGAGTTAACTGGGTAAAGTTATTGGATATTCTCAAGAAAATAGGAGTAGATTGGAAGGATAGGCGACTGATTCGTAATCTGTATAAGGCCCAGACTGCGCAAGTGAGGGTAGCGGACGGAGAATCTGGGTGGGCAAGAATGGGACGAGGAGTGAGGCAAGGCTGTCCTCTTTCGCCGCCTCTCTTTAACGTGTACGCTGAAGAGATGGTAAGGGAAGCGTGGGATGAGTTAGAAGCTGGAATAAAAGTGGGAGGAATGATGTACATATCAGTGAGATACGCGGATAATCAGGCGTTGATTAGCCAGTCAGCGAGGGGGCTTCAGGCTCTAGTGGATGCGTTATACGAGCGTTGCGAGGAGTATGGGATGAGGATTAATCACAAGAAAACTAAGGTAATGCGGTTTTGTAAAGCATCGCGAGCGAGGAATGTGAGACTTAAGATAAAAGTGGATGGTGAAAAACTTGAGCAGGTTGGGCAGTTCAACTATTTAGGCAGTACGTTAGAGGAATACGGATGCAGTAGTAAGGACATTAGGAAGAGAATAGCATTTGCAAAGGAGGCGTTCATGATTATGTAGGAGCTTCTGACAGGATCGTTATGTAAGAGTTTAAAGAAAAGGTTAGTGAAGAGTTTGATTTGGAGTGTAGCGCTCTACGGTGCGGAAACGTGGACACTGGGGAAAGAAGACTAGAGAAAACTGGAGGAATTCGAGATAAGGGTGTGGTGGAGAAGGGAGAGGGTGAATTGGACGTAGATGAGGAGAATCGAAAAAGTGCCGGACATGATGGGTGAGGAGAGGGATCTATTAGATGAGATACGGAGGAGACAGGAGGTATGGATGGGGCGAGTACAAAGCGGGGAGGAGATGTTAAAAACTGTGTTGGAAGGTAGAATGTTAGGCAAATGAGGAACGGGAAGGAAGACAATATAGAATTTTTAGATAGATTGGAAGGGAGTAGGCCTTACAGTGAATTGAAGAAGGTAGCGCTGGAAGGAAAGGGAGGCTCCCAGAGTACTTATTTAGTACTCCATAGAAACTCCATCTTAATCGGTAGAATACTGTAATAATAATAATACTTAAATGTTTCTAATTCAGCCTGATGTTTACTCATGCATTGGCTTCGTAGTCCTGGGATAAGATTCGGTGTATAATTAAGTTTATATAAGGCAAAAACTGTGCTTTGAACTTACTAATATTTTAATTCTGTGCGTGTCGCTCATTTCCTCATTTTATACAAAGCTCTTTTTTAACTTTACAAGCAACATCCTTGTCTGGAAAGTTTCTTCGTGAATCTAAATAATCTTAAAAATAACTTTTTTAACTCTCTCCATTTATCTAATATTTCCTTCATTTTGAAACGTTTTTACCTCTGATCCAACCATAAACCCACGCAATTGACCTTTTGCATTTCCTCTTGCCCGACCCTTGCCTCGTCTCAATGGCGGCTGATTTAGTGAGGAAAATCTTTTTTAATTTTTCAGACCGTGGCATTTTACGAATTCTTCGATAATAGGGTATTAAAATTCATCAGCGAAAAGGTTTCCATCCTCATTTCAGCAGAATATACCGAAGTATTTAGAACATAGTCTCAAACAAAAAATAAAAATAACAGCAAAGAGTTGCGATCGGCAGTAAATTTATCTCACATTTATTTGATCTCATTTATTAAGCGATATGCTTGTTTTTTTTAGCGATGAAATGTTTCAAGGTTCTCGATGTTCAGAGCAGAAATGAGCAACAAACACGCCGAAGGTATTGTTGCTAGGTTATAGTGGACTTAATAATAAAACGTTATTGTACTTTTCCACACGGTTTAATTATTACGACCGGTTTCGTCGCAGAGGCGACATCATCAGGTACAGAATCCGTTATAATAACAGTTATTTTGTTCTTGTTTATCTGGTTGCTATTACGTTGGTAGGGGAGGGTTGCGTCGGGGTTGGAGCGTCACTCCAACCCCGACCAACGTAATAGCAACCAGATAAACAAGAACAAAATAACGGTTATTATAACGGATTCTGTACCTGATGATGTCGCCTCTGCGACGAAACCGGTCGTATTAATTAAACCGTGTGGAAAAGTACAATAACGTTTTATTATTAAGAATGGATTTTCACAAGGTAAAGCCAGAAACAATCAAGTTTATAGTGGACTTGTTCTCCAGCTTTACTGCTGTTGCCACTGTCCTGTGTATTAAAAAAGTAAAACCCTTAGGGCCGTATTTTTAAACAATACTCCTATCGCCGGAGTAGGATGAGAAAGAGTTGTATCTCCATCTAATATTCGCAGTCAAGAACGTTCCTACAGCAACACCAAACTCCTCCTCTTCGAAGTAGTGAGTGTTGAGTTGATCGCTGAAATTCTCATATCTACGTCATGCTGTGTGTGACGTTTGCTGCCCACAGTTCATTGCGGCAGGAACGCATCAACAAAAAGAAGGATCGCTTTCATTAATTAAAATGGAGGACAGCAAGATGGTCCGACTTACAAGGGAAGAGACGAAGTTGTTGGTTGACATCATCAATAAGCGTCGGGAGGTTTTGGAGAGCAAGAAGACGGATGCATTATCGAATGCAAAGAAGGCGAGAGCTTGGTTGGATGTGCAGGACGAATTTAATTCGAATGAGTTTGTCCGGAAGGTAAGTAAGTTTGGAAGTATGATGGTGATAAATGCGTTGTCTAATTGTTGAAAAGATATTTGTTTCAATGAACGGTTTATTATGGGAAAGGGTTACGGATTGATCGTTAACTATTTAACTTAGTCATTATTTTAAAACTATCGAGAAATTCGGAGACATTTTCACGAAGGGGCATTCTGCGAGTGCGACTATCTATGCTCCGCGGTTCGCGAGGCAGATTGCTCACTTTCAACAAAAATCTAACATAACTCGTGTAACTCTGTTGGTAACATGTACGTATTTTAAGTTTCTGGCAATCATTCATTGATTTTGGGGTTTAAAATCAGTCGGCAAGTTTTTTTTTAATTCTTTGCGGAAATCCTCACAAAGTGCATTTTGGCGGGAATTTGCAAAAAAAACCTTCGTGATTATGTCGTGGCCAGACATTTTCCATGAAACGTATTTCTCTTGATTCCAATACAAGATGAGACGTGATTTGCGCCATGCAATACAAGTAACTCTTATTTTCCTGCGCCGAAATTAAAAGCTTCACAACAACAAGTCCAAGTTTATGGAATGTTAATGGAATTATTGTTGTGAAGCTTTTGGTTTCGGCGTGGCATGGGCGGGGTAGCGGTAACAATTGCAACGACTCCGCAATGGTGGCGGAGTGGCTGTCATTGTTATTTCTGGGCAAAGTAAGTAAATTTGGGAATTTGTCAATCAATCAATCAAGCATTATCAATTGTGGCTGTAGTGATGGATATTCATTTTTTGCTTGTTTACAAGTCCAGCGATTTATTTTATGTCGTAATCCTCAATGTGATGGATAAATTTTATACCTCACAGCGCACCGCCAAGCAATTGAGGAAGAGTTGGGATAATCTCAAGATGAGAAAGCGGAAAGAGCTGGCTAATGAAAGGCAGGAGAGGATGAAGACTGGTGGCGGGCCAATGCCGTCCACCAGCAGGGAGGATTTCCCTCCCGAAATGGAAATAGCCGTGCCGTCAGTCTCCTATTCACCGCCGAATGCTGGGGACTGTGATGCGTTCGCGGTCCCTAGCGTTTCTCCGGTGGGTAGGGAGGGGTCCCCGGAGTGTTTGCTTCCTCACAATATTTCTGAAATATCAGGTAAGTTTATTAAAAATAGTGGTTATTTACCTATCATTAGTGAAGGGAATTCCATAGTGTCATACTGAGATTATTATGAATGAAAAGAGTATTATATGACATCTGTCAGTCAATAGTTATTAATGTTGTACAGTGTCATGATTATGTACAAGAGAATTCAACTTCGTCAAAGAGAAATTGACTTGCATCATATTAGCCGTTGTGTATTATGTTGCTATTTTTGTGCTACATTTGAAAATTGTAATTGCATATGAAATCTAATCTTAATGACTTAGGTTGAGTTTCTTGATACCATTTCCAGGAAAGTTATCGGATATTTTTCATTTATCAACGGTGCACTTTCTGATATTTCCTCAGATTTGGAAGGAAGACCTATAGAGGAAGCATACACTCCGAGGATCCAAGGTGCAGGGACCTCTTCCAGTTCAAAAAGGGCACGATTTACCAGGGAAGCGGCCATTGAGAAGGAGATGGAAGCTAGGCTGGAGTACATGGCATCTTATAATGAAAAGGAGGATGCCATCCAGCGGATCCGGAAGAGAGAAGCAGAGATTGCATATGCAATCAAGGAGCAGGAGCTAGCCAATGCCAAGGCTGCTGGAAAAATCATCCAGATGGAGGAGGAATTTAAGAGGCGTATCCAAAGCATACAGCTTCAAACAGAGGAGGCGAAGTTGAAGCATGTGGTACTTGTTATGATGTATTACTATTCTGATGATAAAACTAGTTTAGTAACAGCCGAATACATGAGTAGAATCTGAAATGAGCTAATGAGGTAATAATCATTCATATCGTGAGTTCAAAATGTTTCAAACTAACTTTCAATAAGAAAAGCATTCCCTTCACCTCTTAGGACTATCCGTTCTTCCTTATCTTTTTGTTTGTTTGTTTGATGATATGCCTGCAATAATGAATAATGTAACGTTTACAGCATGAAGTAATATCTTTACCAGTGATGGACGGTTGTCGGAGGGAATGCTATGCATCCAGTTCTTCATGAACACATTTCTGTTTCCACTCATTCCCTTTGCCTGTTATTGAACTTGTTATATCATCCCACATTAAAATATTAAATTCATTAAGGCATGGAGTACTTCCTCTATTTTGGTATTATTTAAAAGTTCACTGAAGTAAGTATTCACAGGAATTGACAATGAAGCTAAAGGTACATTCTCATTGGTTCTTACAAAATGCATGTCAAGGTCATATCCTTTCTTTCTTTTTTTTATTTCTATATTTTCTCTGAAAAGGTTTTTGTTGTGGACTGAGTTCTTTTTTCTTCAATATCATTCAACTACTGGAAAAGGAAAAGTTATTTCTTACTAGAGTGCTTTGTTATTCATTATCCCTAAAATGTTTGTTCTTTTACCTAGTGAATGGTGATGCCAATGCATTTCATGTTAAAATTCTCCCTTATCTTGAAGTTATCTTTAAGTTATTTGCCTATGTTTCTATTCTAAAGGTTGTTCAGGCTAATACATTCATTAAAATTAGCAAATTTTAAGAATAATGATAACAAAATTCATGTATTTTAAGTTTCATGGTCGTTTCAGTGTGAACCTGTGTGTTTCAGCCTGCAGAGTTGGCAAATTAGTGATGGGATCTCAAACTTTCAAATGCTAGCACTAGCTAACTGTTTAGTATATGAAGTCTTGCTGTTATTTAACCCAGTATGCCTAAATTTAATCCATGCAATGCTCCCTTAAATTAATAATAATAAATAATTAAAAGCATGTGCATGACCTTGCATTTGCATTTTGATATGAAGGTCTAATGCATGATTTGAGGGGCCTAATTATGTCTGTATTGTTGTTTGGAGTTCATATGTATCATATGCTTATATGCCAATTTCTTTGTAAGCTTTCAGATACGCCTCTATGAATTCCTCCTCCACCTTGGCATTGGTTTGCTCCTCCTCCTGCTTCTCTCTCCTGGACTGCTGGATACCTCTGTCTCATTAAAGATGCCATGTCTCCTGCCTGCTTCCATACCTTCTCATGGACCATTTCCTCTGGTAATGGTGCCCTTTTTGTAACTGGAAAGAGATCCTCTGCACCTGCACGGCTATTTCCCATCCTGCTTGACTCCTGCCTTTCATTAGCCATATCCCAACTCTTCCTCATGTAATTCTGCACATCCAACCAGCAATTTTGCCTTCTTTGCATGAGATTTTGCATCGTCTTCTTGCTCTCAGAAATATGTTTTGTGTGTCAACCAACAACTTCGTCCTTCCTTTGTAATTTATTATTATAAATTACCTTGCAATAAAACAATTCAATTGAACATGGCTAATGTTATTTAACTGCATTTCCCATTCCTTTAATTGCTCTTTTTTTCTATCTGTTCAGGTAATTTGGAGGCATGGGTAAGGGCAAGGTGTAATGTAAAAATTATTCATAATTTTATGCATTCCTTTTATACCATGAGTGGTCAACATCAAAGGTGTAGTATGCAGTTCAATATGAAGCAATTTCTTTTGGATAATTTTAACATGGTACTGAAGGTAACACAAACTATTGTTTGGGAAAAAGTTTGCATAGCAAATTAAGTGAGTAATATCTATGTTGTCATTTCAGTCATTACTGCCAAGTGGTTATCCATTGCTGCCCTAGTATATAGTTGCTTTCACATGAAATCGTAAACTATGTCTGATAATACCATCCGTGAATGAACATCATTTAATACTAATGAAATACTATGTTTACACAACTCCACTTTAAGTAATTTCAATCCTTAATCAAGGCATTGCTATCGTTGTAGAATCAAAGTTTTTAAAGACATCATTTAATATTCAACGTAGTTTCAGTATGAAGGTTGATGTAACTCATGACTATTCTCCAATGTTCTAGTGCTCTATTGCTGACATCAGTTCCTGATATACATTATTGATTACCTGCTCCATGTTATAAAACATGTTTGCCTACATAGAATATGTAATTATGGAAAGTTGGAAAACCTTCCATCACCTTTCTCTGTAGATCTTCCCTTCGATCAGACATTCATAATGGGACTGACAACCATTCCAATTTTTAACGAAAAGTAATTTTGCTAAGGTTGTTTTAAATGATGCTAAATTTAAGACATAACTATTGGATTTAATTAACTTCCTGAAATTAAATTGTCAATACCATTTTTTCCATAATTAATCTGATCACTTGTGTAATTCATGACTATTTTTCCATTCCATTGAATGTATTTCCTTGCATATATGAAATGGAAAATGTTAAAGGGCATAACATGGTCCTTGGTTTTGCCTGTAAGATCAATTTCAGTATAATAAATTATGATAAAAAAATAATTGTCAAACAGATAAAGGTCTGAAATCAGGATTATATCCATGAAAAGAGATAATTCTAGCTGTTGTCACTCACTGTATTTTCCTATCTGTATTTATCCATTGCAAAGTTAGAGGGTATTCTTAAGCAGAGAGGGAAATGAAGGAACAACCTACATAGTTTTATATCAGAATAACAATTTTATTAATAACATAAACATCCATTTCAATTCAAGAATACAATGAAGGTACGTTATGGAAGAGCCTTACATTTGTGTTGGAAGAATACATTAAAGGGATAGGTAGAATCCCATTTATTCAGAAGCAGAATTCCTCAGCAACCGCAGTTTGCCTCATCCGGATATTTTCAAACCAAAAATTGCCTTGAGATGAAGTTGTCAAGTTCAGCATAAGATACTGCACAATGCAAGCAGTCCTGGAGATGTGGATTGTACTGCAACCATGCTCCTCAGTAGGCGAATTGTTCATAGATGTTTTAACAAATAACAGAAATAATGAATATATTTACAAATGGCAGATTAAAGCTCATGATGCCAAATTTTCAAAAGTAAATGACTTACGAACCCCAATGAGACAAATGACATCCTCGGAGTTAGTTAGTATCCTCTATACCTTTGGTCTGCTTCCTTGGACAAGGTGCCACACCACATGAAGTTATTTACATGCCACAAGAATTCATGGGTCATGAAGTTCTTCCCATTGTGTTTATGCAGAATCATATCCTATGCCACGCTCTAATGTTCAAGAACATTGACCTATTTAAAAGGAAAATGACATTGCATGACTTCATTGGTGCACATCATGCATACCTTACAATTACAATTTTAAGGGCTCCACATATTTAATAATCTTGGTAAATGGAACATTGCTGTTAAATGTGAAGATTAAATTGGTGTATTTACAAGAATTCAGAACTCTGAATATAATAAAAAATCAAATGGAATCTTATTCTATCTCTTTCATAGTAAATAAAATTTTGAAACTTAAAATTAAAATCTTTATAACCAGTTTTATACACATTCCCAGTTTTGAATATTATTTCCTTCGTTGGTATCACATAAACTAAGCCAAATACCTACAAATACTAGTGGAACTGTTTATTTCCATATCATATTAATTTTTTCAAATATAATTACCTCATCACCAAAATGCCTCTCTATGAATGCCGCCCGGATGGCATTTGGGCGACCGTGAACAGGTTGGAGTCTTTGTACAGGGACTTCCAACCTGGGCATAGCTGGCATACGATCAGGCATAGGATCATGATTCTGCATAGCCACATTGTGAAGAACTGCACAAGCCAAAATGACCTTCTGTGCAGTAAATAACTTCACGCGGAGCTTCATACTGAGGCATGGAAATCTACGTTTCCACACCCCAAATGTACGCTCCACGGTGCACCTTGTCCTAATGTGGGAGATGTTGTACCTGAAAGGATAGTTTTCTTAAAACACCATATTCAAGGTATTGAGATGCTGTAATATTTGTCAAAATTATGACATTAATCACAAATACTCTAATTTTTTACCTCCTCTCGGAAGCAGACACTGGTCTTAACACTGGAGTAAATAGATATGGTAATAGAGGATACCCACTATCTCCTAGGAGGATGCCCTTCACCTCATTGGTTTCAAGTCTTAACTTGAGTCGACTGTTATGGAAAATTCTAGCATCATGAGCTGAACCTTGCCATCTGCAAACTATATCCATTATTTCCATATTTGGACCGGCAACGACCTAAGTAAAAATGAAATAATAAGGTACAACTTACAGCACTTGTTAACTTGAAAACAATAAAATTAAATCATTGGATTCTAAATAATAGTGCAGAAGAAACTTGAAAAAATAAATAGTGTAACATAGAGAAATCTATCATATTGCAGCAACGTAATGATGATAAATTAGTAAATACACATATACATACCTGCACATTTAGCGAAAACCATCCCTTCCGGTTTCTGTACAATTCGCCTAACTCTCCCCCCGGACTCACAATGGGAACATGGGTGCAGTCAATACAACCCACAACTCCAGGAAATTGACCTTTCTCATAAAACGTTCTCTTACATCTAGCAGTATCTTCATCTGAACTTGGCAACTTCATGTATCGAGGTAATAATGCCACCAGGTCATTACTGATGCTCTGTAACGATTACGAAATATTTTTCATAAAATACTTAATAAGTTTTCCCCTACAAATGGAAAGTTTACGTTCATAAAAATACCAAACTAACAGGAAAACAAACCTTAATTACTTTTGACACCGTCCCCTGCGCAACTCCGGCCAGATCGCCGCAAACTAACTGGAAACGAGATTTAATAATGTATTTCATGGTCAACGGGACAAAAAACATTTATAAATCTTACGTAAAAGATACCACATACCTGGAATGACCCGGTGGCGTAAAACCTCAAGGCAATTAGCAGCTTCAAAATATCCGGAATCGGCAAACCACGGTTGCTTAAACGCTCACTCCTCACATAAGGTAATAAAACGTCTGATACCGTTCTCTTCGAGAAGCGATACCTCTGGAGGAATTCCGCTTCTGAATAAAACTCAATGGGATTCTGCCTATCCCTTAGGTGCATTCTTCCAACATAAATATACGGCTCTTCCATCGCGTACCTGGCAAATTCAGCGTCCATTTTCATGCAATTGTTGTAAGTTGTTTACTTCATTGCTATTTACCACATTAATATTATTAAAATATTATTATATAATACCATAATATGGACTTAACTTCTTTCTTTCCTTTTATACGTTTCCTTATAACAGGCATATACGATGAAATAAATAAACATCGTCAGGTTAAAAAAGCGTAATTTTCATGGAATTTTGATCGTATACTGCAAAATGTGTCTGTAAAAAAATGCCAAAGTCCGGAGGTTAACGACGCATTCCGCCATATCAGGCCTTGAAACAGTTCCTACAATTTAGTAGGGTGGTCTAATCCATGCTCAAAATAGTAGGGAGAAAATCGGTATGCTTGTAGATGGAGTTGATCCCACAAAGAAGGAGGTACGTTTAAAAAACGCTTGGAGGTTGATATCCCCCTAGTAACGCGTCATACAGGAAGAGATGTTCCTCTAGGAACGTCTTAAAATACGGCCCTATACTGTTATTAGACCTATCGGTGAAAAAAATATCGATGTTGCCAACTCTCTTACGGAAAAGGACTAGGAAATTTACAAAAGTTACTCACTGCTAGTCGCTATGAAACATTGGCCTTGTCTTCCAGCGTGCGTTCCAAGTAATTAAAGTATCTTGGACTTTTTGAGAAAGTAGGAAATTTGGCAGTTGCTGTTTATAATGATCGAGTGATTATCTGATTTTAAATGATTTTAATATTCCGGAAATCAATGTTGCCTTCCAAATTTTGGACTCATAAATAAATGAAAATTTCCGGTCAGCGGGAATGATATCATAATACCCAACAAATCATCTATTTTATTACGCTTAAGATATTTAATAGACATTTGCTAATCCTTAAAGGCACATATGGGATTGAGAATACGCTCACCGGAGTAGCTTGATTTTTAGGACCTCCGGCACAAATCAACGAATCTGTGCTCCCTAAGGCCCTTAATCGAGACTCTGCCACTTTTGGTATCAAAAAAGTCCCTTTTGATACCATTGCAAATAAATAACTTCTTTCGCACCCCATCATAGAACCAATAAAATTTTTGCGTTATCCTTAAATAACTAAAGTTATTTTCCCAAAATACATTTCGATATTTTGTTATTATATGTGCTTTTCAAGAATTCCAAGACTCTTGGGGTCACTGGGTTTCGCTCCGAAGGCCCGCGTAGTTGCTTCGCCATAGGTTCAGGCATCTAGTAAATATTCTGCACTACGTGAGTAGTGGTGCCCGTTGCTCCCTGCGTGACGGAGCTGACTGATACGTCGTCGCTATGGAAATGCCACTCGCGAACGCGAAGTGCGTGGAACGTATATAAGGGGGAGAAATACTCGGGAAAAATAAGGTAGGCGTCCTTAAGAGGACCACGGGATGGAAACGATAATAATAAAAAAATGAATACATACATGCGTGAATGCTCAAACTGCGGAAATCGCGCATATGGGGGGAGCTTGCCAAGGGAGTATTTTTTCGTCCTCCGAAGTCTGCATCGTGGGGAGCGGAGAGATATGGGAAGCATTCGATCTATCGTCATTCCCCCGCGCGCGAGTTGGTGACTTGACGGTTGGCTGGATGCAAACATGTCCCCCGCCGAAGTATGCTGGAGCGGCTGGAGGGGAAGTGGGTGCTCAAATCAGGCGATGGGGAACAATGCGACGGGTTGTGCAAGGTAAACAGCCCCCTTTACCTGCACTCGCGACGTTTGAATTGCCACCTCGGGGCATTGGGTAGGTCCTTATCGGCCCAGTTCATTGCGTCGACTCAACGCCGAGAATAAAATATGCGTGGACTAGTTAGGTACCCTCTCTACTTGTGATTGCCCTTCTCATCCGTGCTGACATCGGGACGGGAAATCGTTGCGAAAGATAGAGAGCTTATTGCTCAAGGGTAAAATCAATCAATTCAAGCAATGATAGCGGGCGTTACTTTATTTGAATAAGGTGTTGATAAATATTAACAGGACAGAATGCATAAATTGCGATTGGAAAAAAATCCCCTCCACTGGGAATTGAACCACGTATCTTTGGCTTTTACAGCCTTTACACAGAACTCAACGCTATTAATTTTTGCTTCATTTTCAAGGAAATTTTACCTAAGTACAAGGCGTTAATTGTTGGATAGGTTCTTTTCGTTTAAAATGACTTAGATGAAATAGTTAAAATTTGAAACATTAAATGTTAAATGCCTTCAAGCGCTCCTACTAAAGTTACCCTAGCACAAGGCCGAAGCTAGAGTCATCTCATCTCCGTTGTTTCTTGCGTAGGCGAAATTATACATCTTGTGTTGGGTAAAGTTGAAGATTAATTAATGTATAAATTGATTATGATATGTGACGACTGTCCAGGTTAAACCGCTTCTTAGAGATCTGACTACACTTCCTTATCTTACAAATGTGGCATTACATGATATTTCTAACAGAAAGGGATAATATTTGGATAGTATCATCACATGTTCATCATCATATATCATCATCATGTTTATATGTCAGCATGACCCTAAGATTATGATGGTAGCCAAAAAACAGGTTGTCCTTAATGGTTACCTAAAGTTACTCCGTTTTCGGTAATTAATTCTATTCTGTAATTTTATTTTTTGGAGTAATAAACAATTATTATTATTATTATATCATTATTATTATTTTAAGTTTCTAGTTTTAAAGGTATTTTTGAAGCACTAATGGCCATTCTATTTTTTTCAAATTTCAATCCATTGTTTCCTTATTGCTTTTATCTATTCTTTGACTGAAATAAACGCATCTTCTATGTCAAAGCCATGTCATTTCGAGGGTTTTAATTTTTATAATCTTGCAAATCCTCTTTCTCGCTGCTATTATCGCCAAATCAACGCTTAGTGTGAGCTGGTTTCGTGCATTTGAAAATCGTTTTCATCGAGAAAATTAAAAACAACTACCATTGACATATTCAAACAGCTCTTTGACGACTTTTTCATCCTTGAAATGCTATTGAAAAATGTGCAAATGGTTTTCAAATTACTCCCATAAGTTTTTCTCGGTTAATTTTATCGTTGATTGTTTAAGACTTAGGTATTTTAGCCGTACGGTATACGCCCTCTGAGGCCATTGATCTCTAACTCACTCACTCCCAGGGCAATTTATGCCCTATTTAAAGCCGCACCAGCAATTTCCCTGCATCTCTTTCTGTCCGTTGCTCCCTGTTCGGAATCTCCAAACTTCTAATAATCAGACTTTAGTTGGTCCTACAAGTTCTTTCATGGTCTCCGTCAATCCGGGTTTGCTTTAGAACCTTCTTCTTCTTACTCCTGTCTTCTTTTCTCAGCACGTGACCAAACATTCTTATTATACTGTACCAGATTTCGCCAAAAATATCGCTGTTCCGGTAGAGTTCTCTGATCTCCAATTTAAATTTTCTTCTCCACCTCTTTTGTTCATAAGTGGGACCACATATCTTACATAAAACTGTATTTTCGAACAATATCAATGATTTCTCTCTTTTTTTTAGTGTCCGCGTCTCTCACGCATAGATCGGTTTTGGGCAGATTATTGTTTTATGTTTTCTTATTTTTGTTTTATGGGATAGGTGTTTAGAAGAGAAGATCCTCAAGTTATTTATTTGCTTAGTTCAGTTTTTTTAAAATTCCAGTTTCTTCTCTATTAACATGCAAAATATTCACTCCTATATATGTCCTTCTATTCGTATAGGGCCTGTCTTATGTGAAATTCTCGTGAAATGTATGCACTTGGTTTTCTGAAATCAATTCCAATGTCTCGAAATTTCTCTCGAGTTCTTCTGTTTTATTTGGTGCCCTCGGCCTCGTGATTCTTTCCAACTGATGCAGGCTTAAGTGGTTCGTGTGCATTTCAGAAAGCGCCAAAGTCTGTAAAGGAGTTTATTATTATTTCATTTTGATCTGATGGCATTATTCTAGTAATTCCCTCCATAATTCCGTCCTCTGTGTTTGTATATAAAATCTTGTCATCCAAAAAACCTTATTATCTTTGAAAAATAATTATATGTCACCAGAGTCAAACTAGTAGAAAAGTAAGAGCTAGAAGACGATTTAAAATTCCAAAATGCCGAACTACGGTGTACCATTTCTCAACCTTAAACTCTGCGATAAGAATATGGAATGAAATACCGGACCACATTGTTAACTGTAGCACTGTAAATCAATTCAAAATGAAAATGTATGCTTATTTACTTGAACAATGTAATTGTAATTAAAATACTGTAATACTATATATCATTAGTACTGTAAAATTGTATTTTCATTTTTTCTTTGTTGTTCACTGCTGAGACTTATTTGTAAAATGTGTTATGTTCCATAGGACAAGGTCCTAGAACAATTAATTTACTAGTATTACCATTAGAGCGGATTCCGAACTGTGGACTTGCGGTGACTTGGCCACGGAGTTTGGGGTCCGGGTACCTCATTTTGCACGCGGACCGTATTTCCAATCGTAACTTGACCTGTTCAATGTTTCAAGTCTCCCCCGGTAGTTTCCCACGTTTCCGAACTCGGCCCTGTCCATTCCAGGTAAAGAGAGATGGGGATAGGGAACACTCCCTTTCTTATTCTGAATTCTTCTCACTCTTTCCGAGACTTCCTGTTACGAAGAAATGGCGGTCCTTCCACCGAGTGCTCTTTTTATTTATTCAACTATTATTTTTTTTCGGACGACACGGAGATGCTTTTCTTCCACCGGCTGGACTCCTTTTGCTACCTCCTCTCGCTCGAGTCTTATCGTGCGTCGTTTATCGAAAAGAGACTCTCAAGGCGCTGTTCGTATTTGGTGGTCGGTGATGTGAAAATCCTGCCCCTTAAACTGACTTAAATAAGAGAAACATGGGAACGAGAGTGATGGAAAGTGGCTGGCAATTTTGCAACTGTTGCATCGCAATTGTTTTTGCATGTAGTAGCAGTTGTTGCATGGCTGGGAAATATCTATTCAGATCGAAGTTCGTTAATTGCGGCATCGCCTACCTCATAATAAAACTTGTTAATATGATTAATAGTAGCGGGCGTAACTTGGTGGAAATCCTTTATCGTGGGAGTTGAAGAAACAAGTTTTTTTTGTTTTCTGTGATAACGTTATGCTGTAACGAATACATGGTCGATCATAATAAATAACCGTATGGAAATAGACAAGTTTTTATTTCTTCAACTCCTGCGATTGTTAATATGATTTGGCGCATTTAAATTAACTCTTTCAGGAACGTATTTTTCTCCATATTTGTATAAATTTTTTATTTGACATTCCACCTTTTTTAACCATTTAAAAACTTTTACAAAATACTTTGGTAGTATTTCATGCTGTCAATTTTGCAGTCCATGTCAATAGTTATGGATAGATGTACAGCTCAGGAAGTAAGAATCCTCTAAAGGTCATTTTCATGACTGGTAACTGATGGCAGGTAATCTCAACCTTAACCCAGTATTGGAAGATATGACTGAAAGAGTTGAGTCATATGATTAAGATTTGACAAGCGTGATATAGTTATGATGATGCATATATTTTAGGATAAAATACATGTATACAAAATCCGTCATAGTTTTTTTCGCAAAATAACTATGATTATAATTGCCATTAATTTATGAACGGTTATTTCTATATTTTAGCCAAATAAGTGTGTAAATCTCGTGTAATTCGCAAATATTTGACGGTTTAGAAATTATAGTAATACATTAAACAAGAATATGTCCTACCTGTGAATACCATTGTACTTTATGTGAATATTATTGTGAAGGGAAGTCGGATTGGCGTTGCAGTAACTTACTGCAGATGGAGGAATTTATTTTTCAAGCGTCAATATCCAGAAGTCATAAATATCGGATGATAATAAGGTCATTAATATTCATTTTATACAGCTTATAATTTAAACATAGGGGAATATGTAAAATTCAATAATGGCGATTATTGAATTATATATTTTCGTTTTCTGCTAAAGCGAATGTAATTAAATAAACGTTAATGCTGCTAATGAGTAAAGCAGTGGGGGATCCAGGAAAGGGACAAAGGGGGGGGCTAAGTGGGTGTTATAATTCCAGCAGTGGGGGACGGAAAAAATTACCAGCGTCTATTCTATCTAGTGTAAATTCGATGCCTAAGGGGGGCTGCCAACCCTCATAGCCCCCCATTGATCCGACACTGGAGTAAAGTAATTGCATTTACCATGTATATAATATAAGTGTCTCAGTTAAATCCTCTTTCAATTCATCTATAATAAATGTGCAAGTAATTGCTCGCCGTAGCTATCCTTCTTGGCATATTTTATACTCGATTTGTTTCTTTAAAAATAAATAATCCTTATCATCATCCTTAAAAATAAATATTGTTGCTCCGCACCCTCCTGTTATGCTGCATTGCCATGAACACTTAGTAAAGAATTCCTGAAAGGAATGCTTCCGTGATGCGTCAATATGTGAAACTTTTGTGTGATTTCCTGATCGTGAGTTTATTCTTATGAACAATAGGTATTCTTATCAATATGTGTATATGGAGTAAAACGGACTAGACCTTAAAATTATTAAGGTGAAATATTTATAATTAGCTGATCAACACCTGGTACAGGCCGGAAAACACAGATACTAAATATAGTGAAATCTGTGAAGTTGTCGCTGTGTATTGTTTGAACAAAACCTGTGAGGAATCCGATTTAACATAGTTTAAATTACTTTTTAGTGAAAAATATGGGTTATTTAGCTTTTGAATCGCCTCCCAAACACGTTTAGATAGAGTAAAAAATTATGTGTTTCTGAGTGGCTTCTCATTATTTTAATCGTGGATGACGATTTCCACAAAATATTCGCTTGTAATCTTTGCCTTGCACGAAAGATCTGTCGAGTCAGCTCAACGTGCTGCGGATCTACTCACCTGTTTCAATTACATTAATCTTTTTTAAAGAGCATATGATTTTAACTTCTGCAAATTTTCCCAGTCTTAAGGAGATGATTATCTCTTTTGAATCATTATCACGACGAAACGGATTTATCTCTAGAAATAGATTAAAGTAGAATTTGGGAGGTAACTGATTACATGATTCTTAGTTCTTTCGCGTTGATTGACTACGTGAGGTCAATATTTCAACGTGAACTTATTCAGTAGCATCATCTTTTACGCTACTCTCATCAAAGATATCTTCAGGTACGGTGTATGCAGTCAAGTTTCTGCTGATAAACGTAAGGCCATTACGAAGACTCTTCTTTGAAGTGATACACTGCCTTAATGCCGTGCGTTTAAAGCTTGGTGGATACCAATTATATATAGCCGTTGGAATTTTATCATGGCATAGCCTGCAGGCAGAATAGGACTAAGAAACTAACCTCATAAAAATAGTACAGAGCTCTATTCCGGAAGGTATTATAGCTAATTTATTGAAATCCTATCTCCGAGGAAGAATAAATTTCAGATCGCAAGAGAAATTGACTATCGTTGGAACTTTGATTCGGGACTTGTGGAAGAAGGGAAAATACTCTTTCAACTTCATTAGTCCTCCACATTCAAGTGATCTAATGCTGCTCGTGTTATTGTGGTATTACTCCTTTCATTTGGACTTATTTTCCGGGTTAGTTTTTAAACGTATTGGTTAAAGTTGAGTGACGAGAGAGCTCGTAGGAAAACCCAGCACTTGTACTAGTCTGCGATTTACTATTGGTGGCAAGACATCAACTGCCCATTTTTTAGAAGAACTCGTCAGAGTAACTTTTGATGATAACGATGCATACCTTTGAATACGTGGTTATAATCACCTATTTTAACTGTAGAAAAATTCCATATATACGGTAACTCAGGCCGTGCTTCAGCCTGGAGGTTAGTTTAGAAGCGTGAGAATAAAGCTTTCGTCGAACGGAGGCTCGGACATTGAAAGTTCCCTCGCGGAGTCGGCTCATTCCTCGCAATTCATACTTTCCTTTTCCTGATCTTCGGCGCATGTCGAGGATTCATAATTGAGGTGTTCGAATTTATTTCCCGGATTTGAACCCGGTAACCTTCTATCAGTGCTCCATCGCTCCGCACCCTGAGCGTTTGACTGATTCTTTCGTTTATTCATAGTATTTCAATCCGAGGGTTGGCATCCCTCAGCCCGACCTTTATCAAATATATATACCTTCCATTCTTAGTGTTTCTCTTCTTGGTGTTCATCTTTATCTGTCCCAAGACTTCTCTCTAGTTTTTCCTCAGGTCACAATTCCTGCAAACTTGCCCTCCTTCATATTCCTCACATGGAATCCTTGCCTTATGGCATGGCCCACCCTTGGATCGTTCCTTAAAAATTATCGAAATCCACCACCATGCAATATCGCGCAATAAATACCAATACAAAGTAAAGTTAAAGAAACAATTTATAAGAACCTACATCTGGAGTATGCTCCTATACGGAAGTGAGGCATGGACAATGACCGCAGCGGAGAAAGCAAGGATAGAGGCCTTTGAAATGTGGTGCTACAGAAGAATGATGAAAATCAAATGGATCGACCGAGTTAGTAACGAGGAAGTCCTAAGAAGGGTAGGAGAGAAGAGAAGCCTCATGAAAACCTTAATAAGAAGACGGAACAACCTTATAGGCCACATCTTGAGACATGATGGCCTGATGAAGACAATCGTCGAAGGGCAAGTGGAAGGTAAGAATGGAAAAGGAAGACCCCGAACAAAATATATGGAACAAGTAAAGAGAGATGTGAAAGAGAAGAAATAGGTAGGAGTGAAAAGATTAGCTGATAGGAGAACTGAGTGGAGAGCTGCGTCAAACCAATCCTAGGATTGTTGACCAGTGATGATGATGATGATGAAAGTAAAGTTGCGCGACTCGTCAAAAACTGCTACGCGCGTACAGACAGCGTTACCCTGATGTTAAGAGACTGAATGAATTAGACTGAGAGCCGCTAGAGACTCGGAGGCTTCGCACAAGGCTTAGATTGCGTGAACAATTGAGGATAGATATATATTTAGGACCGACACGGAGAACATCTTAGAGCCACACTATATTTCCAGGTCCGACAGAAGCTATAAATTAAGAGAGATATTTTGCTGAACGGATACATATGGGAATTCGTTTTTACCCCGATCCATAAAGGACTTTAATAAAGGCTAGTAGTAATTTTTTTGAGCATTCGCATTCTAAATATTGACGGCTGGTGTCCTAGAAACCGCTGCTACACGCCTTTTTAGGCGGCTTGCGGGGTAGTATGTAGATGCACATCACCCGAATAATCGGATTCAATTAAGTTGCTTCAGAGTCACTCCTCCCGGCAGAGCAACCCTGTGCATTAATGGAGCATTTATTAGTAATTAGTAAACTATCGGCCATCATTGCCACTGTCGGTGATCAATTAATATAAGATATTATTTCGTGAACTAGTGTGGTATGGAGATGCCAAATGTCGTTTGCCTATACCAATCAGCCATTGATGTGTGCCATGTGTCATGCGGTCAGTATTTGATGCAAATGCCATGGTATATTTGGGTTGAATGATCTTAGGAGAAGGTTAAAACAGTTCTCTCGAAAATATTCTCCACCATCAGTATACGAACTCGAAGTTTCAGGGGGTGAATGAGTATCCACCTCTTGTGGTCCAACCTCTGTGCACGAAAGGACCTCGGTCGTAATTTATGCGCTCATCCCCTTGAATTCCGTTTTATTTTCATCTTAAATTTCCATCCCGCTTGCATCTCCCTCCCTCCTCACCTGCATTCGCATTTCCTCTTCTCCTCTTGCCTCAATGAATCCCTCCCCTACCCTCCTCCTTGGCTCTCATATATAATTTATTTCGTCCCCTTGCGGTAGTCACGGTCCGATGCATCGGGTTTGCCGGTGTCGCCGCCTCCTCCGCCCCTGCAGGCGCCTGCCTCTCCAAACCACCCGCTCGAATGAGGATCCAGAGACTCTCTCACGGCCCTTCGCCCATCCTTGGCCGCCTCACGACACCCCCTGGCTCGCCATTTAAATACAAATGGAAGTGGGGGCGGAGAGATATAGCGGAGAAGTAGTGGGAGGATGCTACTGGGCAGTTTTTGGGGGTTGAATCTCTCTTTTTCCGGGGGTGGTTGGGGAGGCTTCTTTCGGGAGGTTATGCGCGTGACAGGCTCCGCTGGGGATGGTAAGGTGTGGGGGTAAGACTGTGGAGTGCTGCGAAGGGGGCGCGAGGGAGAAGGAAGAAGTATGGGGATATAAATGTAGTATTTTTACGGATGTCGATAGACTTCACTGTTTTACCACCTTCCTCCTCACCTCTTCCCCATTCTTTCCCAATTCATTTTCTTTTTTCTTCGCCGTTCTTTTCTTCCCTGCTTCTTCTTACGCTACCTACTCTCCAAAATTCTGGAGCGGACTGAAGGAGGCAATACTTAAGGTCTAAAAACCGGTGAATACTTGCTTTCTGTGATATGACGCTGTTAAATAAAATACAAAGAATTACCATGCAAGAATAGTGGGTCGTTATGTGTTAAAAGATCAACTATTTTCGTACCGTCTTTTTCAGGGTACTCAGAAACAGATGGAATGGAAATGCGTAACAATCTGCTATACAGAGTTGGTATAGTCTATCAGTAAATATATTTTCCATTGAAATAAATACGAAAAAGTGCAAATTTAAAAAAATCAATGTTAATACTTTAACAAAATATTAATTAGATAGTTGACGGTTTTTGGAGTTTACAGGCATCATAATTAGATGTTTCAGCTGTTGTATAAGTGAGCCCACGAACCACGTATCATAACCGTATTGGAAAATGGAAAAGCTTTGTTTACAAAATTATTATGGCACGGAATTGACGATCAACACTTCAGATCGCCATAATTGGTTTTAGTGTTGGTATCCGCAAGTTATATCATTTCAATTGAAGGATTACTACGTTTTTAAAAATATTGGTTTTCCAGCATTTCACATCTAATTGTCAACTCATGCCATTGATCAGTCATAAAGTTGAGAGTAAGAAACCACCTTTGCAGATTACGTAAACGCATGCCAAAATACGCTAATAAAAAACTGATGGTCTCAAAAATTGATCAGCAGCTTCAGTCGATCCATTATTGTCTTTCACTCTGGAAAATGCAATAGATTTCATTTACCCTGATTTCACTAAATTGCTCCTTAGTCCAGTAACAGTTTACATATTGACTTTGGGACGCAAAATAAATATTATGTATAAACTTATTTCTCCATTTAAAATAAAAAAATGGTGCTTCTTGTGCCGCTGCGGATTTTGCCTCGCATATGAATTAATCAATGTGTAAATCACTATTTATGTGAAAGAGTAGGGGAAAAGCTTCTTTAGAAGCAATTTAGAGTGTAAGAAATGAAATCTTCTTATATATTTGATTCTCGGAAAAGAGAAGCAGAGTCATACGTAATGAATTGCGAAAGTACAAATGCGCAGGAAGTGAATTTAGATGCTTAAGTTGTATTCGTGATATGAAATTCTCTGCTTTATCGACCTTCTCCTCTCTTCCACATAATTTTTATATCCTTTCAAGCTCTCTTCTCTCTCGCTCTCTGAGATCAGAGATATTTAAATTCTCGAGTGAAGTAGTTTTCAGGTACAATTATGTCACAACATCAGATAGAGTTTGGGATAAGATTTCTTTGTGAGAAAAGAATTTTTTAAATTAAAACACTCAGGAGTCATTTACGTAATCACAATATATTTTGATATCCCGCAGAAGTCCTAACTTTGTTTGGAGTGTTTGAGTGTAATAAGTTCACTAAGGTGGAAGGTGTTGCTCGAATTATTCATCTGCCTCGTTACCCTCAACTTCCCTCCATGTTGCGATTATTTTTTATTCCTTTCCGACTGGCGCTCTTTGAATCACTCAAGTGATGAATAATTTCACTCCTTCATCCCTCATGGGAGTCGTCATCTTTATCTGTACGATGATAAAATATTTACTTTGATCTTTCGCAAACCGTAGAAAAAAAATCTCGTTCACAATTCATTATGTTAAAACAGTTTTGTTCTTAAGAGGTTATATGTACTTTTTGGTCACATTGGTTTCGAATAATAAATAATAGTTTCGAATTATTTATTTATGAGAGTCTTCTTTGCTATTGGGAAAGTGCTTTTCCCTTTCCTTCATCGTTTTGAAAACTTTGCTCTAAGTTATGAACGCAATGATTCTCACTAAATACCTTGAAATGCGTTGTAAACTGGGGTAAAATGTAGCGATTATTTGAGAAATGCAAACAAAAGAACGTCTCTGGTAGGCTTATTTCATTCTTCTTATGAGGGAGGGAGGCATTTCATTCTTCTTATGTCTTTACCTTTAGCGGTGGTGAATTGCCGTATAACAAAGTACCTTGGACGAAGTAGATACCATTTTCAAGTGCTCAGAATTGTTTTCCTTTTCAACTCTTCTTCATGCACAGCAAGTCTGTACGCATTGTGCTGCAGGCTATTTGCTTTTTATGTCCTATTTTCCTCGTAGTCGTGTACGGCAATAAATCTACGATGGCAATAGAAGCTACGATGAATAAAGCAAGATAAGTTCAAGCTGAAATATTAAGAATATAGGAACACTCATTCAAGGAAACTGGCATAAATACAAAGTCTCTTGTATTTAGTAATAAGAAGAACCTACATCTCTATGCTGCCTTTAATTATTTATTTGTCATTAAATGGTTCATTCGTTTTTTCTTTAATTTCGTTTGTATAAGAAAATGATGCCAATTATTTAAAAAAAAATTGTTATGAAGTTAAAAGAAGCATTCTACTTTAAAATTGAAATCTATTCCTCATTTGATTAATTGAATCAAATTAGATCTTCAATTTTTTATTCCACCCATTCCTACGGGTCAACCAAAATTGTAACTGCCGAGAAGGGTTTTTGAGTTTCCTGAAAACGTGGCTTACGAGCCTATGTTTGGCCCCTACGCTGTTTTTAATCACCTCAACTCTTTGATGAAAGAAATAGCAGTAACTGAAATGGTATTTGAAATATCAGTATGATATCTGTCGAACAGGAATATTATTGCACAATTTTTTTCGAATTTAAGTGGGAAGATGATGAAATTGATCCCATGTTTCTTCGTGCCTTTTTTTTTCATGTTTCAATCGAATCGTTACTGAAATCAGTAAATCAATATTTTTTTTCATAAAACCGTTCAAATGTGAATGTACGATCTTCGAAACTATTTGGACCCAAGAGATCGTAAGCATTTATATATATATATAAAAAAAATGTTAAATTTTAAAATTAAATATTTTAGCGCACGCCATAGAATTCATTTTAACATCTCGTATTGGCGACAAAAATACGAATTTAAGTTGATGAATGAGACCTAATGCCTTTCTTCGGAAGTTGATTATTTTTTAATTGAAACAAGGCTACATTTATTTTACGCCGACGGGTCAATTAATGCCTGGTTAGCTTGTTGTGTGTCTCTTGAAGTAGAAATATTCTTGAAAATCAGATTCATAAATACTAGATTGAAGAGAGCAGCGTGACTCTATGTGAGGCGTTAGCAGATGGGCCAGTTTACCCTTTGGTGAAACTTTCTCGGGCTTTGGGTCTCTTTTCTCTCTCACTCCCTCCGTCAAGATTTCGCCGAAGCTTTTGGTTTTGGAAGACTCATTCGTCGTTTTTCACGACAGCCACGTCTCGTGTTGAGTGGAGTTTGCTCCTTCGCTCCCGAGGAATGCCTTACATCTTTTGGTAGCGGCGGTATAATTGCAACGTCAATGAGCTCTCCTAAGTTTTCATGATATAACAAGATCAAGGACCCAGGTTTATCGAGTAAGGGATATAGGCTGCTTAAAAAAATGTTACTGAATGATACTGCCTGGGCAATTAGTCCCAGAAGTTGATTATTCTTGCTTAGAATTTTTTTATTGAAACAATGGATTTAGGATCCAAATATTTTTGGATGTATTATACCACCGTATTCAAAGGTTTGACGAAAATTCTTTTATTGTGTGATTGAGACCGGCTACTTTTTTTAAAATTATAACTAAACATATTTGCAAAAGTCTCTATCTTCTTGAAAAGTTTGTGATATTATCAGGGATGCTTTGTTATACCTAATTAATGCCAACAGCAAAATAAACAAAATCATAATAAAGTGAATAGTGACAAAGAAAGTGAAGCTGACTTGCCAACACCTTCTGATTTAGCAGTGAGACTTAGACGAGCATACCATTTTGGCGATACAATAAAGACAAATTCATTATTTCTCCATCTCTTGACACAAAATAAAAGCCTCTTGAGGAGCTGATCAATATTTTTATCGGAGCTAGGACTCTTTGATGAAGGACCCAGAATGATGTATGGGAGTGGAGATCCTAAGCGGTAGTGCTCCCACTAAACCTTTCCATTTAGATTTCCAAATTGGGGCTTAGTTCTATTATCATTCGGCGTTTAGAATGGATTTCCACCGTTGAGGCCCTCCCAGCCAAGTTCATTCCGGATTCGGATAAACGCCTAAGTTAGATGACAACGCTAGGATTCTTGTAATTATAGTGGTGGAAATGAACCGGGGAAGGGGGACGGGGGTGGTAAATGGCCTGCATTTTTCTTCCTCACTCAGATCCCGAGCTCTTCCCGATAGCTCTTCGACGGAGTCCGGAGTAATTCACATTTTTCTCCTCGAATTCCGGGGAACTTCCCGTATCGTGTGCTTCTGACAAAGTTTTTGGAGTGTGCGTGACTAAAAAGTTCGCTTCGGTACTTCAGAAAAAAATTCATAGTGCTCCGTATTCCGCCGAATTAAATTGAATCCCCTTTTTTTCCCCTCTTACCCCCAACAATCCTCTTCCGCTTGGGCTTCTTATAAATTATTACTTTTCCATCCCCCCTTCTCTCTCCCTCCAGACAGTTCCGCGAAACAGATTCTCTCCCCTCTACCCCACCCTTTTGTTCTCATCCTACCCTCTTCCTTGCTGAAATTTGTTCCTGTTACCCCTATTAAAGAGCTGGGCGGGTTTGGTGGGGTGGCGGACATAACTCTCCTTAGGAGCGGTTGGGGGGGAGTCATGTGACACATGAAAAAAAAGAAAACTGCTGGGCGTATCCCACCTCGTCAAATATTTAATGGTGGGAAAATTGAGACCGCATCTCTTTACGTATTCCTCCGCTGTCCTTAACCTCTGCTTCTGGCCCGCTTGGCTCTGAGGAAGCGCTCTGAAAAATATTTCGTCACCGCGTTTATTTTGGGTCGTTATATGTATATCTTTCGTTGTACGTATCTCTTTAAACATGTAAGCTATATAGTAGTGTGTTAATAGTACCAAAAATGGTGTGTTATGATCGTTATGGTGTTAGGAATTCTTCTCAGTAGGTGTATATTAAAGTTAACTTCTTTTTTTTAAACATTTATAAAACTTTTCTTTAACCCACAATGGTGTCAGGTTGCTAAGAAATTGCCAAGAAAAAAACTGGGATATGTATCCCGCCTCCCGAAAAATTAAAAGGTGGGAAAATTGGGACTGCATTATTCACAGTATAATTTCCTCCGCTGTCCTCAACTCTGGCTCTTGGGTCACGGACGATGGATAAGAGATACCATATGGAGGCGCTCTGGAATCTACTCGGTCACAAAATTTATTTTTGGTAGTAAGGAAGTTCTCACTTATCACATGCCGGCAATGATAGAATTAGTGAGAACACTAGCAGCAAAACCGGCTTGTTGTGCCATCAGGTGTGGCCGAATAGAAATTCTTCACCACCGGCTCCATCATCGATTTTATATTATTGCTCTTGCAGCGTAACTGGCTTGTTGTTGCATCAGGCATGATAGAATAGAATTTCTTCTCTATCGGCTCCGTCATTTATTTTTTATTAACTCCCCAGCAGTGAAACTGGCTTGTTGTGGCATGAAGCTTGAACGAATAGAAATTCTTCACATCCGGCTCCATCATCTATTATTTGTTAGTGCACTAGTAGCGGAATTGGCTTGTCGTGGTATCTAGCATGATGGAATATAACTTCTTCACTATCGGCTCCATTATCTATTTTTTAATATTGTTCACTGTGATAGAGTTTGAAAAATGAATTTGCCAGTATTTTTCCGATTTTCTATCTATCGTTCATCTCTCGAGCTACTCGCGGCAAAATAATATACTGTCTTTTTCCTTTCGTAGATAATTTGATCACAGCACGCGCTCTTGCCGAGCGAATTTTCTCATCTCAGCTACTTATCCGTCTCCCTTGGGTCTTTGTTGTTTACGGTGAGCGATTCCTTCCCTCCGTGAGCGGTTATCCCCGAACGAGTGAATGGACCGTCACTCTTGCGACGGCAGTGTAGAATTTAGATTGTGTATCAGAATAATATGTAGTATATTATTATTATAGTATTCTACTGATTAAGGTAGGTTTCCATGGAGTACTAAAGAAGTGATCTGGGAGCCTCCCTTACCTTCCAGCATTGCCTTCTTCAATTCACCGTAAGACCTACTCCCCTTTAATCTATCTAAAAATCCTATTCTTTTCCTTCCCCTCCCTCGTTTCCCTAACATTCTACCCTCTAACACCATTTTCAACATCCCCTCACCGCTAAGTACTCCTCCCATCCATACCTTCTGTCTCCTCCGTATCTCATCTAAAAGCTGCCTCTCCTCGCCAACCGTATCTAGCACTTCATCGTTCCTTTTCCTCTACGTCCATTTCACCTTCTCCATTCTTCTCCACAACCACATCTCGAATGCCTCCAATCTTCTCTCGTCTTCTTTCCTCAGTGTCCACGTTTCCGCGCCGTAGAGAGCTACACTCCAGATCAAACTCTTCACTAACCTTTTCTTTAAGCTCTTACGTAACGATCCTCTCAGAAGCTGTTTCCTGTTCATGAACGCCTCCTTTGCTAATGTAATTCGCGTCCTGATGTTCATACTGCTGTGTGCGTTTTCCTCTAATGTGCTGCCCAAATGGTTGAATTGCTCTACTTGCTCAAGTTTTCCCCATCTACTTTTATCTTGATTCTCACGTTCCTCGCTCGCGATGCTTTACAAAACAGCTTTTTTTAAATTTATAGTGTGTATAATAAAATAAATAAATATATAGCAAAATAATTATGATTCCCAAACACTTGATTAAAATTACCAATGACCGACCTCGGTTGATGGGTCTGGAGGAATTTACCAGCGATTGTGCCTGTTTTATGACTTATTAAAGATACAATTCCGCCGTGTATCCCGTCCCATAAAAAATTTAACGGGTAGAAATTGCGACTTCTTCTGTGTGTACTCTCCTCCGCAGTTCTAACCCTTGTGTAGGGCGCAAGAGACTCCGTGACAGTGCTTTGAATTGGATTTAGTTGCAAAATATTTCGTGAGAAGCCTTTCACGTCATTCCCATTTTTCCAAGCGCCAGTTGTGCTGAAAAAAGTGGCGGTACCGCAAGCGAAAACCTGTTGTGCAGTTGTGCAAAAGGTTGGTTGGGCCAAGGGTGGATTTGGAGGGAGGGTTACAGGGGTCATGACCCCCCCTAAAATGTGATCAATTAAAAAAATATTTATTTTTTAAATGGTTTTTGCATTCTTGTAAAGGAGAAAAGGGAGTATATATATTCAAAAGCATGGCTACCAGTACCAAGGGTGAGAGAAGTTTGAGTCGTTCTTCGTAGAGCTTACACTTCCAACTGTGAAAACGCCTCTCTCTCCCGAGGGGTATTCAATACTCCCTAGACCCATTCAATGACCGCCCCACGCCCCAAATTTGGTGCTGAATCCGCCCCTGGTTTGGCCTTTTTGGTTTTGTATACCACATTATTAATAAATGGAAAAGGCGACTGCCTAGGTTTTGGCCATTTTTGCTGTGAAGGAAAGGTACAAAAGGGAGAAATGAGAAAAGCCCGCGTTATCCTTTTCCTGTTCCCAACTAAGGCTGGCAAGGCAACAAGGGGGTGGTAGCACAAACGACTGACGTAGACTGCTGTACTTGAAGAGCCCACACAGCTTCCAAGCAAGGATCTCCAAATAATCTCTCTCCCTACCGCTGGAGTTTGAGCCCAGGACACGTCTGCAAACTAATCCCAATGAGGCCTTGAGATGAGGCAGAGATTTTATTAACAACCATTTTCAACATATACAATACTTACAAAAGGTCGATGTCAAAAAGATAGACTTTTCCCTTGGTTATTAAAATTGTGGGAGGCAAAGATGTCAAGAGAGGAAGAAGTATTGGAGATTGAATTGAAAATAGAAGGTAGGCGGAAAAAGAGGGATCTATGAGATATTGCCAGACGGAAATTGAGCTGGTATAGAGCTTCAGTATTGCGGGTTCTGCGAGCAGGAATGCGTAGTGAAAAGAATGTTAGGAGATCACTGGATCTGAAGGACCCATTCATGATGCGGTAAAAAAATTGATGTCTAATGTCAATCTGCGGTGGTTGGTGTGTAATAATCCAAGCGAATGAAGTATTTCGGCACGTGAGGAGAATCTGAGGTGAGGTATGCGATGTCGAACTATTGCTGAGAAGAAATTGAGAGATGAACTACTTCCCGTCCATGCTCCGAAAATATGAACAAAATGGTAACTTTTCGCGCTATTTTACTTCCTGAAGTACCTGTTCACAAGCTGATTCGTAGTTTAAAGTCCCGAAGGAAGTTTTTTCCACACTAGTATTATTTTGTGGGTATTGTCGCGTAAATGACAATGAGTGGTTCATTCCATTTCGTTAAGTATTAAATTGTGGAAAATTGAGACCACATCCTGTCTACTCTCCTCTGCTAGGAATTATGTAATGAGGTGCTAAGTAATGAAATAGGATACTTATTGAAATTGGCTCTCCTCTCACATTCCATGGATTATAATTTTATTAGAACCCTTTGCCAGTCCGATTTTCGGAAGAGGAAATAATTTGTGAACAGCCCCTATAAATGTATGCCACGGTTAAGGAAGATTTGCTCCTAAGTTGGAATAGACATCAGTGAAGAGTCTTTGCGATAAAATAATAAACATATTGAATATATTCAACGGGAAATTTCAAAATGAATGAAATATTTCGTTATTTTGCATTTAGTCAGTCGAAAGGAAATTCTAGATGTATTTTTGGACAGGCCTTGAACATTAAATCTCCGCATCGGAGGATCGCGCATAATGCATAAAATTGGGTTTCTCACTATAATCGCCTTGTTTCATATGCCGTGATTTCATTCTATTCATGCCACAATAAGATACCCTTTATTAATATAAGTATTTGGTTTTGTTAGTGAGATTCAACTGAGTGAAAGAATTAATGCATTTCTCTCCTTATTTTAATTATTATTTTCTTGCAAGCGTCTATTTAAATAGAACGGATCCGTGTATGCATACTAGCGTGTAGTACCTAACTTTAAGTGAATATAAACTTACTATTGTTTCAGACATTGAGAAAGCGATTCCGTTCGCGAATGTAAGATTTATGCATCTTGGGAGGTATATCCTGAGTGTTCCATCTTTGGGTCCTATGAACTGAGAGTTGAAGTATCTCAACATGGGGTCACGCCACTCGTATCTCATGGCCTTCAACTTTGAGCTGGCCTTCATTCGCGATCGTTTTGGCTCTTCTCCTTTCTCTCGGAATCTTTTGTTAGACTCGTGAAGTTCGCCATATCTTCGATCTTTTTTCATATTACCAGAGTCTTTGTTGAACTTGGGCCTTTTCTCCACTCGGAGGAAAATATATTTTCACTATGGAAGCCTTTCATATACATTGATGCTTCCTTGTGGATGTAATAGAGCCTCTCTTGAAATTGAATGTGGTACTTTAACACCATTTTTAGTTTTTACGCTGCCAATAGTTGTTCTTTTGCAGACAATCTCTTCCGCATTTCAATTTACTGCGGTCACGCAAATAAATTCTGGCATTAGCGTTTCATCTATTTTTAAGCTAGCACGATTGGTCTCAAAAAGTTCTGGGTATCTACCTGCATCTTAACTTGCTGTATGACCTTGTCAATGGGACATCTCATGCTGAAGACCCATTAATATGTTTGTAACATTTAGATGCTTGTTTAGTGTCAAATGGAAGATAATTTGAGAATGATGCAAAGAAATACTGAAAGGTGCTGCAAGATGGTAGTGGAAATATGTATGTACCATTATTTTTAACTATACTTGCAAATAAATGCTAGATACAACTCAGACGGAGTTACGAATCACGCTATGATTATTACTTATGTCTGTCTTCCTCAGACTTAATTAAGGTTAAGTAAGAGGTGGACGAGTAAAATATAGGGATAAAAGGGCGAAAAAAATGAGGTAAATATCGAACAAGGGGTGATATAAAGGCGCCAGATTCGTTCTGGTAAAACTGAAATTTTTGCTGCACCGCACTTGGAACTATCGGTACACTATTCACTAAACTGTGGATGGATATTTGGGGGCAAAATTATCGGGCAATGTAATATGACGTGTTGTAAGACTAATAATCATGAGGATGGAGTTATTTTTTCACTCCATCGCGAAATCTCTGCTGTTACCGAAGTTCAGCCTCTCTGCCTTAAACCTGCATCCCTCAAATTTAGCATCGGTGCATACTCATCATCAGTTATATCTCAATAACCGTCAAAGTAATGTGGTCATAAAGTGGTATCATAAAAAAGTATCTAAGCTCAGCGTAATGGGATGCCTCCATAACCAGCCTTTGGAATAGATTTTCTTAAAATCAGTGGTGTCATGGTGCCGGAACGCTCTGGAAAGCCGTTCCGGCACTGGTTAACAAAAGACACAATAGTCAGATAACACTTTCATCAATTTTGCTGCCTCAAAATTTCTAATGCATGCATTCGTAATCAAAACAAAATTTTTGTACTAAAATGCAAATAATATCTTGTAAAAAAGTACACAAAATCATATTTCACTTCTAAAAAAAGTTAAGGAAAGTGGGTTCCGGCACTGCCAATTTTGCCATGACGTTAGTGCTTAAAATGCCGACTAATGCTTAATCGTCCGCTGGAATGAATCAACGCGGCCTTAACCCAGATAACATTTTTTTATTTAATCACCGCGGAAGCCTCCGCACCAATCGCTACGGGATTTGAACGTGCACAATGAGGAGTATTCGCTATGGTACTGAAAAAATACCTAGATTTCCGCTACTACCTACTACTACTAATAATACTTACCATAGGCCGTCGCTGTGGCAACAATAAGTAATCATATTAAAGCCTGAACCTTTGTAACGTCAAAGAGGTACGAATTCCTGGGATAAAATTTAGCTTTAATAATCAAATTACTTCCGCGCGAAACGCCACACCCCGCCCGTTCAAAAAAAAATGAAGAATGTGAATTACGAGACGTTGAGGGAGCTGTCTCTGTCACCTTAATGTACGTTTATCGCCTCATAAAATAGAGGATTTTAGTATGAGAGTTATTATTCATGTTGTTTCCCTTTATTACTCGCAGAGAGAGAGAGCTCTTGTAACAGCTCCTCCATCCCCTATATCCAAGGCACTTAACTTTTTTATTTATCCTCCGCTCGCCTGCGTTTTCAAAGAAGCTGCTGAGAACACAATTCCGAGGTGTCTGGATTCTAGAGAAAGCCAAACTTCAACCCAAAAAGGAACTTGACTCGAAAGCTACTTACCTCTCTCACTAAGCAGAAACGCTTACATTGAATAGAAATCCCATCTTAAGGTCTGATCCTACAATCTTTCACCTTTGTTGGCTCATGGAGTCGAAATGGCTTCCCGCTGAATACGTGTCTACCCAACATTATTTGCTCGCGTCCAAAGTTCCATTTCGCCGTCGGCTGTGTGGTTTTTAAACACTGAGGGGCTGAGCGAGGTGAAACTAAAATATCGTTGGTAGCAGTCGACAGCCTAGCACCAAATGGTAGTCCTGAGGTGGCTTTTTTAACCCATTACTATAAAGTATTATTTCTATTGTTTGCTATAATATTTGTTATTACATTTGAAAGGTATTTAAAATGCATAAGAAGGTGCACACGTTATTTCATCAAGATAGGCTCCCGTAATACAGTAAAATTGAGGGCATATTATATTTCAAGGAATGGAAACTAATTTTGACATTTCGACGCTTCAAGCTATCAATAAATGAGTTAAACCTGTAACACGTAGTTATATTTATTACAAAATGAGCAATTCTCAGCGAGGAGAAAGCATTAAAAGACAAAAAAAGCATTAACCTGGCTGAAAACCCAAGAAATATTCGTCAGAAGTACCAGGAAAATTAAAATCGTTTATTAAAAGACAAATTAATCGCAATCGTTTATCACTTTTGGTGCTTCCTTTAGAAGTCGGAAGATCAGCTAATTGGGTCGCTAAATATTATGTGGGAGGTCTAGAAACGGTGTTGACCGTAAGTGCCTTGTATATAGTTCATGGCAGTAATTACAGGCATAGTTTTATGACATTTTAGCAAAAAATTATGTATGTTCTATAAAGCTTGTTTAGCAGGTAACTAGTGCTTGCTTTCAAATAAGTAACTTTCTTCTTTTATTAATTTTTAATTCATAACTAGGTATTTATTGATGAATTCCACAACGAATTGAAATAATATTCAGTGGGATGAAGGTACTCGCTCTACAAAGTAATCGGTTTAAAACCCGTTGATACTTAAGTCTGGAGCATACTGAGACACATTCTCACAAATATGTCCTTTGCATCGAATGGCCCAGAGATCATCCTCCACATGTTAACAACGCTTTTTATTTTAGTTCTTATCAAATGCCTTTAAT
Organism: Ischnura elegans; assembly: GCF_921293095.1. Lineage (NCBI taxonomy): Eukaryota > Metazoa > Arthropoda > Insecta > Odonata > Coenagrionidae > Ischnura > Ischnura elegans. The sequence continues at coordinate 33,861,341 of NC_060249.1, forward strand.
CTTCGCCCTCTACTTTTTAAATTTGCTTTCCCAACGAGTGTCTCGTTCCTTGGAGGCAAAAATCATGATGTACTATTAAAAAGGCTTTTAAGAATCTCATTGCCAGAGTCGTCCCTTCCTCCGACCTCTCTGCTTTGTTAGTATTCTGGCATTCATTCTTCTGACCGTGATGGAATCCGTAGCATTCATCCTTTTTTTTATTAACGTCCTGAAATGTGGCCTTCATTGGGCAACTACGCCCATTCCACGATTTAGTAATTCACGCGCTGTAAAACTCAAAAAGGCTGCTTGCTATGACCGTGGTCTTTTCAGAATTCATTAATTTCATCGGGATTTTCGTGGAAGCCAGATAGTATCCTCGTATATACCTGATTCCGTCTGGCGGCATCAAATTGCGTTTTTACGGCTTCCTTTCTGCAAATCCCACGGATCTTTAATCCCATTTGTGAAACTCTAATGACGGAATCCGCCCGAATGACTGAATGATGTCCGAGAAGTTATGAACCACGCGTTTTTTATCATTTTTACGGCTTTCAAAGTTCATTTATTCCGGCATAGCGTATTGTTAAACGCAATAAACACGACGAAGAATCATCCGGCCGGATAAGGCAATTTCAATCTTTTGCCACCGCCAGAGCGCGCAGGGTCGCCTTTTGTTTCCAGTTCCTCTGAATTACGGACGCGAGTCCAATTTAATTTTACGCATAAGTAATGGTGCATGAAAAGAGTGAATGAACTGTATTATTTTTATGGTGATTTAGTAATCAGAGCCTATGTTCTCCACTGATGAAAAATGTCGCGGTTCATGATGTCTCTGCGATCTTCTATGGGTACACCCGCGTTACAAACACCTAATTTATTAATTTTTTGGTGAAAGGATATGCTAGTCTTTTTCATTTCTTGCTAATCACGGAGTTTATGCCCAAATGAATTTAGAATCCCAAATTACCTCGATTCGTAAAGGAGTAGCGGGGATAATTTATACAGTCACCCTACAGTGAAATAATTTCGTGATATTGCTGAGTTCGTTCAGTCCAATAGATACATTAAAAATTCGCACGAATGAGTCCATTTTTGCATTGCAAACAAAGGTGGTAAGTCCGGGTTGATAATAGATGCATTGTAAGTTTATGATTATTGGTGTCACTATTACTACCCCTGCAAATACGGATTTCTGACCCTGAGGCTTAGTCAGTATGAACGAGAGAGCGGCTTCTCAAGTTCAAGGTGATATATTGACTCAGGAAGTTTCGTAAAATTAATTGAGGGGGCTACGGTATTACTTTAGCGTCATTTTGTGAAGGGGATAGCATAGATTTCTTCTTTCCTTGAGGATTATTTTTTAAGATCATATTTTAATGTCGTATTTTGTCTTTCGTGAGAAATGTTACTTGTTTAAGATCTATGCTATCACCTTGAGATTTTCAAGTTATAGAGAATAGAACGTTACATACTCCACTTATCTGTTCCTCAAATTTTAAATGTTACGGGATAAGATGCCAAGTGGTACAAGTGATGTTTTTATAGTTTTGAGAAAAAAATGAGTTCAAGTTGAATAAGTTGGGAGTTATTGGGAAAAGGATTTGATAAAAAAACGCTATGTGCCACTAGATATCGGAACTGATCAGATACTCACTCGCATTCCTTTGCCACCATGTTTTTGTATATTTTATCCATCAATTTCTGTACCTAACTCTAGTTAGAAAAAATCACTTATACCCCTTGGCTTCTCACCTTCTCATTAAAGATTGCACTGAGATATCAGTGTTGAGTTGCGGGGAGTGTTTAATATAAGGGTCTCCTCGACGTAAACTGAAAACTTCAAGATGTTACACCTAGTTATGCAATATGTCACGAAAAATGACCAGTCGAGCTTAAGTGATTCTTGGTAGTACTAGTATTCGGAGAAGACGACTGGCAGCTTAGGTCATTTGCGCCCTGAGGGTAGAATAAGATAAGAAAATTCTAAGTATTAGAAAGTACTCCGTAATCAGTTTTGATATGCGGGGAATATTTTATACAAGGATCTACTCAATGTGATCTGAAAATTTCATGATGCTACACCAAATTCTTGGTACTCGTAACGAAAAAAGACCGGTCCAGCGGAAGTAATTCGCCCTATTAAAAACACGCCTCAAATGAAGTGATGTCATGATAACCCCGTGAGTTCACCAAAGCGTTTAGTGAATCTACTATAGGATAAAGTAGATAAATAGGCCAACCTTAGTTCGACCTGATGATTTATATCGCCTCCCCAAGTTCCTGGACCGATCGGCGGAGTTATGGGGCATTACTTGGTGCGGTAATTAAGCGCAAAATAAAATGCTCTCTTCCCTCTATGCTATCCTCCCTCTCTCTTTCTCACTCTAAAGCTATTCCTTTACTCAATATGAAAGAAAAAGCAACTTCTAAGGATTTAGGTTAAATCTTGGAGCTTAAAAAATGTATGAAGGGGCATTATAACACCTGCTATAGGAACCAATAAAATTGCACAAATAGCTGGAGGTAGTTGTAATAGACGTACCTATTTGAAGAGACAGCTTTTATTCATCTATATCCCGCCTCATGTTTTCTTTTAAATTTTACCATTCTTTTATGAAAAAATGGTTGTAGTCGCGAATGATATTCGAGGAAGTAAACTACATTGTGAAGATTTTTTCGAACAATATTGTACTAAAATACTAGCTATATCTCTGAGCGACTATATTCTTTTTTATCATAATCGATTCGTGCGAAGTTTGAATAGGCGCATTAAGTAGTGTTCCTAAAACTTATCTACAGGGTGTCATATGATTCTCCATTGTTCTCTTCTTTGAATCGAGTCGGAGTAAATTATACGACACCATCCAAAAAGTAAGCGGTATGAGGAATGGGCCAAAGTTAATTCGACCCGATGGTATATATATCGCCTCTCCAAGTTCCTGGACCGATCTGCAGAGGAGCGGGGCATTACTTGATGCGGTAATTAAGCGCTGTCTTCGCGAAATAAAATGCTCTCCTCTCTCTCTCTGGAGCTATTCATTCCTTCAAAACATTTCAGGGAAAGAGAGAGAGATTAAGGCTAGTCCCCTTAAGGAGAGAGAGAGGCTGGGCGGAGGATCAACTTCAGGAAATGGGTCCGAAGTCTTGCGAGGCAATTCTCCCCGGGGACCAGTTACGGGATCCTCCCTCCCTTCCTCGGCCCTCCTGTACTTCAGGTCCTATCCTCCAGAGGTCTTGATTTCCCACGAGACTATATAGGGTCTGCGCGCGCTCTCCAAAGAGAGAAGGGAATGCCTAACAAGAAGATTTACCTCATAAATAGTCCCTCAAGATATTGTTCACTCATCCAGCATCTCCTTTTTCTTTTTCACTTTTCTACGCCCGGAAAGCCGTAATTAATGAAGCCTGATAAGTAAGTAAGTAAGTGAGTGTAGTCCCCACGGCTCAACAAGCTCAAAATCTAGGTAGATTTGAAGTAAGCTATCGGGGATCACTGCAGGGATGCGCGTGTGTGTGTAGTCATTATCCATTATCTTATGCGATGGGAGTGGTGTGTCCCGCCTCGTCTCGCTGTCGTCTTTTCGTGCGGCCCTGCCAAGCAAACGAGCTGGACTTGTGATGCGGCGTGGTCATCGACCTCATTCGCGAATATATAGATTCGCGATTTCGCGTGTTTTTTCACCCAAAATGAGCTTACGATACCATGCCCGACTTAAAATATTCTAAGTGAAAGATGTTTGATGAAAAATAAGTAATTGGGTGGGTAACTTTAAAGTATTTCATTTGTTTTTGAATAGATTTCAAATACCTATACAAGGAATTCCGGGCCTACCTGACAGTCATTGCAAACGTCAAAGCTACATTGAAGAGATATTTTGTTTGATCTTTTTACCATAAATATATCTTGGTTTTACTTTTTATTGCTTCGTGAGCTACGAATTTGCGGCAAATACCACGTGCGAAATGATGGTGGATGGTATTTCATCCTGAGGCAATTTTTAGCTCGGTTCTTATTTTGTCATGGTTGCGTTACGAAAAGATTGAAGGATTGGTTTAAATATCGTGCTAATATATATCATGCGGTGTTACATACAAAACAAGCATTTCTTATTACAATATCATCCATTATTCTAAAACGGTTCATTTTTTCTCTCCAATGTTTTCTTTATAGCCTTACTAGCTGACCCGACGAACTTCGTACCGTTTAATAATCAATGAACATTTTAGTTACACCATTTATTAATCAAGAGCTGCAGTACTGATTTTTTTAGTAATCCTTGATTTCTTATAATGAAATAAGAAAAAATCAATAAAACTACAAAATGTTGGCTTTTAAGAAAGACATTTTCTTTATTCAATCTACATAGGGTACACCGGGCATGTCTGCGCGGATTTTTTTCAGTGAATTTCATAATTTTTATACTTTAATTTGGGAAATTTTAGGCATTGTGGTGTTATAATACAATTAATAAGGTCAAAATATTATACAAAAACGCTATCACGCTCAAAACATCATGAGAATAGCCCCTAGGAAGCGATATTAATATGTCATGACTTGCGACGCCCAAGTTATAGCTCGGTTCGGAAAAGTGGATGCGTAAATGTGCCCCGGTCTACCCTATACATTCGGCTTTATTCTATATCAGTCGCCTTATGGTATACAACTTTTTTTAATCAGGCGCGAGAACAAATAAATCGGATGAACGAACTACATATATTTGACCATGAGGAAAACATGAATTTTCTAGAGTCAGACCGCAAACACTCACTTTGTGATTTGTTAATTGTCATCGGGAAATGCAAGACGAAGTGGATATGGAATTCGTTTATACTCAAAGGACATATCAGTTAGGATCATGGAAATCCTTGAAATGAGAACTTCTTCATCTTTGAAATTTCCTAGTCGATTATAGTCGAGTGAATCATGTTGATAATCAGATTTTTTTAAATTACCGAACCCGTTACATTGCGTAGTCAAGGTTGGTTGAGGTTTCGAAGCATGATGACCTCCGAACCATCCTGTTGCAGTAAATTGTGCTGCGGTAAGCCAGGCTCATTCAAAACGTTTAAAAATTAAAATGGATAGCTGGTGACTTCTTCTTCGTTTTTTATGTGTCAATAGATTCGAATGAATGTAGAGTAGCAACGATTTGATTCTAAATTACGTTGTTTATGTCATCCACATCTTCGTTATTGGCCACCAAAACTGCTGGTTCATTCACCGATTTGTGATTTATGAGGTTGTCAATCATGTTCGGGAACACTTTGTTGGTGAGCTCATCTTTCGATGAAACGAAATTGCAAAAATTCCCAGGAAATGAAATCAATCCGCTCGATTTGTCGACAGGAACACGGCCTTTACCGATAGTGAACAATTGTTTGGAGATTTGTTTACACACACGGCAGTGACGTGTTTTCTGACGACTCAACTCGACATTATGACTTTTATGAATTATCATTTATATATCGTTTTAATATTTTCAACTATTAAAATGCTTTTAATATTGTTTCAAGGCTCTCATGAAATTGGTAAAAAAAAAATAATCTCTCTTCAACCGACTTGATATCTTTTGCAGTGTTACCAACTCCTAGCAAAATACCCCTAGGAGCAAGATTATTTTTTTAACCTTTACTATTTTTTATGTTTATTCTATTAGCCGAGGCTGAAACAAATCCAAAAAACCAAGCATCATTAAAATCGGTGTAGCCGTTCTCGAGTTATAAGTGTTCTAACGAACACGATTTTCGACTTTCTTATATATATATATGCCTACATAGATGTAGATTATGCGAAATTCGGTGAAAATTTTAAGGTACACGTTTTTATTGCTGCTATCGTGTAGTTAGCATGCATGGTATTTTCGAAAAAAAATGTCTATGAGGTATTACTAAGTACTGTCAACTCTCAATATAGAAATGCTTAGCTAAATGTTTTCCTCTATTGCCTTGTATATCATTCAGCCTTATGGTGAATCGCACGCGTGAGCTTTGTGAGGTGCTGACAGGGTAATGAGCCGCTGTAGTCGTAAAGCTACTGGGTGGGATAATGGGTTATTTTCATTAGGTTGTGTGGGGAACACTTCGAGTGAGTTTTAGAGTATGCGAGGATACTAAAATTGGGAGGCAGGGTGAGACCTTCATAGCGTCTAAGTTTGCCTGTGAAATCCATCTATCACCTCAGTAAAACAGGTAAAAAACTCGAGTATATAGTGGAAGGTAGTCTAGATTTTTATAAGCATACATTTTACCCACTGAAATGAAAAATTGAAACATTTAAAAACTATATCAACTTGTCATTAATTTTATTGAATGCTGCCACGCCACTGTAACTAAGAGTGAAATGTATTCCAGATTTTTTTTCTCGAATATCGAAGAGTACGGCCATTTGAATTTTAAAATCGTGTATTTCATCGATAATGATAGGGTTTGATGCTTTTTAGCTGTGATGATGATGGAAGATTTGTGCATCAAAATGTCCCCTCACTCACTTACTCAGAGATTTAATCCGTAGGATGTTTGGATAGGTGAGGGGATTTCTCACCCTGGCTTAAGCCAAAGGAGTTTGAATCTCACACATTCAGGGGGCCAGCTCCTTTTCCTGGGTCACCTTATGAACCCGGGGATCCTCGATCAGTAGCCAAGCGGTCTACACACTAGGCTGCAACGTTCCTCCTTAAATGTCTCCATCACTCGAAAAACCTTGCCGGTTGAGTAGCAGATTTCCCACTCCTGCACCCTGATTATGTAACTGTGAGAAGGGTGAGAGCGATGTCGCTGCCAGGGGCAACGCGGTTCCCACGACGGAAGGTGATAGCAGCGATTATGAAACCGTGATCGCAGTATTTATCACGCTGCGAACGTCATCGGCCTATCATGTTCGAAACCTATGGTGACAAGCATATGCTGACATAAAAACAAGCACTAAACGCAAATATTAGCAAAAAAATTGTTTATTTGATTTGAAAATGCCCTATAATCGAGTAAAAACCAATAACATTCTTAATTATTTCTACTGGAGTGCTGTCTTGACTTTATTAGTAGTCCACGTTGTTCAATTGCTATATGCGCATGGTGGTGAATTCGATTGAGCAGCTTTATTTTCACGCAGCACATTGGAAAGTCCAGTTACTTTATATCGAAGTTTTATTATCAACATTTGCCAAGAGCTTTCTCCAAGATATCAACATCGTCAAACTCCTTTTCGATTTTTAATCATCATAAATCAACTATTAACTACTTGCATTCAAATCGCTAGCGCGATTCCTTCCTTCGAAGTTTACACTTCCATTATCATTTCAACATTAATAAGTTGCAATCCAAGGTTACGACTTTTCGACCATTCTCTACGACATATAGCAAATATGTCGTAGAGAATGGTCGAAATGACTGCAGCATATCTCGGCGAGCATTAGCATAATAGATTACGTTATCACTCGTCGAAAAGTAATACTACACTTTCCCCAGAACTTTACCATAATACGAGTACTTTATCATAGTATTACCTATTGGCGAAGCGAAGTACTTAGCCTTGAACTGCCTCCATTTTATGTCTCCGTTGTTTCTTATTGTTATTTCAAAGACTCCGCAGATGACGCGTTCTCGGACAGAGATGTGTCGAAGGATTTCATTGGTTCTTCAGATTTCCCAATAACACCAGCCTCGCGCGCTCGTACCTATATGATACTCGCGATGACGGTGGCTTACATGATCGCGCGATACAGCGGAACGTGATAAGAGAACGTGATGGTCATCTATCGCCGTCGTTGCTGTCACATTTACATAATCGAGGTGCTCGTGCGCGTAGTCGAACCCTGAACACACATTCGAGTATAAATTTCGGCGTCTCTAACGGTCTCGTTTTATAATATGTCATATGCCATTTATAAATAGGTCTTCACAACTTTCTAGTTTATGTCCTGATAGTAGCCGCTCGACATTCTGTTGATATTTGTAATTTCAGTTGTGTTCTCAAAAGTTTACTTCTTTTTCGCTGAGGTTTTGTCCACACGTTGTTAGGTGACCAAACAATTTCATTTATGTACGTGGTAACAGTACTTTTATATGTGATTTTCTTTAAGGTAATAAATCCTTTAAAAATGAAGTGTTCATCATTCTCAGCTGAAGTCTTGCTATTCATTTACACCTATAACCAGTGTTTATCAGCGGGAACATAAGTTTACATCACAAAAATTAACGCATTCACGTACTTGAAACGATAGTTTCTTTATATTTTGAGCCAAGCATCGTGTGAAATTAACTTTCGCGTGTTTGTGACGTAAGGATCACCAAATGTCGTTTGAAATAACTGAAAAATAATTCAAAATAAAAAAAGTAGCACGCTTTTTTCCATGTGTAGATTATATGTAAAAAGATAAATGTATCCTCTTCTACGCCTAAAATTATTCCAATAGCGTCACTAGTTACTTTTAAAACTAAAATCTGTAAGAATTTCGGAGAAAACTGAAAACAGCTGATTCTTGAAAATTTTATGTAATGTTTGGATACATGTGCCTAGGCATCGTCGAATTTGAATGGACATTGCCATCCTATTCATTGATTTATTCATTTGAATTCATTTCAAACATTTATTCATTGGAAGCCATTTGTTTCATAATTTTAAAGTGTCTGTTTCGAAGAAATTATTTTAAATTTATTCCTCGAAAACAGACCCGGTGAGCGTCAATTAACAGTAATTTCCATCTGCTCTACATCTAATGAGATGCATTAATTGTATAAATTACATTCGAAAGCCTGATTATCTATTTCCTAATAATGGCGTGCTCATTATAAATTTTAATTTGGTACTTGTTTATAATTTAAATGTGTGGAAATTTATTCCGACCACAGTACGAGTGTGAACTCTATTAAATTAATTATCACGTGCGAAAATAGCGTTTAATTTCGATGAGTAAAAGTTGTGGCAAATAAAATTGATTTTTGTCATCTTTCCGATGGCCTTTGCTGGGACCAGATGGTCAAACAGATTTGGTTAAATTCTAGCTCCGGATGAATCTTCTCTGGTGAGAACTTTTACAGATGATGAAGTTAATGATATGAAGTTAAATGGAGCATACCAAATATCGACCCATTTTGATTACGAGCTATTCGTGTCTTAGGAAGATATTTTGCATTCGTCCCGTGAAATATATTCCTCTATGATTGTAAGGTGTATGTTTATCACGCTATAATTGAAGCAAATAGATATTAGTTTGAATAAGTTTTCACTAAACATACCTAAGAATCCCTCAAGCACCATTTCCTTGTCAGTTGTTGCTTCAAATGGGCTTAGTATTTATGTTTTCTGTGCGTTCTTTAAGTCATGATGCAAAAATTTTACCTTTGGAGTTTCAGCTTCTAGGTGAGTAGGTGAATTTATGATTAGATATCTCGTACCAGCTGCTCCTATTAAATTTTATTTACAAATTTCTCTCTGTGATTGGCATATGCGTGATGAGATGAGCGATTTTTTCTGTACGTGTCCCATGATTAATCCGAGACTCTAACAAAAATTCTTAGGGGAAATGAATAAGCATATTATTGCCAATAGCAACAAATTAAAATTTAAAATATTTCAATACCATTTTACGAATTTTTAGTTACTCCCTTAAAACTTATTTGGAAGTGACTTTATCAAGCAATCAATTATATGCTTCAATATTGGGGGCCCTGTAGTCTATATACGTTTAGTACATTGATATTATTCTCTTGCAATGCATTTGAAAAAACCCTCCTCTTGACTCTGCGTAGGGGACGGTCTGGGAGTCTCAAAATCGGGGCGCGGTGTGCCTGACAGGCAGATGACGGGAAAAATTCCTAAAACGCCGTATTAAGTTAAACCAAAATTTGACAATCATTTGCAGGATGTACATTATGTAGACAATAGGGGAAAACAGTTTTTTCTGAGTATTTATAATACACTAAAACGAAGCAAGTCAAAATGAAAAATCACCCAGAAAAAAAACGATGTCTATGTCTTTCAGATCGGCCGCGCTCTACACAGGATTATTTGTTTTTTTTTTATGCACTCACCAAGCTTACCCCTGAGACGTCGCGTGCGCAAAACGAAGAAAACTCAACATAACATTGTCCCAACACTGCAGTCGTAATCGTCATTATCATATTTTTCTCACGATCACTATACGCTCCATGAAACCTCGAATACGGTGTTTGACTCCTTGCGAGTGGAGAATAAACTTTTGTCCCCCACACCACTCTTTACCTCCCAAAGAGAGACCCCGGAAATCTGTGTTGATCCCCTTTAAAATCTATCTTTCCCCCCCACACCACGCTGCCCGGTAATTTTCGGGCCATTTCCAATACTTCGTTCCCCTCTTTTACTTCTTCCTCCGCCCATCTCCTGCGCCATTCCGCCTCGTACTAATGTCTCCGCCGAGTCGCCCGTGGTTTGTCGTCTCGTCTCCTATCCCACTCCACCCCCCCCATACACTCCTCCCTCCATTCACCCCAGTCCAACAGACGCGTACACGGAGCGGCACTAAAACTTCCCGCGCCTTCTACTCCACCTCCCCTTTTCCGTTCCCCTCTTTTTACGATGAGCGGTCACGGGGACGCCAGCCTGTGTCGATGTGCCATATATATACCTATATTTTTCGACGGGGGCGTGTTTGGGGGTAGGGGTGGATTGAAGAGGAGATGGTATGAACGGACGTGTCGGCATGGGACGAGAGGGAAAGGCATCAGAGAGTGGGCGGTACCTATCCGTGCGTGGGTGGAGAAATGGAATTGTTGATTATTTTCGGCCCTTTTCGACTATTTGGGGAGCGCATTATAGGAAATCGAGCTCAGCGGTAAGGTTAAGTATAAGGCAGAGAATTTCGCTATCGAAGGATGTGTTGATGAAAAGGACAGAGATGACGTCAAGATCGTTGTGTAACAGTGTTCATTTAGATCTATATCTGCATACTCCCCCGCAAGCCGTCGCTATAGGCGTGTGGCGGGGAATGTTAGGACGCCAGCCGTTTAAACATAAAAAAGAAATACTCTAATTAATTTGCGCCCGCAATTTGTTAAAGTACCTACTTTATCGGTTTAGCGTTAATAACAAGTTGATTCAGAGCTTGATCTGAGGTGTAGCGTTTCAGGTTGGGTAACCTTGGATACTAAGAAGGGAGGACGAGGAAAGACTGGTGGATTTCGATATTTTAGTTTTGAGGAGTATAGAGGTGCATTGGACGGAGAGAAAAAAAGAGGAAAAAGTAATAAATGTGGTGGGGAAAGAAGAGGAAACTTCTAAATAAGATTCTGAGGCGAAGGAGAGCTTGGGTTTGGCGATAAATGAGAGGGGAGGGAATGCTAAATCCGTATTAGAGGGAGATCATGAACAGGAATCGAGGAAGAAGAGCATTTGATTCATAGCTAGGATGAAAGGGAATAGGCCTTACTTAGAATTAAAGATTGAAGTTCCATTGGAGAAGTTGGATGGACCAAGGTGATTTGCAAAATGTTCCATGAGAACCTCTCACATATCCCATCCCATATGTAAACCCATAATAAATCTTGGTTAATATTTTATTTCTGACTTTATATCCGATAGATGCCAAGAGATAATGCACCATGCAAGTTATTCGTGACGCAAATTGTTTTACGAAGGTATTAAAGCATCTTTCCTACCGCGCTTTATTTTTGGTATTATTACCCAGTTCAAGCAGTCAAAAATTGAATAAAATACAAAAATGTTTATGTCATCATTACTCTTAAGAGTGAAAATTGTTCATATTTTCAGAGACATAACTAGGTGGTGATGAGTTATTTTTACTTTATGAGTTGGCTTAGGTGCAAAGTGATAGAAAAATTGATAATTAGCGCATTCCTGGAATGTTATAATTATAAGGCCGGGCATATTTACATAGCCTAATTATTAAAGTTGAGTGACCAAATTATTTTTTCGTGATAACTTGATTACTTAGTCCTCAAAGAACTTTCGCCTCGTGTAAGATTCTTTTGAATCTATATGTATTTGACTAAGGTAATTAAAATTGAATTTTTTCCATTTTTAAAATGATATATCACCTCAGTTGCCCAGTTCCTAATTTAAATTCATGTTTTTTGCAATCGAAGTATAATTGATTAAATTATTCGTATACATCATCAAAAATACAATTTCGGTTTAATCATAGTAACTAAGGTGTTAAAATGATAGACTAAATGTTAAAATGATAAACTAAATGTTTATCATTTTGTACCGACGTGTTGATTGAGGGAATTGTTAGACATTCAAGTTCTTAATAAAACATGTTAAACAAGCTTAAGGAAACTTGAATGTGGTCAGTTGTTAACTTACTTTTGTCGCGTTAATGTTTCACGAAGTAAGGTGTTACTCGCATTTATTTTAAACGATGTTTTAAAATAAAATAGAATTTTATTGTATTCGTAACTAAGAAGTTTTAATTGCCAATTACGTACTGTCTCCTTGATCCACATCACCGTGTTGCGAAGATGAAAATAGTATGAGGAAGGTGGGAGTCGCGGTCGTGGGCAGGCCATCTGACGAGGGAAGTTATACTTTTTGGAGGTCTGGCAGGAGAGTGTCAGCAGGTTTTGCTTGCGAGAGGAGTGAGGAGAGAATGATGGGGGGGAGAAAGGATGGAATAAAAGTTAGGGCTCAGGGTCATAAAAATGTGGGAGAAGGGATGCAATAGGCTGCACGTGGAGTGGACTGGTCGGCGGAGCAGATCAGGGTGTGGGGCAAAAGGGGTGTGCGAAGGATGTTCTCTAATCGAATGAGCCGAGTTTTAGGAAGGCTTTTACCGAGTTCGGCAATGTTGCATGCATAGAAAGAGGAACGGCTCGCTAGTGCGAGACTACATACTGCTGCCAAAGTGTTCCCCAGGCTAGCAAAAAAAAACGCGTAAGCCGAGGATAAAGTTTGCCACGGGGTTGCGCTCTAATAAGTTACCAGCGGCTGTACTCGATGGTAGGTCATTGGACTTCGTGAAATTCCAAAGTGAGTGGTTGAAGTGGTTCTTTATTTTCTACGCATTTATCTTAAACTCACGAGGCTAATATTCATAATAAAGTAATCTCTTTAGAATTTGGTGAATACAATGAATCGTACAGTAGGTATTACGAATCTATAGAAAATTGCGAAGAAGGAATTCGCTCGTCATTTCTTTTGGTATGTATTTAGGAAGGGTTCCAGGGCCAACAAATACGCAAGACCGTTTAATTAAATTATCCAATCTTCTGATTCATCGCTAGGTTAGTAGGATAGTTGATAATAACTATTTGGATCAAGAATTAGTGACCTTTGAAATTACGATTGTTCCGTTAGCAAATTTCGCGGAGTTAAGAACTCTACCATAGTTTCTACTGTAACAAAAACCGGTAGTCCTGTCTACCCATGCAAAATTTAATAATGATGTCAACAACAATTTTATGGATACTTTTTACTTTTGTCCGTATAAAACCTTTGGAACGCTGTATTAATGATAGATAACCGAACTTAAATGCTTATGTACTTTATAAAAGCTGATTTCGGATTTGTAGCCATGAAAAAACCTCTTGAGAACAGGCGGCGTTTCCCTTTTTCGTGCACTCTCAAATGAATCTTGTTTTTTTTAATAATTCTCTTCTCATATCTATCTGAATTTCGTTTTTCTTTTCAACCATACATGTTTTTGAGGTTCAAAGTTTTTTCTCGACGCTCGAGCGCGCTCGTATTTAATGAAGCAAACGATACAAAATTTAAATACCGTGATCTTATATGTAATGGTAGGTAATAATGTAGCTATCATCAGATCGTTTTTCAAGATCGGTCAACAAATTATTACTTAGAAATAGAAATTTTGTGTTGTTAATTTGTAAGGGCGAAAAACTTTCCATTTTGACAATAGATATCATCGCGCCTTTTCTGGATTCAATGTTTTTGAAATCAAAACTGGCGTGTCTTTTCCATTCACAGAAGATAACAGTAATATTCGGCGAAGCACCTCAGAAACTTTGTAATATCCTTAAGATGTCGTTGTCATTATTGAAATCAATTGAAGGTGAACAAAAATTTTTAACTATGCTAGCATTTTAATACTATTTATGCGCACAAACAAAGCAGTGAAATCGAAAAATGTCGCCTCGTCTGAACCAAGTGACTGCGGAAATGTATAACGCGTTATGGAAAAAAAATTAGTACTGCGGCATTGCGTTTGAAGAACTGTCTTCGAAAGAGAGGAAATGAAAAAACAAAAACTCTTCTTTCTCGAGAGGAATGCGAAAATAAGCTTCTCGGAAACAGGAATATAAATCCATCCGTCATTAGGAGTGTCCGCCAAGGCCAATTTAATCTCACCAAGACTATTTATCTTGGGTTTCCTGCGGGATAAGTCGCCGGGAAAAAATTCCTTCTCGTGACCACGAACAATTTTACTTATGAATTTTCAGCGGAAGCAGGCTAGCTAAGTGAAATACCTTGATAGCCACGGAAAGCAATTGTGTTGTTTCGAGTTAACTCGTCCCGTAATTAGAGCGCAAAGCCCACAGAAATACCATTTCGTTATTTCTTTCCCCAGCAAGTATTTTTCAGGAAATATCCTTGGTATTTTACTTGGGTAAATGTGTCATTGCGGTTGGAGAGTTGACTTCTGCCCATCTGCTTACGAATTGAATGAACGAGGCGGTGTACAAAATATCGCATAGTCGGATAAAATTCAAAAAGTTGGCAGAAATTAATTCAGAGGTTATATTGGCCAGTCCTTCCAATGTCATAAGCTACCACTAAGCATCATCTATGTTGTCAAATATTTTTGAATCGTGGGAAAGCCAACGTGATTAAATTTTATCTCTATTCCAAGATCGAACTTTACCTATTACGTTTTATGGATTAGCATGGCATAAGAAATTATGTCAGGTGTAATCACAGATCTCACCCTTTCTTTATTATTGTATTTTGCATTTGATTTACTTTATTGGATCCTTGGAGTAGTCACGCTCTTGTTTGCCTATACATTGACAGAACGTAATCTAGGTGAGAATAGGAAGATTTTAATAGCAGTATTATTTGTATAGATCACGACAAAATATCATTATTGAGTATGCACATCAACAAATTTCCATATTGATCATCTGTCAGTATGTTATTCCTGTTATCATCGCGGCACCCAGCAAAATTCCCAAAGTTAGGATAATCTGTAATTGAAAATAAAAGGATTTCACATCGTCATATAGCTCAGCTGAGACCAAATAAGTCTATTCAGTGTAATAGTGTATATTAATGGTTTTTCGGGGCTCGAAGTATATTTAAAAGTCTTGTTGACATCTTAAGATCCGTCTGTGCCTCTGTGCATTTTATTAGATTGACATGCTTCTTCTGCAACGTAAGTGTGGATTACCGGAATGGAGAATTCGGCCGCCTTCTTTCCATATTTAAAGTGGTGTAATAGTGGGATATGAAGTGAAACACTTAGCTCTTTCCACATAAAAATTTATTACGCTAGAGTCGACATGTTTCGCTACACAGCATTATCAAGACTAAACCAAGAAATTAACCATACCAATATATGTACACAAATTGCACACTCCAAACATTTGAGAAATGGGGGTGGAAGGTGGGGTGGAAAGGAGGGTTTGGAATTTTAAACTGACCGTTGGTCTGGGGTGAGGTAGGGGACTATTTTCAGGTGCTCGGAGGGTTTTTTCCCCCATTAGCTGAGGGAGGTTAAGGATCGGAGAATGGAAGGAAATAACATGGTCGTTAGTAATAAGATCTTTCCTACTAATGGCAGAAACGATGTACAACTGTTCCCAAATGTCCCAAATGTAGTGTAATAGTGTTTTTAAGACTTGATGACCTTTTTCAAGTGCAGAGTTGACGCCATTGATACCAAAACTCAAGTATACGCAGGTAAGTGGTCAGCGGTTGTAGGTTTTTTACATTTTGCTGTAGTTCCATAAAATTTATAGTGTGTGCTCATAATTTGAACGATGGACGAGGTTTTAGTTAATGAAAAATAGGTGACTGACCTTGGGAACAATAAGTTAATGGTTTCAGCTAAATAGTTCTTTTCTTCTTGAGCCTCAATATGCAGTAAATATCTTGAAAAATATATCCTGATCTCATTGCTGTGTATAACTACCACATGGAGAGAAATGAGATACGGCCTTTTTTAGCACCAAGCACAAAAATTTTGTTCTGATGATTTTGTAAAAAAGGCCTTATTTCTAGGTCATTGACAAATAATACTCTGGCTTCAAAAGTCTAAATTTTACTTGAGCGGACATTCGCTATTCATAGATAAGATATCTGATGAAAATGACTGGAGTTAAGGGCTGCAGTTGATCAGTAAAACAACTTCATGACTTCACATAAGTTGTCCGTCGAACTTGAAGAATGTTTCTTTTTATTGGCGTGGAAAAGTTTTGGAACTGTCCGGTAATTTCGCTGAAGCACCTGAAAAATCCTTCCACCGATTTTAATCGCCGCACAGAATATTGATATCTTCCTTAAATACTGATAACCATACTGACATCATACTCATTGCAGTGAATACTATAGTGCAACCAGAAATTACACTGCTCGTATCTACATTTCAAAATGATTACACTGCCTTTCTTCCAAATGATATTAACATAGCTATCCATTCCCGGATCATTTGGGTAGCTTAAAGAGATGTTTAATCTGTAATTTCTTGTGAATGCCACTAAGCATTATTTACCGTTTGCATGGTTAACACTGTATCAAGAGTAATGGGTTAACGTGAAAATATCGAAGGGAGTCGTTTCAGGCTTATTTTGGTGGAATAACATAATTAACGTAGAGGGCCATCTCCTGTTCAACTATATTTTCCAGTTCACCCACATATTCATTCGCCCACCTCACCCTTTCTTCCCGCCAACCCCACCTCTCCTTCCAATGACCCTTTCCCCCAAAGTATTTCGCTATAAAAATGGATTCTGAGTATTCTCTTTACCAGAAGATGGTGTATTACATCGAGACCGGTCGTATTAAATTTATATTTGTGGAATATTGCCAGTTTTATTATTATTAGTATCAACGGAAATATTGAATATTTACTCGGAAAACCTAGATTCGCCGTGAATATACTGTCTCATATAGGAATATTCGGAATTCGGATACCCTGTTCGTCTTGAATATATTTTTGGTATTTATATATTATTGTATATAGATTGATATCCTTTTTACAGCATCCATAGTCAAACCATTGTGAATATTGCGCGGCGTAATGGCATCCGTATACTCCATAGTGGTTCGCATACCTCTCGTGTACTCATGATTCACGACCATTTCCCCTGCGTCCGTGGTCGAAGCGAAAGAACGAATCGGCCATCCACTCTATTTCAAGCTGATAACCCTATCGCGAACCCCCTACTAAAACTGTCCTCTAGACAAACTTTAAAAAAAATAACCTGGGACGGATCATATCTCTGCCGTCATGCTAACGACATATCATCGCGCTCCGAGTAATGGCCTCGGATCGACATTTCATGACCTTCCTTCGAGAGAAAAAAAAATATACATCGTCCTCTATTTAAAAACCCTGGGGACTCAATTTCGCGAGCCCCCGTGCAACCTAAGGGGAAACTTATCACGAGGACGTTCAATATCATTTTTGTGAGAGGGGAAGGTCCAATGTCTCTCGGAGCTGTAAAAATGTGAAGCGGGGACCCAGGAAAGTAATGTTGGTAAAATAAAGAATGAGGCCGTCGTGATGATGGTAAGCAAGCGTATGGAATGTATGTGTTTCAGGTGGATGCTTCAAAATACGAGTGGGAGTCCAATTTTACCGCTCTGTAAAAAGAGCGCTATCATCGCGCACTCGTTTTTATGTACAGCGGTGTATTCAATCACTTCGGGAAAACATTTGGAACGTTTTTAGTTTGTAAAGTGAAGTTCATGAAACTAAAATTTAACTTATTTTGTTAATTTTGGATGCCTTTTCCTGATATTTTCATTGAATGAAGCGTGTAGCAGGGTGGTGCTCAATGATGAGTTATCTGCTTTCATTGTACTTCTCAAAGTGTAGAATATTTTTTTATCGCATAATCATCCATCTTCAGCGGAATTCCCCTTTCTCTGGGTATTTTGCAATATTGAAAGGAAGCATTCATAACATTTTGGAGTTTTTCCAATGAAAGTGCTACGGTGAAACATATTTTTCTAGCCTGTTTTAGACGTTCCATATAGATGGACTGGCAGCATACGATGAGGCAGAGTAAGTCAGTAACTAAGGAAAATATAATTCTAAAAAAAGATTTGGGGATTACTGAGAGTAATTCTTAATAATTAAATTAATGTAATAATAATTGGAACAATATGATAAATATTGCTTATTATAGTAATAGCTATAGGAAAAATTAGGTCATTCAATTTTAAGATCGTCATTGACCATGGAATCTGTAATGGTATTATAAGACATCTTGCCTAATTTGCTACGAATTTATTTACAAAATGGTCTTTGTAATATTTCCTGTAAAAGGGCAATTTATTCACTAGTAGCGTGGATTCAATCATCTTATTGATGGATGGAACTGTTACACGCGGCGCAATCTTCTATTGAAATTGGTATAGTTTTTTAATGCAATGAAATGCAACTAGCAGTTTTCTCTTTTTCAGCTCTTCGCAACCGCTACTTGTTATTATAGTTATACGTTTCAGATGATATGTACAATTCTATCAAAAGATAAGTATTAACATAAAGCTTTTTATATTTTTACTATGGAAACCTTTGTGGAGTATAAAATATTTCGTTGTTCTATCCGAAAGTAAACTATGACAAAATGTAGAGTATTTTTGAAAATCTTTTTTATTCATATCAATTACCCCAAAAACGGCACAAAGAGGCATCGGGAGTCTTAAAAATCAACAACAGAAAATTATATACACACAACCATGTCCTGGAAGGGGCAACGTATCAAGGCGGGATTGGAACCCACGATTCAGTATGGTAGGCGAGGATTTATCCCCGACGCCACAGAGGCCGACAATTTTTGGTATAAATAGCTAAAATGCAAATACACGCGCCTTCGGCGCGCCAACTAATGAATAGGAGATTATCCATGTTTCATTCAGCGTAACTTAATCTTAATTCTAATAATAAATAATGTAAAAGTGGTCCGTTTATCGAAAAAAAATTGATCGCGCCATCATGAAAAAACATGCCAGCTTTTTTTTCGGGGAATATCCAATTTAGGAAAATAACTGAAAACGGCGCAGACGAAACGGAGCGTTCAAACTTCGCCCGGATCCACACGAGTCTCATTAAATTCCACGGGAGCGTACAAATATCCATGAATTTCCTTCCTAGAGACCAAAAGCAAACAGGAGGGTCGAACGTAAGTAATGTCCCTCCGACAGAAGGGGGAAGTTTATGGGGACGACGATTTTATTTCACTCGGAGGAAGTTCTATTTTTGATTGTCGGTCGATGGCGGTCGTCGTCTGAGAAGTTTCGTGTTTCCCTCACCGATCCCTACGCACTGCAGCTCACCCCCTGTGCTTGTAGGGGGTGGAGAAACCCTGTCGTTTATCCTTAATGCTTCACGTAAATCAGCAGGTGATGCCGCCTGATAGGGACCTGCTGGGTTGCCTACTCCAATGTTGGTTATGCGCCCCATTATATTCCGTGCTCTCACTGACGCCCGCCGTGAAATTGTTTTTTATTTCTTCTCACACTCCTTCTCGGAGGTTCTGTTCCGTAGGGAACATATTAGGTCCTCTGTTGGCCTGAATTAATCCGTTTTTATCCGAAACGTCAATTTTGCTGTATGGTATGGTATTTAGAGGAGGCTACCGACAGCTGAAGTAATTTGCGTCATGAGGAAAGGGTATAGAAAGAAGTATTATGAGAAACCCGGAATAAGCCTTCTCTTAACGAAAGGCCCCAAGTTAACGTCCCCTCCGACGGACGGTGTGTTGCGCTTGAAATTTCGCGTCCACAAAACATTCAAGCAGGGCTCGGGCAGTGTCTGAAAATTCTCTGCGGCCGTCGGGATTTAAACCTGAGCTCACGGAGTGGGAAGCCAACACTATAGCCACCACACCAACCCGCTCCCTGTTAGTTTTGTGATCTCATTATGTGCGCGCCGATTCTGCAGTTCTGCGAATCTGAACCAGTATCTCGGAATACGCTCGAAAGGTTTAAGGACTAGTATTCTGTGGTTGAGATAATCTAAATAATTTCACTTAATTAAAAAACAACTAGGTATATTCGTGGTATAAATATACAAATTGACAAAGCAATACAACAAAGAGCTTTTTCACATGTGGCCGGATCGACGCCCTCTCCTTGGAGTAGTCGAGGCCACAGGTAAGTCTTTCGCTCCGCACAACCTTATCCACGGAGCGATCGTAAGCGAGTGAGAGCTGCTCAGTCAGTCTGTCGGCGAGCAGCATGTGACGTGGCTCGAACAGTTGCGCAGCGATATAAGAACACATTATTTCAGAAAGAGTGATACTATTTTTAAATCTCAGTGAATTACCATTCTACCAAATCTGCAACGAAGTGTTTGATAATTTATTGTTTTTCGTTGGAACATTTGCAGAGTATGAACTAATTCGCTGTTCTTGATACCTTGTAATTAGTCTCAATCAGACTTGAATACATCCATCAGTTTGCTTTTGAGGGAAATCAGAAGATGAAGTGGCTTAAAACGTGAAGTTTAGCATGGAATAAATATGACCTATGAATCAATTTTTTGGTTATTCGACTTTAATCCTCGGCTAGAACGTTTCTTCCTAAGGGATGGAGTATGAGGTAGAATATTTCCCTTCGTGCATATTCCATGTACTAAAAAATTGTCCCCACTCCCCATTACCCTACTTATTCGTCTCAAACGGAGTTTGATTTACATTAACTTTTCGGAAATTTTGTTCGATGGGGGACTTTAAAGTTTATCTGTTATCTGTGATAAATCCGTGTGTATCGGGGATTTTACGTTTGCGTTCCGACTTTGGCCGAAACCGTGATCACTTTTTTTAACATTCATGTTTAAGCATTCGTGTCTGGATAGAGTATCAGTTGTCATCTTTTCCCTCGCTCATATAGATCACGAACCAAATCTTCATCCATTCCCCTGCCCAAAAAATCCTAGTAAGTAGTCTCATACGGGGTTGAATGAACGCTTTGGCTTGTGGAGGAAATGAGAAGATAATGTGGATACAAATTATGAAGAGAAAAATATGTGATGTTTCGTACGGAATAATTATATAAATGAGCTAGCTTTCAATTTTTCGGTTATTTGGCTTTAATCTCCCATAAATTTTAAATACCTTACATTCGTAAAATTGCCAAGGATATGTTATTCTATGGCTTAAATAAATCATTACTCTGCCCTCTCGAAATAACAGTTTGCGTAAAAATGATGATTTTAACGGCTCTCATAATAATGACTGTTAGTTTTTTTTCTCTCCCAAATTTTATCGGAGGTTTCATAAGCACATTCTGATTAAGTTTATAGAAAAAAATGAGAAACTACGCAATTGAAATTTGATTGGAAAAAGCAAAATTCGTTGAGATTTCAACTTTTATCGAATTATATGCTGAGTGATGTAATCATGAAGAAAATTAGCAACTTGAATGGGATATTCAGGTATGTGCAGTGTTATCGAGCTCATTTGTCGTGAATTTAACATAGTTACGTACTGACTTCTGTCAATGAAGGACGAATACTTGGAGGGCTGTACACACTGACAGCCTGGGAATACTATTAATTTTAATCGGTCCCAAAGTGGACGGGTATTTTAGCCTAGAAGGTGCGCAAATATATTGTTGCGCGAACAAGCTAAAAGTATTTCAAATTTTACCATTGTAAAGTCATATAGGAATCAGGGTGTACGTATCTCTTCGGATCCGTCAATGGCTATTCACCAGCTTGAATCTATTAACAAGGAATGAACTAGGATGTAAGGAATGATTGCCAAAAGCTCGAGTTTATAATAATTATTACCACCGTAAATGATTACTGTAAGTACGATTTGCTGATAGTTATTATTTTTAAGTACTTGATATGTATATCAGTCCAATTTTTGAATTGCGGTTAATTAACATTATTAGACTTTTGGTTTTGTTTGGTTGGTATGTTTTAAAATTTAAGTCTTATCATACATCGGTAGATCTTTCAGGCAATTAGTACTAATATTTTATGCCCCCTTTATCCAGGATGTGGTCAAATTAGCGTACCTAGAGCTATTTTTATTGGTTAAATCCTTATTTCTACTATAGGTTTAATGCTATTCCTTATCTCGTCGTACCGTTGGCTCACTCCCTTTAGTTCTATTTTGGTAGATAAGGGGACGGTATAGTGAGACGAATGCGAAGCGCATGCAATCAACCAATAACGTGCGGATCCAACGGCACGAAGTGCATCCTAGTTTGCGCTCGCGATTGTAGAGCGTGTCCATCAAAACTCTTCAAAACAGCAGGAGGCGTGCAATTTATTTCATGGTGGCGATATAAGTGCCGGGAGAATGAGTGGTGGCTGTTATTACTCGCGATTTATACGACTGCATCGTAAACCAGTCGCATTGTTGGCACAGGAGAGCGGTTCATGACTCTGCTGTGCCCTAATGGAAGTCATTTTATTGCCCAAGAGCATAAGATTGCCAGAAATTTCATGGCGTTGCAGCAGAAAACTCTCTGTTGAAACACATTCTCTCTGAAACAAAGTTGCTCATAAATGTATGCAGCATGGATAACCTCGTCAACTCATCTTTTTAATTGTAAGCCTTTCGAAGAAATTTATAGTGTAAACTTAAGCTCTCTTCAACGATTTCAAGGTAATTGCAATGACAACAAATTAAAATTAAAATAATTTATCAGTTCCAAGGTCTATTTATCTGCCGATTTATCATAGTTGCTTTTTGTATACTCATTAGAGCCATCAATATACGATGTTCATCCACAATGAGCTAATTTTCGAATTATGGGTTTGACTCTAGGACAAAATTGAACATTTTTAGACTTAAAGGTTTGAAGGTAATCTGACGTTTTCTTTGTGAAAAAATAATGTACAAAATTTCAACACTGTGAGAGATCAAAGTGAAATTCGGTATGAGGATACGTATGGTGTAATTTTTTTTGGGTCAATTTCTGCGCTTTACTCCGTCACAATAACCTCATTACACGACTCATTCACAATAGTGAATGAGTTATGTTATGAGTAATTTATTAATTGTGAAAATGTTTCTTGGGCTTTGCACGCGGTGATACGTTGTGAAAACGTCAAATTTTCGAAAAAAAACGACTTGTTTTCAATCCTCAGAACGTGTCTCCTTGGCTGAGAATCAATTTTAAATTCAATTTACAGGCAGAGAATAAAAATTATTAGTTATTATTATGCAGGGATTTCGTTAATATTGGCTTCGTATAAATAATTTAATAATCCGTGGATTCCATTACGGTCAATATATATCACTCTAGAACATTGCAAATATAGGGATGTATGCCGTATAATTAATAAATACGGTATCCTAGACCAAGGTATATGTAATAAAATCAGTAATTAGGGCAAACTAGGGCCAATTTCTTTCACGGGAGAGACTTGCGATTTTCTGTTTTTCTATTCATCAAAATTTGTCCATTTTTATAAAAAATAAGTTCTACGGTATTTATATTTTATCAAATAGCATTCTTAAAGAGTTGATAATTTCTTATTTTGGGCTATCAAATGGTTTTATGTTTAATATATATTTATTGAAGATCCAATATTACTTGCTGCTTGTTGCTATAAGTAAATAGCTGTTACCGGAAACTCTAGACCTCAAGTTTAAAGGCTAGGTCTTTGATATCACCAGTAGAAGTAGAGGCATGCACGCCAGCCAGTAGGGCAAGACACGCTCCTGCGTGTGATTCACCTGTGATGCTAATGCTCGGTAAATGTTTACCGACTATTTGGGACGTACCTCGGATACTCCGGTGTTCAGCCGTGACACAGCCAATGTTTCATTCCGTTGTCCGTAAGAGGTTGGATTTTCAGTTCAGGTATAAAAATGCCGTTCCTATTTTTATATGCAAATAGGAATTGAGTGCCATGGTGACGCCACATTGAGATAAATTCGTTTATTTTAGTTGGGAAAAGAAAACAAATTTTTCCCCCGTGGCAACAACTTCAAGGAAGAAACGGGAAGCTTAATTTAATCAGAGTAAAAGGTTATTTTTTTGGTGAAATTATGCAAAATTGTTAATCATAATGGATAGAAATGTAATATTTCTGCATGTTTCATCCATTATTTTTTCGGCGTATTAGTAATGAATTAATGTTAATAGTATTGCATGAAAAGGTTTTAATTTATTGCTTAAGAGGCCTCCTTCTGCGGTGATCAGTCCATGCTTTAGAAAAATCGGTGTTTAATTTTGTCTGTGGAGGAAGTTTTGCAGAGTTGTTTTTTTCAGTTCATTTATTTCTTCAGTGTCTGCCGTGGACGTGGGAAACAGGGTAGAGTAAACAATGAAATTTTCCATTCGTTGATGCAAGCATTAGAATCGGCGAACGAGGAATAGAACCGGCAGAAATTTTATGCGGGCCAGAAATAATTATGGATAAGTTCTTGTGCAATAATATTACACTACCTGGCATTTTAAAATATTCGCCTTGCAGCTCCAAAACTTTTGAATTAAAAATCTGCTAATCAAAGTACTTTTTTCATGTCCAGAGTGGCTAATTATTAATGCATATGACAAACTCTCATTACAGCTTAGCTTGCTATTGAAATCTATTGCCGGTTAACCTCAAATTATGCAGGAGCTTATTTAAATATCTTAATATCACAGTAACAAAGAAGCAGGTCTGGAAATTAGTTTTCGTAAATTCGTAAAAAAATTATCATTAATCATTCAATTAATATTTATCGCTAGCTACTTGATCTGTGTTAAGTTTTTATTTAACTGCCATTGTGATCATTATCAGCATGTCTTGTCGCAAATGTTTACGTTGCCTTGTTATCATTTTCCGTGATATTTTGAGTCAGACGTCAATTTCCCTAAAGCTGCTTTGTTATAATTGTGATCATTATTATAATATTTGAGTGCTTACTTACGACAGTGCTGCATTATTTTCTTAATCCAATTTATCTCCCGTTGATGTGTTTTTATGATTTTTGTTTTCATTACTAAGTAAAGGGACTTCGTTTCGGGACCAATAAAAGTCGTTCCCACGTAAACATATCCGCAGAGCATATTTCATACCCACACTTTCCTCCTCGGAGCATTCCTCAACGACATTAATATCACTCGCCGCAGTGACACCACCCGAAACTGTCAGTTTACGAACCTGACGCCCGCATCAGGTTATCATCCCCTTTCCTCTTTATCCACCTCTCAACCAGGCGCTAATGAACTTGAGAGTTGACGCGCCTCTCTTAGAAGAAAAGGGCGCGGGGGGTGTGGAAACAGAAGGAACAATGGGAGTGTTGGGTTCTCATGAAAGCTTTTCCTCCTCCTTGGGCAGGAAGGAAAGATTGGCAGGGGAAGAATGAAGGCAGGAAAAAGCAAGGCGGAGAATCCTTGGCAGTTGGTTGAAAGCAGCGAAGGAGGTAGGTTGTTGGAGAACGGGAGGAGGAGGAGAGAAAAAAAGGCAACCTGGAAATAGAGAGGCTTTTAATCTCCGGCGCTTTTAAAGGATGTGGGGAGGGTAACGGGATTTTGGGGTGTATCGGGTGAGGGCAAGCTTGGCGGGGAGAATTGAAGAGCAGATACGAAGCAGTCGATTGCTTGAATCATGGGGTGAGGCGCAGGATTGAGGAGAAAATTACACTCCCAGCAAGTCCACGGGATCGCGGTGACATAATGCTGCGGAAGGAGTGGGAAATAAATGATAGGAGAGATGGGAAGATGACTTGGCAAACAGGAAGTTTGAAGAAGAGACGATCGCTGAGGAAAATTGCCGAGTTCTGCGTGAAGCGTCGAAAGGAATGTGACGATTTTATGGAATGGGATGTACGATATTATTATTATTATTATTATTATATAGTACAAGTTACAAGTTGGCTATTTGCCAGGTGGTAACAGGTTATACAAAATAAAAAGAAAAACAAAAATATAGCAAATGAGAAATACATTACCAAAATGAAACTAGAAAGTATTAAAATTCAGTGATATTAATTTTCCAATATTAATCCTCTACACCTCTTTTTGAAAATCCTTACGTTGTTAGGGTAGGGCTTAAACAGTTCTGCAGGGAGTCTATTCCATTCCGTAATCGTCCTGTCCGATATCTTAATGGAATGTTCACATAATCGAAACATTGGTATGTTGCAGCACTTTATTTTTCCCTTTCCTAAGCTATTCAGTCCCTTGATGCTGTGCTTACTCTTTCCCTTCTTCGTGCGACTAAATTTCTGGCAAATGTAATTGTCTCGGAATTAATGTGTCGCCTTACATGGCCTATACTCTGGGTCCTCCTTTAGCGTATGGTGCTCCACAGTATCCTCTCTTCTCCTTATCTCCTGAACAAATTCCAATCTCACTCTATTCCTACATCTGTTTTTCAATTACCAATTGATATTAAAATTGCGCCCTCTGACGTTTCAGCTTTCTTCTAAAAAAAGAATGAGCAAGGATAAAAATTTACAAGTGAAATAGATTCATAGTTTTTCTAATAATTTTTTATTCCCATGTAGTTTGTGTGTTGTTATTCTTGTTACGTTAGGTAAGGTTTGAAATCTGTAAGCTTCATTTGGTTAAAACTAATTTCAATTTAAATGCAAAGAGAATAAGGGAAATTGTCGTGTGGCTTGGAAAGCGCTTCAAGAATTATAAAATAAAACACATGTAAACAAAAACAAATGTAAATAATAGTAATGTGATCGAGTGCTCTCCAAATAATGCGCCACTCTGCGAGAGTGGATGACGCCGCGTCTTAAGGTCTGGTTACACGGTACATTTACACGTACAAGTTAATGTACGTTTGTGTGAATGATTTTGGTGGACCGGAGCGGAACATGTACGCATGCATGAACCAAATTACAACAGGTTCTATTTTCTGTGCATGCATTCGCACAAGTTGGGTGGTTACACGGTGCTTTTTGGCGTTCATTCTCGCGTTTATACATTTAGACATTAACCCGTATGTGTTAATGTTTCGTGTAACCAGGCCTTTGCAATGATTTTTCTGGTTTTACCGTAAGAAAATGATTTGAAAAGAACTTCACAAAAGAGGTACTGTTTCATTTCGCGGAGCTGCGTACCGATCGCTTTATTTCTTGGCTTTCTTGGATCAGTGCGGAAGTTTTGAGCTCCCAGACCTAGTGGTACGATGATTTTCCTATCCCTATGTTCATGGCTTTCAATGTTATACTTGCACTGTAAATTTATTTCGATATCATAAGCCTCTTTAAATTCCCCAAAAATGCCTATTTTTGTTCCTCCTGTGTATAACAATACTTGTGGTGCTGCGATTATTACATGATGATGGGATACCGAATCCAGAATCAGTCAGGACTCATCTAACTCCTAAGGGATTGAATATTAAAATTTATGCAATTAAAAATTATTAGCCTGTCCCATGTAAGGCCATTATTTTAGTTGAATTAATATATAATTCAATAAAATTGTTAGTTCTAGCTTGACGACATGCAAAATAAAAAGCCATACTAGAGTGACCTGTTGGCTAGGATACTGTGAAGTTGATTTTTCCCCTAATAGGTTATTAATATTTCTGGTCGTATTTATGTCAAAACAACAGTATTTTTATTCCATTATTTAAGTTAAAAAATTAGAAGATTCAGAGTTCTCATGAGAAATCAGTGTGGGCGTTTTTATCGAGAAAAGGTTTCCATTTTTTTGCGCAATTTGGAGCTATCTATCTCGTGCTATGAGTAGTAACTTTTGGCACTCTAAATTTCAGAAACGCAGGAGAGAGTCGCTTTTATTTGAAAGAGACGATGAATATCTTGATATCCTCCGGTGGGAAAGTTTTTAAGGAAATGATGCACATTTATATTCAATTTGCCATTGGCGTATTCCCAGGCTTTAAACATGACTAAATATGCCATACAAAACAATGCTTATCTTAACGGATACTGAAAGACTTGTCTTCAGATGAGAGCTAGATCAGGGTTGGTCATTCATCTCTCTTTTCCTATGATCTCACCTGGTTGGGTTCCTAAGTAATCTAATTGAGATTTCGTATGCTACACTCCGCGCATATCTCTCTTTAATGACAAAATCCGCACTGAGTGCCGTGTGAATCCGACTCAATTTATACTGATCCATATTCAGCATTTATTTGTTACATATATTCATTAATTATTAAAAAACAGCCAATGTGGCCTTAACATTGAATATAAAATTTGTAATCTGCATCATCCATTAATGGGAACAATTTATTGATTTCATTACCTCAATTTGCTTTTCATTTTCAATTAGATCGAGTGAAGACTTTATCTAGTTTGGAGAAATACTTAGAAGAATACGGGTTATAAGTTTCACCGCAATTTCGGTTGTAAGCAGGAAGGACTTACTGCACCCGTTGTAGATGGATTATGGCAATAAATGTTTCATTCGAACTCTTCGTGAAGCTAAGGTTAAACATGCAAAACGGTTCAATGGGGAGCACATTTATCTTCAAGCCTATGTCAATGTTGTGCTTCTTAGAAGCGCTCAATTTAATGATTCTCAATGCATGTGTTAGTCATGATAGAAATAACTCGTAAGAAGCTGATGATGCCAACTTTTGATGTAACAATGGAGCCAAATCAAGGTAGAATAGGGCGTATGGCGCTGAAATCTGCTCAGTTTAATTAATTGCACGCTCTATGTTGCTGTTTAAAATACATTACACTTTGTAGATTTTTTTTATTTATCTACCTCACACTTTGGTGGTTTATTCGTATTTACAGCTTTAGCTCTACATTATTTTGCGTCTTCGTTTAAAAACGATAGGTCTCTCCAAGGAATCAAAAGTTATGCTCTTTTTACTTACACTAGTATACTAAAAGCAGCGAGTTATTTTTTTGGTTTTGTAGATATTACGTTATCAAAATTATAATTTGTATATATGAGTGGTCTTACGATTTATATTCCCATAGGTTAATTTCAATTCTCGCGGTATTGGTTTTATCAGCATGGATTTATATGGAGTATTTACTTTAAGATCGTCGTAAAACAGATATTTTATTCTTGGTATAAGTGCTGATAATGGTTAGTAAAATTTGTCTTGGAATGCGTATTTTAAATAAATTTAAAAACTACAATGAGATGAATGGTGAAGGTTATACACTTTGGAAATATGTAGTAAGATATGAAGTATGTAGTGATACTTTGCAATTTTCTACATAAATCTTCATTTAAAGGAGTAATTATGCTTCACTGTACTATACTATCATCCTACACTAATCACCATCATCAGCATGAGTCTTGTTGATGCTGTAATGCAGTGAAACATTTTGAAATAAATATTTGTGTGGTAAAGTGCAAAGCATCATTAATTCAAGACGGGAAACTTGCATTGATTTGCAAGTTTCCCGTCTTCTTGATCTTTGTGCTCATACTTAATTTTCAACTGATGACTCTAGTATCTATATTCGTTTTAGAATGCAGACTTACAGTGAAGGCATTTCTCGTTTAAATTAATGTAACTGCAGTAAAAACTGCAAATAAAAAAAGCAATAAAAAATGAAATTGACCTGTAGTTGCCTGCATTTGTGTTGCAAGCTAGTCAAAAAGTTCAGAAATTTTAAAAAAAAAGCTGAAAATTGAGGGCAATCTATCGCACCAATGGCATCGAATACCGGTGAGAATTATATCCAAATTAACTGGATTACATCCTTATATTCGCTGAATAGGTGTTGTCATTTTTCATTTGTTTTGTTTCTGTCATTTTCATATCAAGGTGAAAGAAACTGCTTAGGATTTACATCATTAATCGTTCATTCTTCCTATCAAGTGACGTGGTGAAGCTTGGAGTCATTAGTCGTTATTCAGTGAATCCTGACGACCTCCTTAACATATGACTACATGTTTTTGTCTCAACAATGTCTTTTCTTCGATTTTTACATGTTCATAATGGATAATTGAACTGGCAGTTTTCAAATTTAAAAATCACAAGTGAAATAAAATTGGTGTTTATTTTTTCTCGTATTTATCGGTATAGCTAGCTTATTTGACCTCGAATCGTATTTGATGATCTGGAATAAACTTAATTGCATAATTAAAGTAAATAAGATAATTTAAATACTAAGATAATATAGATAATTAACTGTAAATTAGATAAAGCGATCAAGAATGCAGAGATAACTGATGAGTGAAAAGGTAGGGTTCGCGAGTTGTTCAGGTGTTTAAACATCTTTTAAGTATTCCACTCCTGATAGTCTCAAACTCCTAAAAATTTGATGTAGCTTTAATATCTTCCAAGTGAGCAATGATGAGTTATTGCATTGCAAGTTTCCCGTACATGTCGATCGATACAGGTATTAGCTTGGAGACGTCACTCTCCAGCAGGTAATCCGTTGACTCTGCCTTAAGGCTCAATTCTAGATAATGCTGCTAGAGTAGCGTAATGTGGCATGGTAACTTTCCTGAATTTCACTCTTTTGACTTTTATTAGTGCAACTTTAATTTATAATCTATTTCCTCAGTTTCATTATCCCT
This sequence comes from Ischnura elegans, assembly GCF_921293095.1. Taxonomy (NCBI): domain Eukaryota; kingdom Metazoa; phylum Arthropoda; class Insecta; order Odonata; family Coenagrionidae; genus Ischnura; species Ischnura elegans. The sequence goes on from NC_060249.1 coordinate 33,891,876, forward strand.
CATTCATGCCTTAACTTTCCTCGAGTTCACTTTTTTTTATCTCGCCAGCTTATATTAAGTTACGTAATGGTAGTATATATAGAGTAAGGAGATATCCCACGAAGTATCATAGCTGTCGTAAAGGAATTAATGTATATTCTTCCATGAAACAGTAATACGGATATCCAGGAAGTAAGTTGGCCAATGAGGTGTGAAGTCTGTAATTGGGCTAGCTTCAGAGTGAAAATATGTGGTAATTTTTCACATGTGAACAATGTTTTGACACATAAAAGCCTACAAACTAAATTTACTGGGTTAAGAATTTAGGTAAGATAGAAAGGATAGCAATTGAAGCTGTATTTTTTTGGTTCAGACTAATGCAGTGGCTCACTTTTTCCGTTCCATCATTTTGACGTGTTCCTTGGATGATAACTCGCGTATTTACGGCCGGTCTCTTTTATCAATCGAGGAAGTTGCTTCCCTTTCTCCTCAGTGAGCAATAATGGTACCATCTGAGCGATTCACTCCTTCTGCTAACACCCATTAAGAAGGAGAGAGTTCTTCCAAGGGACTGGGACGACATCTTTCCTCGCACGTGTTGGCGCAAAATTGGCTCCTCAAGTTTTTCTCTTCCATCGGATCGTGATGTACGTGGGGAAAGTTTAAGTATGAGAACAAGGAAGGAAGGAAGGTAGATTAAGGAACGCCTGCGCAGCTCCTTATCTCCGAGATATTTCTTTTATCCGTCTTAAGGAGGCTATTTCTAGGGACGAGGGTGTTTAAATTTTCTGTTAAGCCTGCCGCTCCTGCAACGAATCTACTGCTTCCTCACAACCATTTCACTCATTCCCGTCTTGTTTCACCTTGCCCCGGAAGCCGCGTACGAACTCAGTTCTTCTCCCAGTTGAAAATTCGAGCTGTAGAAATTTTCCCCTTAACAGCAGCATCCTAGCGACTTTGGTCGCTAAAAGGCACGTGACGGCAAATGTTTACTATTTATAAGTAAAACGACTTTAATTATTATACGTATTTAGCCTAATCAGAGACGAAATAATAATTATTCGTGTCATTTGCTTTTTGAAAAAAGTGAACTAGGGTCTTGGTCCTGTTTCATGTTTCTTTATTTCACTTCTATGGGACACAATCGTAAATTCAAATTAATAAGTTCGCAGTAGTGGCGGAGAACGATGCCATAGTAGGTGAAGTGCTTGGCTATAGATTCAAGAATAGTGCAAAACCAATCCTAAATTTATGGAAAATAAATTCTTTTAGGAAAAATTTATTAAAAATTAAATGAATCGCAATATTTAGGGTAGTGAAAGTAAACAAAAAGTCAAAGCGTTAATGCGTCTTGGATTTATTGATGGTTTTGTAATAAATTCCGAACATTTATTCAGCAATACATTTAAATGTGAATGGAGGCATAAGTATGGCGACGACTTAATGGATACGAAGATCGTGGCATGCCTGTAGGCCTAAGCAATGTTAAGTCCATATCTGTTGTTTCCCTCTATTTACTTTTTGCAAATATTTTTTTATATCTTTCTCACATAGCACCCGATTACAGTGTTCCTCCTTTATCAAATATTAATTTCAAATTGAAAATTTAACTATGAGTTATATGTTTAGATCTATGGAGAAGAATCGCGTAAATACTTCTATAATTCGTTTATTTAGTGGTCATAAGCCAATTTCCGTTTTATACCCTCATAATCGAGGGGAAAAATCAGAAAATAGGGGCTATAATTATGAGAAAATTGAGAATACTCACTACTGTCCTCCTTTTGGTGCTTCATCTTGGTGAAGAGTATAGAAATCTTGATAAAATCTGGAAAAATCATGTCGCTATTATTATTTTTTCATGTCATCAAAGTGGTCAATATTTAGCACACGGAGAATTGTTTTTGTACTATCAAATTTTAAAGTTAAACGAGTGATGCAGTAGGTTCCCTCAATTGCCATCAACCCAATGTTTCCCTAAATTTTAGGATAGAGAATATGGGCTATTTATCGGATATGTCTGAAAGAAATATGGGAAGAATTTAACCACTTTAAAATGCATTTTTACTGCTAGAGATGTAAAAGATATTTGATCGTAAATTCGGCAGCCTTTATTTTTTATGCATATCTTATATTTCAACCCCCGGTGTACCCTTCCTTCTACCGAGGGAATGCTTTCTTGCTTGTAAGCAGCAGGCCGGTAGGGGGCCTTATCTTTCCGGCCAACTCATATCCCTCGATCCCGAGCATTGTTGGACCTCCGCACTGTTTGGGAGGGGCGTAAGGGTCTTTTCGAGAGATGTGGGGAAAAGGGTAATAGTTATTTGTGGCGAGGCCAAGGGTATCGTGAGGGAACGCAGAAGGGCCCTGTCGCTACAATTCTTCCCGCGCAGTCGGCGATTTTCTGCCTCCCGTTGGACGGCCTGTCGATGGCACTCGTGGAGATACCACAAGAGGTTTCGCAGCTCAGGGAACAGATCCCCGAGAAAGGATCGCATAAATTTTATTCCTCTTGACGCTCCGAAAACTTGGTGGCGCCAAAGGGTGTCAATTCTTAGGTTTCATGTGTACCCTTGGATGAGAGAAAGGTACATGATCCAATATAAAGGGCTGGGATTTAAAGGAATATTTCGTGCGAAAGGGAGCATGTTGGTCCACGTGGATTTTCCGTATACCTCATCATCGGGAGCATATACGAAAAACCTTGATTATGAATATTTGCCCGTAAATGATCTCATTCATTGTTCTTTTTGCATTGCACTAAAAAATATCCCACTGTTAAATGCATGCATTGCCCTAGGAAATTATTATAAGGAGTACAATTTGGTTTGAATTGCTTGATTTTGGTGCAAAATATCGTGGATCAAATTTTATTTGCCAAATGGTGGTGATAATAGGTAAACTGATACGAATAAGACACTGGTCATTTTTTTCCTCCCCGACTTCTTTGGAAGAATCGCGTTAAAATTAATTTTGCTAATAATAATTGGCCATTTCTCAATATATTCTTTCCTTGAATGTAGTTGAGTACATTTTTATCGCTCTGGTAATAACTGAAGACGAGGAAATTACAGAACTCAGCATTTGAATTGGTTAATCGGTTCCAAGCATACCTCAGTGGAAAATTCAATGCCTACGTACATACGATATGTTAAAATACATACCACACGCACACAACAGACTGTATTTTTTTATTATGGCGTTGGTGTTTTACAATGAGCGGAAAGCTATTTTGAATCCTGGTATTCATAGTAGGTTGGATGTAAAATTAGTGGCCCTTAATTCGCGCATTAAATGCATTAATAAATAGAGAAAAAACTAATTCCTTGTTCGTTGGAAAGGTAAACAGATGAAGCCAGAGAGTTTCTATTAAACATTCATATTAAATAGTACAGCCTTCACGGCCAAATCTGTCTTTTAATCGTGATGCCTTTTGGTATAAATCTGTAATTGCTGACTGCTTATGTTAAGCAGAATAATATGGCTGCGCGCTAGGCTTAGATTGTTTGAACTATTGAGAATGGATATCTTTAAGAGCGACACAGAGAACATAATATTAGAGCCACACTATATTTCCAGGTCCGAAAGAAGTGATAAATTAAGAGAGATGTTTTGCCGAACGGATAGATATGGGAATTCGTTTTTCCCTCGAACTATAAAGGACTTTAATAAACGCTAGTCCCAACCTCGTTAGAGCACTTCATTTTTTTTCTAGCTGTAAACGGCTGGTGTCCTAACACCCCCTGCCACACGCCTTTTAGGCGGCTTGCGGGGTATCATTTAGATGTAGATGTAGATGAATATATTTCTTAAAATACTAAATGATCTAGAGAAATTTACTACTGGTGATAAGAGGCCTCATTCGATGACTTTACTTTGAATTCATATTTAATTGAAAAATAATGATCATACTTTTTTACAATTGCTTGTTTATTATTTAAACGGACTGATTTTGAGCAAGTGGATCTATTTGTGATTTTATTATGTGCAAGTGGATCTATTTGTGATGTAAATTTGAATTTTATTATTTTATTAACATTGCCTACCTTGGCTCTTACTGTGAGCCAACACATCTTTACTTCTTGCCAGAGACGCATAGGGTGAACATATCATTCGATTTCTGTGGCGTGAGTTCAGGGGATGGGGAATTTTTGGAGAGAAGGAGGATCAGAATGAGGATTCGATATTCGTTCTGGGATAACGCCTTCCTGTATTGCTTACGTGGCACACTACCTCTGAAAGCACATGCGGAGGACATGAACGGCAGTTCATTTTTTATGCCCAGCACCCATGACAACTGAAATGCAATAGGGTGGTTTCCTATTATTTGTTTATTGCCTAAATCGAAAGATTATTACTTCTGGAGTACGTATTTCACGCATTTAGATTTTTAAATGACAATATCTATATTTCGCGATTAAATGAAAACTGAAAATTTTCCAGCTCGCGAAAACGCGACGGTTGAGTATAAATCCTGGAAAAGCCCGTGTGACGTCATTCTGGTTCCGGATGCCGCCGTGTGAGGCCACCTCGGTGCGAGGCTAGGTGGGCCGCTACGATGCAGGCTGCAAGCAGGTAGCAGAGTACCCCGGTAGCAGGCAGCGCTTGGCTTAATTAATGATTATTAATACCCAATCAAATGAAGGAAACTTTCCGAAAATAGGCAATTTTAATAAGTGATTATTAAGAGACTTTTCCCTGAGCTCTGTGCCACACGCATGCAGTGGTAATATCAGACGATGTAAAACTCCTAACTACTCGTATAATATATAGGTCCCCGTGACGTCACGTGGAGTGGCATCGCATGGGCGCCAATCTGGCTTTTTTCAAATGAGGTTAAAATTGACCATTGACATTCGTCTAAACTGGGATTTCTAAAACAAAATAATTTGTATATTATGAACACACTAATGGTGGGCAACGAATCGTAATCAATGCCTTTCGTTACTCAATTAATATCAATTTAATATTTTTTGATTCAACTAAATTTTATGCAATTTTAATGTAAAGAAAAATTTGAATATTATTATTCTTCTTGATCTTTGTGCTCATACTTAATTTTCAACTGATGACTCTAGTATCTATATTCGTTTTAGAATGCAGACTTACAGTGAAGGCATTTCTCGTTTAAATTAATGTAACTGCAGTAAAAACTGCACATAAAAAAAGCAATAAAAAATGAAATTGACCTGTAGTTGCCTGCATTTGTGTTGCAAGCTAGTCAAAAATTTCAGAAATTTTTTAAAAAAAGCTGAAAATTGAGGGCAATCTATCGCACCAATGGCATCGAATACCGGTGAGAATTATATCCAAATTAACTGGATTACATCCTTATATTCGCTGAATAGGTGTTGTCATTTTTCATTTGTTTTGTTTTTTGTCATTTTCATATCAAGGTGAAAGAAACTGCTTAGGATTTACATCATTAATCGTTCATTCTTCCTATCAAGTGACGTGGTGAAGCTTGGAGTCATTAGTCGTTATTCAGTGAATCCTGACGACCTCCTTAACATATGACTACATGTTTTTGTCTCAACAATGTCTTTTCTTCGATTTTTACATGTTCATAATGGATAATTGAACTGGCAGTTTTAACGACGATTTGATGTGTGTGCAGTGCGATGACGGCAAGGTGTTGAGAATGCATTACTCTTAGGGTCCCGCGAGCATTCTATAGTGGTATTTACGTGTAAATACAAAATATATGGCGTGCAAACATTTATTTAATATTTAATGGAAATTCATTGTCTTAGAGTTTAGGTCTCCGCGAATTTTAAATGCAAATTATTCGGAATATGTATACACACCTTCATCGGGGCTATTAATAAATAAATAAATAGTATAAAAAATAAATAAACAAATTTGATGCATGAAATGCATGAAAAGTTATAAATATGTTTCTTTTGGAATAATTTAACAAAAAGAAAAAAAAATCAATTGATAATTAACAAAAAAGAAGAGACCAGAAAGAAAAAATTAACTAAATTTACTATTTAATGAGAATTTGTGAGGAACAGACAGGGATTAAAAAAACGTAAAATTAGCGAAAATTTTCTGGGATATGGTGGTAAAAGGTTTTGCTGTTTAAGTGCGCTAATGTATCCCAAACAAACCCAAACCACGACAGCGGCGACCGTTGGGACACCTCTAGTTCATTGGAATTCTCGTTTTACCACTGAAATCCTTTTTTCTTCTCCTCTTCACTTTCCCTATTTCCCATCTTTCACTAACCACGCGACCCATGTTCCATTTGCCATTACCTCCCTCCAGCCTCGTGGTATTCACAGGCTCTAACGACTTAAATCATTAACGCGGCCGCCCAGCGTTGCAGCGTCGCTTTATACTTTTATCTAATCGAGTGAGATGGAGGGAGGAAGACGGGGGAGCGAAAAATTAAGAGAGGAGTGCATTTATTGAATGAATTACTCGGGGTTAAATTCAGGCCTGTTGCCGAAACGGATAGAATGATTTGTGGTTCGACAACTCTCGTTACGAATCGTACCAATGTACAGCTACTCTCCTCGACCAAAAATGTGTGATTTTATTTGATCAAGTATCTGAATTCTTCATACTCAAGGAAAATATACCGCTAGCCGAGGGGAGGCGGCCAATTTGGAAATGATCTTTGTCAGTATGTTTTTTTGGGTAAAAGACGGTGTATTCGGTTGTGAATTAATTGCATAACAGAATGGAAAATTCTATCAACTGATCACTGCATTAATATACGGAGAGAAAATACTCACTCAATTAGGAAAAAGTAAATAAATTGCTCATTTGCATATGTTATATACTGGCCTCGGTGGCGGCGGGGTGAAGTCCTTGCCTATCAAACAGAAGATTGCGGGTTCGAGTCCCGCCTGAGTGGTTTGTTCCGATCCTGAGCATGGGTATCGTCATATGTTATTCGCTGAATACCCCCGGTAAAGTATGGTGTGGTGTTGGTAATGGTAAAGGAAATATGTGACCCTTTTCATTCGATCTCCGCCCTGAGCGTTAACGGCGTTTTTTCCCCACCCTTTACCGCCGGGTTAACCTATTTTCCAAACCCCAACCTTAGAACCGTAGCCATCCACAAGAAGGATTCGTACCTGAACCTTTGCCCTATTCCTAACATTATGACAGTCTACATGACTCATTACCATTAAGAAAGTATAGAAAGCAATGGCAGCAAATTTGCTGTGTACACCTATAATTAAGTAGTGCTAAACACATTCTAGATGGGGAGGCTCTTCCCTGCGGCCTTTTGTGGTCACTCTGTCAGTTATTACAATTTTTGTCTACCGTTTGTTCCATAGAGATCGCTTTTTTCGTCAACATCTCGCCTACTTAAATTAAATCCTAGGAATACCAAAAAGTCCTTGGCCCTCATGCTTTCTTTCTGTCACAAGGTGTGGACAAATGGCAGCCAGCAGTGACTTTGCTGCTTTTAACACGCTTCTCTGCGAAGCTCAAATTCCTCACTGCCATCTATGTTTTGACTCCCTAATTCCCCCACGAAATTAGAGTCATAGTGACCGGTGGCAACACTGTCATAGTAAAAACTTAAGCGTTTCGACAAATTTTCCAATGATTTCAGACGATTTTTGAGTGGGTATATTCAATGACTTTTTGTCGTATCTTGTGTCCTTCATCCCAGACGGGACAAGTACGCTATAATGCACCATACATTATGACTGAATAGAATATTAACCGATAAAGAATGATAAATTTGAAATAATTACGTGACATCTTCCTTTGGGTGCATATGTTTTTACGCACGAACTAAATTATTACAATGCAAAGCCAGGGACAACAAAATGAGTAGGAGAAACAAAATTTCCTCGTGAAAAAAGTGGCACCGTAAATTGCGTCCTTTAAGTTTTGGAAATTAATGATTTTTCGGTGTTGTACATAATTTTGTTCAAGGCATATTTTCATGAGTTACCCTATTAATTTTTAATTACGGGTACCATTGGTAAATTTACGGCCCTAAGTTAGTTCTTTGAGGTAACCTATCGAATTATCAGTGAAGCATTCCGTAGTTCGGGAGTGACGCCTATTTGAATATGATCATGATTCCGTAAGATGAGACAAGTGGATATGCCTTGATGATCTGAACGCTGCCGTCAAATATTTTGTTTTGTTTTAATGTTTCTCTATAATTAACTCTCCCAGAAAAAGCTTGAATATCTTGATTCGAATTTCTCCTCCCTTCAACTTCCATTAAATCTGCCTCCAGCTGTTTGCGACATCATCACATCATCTTCCCTGAAATCGATCTACTCCCCTCCATATTCGAAACCACGGACTTCGGAAGGTTTCCCCCCATCCCCTGTAAGCATATCGCTTCAACTCCCATTTCCTGCTGCATATAGAATCTCCCTCACCCTCCTTCATATTTCTTGTCTCTCATCCTCAGTTTTTTTGGGTTTGCGGAAGAGATGAGAAATTCGCATATCCTTTGATAGGGTTTGACCTCATCCTCGGGTAATCACGCGCTGCGTGAGGTTTCTGTTTTTTTTTTAACGTTCCTTCTTTTCTTTGCCAATGGCATCATATTTCTCTTCATCATCTTCGCCTCACGATCAGGCCAGCTGATGTGTTTATTATTTTCCCTTTTTACGTTCATCGGCGCTCCATAAGGTGTGGTCGAGAGGCCATATGTTCTTCGTTGATCTATATGAACTAGTGCTTACTAGCGTGCTGTTTGGGTCTCACATCCAGTACGAAATGGCATTGGCTTAGTAGTGTTTGGGCGTTTCCTGTCCTCATACGTTATATCGTTCGCAAGAAGTCATATTCTTTTAGAATGACTGGAGGTCGTGGGATATTTTGACCATTTTGATAGGCAGTAATCTTTTTTCACTGTACCATGAGGTGCTTTTAATTATTAGGTCCTCGTTAGAGCTGTGTCGTTCATGAATGAATCGTTCAAAACGAACGATTCAAGGGCATGAACCGAACGAATTGAATCTACGATTTCCATTCAAATCGTTCAGAATGAACCGCCGAATCCAAATCGTTCAAAATAAACCGTTGAATCCAAATCGTTCGAAATGAACCGCCAAATCCAATTCGTTCAAAATTGACCGCCGAATCCAAATCGTTCAAAATGAATGATGGAAGATTCGAATCCTCCAAATCCAAATCGTTCAATAAGAACTATTTGAATTCGGATAGAATGCGTAGATGATGCCCATGAAATGCGGTTAATTATCATTAGATTCTGACGAATGGCCATACAGGCTGACAATAAAAATGAACTCTTCACCATAATTACTATTGATTTGACCCGCAGGTGTATGGAGTATGTATTTTATTGTGACAGAACTAAATATGCACTGATTTCGTAGAACGTGGTGAAAGCTTTTGAAATATTTGAAATGCTTTAGGTTGACAGATTCTCGTGGATTCAAGCATGGTTAATACTTAACACACGTAGGCGGATTTGGGGTGGGCACGTGCCCCCCCGAGACACTTAAAACATAGACAAGATTTTTAGCACAAATTATCATTACTTTCGTTTAATTTTGTGTATTAGGGAGACTCAATCATTTAATTTCATTTTAATAACTTTCATATAAAAATAAATAAGAAATTACCACGGTAATTGTTACCTCTCCCCAGAAAAAATCCTGGATCCGCTCCTGATTACGCATACATAATGTATTCTCCATGGATTCAAGATTCACACAGATTCGAAATTCAGATGGATTCGATATTCACATCGATTCGAGATTCCCACGGTTCATTATGAACGATTTATAGAACCGACTCATTGCCACGAATCAAATCCCATGAACCATATCAACCAAAACAACCCACCTCGAGTCCTCGTTATTAATTTAGCCTAATATTTTGTGGGCATTGGATATCTATGATGGTTTGGAAGTTTGTATTTGATGAATATTTTTTAAGATCAATGTAGTTTTACCAGTCTCTATATGATTTTTTTTAAATTTCAAAACATTATACTTATGATAATAAATTGTGAAATGAAACTATCAGGTTATTTTAGAACCCAGTAATTATTAATTTATAGAGATATCTATTTTAGACGGCAAAAATATCTACGGGGGACAAATTTTTCCGCAAAATTAGATGGACGCATAGGTCATTATCGTGTATCAAATGGCTTTAACGACTATGACTCCACCTTGTGGCCAAGTGAATAAAACGTGTTTCACTTAAGGAGGAATCACGTAACTTAATGACTAGGATATGTTTTGTATCCTTATTTCTTTAGTTAATGTTATCGGTATCCTTTCGAAATATCTATACCATAACTTACATACGTTTTGACGCATCGTTCTTCATTATAAAAAAAACGTAATCCCTCGGCGCAGCTACCAAATGAAAACTCAACGGCTGATATGAGTCAGGTTACAGCTGTGATGATACTGTTATGGCTAAGAATTTGCGGGCTGGATGATTATGTGGAGATTGATAGTTCAGTCATATTTTTTAATTGAATATTTTTAAACGGAGTTATCTCAGTGAAAAATTAATGTCCTGCGTGGTATGTAATTCGGATGAACTGGAACATTTTATATTAATTTATCTAATTCGATCGAATTTAATATTTACTGCTTTGAGTTTGGGGATAGGAGCCCTAAATTTAATTTGCTTTAGATAAATAAAAACTATTCGATTGATGTTGAAAACAAATATAAAAAATATTTTATTCAATGAGTGATCATGGTTAAAGCTATCGTACGTGCCATTTCAGGAAATACACGAATTGTGTACCTCTTCCTGGACTTAAAATTTCTTCAGTATTCACCCTAATTTTTCCTTTGTTACCATTTCAATTTACAGACAGATTATGTATAACATTACTACGTTATTTTGAGAAAATAACTTACTGCTGAGTGGAACTAACTGATGCGATTGTTTTAAATTACCAAGAAGTAAAATTGCCTTAATTTCATTTGTGAGATGAAAATTGCTGTTGCTAATTGTCAGAGCTACTATAAATTAAGCATAAGTTCAAGATTGATTCTCGCCCAGCAATGAACAGAACCCCGAGAAATGGCATATCCTCATCCCTCTGTGCAAATGCCTAAGCGGCGTGGTTAAAAGACCATTCAACTGGTTGTAAAATCTCACGTTTTAATTCGGAGAAAGAAATCATTAGAAAAATATCAGGCAGAAGGTTAAATTTTCTCCGTCTAGCAACGAAGTGGAATTTTTATTCACACTAAATCCCATTGCGTTAATTTATTTATTTGGCCAATTTGACTGCAGGTATGTATTTTAATCAAGACAACGTATTAATGAATTTTTCTAGAATTTCCTGCCATGGTGATAGTACTTTATGAAAACTTTTCTGGTTACTACCGCTGTAAGAATTACAATCCTATCGTCTGTCTGCAATCACATGGGGAAGATGTATGAAAGCCATGTACAGTGGAATAGTTACCTGTTGCAATGCGTACTTGATTTCTTTTCTTTGTTGATTTTTCTATACGTGCACCTGCCTACAGTTAAAGTATTGTTAATTGCGCTTTTTCGGGATAATTAATCACTTTTATGGAGAACCTTTTGGCTTACTTAGTGAGAAAAATAATAATTTATTCACTATAAAGGGTTAATCGGTTACTTTTCTTTCAATCGATAAGAACCGACCACAGTTTAGGTGATCAAGAGTAATTATGGGGATTTCAATACCATACTAATATTTGATGATGAGTGGAATGTGACCGAATATTTTATTATATTGATGATGCCACAGGTGATTGCAATGTCATCATTTGGTCCCTAGTTCAATGTTAATAGAGAATTTTAGTGGTGTCCCAGAAAGGTAGGAGGGTCAAATAAAGAGTTCTCTTAAGAAGTAATGAAGGGATCAGTTTTGTTCATAACTGTGTCCCTTTAAAGGAGTTCTGTTGTGCGCTGATGGGCCAAGTTGTGGGCGTCCTTAGGAACGCAATTCCTTCTCCTGATCGATAAGGGCAAATGGATGGACCCGTCACGAGCAGAGAAGTTCCTTCTTTTCGCCCTGTCAGCATAATTGCTGGAGCAGAAATATTCCCTTTCAAATGATATCCTCAGCCTTTAAGAACATTCAACCTTAGCACCCCTCAACCTTTCTCCTTTTCGGGTACTGCTAAACCTTTTGCTGATGGTGAAATTATTATTCCTCATCATTTGGTGGCATTTTCACGCTCTCAGCTATATATAAATTCTTAGGAAAAGTATTCATTCTACCTGTTTACCCCTGCTAATTACAAGTTTCAAACTTTTGCACCTCGTTTTGAAGTAAATTCAATCCATTACAATGAAGCAATCTTTTGAGCAAGTAAGCGATCAATCTCATTATATCCAACTTCATATGATCAATTTCTATCTTAGAGCAGAAAAGCTTAATTGTCTTCTTTTCATTTTCCATCTGGGTGAGAGTGAAAGATTTTAACAGCAAATCTCATCCATTTAGTTTATATATGTGATGATTTATTAATTTTACTCCCAAAAGTGTCAGTTTTGAAGGATAAGGGAAGTTTGTTTAAAAAATATTATGTCATAGATATAGTTGATCATTTTAGATCTCTCTTAAAAGTATACTTCTGCTGATGATGCTTATCTTTTCTCTGCTTTACCTTGCTGAGTCTCTCATTTTATTATAGGTCACTCGATTTGTCAATGCTCTTTCCTTGCCACGTTGACATAATCGCGATATGTTGAATGGAGCACGGTGACCACTGATTGCGTCCCACAAAATTGTGTTTTAACCTTTTTTTCACTGTCTTAACTTGCCCTAATTTCAGTTGCGTGTTTCGCTATTCTTTTATCTCGCTTTCTAGTCTTTTTTTCCCTCATCGTCTCATCTGCCTTTTCTTCCTTTACGCGTCGACTCTTCCCGTCGCCTTTTCCTGTCCAAACTACCCAATCAGTCCAATTGTTCCCGATAAAGGCGTGACATCCCTTTCGATGTTTGCTTGTTTCGCCTATTGACAGAGCTATTCGAGTTTTTTTTTTGTCCGATTTTTCCTTTTTCGCCCACATCACCCGAGCTCACTCGTGCAATTCAAACCTCCCTCCCTTAGTCGTTGATTTCGATCACGCATGGCGTTGAAAGTATTCGGAACGAAAGGTGCTAATTAAGCTAAAAGGTCCGTGACAGTTTTATCTTCTCGTTGTAAAAGGGCCGGAATCGCTTCAAAACTATCGATTGCTTTTTGTTTTCGGGTCGTTGGCTGGATGATACAACCCTGGCTTCCCGCATAGCCGATCTCAGTGAAGCTCGGTGATGGCAGGGTTAGGAAATAGCCGATGGCCAGCTTAATTTTTTTCGAGCATTTTTAACGATGGTCGTTTTATGGTCAAACATTTCCAGCAGAGTGCCTGCAGTGACGGCGTCGTGATCATGAAAATTCGAGTCTAAATATGATTCTTCTAAGAAAATACGTTGGTTTATTCTCACTGGTTGATGAATTTAGAATATTATATTTATATAGTATCGGTTGTATTTTTTTTTAAATTCCCCTCCAAGCATTATCTGCGGTACAAGTTATTACGGTTCCGTCAAAAGCTGTAAGAGAACTGAAAAAGCAAACTTCTTTCGGAAGAGTTAGTAAAGAGTGTTGTGTTATGCGTAAGGATGAGGGTAATATTATAATTGCTGTGCCGTATATTTCCTAATGTGCCAGTATATGAGCTAAAGTTTTTGTTATTTTTATTATGAATAGAATATTTAGAAGCATTGAAACTGCTTTATTTGGGATTAATTCCATATTAAGATAAGGTTAAAATATGCCAATAGTCCACAAATATCACTGGAATAACTCCGCGGCTATTCCTTTGATCAGAATTTATTCTCCATGACGCATTTTTTGCCAAACATTCTTCAATTTAAGACTGGAAAGTCATTCATGTAATCAATGGTTCGAATCACCACCAAAAATTATGGGATAAGAGTCAACTAAGGTAATGTAATAAATATGAAAGTAAAATCATTTATTCTCAGTGTTCATCCATCATTCAAGCTTGATGAAGGACAGAGTTGAGGGAAAGAGCAGTCCGGGTGGACCAACAATCATAACCAATTCACTATTTCTTCGCGCTGATTTCTGGGAAATCTCATCACATATCTAATGAAAAGATACAAATAAATGCGACAGTTACCAAAGCTTTTTTAAATTCAGAGTCTTAATTGGCCAAATATATTTATTACTCGTAAAAAATCAACAAACATGTAATTTCTAAGCCAAAATATAAAATTATTTTGAAATTGACTATTGAGTAGGCGTCATTATGGGAACTATTTCTCTCTAAAGTGTCATTTAGGCAATAAGGAAGGGATTATTTTTGGTAAATCAGGTAGTTTCCTGTTATTTTGACTGATAAAAACCAAAATATGAAGTGATGCCACTCGCAATTAGGATGGTGAGGGGGTTGCCTGAAATCGAAATTTGTAGAGCATTCTCAACCATCGCGAAAGTATAGAAGTCCTTTGATGAAATCTTTACTCCGTTTAAATAACGCTTAAATTTATACTCATGATTAATTATATAGTAACCAGGCTTAGTTGCTGCAACTTCTTATCAATAGGTTTTTGACTCCAAAATTAGCCTTTGTTTATGGAATTTTGGTTACTTTAAGTATTGGTAATTGACCCCAAGTAATCATTTAAAATTCTTCTCTGGAGCACTGCTTAATTATGTAATAAATTTAGCCTGTTACATTTTCTTTTCAGTAAAATTAAAACATTTGTGTCAAAGCTGTGTGTATCGAATGCAAGTTAAATAATCATGAATTACGAAGCTGAGGCTTTACCGTCATGCCATTCAGTTTTTTGAAAAATTATTTTTCGTTTTCATGTAACGAGTTTAATCGCAATTCATCATTTTTTTTTACATTAACGAAATCATTTTGCGTTTTTATTTGCATATCAAACTTAATTCAGCCGAAATATCCCCTTTATCCATGGACAGCCGTGTTAATAATTTTGTTGTTAAGTTCATGAAACCTGTGTGAGCTTACACTGTTATACGGCTTCTCCCGGGCAATTCTGGAAAATCCTTGATATATGTTGATTATCCCTTCAAACATCTCCCTAAGTGTTTGCGGACTTACCCCCAGTGGATGTCGCAAAAGCGCGAGGGGTAGTGGTGTCAGCCCTTCCTGGAAGTGTTTAGCAGGCGATGAAATGGGATGGGCGGTGATAGCTTTGAGAAAGTGCTGATTCGCTGGAAGGTGAAGCAACAGTTGAATGCGATGATGACTGCCACTTTGGGAAAGATGATCCCATGGGAGACCACTGAAGGAAGCCGTTGCTAAGGTTATGACTATTGCCCCTAATGAAATTTCCGCGAAAACCGCGTTCGTCATCCATAATCGCTTAAGGGTCGTGCGGCTTATTGACAAAAGCTATAAGGCTTACTTCCGTGATCACTGAAAATATTCTATTTTATTGAAGCCTTCTTGATTCACAGATATTTTGATTGTTGTAGAATTCAGGGGTATAAGCTGTCGAAGTGAGTCAAGCATCATGTGTTGCAGAATCAGCGTATGGTGCATGTGCTTCGCTTAGTCGAAAATTACTTGTTACCTACTTACCTGTTAAGGGTGAAGTAAGTATTCGCGTTCGCTCATAGCAATTTATTCATACTTTACTGTGTACTTTGATACATTCAAAGATATCTATTCAAAAAATTGATATTTGTGGAGTCATTATGGACGGAGTCATAGGACAAGCCACATTAAGG
Source organism: Ischnura elegans (assembly GCF_921293095.1). NCBI lineage: Eukaryota > Metazoa > Arthropoda > Insecta > Odonata > Coenagrionidae > Ischnura > Ischnura elegans. Next base: position 33,907,541 of record NC_060249.1, read on the forward strand.
GTGTTAAAAACAGGAACCTAGATAAAAAAATGTATTTTTCAGAGTAAATTTCTTGCTTACCCTACGTCAGAATGCCTTCATTAAGATTCGCTCCTAACTAGGGCATAGTTGTTGCTAAAATTAATACTCCAGGAAGGTCAAGTTTTAGATTCTGTCTGGTTGAGTTCCTTGGAAGGTTTTACTCGTTTTAATGGCTGTTGAGTTCTCTTGACGTCTTTTTAGCTTATTTTGGTACAGTTTTCCTTGGTAGAATAATTATGAAATAAAATTTTCTCTAAGAATTTTACTTTTTTGTAATTGTAACCTTTAATTTAAATCGAAAATAGCTGTGGATAATAAAGGCGGATGGCTGAAAAAGAGAAATTATATTGCAATTTTTGAAGGCAAAATTTCATAGATTTCCACGAAATTAAAGGAATACACCTACCAAAACTGAAACGATGTGGGAATAGTACCGATTCTGAAACACCGACCAGGTAGTCATTTGATTAAGACCTAAACTACTCAAAAACTTAATACAATTTTTTTTCAAAATTTAATAATTAGTTTATGGCTTATGATAGTTCGTTGCTTTTGGTAAATGCACACTAGCTACTACAAACCTTAGCGCAGATGTACCTAGTCGTTGAAGGTTACAATTTCTTCTTCAAACTGTCTATACTAATCATTTTCGTAAAAATACTCCCTTAAAACTCGTGGTATAGCTGACGCTGTGGTGTATCACTTGCTGTCCCATATACGTTATATACGTTTATTGGTCCCCTGAAATTGTGCCAGTGACGGCATTGCTGCGCAGTAATTATGTGACTTTACGATGTTTTGCTCCATAATTCCTGTAGGCATCGGGGAATTAAACCGAAATCTTTTGAAAATTTTATGCAGTTCAGGGACTCCGATAGTTTTCTCATTACCGCATTCGTGTTTGCTCTGCCCCACCCCCCCTCCCTTCTCAATTTCGACGGAGTGAGTCATAACCTTGGCGACCGAGTTATTACGTGAGATTTATGCCCGTAAACGACCGTATTTCCTCGGCAGACACTGCCCGCAGCCGCGAGGGCGACCCCGAACACTACATCCCACCCATATTGGAGTCGATGCATCGTTTAGTATATCATCCGGGTTTGTGGGACGATGCGGTGGCTCGAGCCATCATTTCTTATGGCGAAGGGGGAGGAGGGCCTAAACTCCTCCTCCCGTTCCACCTTCTCTATTGCCCTAACCCTGCGATGGAGATCCCGACGCGAAAGGCGCCTTTGTGCCCTCCGCCTCGCTATAAGGCTCCTCTATAAGGTAGATAAAGCGTGTTTTGGGCCGGCGAAACTGTGGGAGACGATTTTATCGTTACCCTATTTTAGTGCCTATCCGGGGTCTCGCGCATCGCCTCTCTCTGCGTATTTTTTTGCAGCGATACAACGCATGTCTCTTCGAACGGAGCGGCTCAGCCGAGCGTGGTGGGAAAGGACGCTTTCGATGTACTTTATGCTTCTTATCGTCTGGATGTAATAGTATTTTGGCTACCTATTTAGTTAGCAGCCGTCAAAATTACTACCGAATTTAATGGACGAATGTTTGATTTAAGAATCCATTGATAGCTAAAAAACAATCCGATTTGGTAGCATCTGCAGCTGATTTTAACCATTGAGTGTTGAAATAATTTGTTTATGCAAATTTTTATTTTTATTGCATCGTTTAACCCTTAGAATGTGGGAACGCTTTGCACGCTGAATTCGGCATTTGCCCAAACATTTTGTTGCTACCTGGATATCTTGCACTTGGGCACTTTCCCTCGCCATAACGATCGCTAAGGGGCTTAACTGTACCAGAACAGCCCTCATTGCAGGGTTTTCCTCCTGCACAGGGGGTCTCTTCTGCACTGGCTTGTAGCTAAAGTCGTGAACTCTCGCAACCTAAGGGTTTAGGATATAATTACTTTTGAATATCTGATTGTGAAGAATGTAATAACTATACTTAATAACGATTACTATTTTCATGAAAATATCGCCTATAAGTTGTGATGAACCCCTCTTCAGCACCCTACATCTACAAAAATTAGAACCCTGTTATTTACCTCATTTGAATTAAGATAAAAATGATTATTATACAGAGAAAGTCTCGGCGGCTGAGTATGATGAGCACTGAATCATTTAATATTGTCGCTGGAAGATCGGCATCATGGAGGTGACTCTTGCGATTTTTTCTTCTGATACAGATGCCATAAAGCTATCGTGAGTTACATTTGTCATATATAAAATGTGATTTTTATCTTTTTGTTTTTTTTTAATGGAGAACCAAAAAAGCTATCACTCTGCTCTTGTAAAATTGAATTTTCTCGACGTCTTGGTTTGCAGTGTCTCCATTAACCTGGAAAACAAGTAAAACCTGGAATACTCAGGAAATTTTAGTCCTGCGGAAGAACTTAAAGAAAAATCAGACTTTGGTGAGTGTTTTGGGAAAATCTGCATTTATTTCAAGAAGCGTCGGGAGAAAACTACCCAATGCGTTGAATTGTCGTGACGCTTCCACAGAAAATAAAAAAATATTTAAACTGTAATTTGAATTTTTCTCTATTTTTTTCCAGAAATCTGTCTCTTTATGCATGTCTCTTGCATGCTCATCTTCCATAAACGTTTTCATAAGAAATCTGTTGGGATTAAGACTGGATAATACCTTGGAAAACAAACAATTCCCGCCTTAAGAATCAGGAAATCTCCGGGAAATTGTAATTGCTATAATGGGGACACCCTGAATTAGTAAAAAGTCAAATGTCAACCTTTATAAGAGTACAGGTTTCTAATTATTTGAATTACTTCTTTCTTGTGAATATGTTTCATAATCGTTGGCGGCTTTTATGCAGGATTTACATATGGAAACCAAGTTAAGGCTTTGTCGAAGATTATTTTAGAATAATCATAAGCCCTGATTGGAAGTGAAGGGGGGGGGGAAGTTAATTCACTCAGACTTCATATGATAATGCCACAAAAATATCTTGCGTATAGCTTGTATGTAACTTCTTGCTGCGCAATCATGGCATTGAGCTGAGTTAGAACATATGAGAAATATACCATCGGTAATTTAATGCAAAATGGAAATTTTTAGCTCCAATTTGTTGGGGCATTTGTGGAACTGGTGTAGTATACCATTTTACACACCAAGGAAGCATGAAATCAATCACGTTAGAAAATGTCATGTTAAACAATTTCGTGATTATTTCTATTTCTTTTCGTAAGAACACTAGCAGGAGTATCAATATTTTGGAATTTTACTACTGATTGTTAGACCTAATGCTTAACGTACATGTTTTCAAATTCAAATTTAGCGTCAAATTGTTACAAATTTAACATCTAGTGAATATCTGGAACGATAAAATCCATGGAAAAAATTAGTCTTGCCGTGAGGATATGAACGTGGCATCCATTAGCGCCAATGAATAGATAGACACATGTCCTGTCTATTTTCTTTCACCGCTGCAAGTTCATCAATTCTATCGCGCTGAGTAATTTCTAGAAATTTGGAGAAAATGCAAAGCCCCTTTATTCCTCGCCTAATGGGGGAATAAAAAATTTTTACCGTTGAGGAACAGCCCTCAGAAACTATTCAAAATTCAATTTAACGAGTGATTATGTAATTATTGGAGCTGAAATAATGGTAGCATTGGAACTCAGCTCGTCTTACAAAAGGTGAATGCTTCGCCATTCAGCAGTTCAATTTGACGTGGAATGAGAAAAAGGAGAATAGATTAGGAGGGCATTAACACTGAGGATAATTGAAATCTTGATGAGTGGTCCATTTGGTTCATTAATTTATTATTCCTTCTCGCGATTCTGAATAATTTTTACCCGTAGGCGTATGGTCTGATGAGAGTCTTGGATAGCTTGGATAATGGAACTACGGTGAGATATTGTAGAGAATTTGGAGGCTCAGTCGTCGCTGAGGACTGAGGACGTGGATAAAAGAACCCGGATAATTTGGTAACCCGGAATTTAGAGCAGAGTTCAGTGATTGCGTTCTATTTTACGAGTTAATCTCAGTGTAAAATAATTTAGGCACGGATAATTCATTTTCTAAAGATTTCACTTTGACGTAATGTGTCAATTCATTAACTAGTTCCTCTTATACTGGAGTATGATAAAAGATAATCCTACTTCCTTATGTCTATTCGCCTCAAATTTTTAAAGTGTATTATTTTACTCACAATACATAATTTTCCTGTAAATGAATGCTGTAATATATCCGTGGGCAAGGCAGGTAAATGGATTGTTTTTGCTAGTCATAAAAAAATCCATTGATGTCCCTTTATGCTGATAATCTCAGGGAGTATATTTCATCCAATTTTGTGCAACTTTGGCTAATACTAGACTTTCTGCACGAAAAAAGCTCCAAAAACGATATACTGATAGTACTTTTTTCATCTCTATTTGCTATAAATGCTTTCAGTTTTTCCTGTTCATAAATAATATATTAAAATATAAGTATAAGTATTCGGTCAGAATTACGAACCATGACGATAAAAATTCTTTTGGAGATAGTGTCCGATAATTTAAAGTAAAATTTAAATTTAATTATCTTAATGCCTAGTCTATGCTTGGCATGTATTGAAAATACCTAGTAAATTCTATGATTTAAGCATAGCTCACAAGCATTTTATTTTTATTTATCGCTAGGAAGATCTTATCTCAATGTAAATCTCCAGTTTTCAAACCTAATAAGGCGTAAGCCCTGATGCAGTCACTGCTTCGTCAACTAAAGTACTATCTATCAATTAATGTATATATTAAGGATAGAAATTACGCCAATGTTAAATTAAAAGCTGTTTTTTGGCAATGAGCAAAGTTTTTAATTATATGTAAAGTCACCGACTCAGTATTAGAAATCTATAATTTAATTATTTGATGACATTGAAGAGGTCATTAATTTCATATTTTTCAACAATTGAATTGTGCCACGTTTCGAAGAAACTTTCTTTCGTACATTTACCTTATTTTAAGTCTTCTTTTGTTGCTTCAGCGCATATTCAAAGCTGAAAATTATAAGGGATGACGAGAGTGGGAAAAATTTTACCACCAATGATGATTTAAAATTTTCCGTATATTAGAGAACCAATTTTTGGTAGATATTAAATGACTCATATATCCCAGATTATAATCTTAATTTCGTATTGAAATTAATTTTTACTGCATCTTTCGGTAAAGTTATTCTCTCTTCTTCGTGTTTGAATTCTGAATGCTTAATAGGAAAGTATTGATAGTTCATACTCATTTTATAGTTATCGAAATACGTTTCCGTGCTTATTTTATTGATACTGGCAATGCAAAAATATAGTTTTTCTGGCTAATTCACTTTAGCTAGAAATACTCTTTGAACATTTTCGAAATGTGTCTCTGGTGCAGTTCGCGTACCTAAAAGTTTTCTTTATTTTAAAATTTATAAATTACTTGTGACTGCCATGGGTAAGTTCTTGGAAACCCAATATAAAATAAAGAAATTAATTTTCCTTGTGTATACCCTGAATTTGGTACGTTTTTCTAGCTTATTTTTTCAGATCTTTCGAATGCTATGAAATACCTTTTATTCACAAAAAGGACCAATAGAATAGATCAAAAGAATACGGGATATTACATCCCAGTTAAATGGCTTCCTGCTCATTCAGTCACTGATCAATGCTAGTTATGACCGTGGAAGGGAAGAAGAGAACTTAGTAGTTAGCATTACAATTTGGGTCAACTCCGTTGCTAGCGATGGGGCAGAAACGATGGCGTTGGCGTAATGGTACCTTGAGAGAAAATGGCACGTTCAGAGGAGTAATGAGAAAGGAGGACTGCGTCTAAGGAACGGATGGGCAGCGCAACGTGAACGTGGATAGGAATATTGGAGAGCGCAGGTGGAGCCTAAATAAAATGGTGTACTCCTGAGGCAAAAAGAAACTGAGTCGTACTTAAAGCTTAAAGTTGGGACAAAACCGAAGACGCTCTCATCTAGGGTAAAGGAACGTGTGGAAGTTGACTGAGTCACACCCTAATTCTTCGTATACGTATCTGCCGAGGATATAAGGCAATGGTTTTTTTGGAGCTGACAGTACGCATTACAATAGTTTTTATTATATCGATTCATCCTTCAAAAGTTGGTGATTTCGGGTGAAACTGTGGAATCCGCTGACAATTTTGGACGAATAAAATATAAACTTTGTATTTCCACATAATTTTTATTAAAATACGACCATTGTTTCGACGATTGACGTCATAATCTGGTCACCACACGTCTTAGGGTGCCAGAAGATGACGTTAAACGTCGAAACCATGGCCGTGTTTTAATAAAAATTCTATTGAAAAACAAAGTTTAAAGTTTATTCACCCAAAATAGATTCCTTTAATTCAAATAATTTGTTTTTTTTTGGCTGGCATAACTTACGTTTTTATTATTTTAGTCATGTTTTTCGCATATTTTGGAGCTTTCTGAATTCATAAAACCAAAATTGTTATCATGTAAATTTTCTATGTAGGTACTAAAATAATTTTTATTTTATTCTCAGAAATAAAGTAATTATGTTATTTAATGTATTAATGAGACACACAAAAGGAGTGACGTACATTTTTTTTGGAGAACAGGTGAAACCTAAATAAAATACCGTTATTCACTGAGTCTCAGCGTTAGGACCAAACTGAAGACGCTCGCATCTAGGGTAAAGAAACAAGCGAGGGTTGACCCAGTCGGGTCTTTTTTTCTTGCGAACGTTTCGCCCAGTACGATAAAAAGGAACGGCATCCCATTGTCCTTCCCTCTTGCTTGCTTGCTTCACGTGAGACCAAACGGAACTACTTCCTTTTTCGCTGGACATGCGCCTCCTTGTGGTCAACGACTTCTCGGGTGGGACAAGGGAAAGTAATCGTTCCATTCTCCTTCCCTCAAGTAGACGCATTCTTGGCCATCCGAGGGACCGCAGGATCGCCATGGAGACCAGCCATTCTGGCTCGCACATTCCCCTTGTTATACCCGTGGACCACTTTCACGAAACACTCCTTGCGACTAATTTTTTTATACCGCCCTTGTTTTATACGTAAGTAGTGAGTTTTTATGCGCGGCTAAGCCACGTCTTGCCTTTTTTATTTATTCTCTTCTTTTTGGACGAGGCTTGCTTCCCTTTGTCCCTGTAATGGAAAAAGGGAGGTAGATGCCCTAGGAAAGAGTTAAGTGGAATTGAGGGCATTTTTTTGCCTGCGGAAAGATAAGTACTGAGTGCCAGCTGCGCAGCGGAATAAGAGTGGGTTATATATGGCCATCCACAGGTACTTACCTGCCTTAGCGGTAGGTAATATGAATGCCGCCGCACTACTGCGGATCATGGAGGTTGAAAATAGATTATAACCTTAATGTGCATGCCTCGTCATACTTAACGTTGGATTATAAGAATGGATTATGCAATTTTTTATATTGTTGAATAGAAAATTTTGTTTTTTATTATTTGTCATTGTTTTTTTTTTAGCTATCCTGCGGTTGTCTTCTAGAAAATATGGCGTTTTTACCATCTTTTGAATAAATTTTTTTTCGTTAACGTATTATTCAATATCAACCGACTTGTCACCCCATTTTGAGCAGTCGTAAAATTTAGTGGCGTTTATGAAAAATATAAATTTAGTTTTGTTTATACGTTCTCGCCTATAAGGCATTAATTATTCTCAGATAAATCAGTTGTCGTTTTGAATAGGATAGAACCATCTGATAAATTCTTTATAAATGTTTGGTTTAAACAAAATGTAGCATTATTCAATCTGAAATTGCACAGCCTATTTTTATGTGCATCGCACCCTTTTCCATATTAATTCGGTAAGTTATTATTTTTCGAGACCTGGGCGTATAAATATTTCTTAGATCTTAACTTCATTATTCTCTCTCAGGTTCTGCTAATCGTACATTTAGGGGCTGTAAAACCAATTCAAACTAACTTTCAGCAAGTGGCAGCATTGATCAGGAACTCAAAGATTAAAATTCCCAATGTCAGCCTTCCACTATTTTGTACCTGCGTCAAATGTGTGTTAGGATTCAGATATTGATGCCTGATTCAAGTGTTGATTTGGAGACCTTTTCAGATCCACCTCTATGAATTTCGCGAATGTATACACTTCTATGATAAGCAGTATGCTTAAGGTTTTCGGTCAATTCGTCAAGTGTTTGCCTCTTGTGTCAGTCATCCCTATTGTCCTCCTAAATGAGGTGCTAATTGAGCCAATCACGCGGCCACAGAACGTGCCCCTTTCGGAGGAGCTGATCGAAGTCTCCGCCACACTCAACACGGAGACTTGATCGCAATTAGCTTCGTTTGTTCCCACCGCAGTGAATACCTCGGTGGGATTCAAACTCTCCCCACCCTCCAGCTTCCCAACCCCTTGTGCCCTACTTCCTACTCAATGTATCAATACCCCTGTTCACCTGCAACATCTTCCTAGTTCGTTCCAGGAACATTGTGCTAATTGCGGGGCTACGCCCCACAAGGGTAGGGAAAATTAAAGCATAAATCATGGAGTACAGGTTTAGTAAATTATTTTTTAAATAGTCTTTGTTCTACCAAAGTTTCCAAATTATATTATTCTGTACTCGGGTTTAAAATGGCTGGGTTAGAAATAAGTTATGTAAACAGCAAATGAGTGATTTTATGAATAAATTCTTTTTGAGTGCAAGAGTACGACCACCGCTGCAATGCCATTGAAATTGTGGAGGCATTAACGCTAGGTATACTCCGGATTTTCATCGGTTAAATTCGTGGTATATCACTAAAGTTTCAACGAACGACTTGTCCATCGACATTAGGGCGCAAGAATATTTATAGCCTGTTGTAACGTTTGTTATACACATTAAACTAGTGGAAATCTCGAGAAGAGTTCAAACAATTAACACGGCGGGAAAGAATTACGTCATATTTTATAGAGGCTTTTACATTACTTAAAGGAAATATTTTGATTATATTTCGTTATTTATGCATATAATGATTTGCCTTGTTGCACTGTTTTAGTATGTACTTTTGAATCATCCATGACTATGGACAATGAAGCGGTCGAGGAACATAAATTTAGCCTAACATTGCGTTAATAATCCTATTATTTTGAAAGTTTACGAATGCAAGAGATTAACCATACCAAACGGAATTCTTGTGTAGTTGAAAATCTCTCGTCCTTTAATTGCTTTATAGATGGTAAATGACCATCGAGCATTGTTTTGATTAAGCATGCATATTTTCTTCCGCGATTTATATGGCGGAAGCCCGCTTCATGTCTACTCTGAAAGTTCCAAAGACCAAATGGAAGAGTGATGGTTAATTTTCAAAAAGTGTTACGATAAATATTGTTTTGTTGAGCATTTGTGTTATTACAAATTTTGTTTAGTTTCATGCTGCAATTTTACACCTCTTTGACGGAGGAGCTGGGTTGTATTTCTTAGAGCAGTTTAAAATTTATGCTCGTACTGTTTAGAACGACAGATCACCGATCGATCCTTACAAATAGCTCTAGAATAGATCACTTATCAACCTTTTTCTTCGACCCGTCCATCAATGCATTGTTGCCGTATTGGCTCACTTAGAATACAAAGTGTTTTTAACATAGATTTACCCACTGCATTCTACCTTTGTTTTACATCTTCAATTATAGTAATTTTAGTAAGGTTACATTTTGAAAATAACACTAGAAGTCAAATACTTGTTTCTACAGGAACTTATATTTATTCAAAAAAATCAATGTTGATTTTTTTATTTTTGCATGCAAAACATTTGGAAGAAAGTGAAAGTAATCTAACACAATTACTATTTTATTATAATCTTTCTATCAATCAGGGTTCATACCGGTAAGGGAAATAGGGAATTAAAATTGGGACTGGAAGTTTTGGGAATGTCTAGTAAATTGTAGTAAGGGATTGTTAGCTTGCGACTATGGAAATATTTTAAATCCGCAGCAAAGAGTTTAAAATCGTGGTTGAACATTCAGTGCTGCTATTGGTGCTTTCGAGCGGCAAGATGGGCACTTCGTTGCCGTCCTGACAGGGCGGCAACATTTTTCTGAGTATGGACAAATACCTTTGCCGGAAAATATCAGAAACTGTTCTGATGAGGAGATGTGTAATAAAATATAAAAACATTTACTTATGGACAGAAATAATAGTGGTGTTATGAGGTATGGCTGATAGAACGCGAAAGAAAAATTTCAGCTGGTCAGAATGGTTCAAAAAGACAGCGAGGAATTACAAAAATGATTGGAATCACACAAACGCTTAACGAAACAAGATGTATCGTCACAATTTATAAGAATTAATCCACACTCTCAGCGTCCCGACTTGACACAGATTCACCTTATTTTTACCGCTTAAATTTTTACCCCCAGTTTACCTCACCCCAGAGGTTTAGTTTAGTTTCGACCAGATGTAGTTTTGACTCCGATTTTGTTTCGACCCTGGGTTTAGCTCACCAGGTTTAATTCTTTTTCGTTTCGTTTTTACATTTCGCTCCCGGGAACGAAACATTTGAAATTTTACTGGTTTTGACGTTCGTTTAGTTTCGATTGCCATCCCTGCCATCTAGGAGTGATACCGTCTCCGTGTAGGATTTTACACTGTGTGAATACGACTGCATTAACCTGAGCTTTAGCCCGGGAGGAACAACTGAAAATTTTTCACTAGGAAAGTTTATAATCGTTCAAAAAAATTCCAACTTAATATCATAGAAAATCCATTGAAGTTGAAAACGGAAAGTCCGTATTTTCCCTTTCAATGTATCCTTATTATTGCTGTTAACTATTGCTTCCTCCATGTCTTTAATTGTACTTCTGCGTCGGGGATGCTCTGTAGGTGGGAGGAGGGGCAGAGGAAGGAGCAAAGGGGAAGGGATAGATGGATAGATCGATGGCGCATAATAAGATAAGGGGTTAGCTCTCCTGTGGAGGATTGTTTGGATCATGCGGGATGCCTTGAAGCTCCCCTCACTGCGTGCCTCGGCCATTAATCAGTGTGGGAGGATACAAAGGCGTAGACGATCGGCTAGTGGGTGGAAGCAGGGGTTCGAGACAGAAGATTGAGGGGTTCAAGGGATAGGTAATTTACATACGCGGCACCAGCTCAATCCTTGCTTTCTTTCCTGGAAACTTGAGGGAGTCAGGGTATGTGTATTTCTGAATATCATCGGCGAAGTGGCAAGGTGTTATGAGTTTGGACTAATACCTTTGCCTGAAAATTTCTTAAACTGTTCAGATAGGAATCAGTACCGGGTGTTTCAAATTGAATGGTGAGGTTTTAAATCTTTCTGATACTTAATATGCTAAGCTTACTGCTATTAATCATGCACCAAAGGAAAGAGCAACTGAAATAAATTTTCATAATAGCCTAGAAGTATTCAATGTGAGCACCATTCGTTACACGGCGCAAGTCAAGACGATATGCGAATTCTTCCTAAACATTGATTAGTGTCTCTCGAGTAATTGCGCAAAAGCTGCTTCAATCCTATTTCCTTATTCGGGAAGGTCAGCTAATAAGTGAGACAATAAGGACGTCATTATCTATCAACCTTAATCTTAATACGGTACACCTGTTGCACAGTAACTGCAGATTTCATCTTTTCACACTATAGAACACTAAAAGCTTTCTGTTCACTAGCCTCCATCTTTGCTACTAGCAAATTATTATGAATGGCGGCGGAAACATGGGCTGCACGTGCTTCTAGAAACACCTCATATAATAACATATATATGGACCGAAATAACAGCAGTGTCATGAGGAATGACTGATGGAACGCGAAAGAAAATTTTCAATGGCCTGCTCAAGATGATGGCTTGTTCCGCGAACATTTTCCCACAAGTTTTTAGTCCCCATTTCATTCCAAGTTTGATTTTTTTCTGTGGATGTGTATGCCCTTGTTTTTTCTATAGATGAAAATTTCATGCAATAGTGCCAATGAGCGTCACGAATTTGCGCAAAGTTTGAACAATATTTAAAAGGCTTTTATTATTCTGGGTTATGCATTGTTGTATCTATCGGCATAAGCACTCATTTATATGATAGTTTCATACGAATATTCTCAGCAAAGAACCCCTACATATCTGTATACAATTGTCCATCGATGTAGCGATTATTATTCTCGCGCAGTTTTGACAGGTGCAGTTATCGTATGTTTACTAAAAAGGTTAGCAATTACATCCTGTAAATGCATATTATTGAATGATATTTGTGTTAACTTTGAAAAAGCAAAGAATGCTCCATATACGGCATAGTTAACACGATAAGAGAATTTGCATAATTTGTGTGAAATGGTGGTTGATGATGAGGAAAGACTATTTGAAAACTTGGAGGACATTACACAGTGACTCCGCGATTAAAATCCTTTCCATTGTGTTTTTTGTGTATTAGTGTAGTTTAAAAATACTGCTGTTACAGGTGAAAATTTAGCATTAAATATGTAAATATTTCCTCTTAAAAAGCAAGTTAGGCTACGTATATATTTGTATAGTTATTTTTAGTGGTAAAATTTTGAATGTTCCTCTTGAAGACGTTTCCACCTTGAACCCATAATAAACCAATGCGATTTGTATACAGAGTTATTATTTTAATTTCATCCTTATATGCATGAATTCCGCAACTAACAACGCATTATCGCATTTTCTTTCCTCTCATTCCGCATTTATAACCAATTTAAACATATTTTTCCAGATAATGGAATAATACACATGACAATATTTTTTAATTAACTCAAAGACTTGGGAAAATTACTTAGTTGTACCTATTTTTTCTTTATATCCAAGTAAATATGAATTTTAGTGGGTATGGCTCACCCGTCTTGAAATAATTAATTAGCCTTATCATTTATATGTCTTTGTTTTCGACTTTGACATTTCATTTTGATCATAGCATGGTTGTTTCAGCCCCGTGGGACATTGGAAGACAATCCTTTGACTAAAAAAATGTGTTTGAGTGGTTAATATGATTTTGAGTTTTAGTTTTCCGAATTATATCGTATTTTGGTTTATGAGGCAGTTACTTCTAATATTCATAATTCATTTTCCTACAAAAATATGCATTTTTACCCTTTGATTGTGCAACTATTTAAAATGCATCATGTGTACTAATATGTGTGTATTTAGTATGAGGCCTGTAGGTGACTGAATTAGCTGAATATACTTTTAAAAACATTATTCAACTGCATCTCTAAAATAAAATAATATATTCTCTCTGTGCATATTTATGAAGGATAAAGAGTTAAGGTAGTCCCGCTGTGAATATCTTTCATAATCTGTCTCCCTCTCATTGATAGTGTTTTTCAAAAAGGTAATTGCCCCTATCAACAGTTGGAAGAACTTGTTAAAGAGAGTTCTTTTGTTTTGCTATTTTAATATTCCCTTTATCACTACCTATAGATTTTGTAGTTTGATTCGATATTAGTAAATGATCAAGAAATTAGTTTCTCTTCGTGCGCTTTGAAGAAAATGCCACTGGCTCCATTTATTATTAATCTAACTTTTCACATTTGTTTTTGTGTTTCCTTAGCTTTTCAATGGTAATATTTTCTATTCACGTTCCATTTTGTTTTCATTCAAAGTTTTATTTCTTGCAATGCATTTGATATGAATATATTATATTTCACATGATTTCGTTTGTTGTCTATTGTTCAATTTCAATTCCTCCTACGTTTTTTGAATACACTAAACAGACTGAATGAACTGATTACAAGAGTACATTTTTATGCTCAATTAAAAAGGCATTATTAATCCATTTGTGTCTAATTTGTTTAATTTTATATTAACTATACTTCTACTCCGTCAGACTCACCTCTAAAATATATGGTTGCCGTGGTACTGCAACGCGCTAAAACTTTGGGTAATCGCTTAGAATTTCTTTCTATACTAGTTTCTTATTTTCTCATTGTGTATCGCCGTTTACTAGTTGAGATAAAAATAACTTAGTGTAAATATTATTTGTGTATTTGGTTATGCTGTACATTTACTAGTCTATTATCACATCTTATGAGGTTCTCCGTGTCGTGCATAATCATTTAGCCACCTTTCTCCTGTCAGGTTGAAGCAGATTTCTCTATACGCTAGCTTTTCTCAAAGCTCTTAATACTGCAAAGCATGGCTTCTCCGCAATCATCATGAAAAACACCAGTGTCCATTTGCAAAGATCATCCAAAGTTAGAAGATGAAAACTCCGAAGGTGTGGTCGTCCAACCATCCGCGAAGGTAGGTAATGAGCCTTTACTTTTACCATTTACAGAGGTAATATTTTTTCCACAGAGTTGATCAATCGTGTTTGCGCGTATTTTTTCTTTGCTTTCTGACCCGTATGAATGTGTATATCGGACTCAAGGTTTAGAGTAATTGCTGAGAATGAAATACTACACCACATTAAATTTTTTCCATGGATATCTCCTTAAGTTTTTGGATTCCAAAAATATTAAGTATAGCTAATATTGATGTAACCAAGGGTGGATTCAGGATTTTTTCTGGTGGGGGCACAATGGTCTGACAGGCAAACGGTAATCTCATATATGGTACTAAAAACAATTACTTTACGAAATAGTATCTTTATTTTAATTTGAAAGATATCATATGAAAATATTGATAAGTTTCATACATAATATCGACATATTTTGGGCCCTTTTCCCACGTGAGCAGTGCTTTTTTTCTATTCCTGATTAGCGAATGTCCGGCAAATCTCACTTCTTGACTTGGCCTCAAGACTTAAATTAATGACGCTCCGTGATGCAAAAAAAAAACTAAAACGAACGTAATGATAACAGCATTAAAAATCTTGTCTACTTTTTAAGCGTCTTGGGAGGGCTCGAACCTACGTTCTCCCCCTAAAATCGCCTTTGGATCTAACGAGTGTATGATATTGTATTTAAAATTAACCATTCTCTAATAAAATATCTTACAAAGTTGTTAATCATCTTCGCGTGAGTTTTGGTGTTTTCCCTTGCTCATTTCCCAAAAACAATTGTATAAAATTATTGGTACATCTCTCCCTAACATTCAGATGAATCGTTATCCCCCGTCAAAGCCAAACACCTCTTTCATCCGTACCAATTTCGGCTGAAATCACGTCTCGTGGACATTATCCCGACGCCTGCCGCGCGAAATTCTGCACCCCGCTTCATGCAATTGTAGTGCGGGATGCCTGCACACACGCGAAAATATAAAAAAAAAAAAAATCGCGAAGTACGGAGGAAGCGGCGGCATCCGAGGTAACACTGAAAAATCCCTTTGATCAACGGGGACACATGATAGTAGATACACTCGTTTCCCCCTTGACGATCGTGGCAATTCGTATGGAAATGAGCTTCACACAATATTTTCGCCCTTTTCCTCTTTTCGCCTCTGTTTAATCAAAGCGAAGAGTCGACGGGACCTGATTGCTGCAGTGGCATCGCTATGCCTATTTTAAGGCCCAGAAGTGCATTTTTTCATGCTCAACGAGCATGCTTGACTATCTGTGGTTTGCGAGCTATCAAATGAGTGAGACTCTGGTTTGTCTCGCCTCATGGTCAGTTTCCTGCTATTTTTCTGTTCCAAAAATCTACCAAACCTTTTATCACGCTGCAGCAACTTTGGATTCCAAAAGATATCGAAATATCCCTCCTATTTCGCCAAAAATGGTGTTGTTGCCTCTCCACTATTGACATCCCTAATCTCTGAAAATGTTGTCCCATACCTGAAGTTACTCTTCTAAATGTTATTTTCAGTCACGTGATTGGAAATAGCTAAAATTGTTGAATAGATTTAAGGAAGTTATACTTTTTAAAACTTTAAATTGCTTGTAAGTATTATAAAAAAAACTAAATCGACTGCTTCTCATGACTCATCACTCTCATAAAAAGTTTAGTTCCGAGGATTAAGTTCTGCGAGAGGATTAGCAATGAATATTTTATGAATCGTTTTTTTGTAACATTTCCTGTGCGGGGAGGGGGGGATAGATAGGCGACTTAAGGTTCCGCTACGTATTTCCTCATTTCTTAGAATTTAATTTATCCCAGTCAAAGTGACTTAGAAAGGTTTTTCTCGGAATCAGTTTGTCTCCTTGATTTACTTTAATTTCATCGAAATAAAAATTTGTACCCAAGGCTTACGTGTGTAGCAAAAAAGTATTTGGGACGTTATTTATTGTAATGCTAATAAGATTTTTTTAATGCCTAAAAACTTGATAATTCTAAGAATAAACTTGAGGGATGAACTTTTTACATTAGAACCGAAATGATATATATCCATTGTATTCAATGAACTCGTGTATCGTTAGTTAATGAACATAATTTCACTCTTTCTTTTTATGAATCTTTGAGGTAGGTCTAGTGCTAAAGCCACCATTATGAACTCCATCCAGTATTTTCCCTTAAACTTTGATATATTAACCACCTATGTATGTATTATTACCTAGAAATTTATTTACATGCTTAGGAATGGGCTGTTTTAATTTAAATAAACAATCCTGAAATGTGAGCCATAATTATGTGCATCATACAAAATTGAATACTGTGATCATAAAAATGCGAGCGTTTAAATACAAGGGAAATAGGAAGGTTTACTAGATAGCTTACTCGCATAAAACTCCCTGCCAAAGCCAAAACAATCTCATTGGTGTATCCGTGACGGTTAAGAGAATGTAAAGAATGCTTTTATGCCCAAACAGATTAGGGTCCCGGTGTAGCATTGTTACTTCATTGGAAGTTGGCCATACTTTACAGTTCCTAATGCACTCCGCGAAGGCCTGTATTTTTTGTTTAGTCATTTGATTTCAAGTTTGCTTCCATAGCTATGAAGTATGAGGGAATCTTACTGGCATAAGCTTGTGAATAAACATCGCTGCACGTTGTCATTATCGTCATGTCATAGTAATCGCCGTTTATTAAGCCAACTTAACTTACTAAATTTTCACAGGACCCGAATTACGCCATTAATTTGTTTTAAATCTAGTAATTTTGATAAAACACTGGATTATAATAATCAATGCTAAGTAATAATAATTGGTATTTTTTAAATTTATAATTTCGTATTCAGAATATTCTCATCTTTAATTATTGCCAAAAGTTGACATTCTGGATAGAAAAGACCAAATGCTTATCAAACTAACCTTTCATACACCATTTTCTTTAATGATTCCTTTTCAGACATTTTATTTGCGAGGCAAAACTTCACCTTGGCGTAATACCTTTACTTATAAAGTTAAAATTCAGTTCAGATGTTCTATCGTTGCATACAATACCGAAATTTATGAAGACGTAATGCAGCTAGCTAACTGCTATAAATGATGAGGCTTTTGTAGTGTTACTTCTCCCTGTTTATTATATATACCATTAGTTCAAATTATATCATTGTCTTCAAATGTGGGACGATTTTTGATAAAACACTGGATTATAATAATCAATGCTAAGTAATAATAATTGGTATTTTTTAAATTTATAATTTCGTATTCAGAATATTCTCATCTTTAATTATTGCCAAATGTTGACATTCTGGATAGAAAAGACCAAATGCTTATCAAACAAACGTAATGCAGCTAGCTAACTGCTATAAATGATGAGGCTTTTGTAGTGTTACTTCTCCCTGTTTATTATATATACCATTAGTTCAAATTATATCATTGTCTTCAAATGTGGGACGACCTGTTTCCCACTTCGGTCAACTTTGAGTTTTTATCTATTTTTTGGTCAATTGAAGGAGGAGGACTAGTGAAATGGAAACGATTCAATTTTGGAAATGCGGCCTCTCTGTCGGCATTTGGTGCACGGCTAACTAGGGTCGAAGTCCCCTCTGAATCCACAACAATTGCGCCGTCTGCTTTGGGGGGGGTAAGGGGTCGTGATAGAACGATTGTATTCCAGAAGAGAGACGGGATGCGGAACGCTATTTATTTGCCCTCTCCTTCCTCTCTGCAGGAAAGCGTCAGTTTCTCATAGCTGGCCTTAGTGAATAATCCAAAGTTTTGGTTCCGTGCCGCTTTCCGTGGCTGCGCAAAAATATTATTAGATAATATTCTCCATTGACCGTACACAAAATGAAAGTATCAATTTTTTGCATGCCTTTGCTTTTATGTGACCGATTCCCGTGAATATAAAGCAACGAAGCCAAAATCGTTATATTTCTGGTAGTTTTCACCTTGAAGTACGTGTAAGTATTATTTTTGGTCATTCGTGCATTTAATCTTGTTTACAGCCTTAAGGAATATCTCTCCATGTAAGCTCTTTGCAAAGCCCACAATGGCCTTTTACGTTGGGATTTTCCAACAGGTTTAAAATTACTCGTGCATGAAAAATCGTTCTCTGGATAGGGTAAATCTATCCAGGCGGTGCCTCGAACCCGTGATCCCATGTTTTGTAGGCAATTTTTTATCCGACTTTCTGTTTGAACAAATTTGTATGCGATCGCGGATAAAAGTCCATGAGTTCATCTATTTCTCGGCCCATTGAAAGATGAGGGTTGTGGAAATTGAAACGATTCAGTAGTGGAAGAAATGCAAACGCTCATTCAGGGTTTGAGGGTAGCTTACTACGGTAAAAGTGCTAATCATCAAAAACCGACCCCGTCCACCCACGAATGGTTAGGGGGCGTAATTTATTCCAGCACAGAGACGGAGAAGGTCTAGTATTTTTTCTCTACCAGGCCAGCTTTACCCTGGCCACAATGATGCACCCCTTGCCTTTGCATTCGACTTTCCTTTTATTTCAGCGGCCATTATGAATTCCATCGAGTTTTTTCTCGCACTCTTTGTTACCCATATCAACCACCTTTGTATATGTTATTTCCTATAAATTTATTTTTATGCTTATGAATGTTTTTATTTATTTTATAATCTACAAATACCTTAAATGTGCGCCATAATAATGCGTATCAATAATCATCCGTTAAAAATTAATTGAGTGATTATAAAAATCGAAGCAATTAAACAGAAGGCAAATAAGAAGGTTTACTGGATAGCTATCTTGGATTTAACTCCTTGCTAAAGCCAAAATATTTAACTTTTTTACCTACATTTTTATGCAATTTTGGCCTCAGGATATGAAGTTGAGTATGTACATAATTGAAACGATTCATTTTGTGGGAAACCTGCACCCACAATTGGTTTGCTGGATAGCTTACTAGGGTCAAAGTCCTCAACAATAAAACCACCGCCCGTCCTCACAGGCCGGAAAGGGTTAGGGGCGGTCGGTGGGGGGACGTAATAGGGCGGCAGTATCCCGGGACAGAGAGACGCGGAAGGCTTGTGTGATATTTGCCGTGCGCTTCCCTTGCAAAATGAACGCTCACCGAGGGACTGGAGAGACTGACCGTGCACATGAATTAGGCTCGGTTCCCCAGCGGGTGACGTCATGGCTTGGCCCTTCCTACGTGATTTATCATTCACAGCGGTGGCGTCCCCCCTGCGGCGAGCCGGGGGGACGGTTGGTCACACTGCCCCCGACGGAGTCCTCTCATTCGCCGGGATCGTGACGGGGGGGTGGGCTGGTCCGGATTAGATGGTATCCCCCCCCCTTTCCGTCCCACCCACACACTTTGGCCACGGATGACAAAAGTTTTGCCCTGTCCAACTATTTCATCTCTGCGCGCAAACTGTGACGCCGCGATTCCCGTAATCCGCAATGCGAATATCGGTGGGAAAGAATGGTTCGTACCAATCTGCGAGGGTTGTAGTCATCCTAGCCTACAGAAGAAAAAATAATGCTTGGATTGAAAGAAATCGGGTCTTCCCTGACGTAGAATTTGATGCTTATTACCGAAATTATTTTCTTTTCCCACCTCTTCCTAACAGAAGTTTTTTCTCTTCTTTTTTTATTTGGTTTATTTGTTCTGGATGGCATCTTAAAATACCTAGAACCGGCATATCTGATGTGCTCGTTCACCATAAGTCATATAGAAGCCAGTGTTAGCTACAGAATGGGTCATGGCTATATTATTCCTTCCATAGTATTACCGGTTACCACTTTTATTTCTGCGATAATGAGAAATGGCTATGGAATAGTATTCCCCGAAAAATAAAATTTTCAACTACCTTTTTTCAAAAGAATTTATTTTGATTATAGTTTAGCATGTGAGGGTAAACAATAGCTTATTGTTCAATTATCAAATCATGAGGGGGAGCTTCATTATTTTCTGTTACATGCTTACATCTCTATCTATTGCACTTTTTACTTTGTTTGTTTCGGAGCTCTGGATACAATCCATTATTTTCTGTTCTTTGAAGACACCAAGAACACATTTGATTCCAAGAAAATAAATAAATATTCAATAAATCAGCCTTACAGTCGTGACTGTAAAATTGAGAATAGGTGTACATCTGTATTATACATGATTTTCATGACTTGGTTGTGACTGCATTTTTGTCCTCCTTATGAAATATGAAATAACGATATGGAAAGGTGCCATTTCAAAATCACGCTACTCCTATTTTTAAGTAATTTTGACTGCAAAGAATACCAATGCGTTTTCATTCCATACTATTTTTCAATAAGAATATAAATATTTCCATAAGTATGTACCTGTAACATATTCATCAAATTCATTCTTATAATTTTAAATAAATGCATCGTCAAAGTCGTGTGGATGCTTTCCAATTTCCAATTTCATGGTAATAATGATTGGTTACTCAGTTATAACTCAGATCGAACATAAAACTCTATAACTAAATTTTTAAAAGCAGGATCTGTCATTTAATTTCTTTTTAATCAGTTATTTGCAGTGGTTTTGAGGAAACCTTTCACTGATTTTTACCCTTTCGCCAAGTCAGCTCTTTCCTAATTTGGTGTACATTTTTCGCTCATATTTATCTTTTAGCACTTAACATTATCCTTGTGCTATAATGCCATCATAAGTTGTTCATTTTCATTTTGGGATTAGATTGAAGATAGCTGGGCTGCGATTCTGTTGCCATAAAAATGTTACTATCGCGTAGAAGTCTGCGATTAAAATATGATGGAAAAGCTCACAGCTTAATATATTTTACTGGGATAATGTAGTTCTTTCCACGTAGAATTTAATATCCTTCCTGCGTTCCCATTTAAATTGGTCTTCTACGTCGCGCAATATGTGGAAGAACGTGAAACTCATTGAGTTGGTGACTATGAAAGTGGAGTAACTTTTATGACCAAAAAATCTAAGGCTCTTTGCTATTATTCTTAGTATTTCCAAAAAAATCCACGTGCGGAATAGGTTTTTATTTATTATCTTATAGTGAAAGATGTCTGTTGCCAGGTTTTAGTTCAAATTCCTCCAGTTAATTTTCTTGGAGGAAAAGAGTCTTCGCTTCGTAAAGTCCACCTCTTTAAGCTATGGAATGGAAAGGCATGACTGAGAGGTAGGCATGCAAATTTCTGTTACGTATATGAAATTGTGTCCTTTCCAATATTTAATCTGTGCGGTATAATGCCGAATATATTGTAAAAAAGCATTCCCCATCCGAAAAATATTATTATTATTACTCTATCATTATCATTAAAAATATTATTACTTCTGCATCCAAGGAATTCTTTAATTCCTTTGACGCATTATTTTTATGTGCATGGTGGTGGCTATCAATTGGCAAATCTCGTAAAATTTGTTTGCAGGTATTTGGATACGAATATTGATTTTTATCGTATTTTGACGTTGCATTGTATTCTATTAATGAATTTGACATGCATAAAACCAATGTATTTTTATAGATTTTATTCACAGCTGAAACAACTATTGTCAATGCGTTTTCGAATAAATTTAATGCTAATACTTTCAAATTATGCTATTTCCATGAATGCTGCGTTCTCAGAGATAGCTGAGATGCATAATAAAATACCACATAATCAGTGTGCCAGAAATAGCTCGTATCTCCGATTTATTATATAACGTAAATTATTACTACATTTTAAGGATATTTTTACTCAAATTCTTGCAAACAAATTGAGTAATTCTATGTTTAGATTTCATCTTAAGCTATTATACATCATTTTCTTGCCTCCTTTTGCCTATGACAACATAGTTCTTTAAAATATCCAACTTTACGTTGTCAAACGCGTCATTCCTGCTCAAACAGTCTTTTTTTGTTAAGGCTCACTGCATTACCATTAGAATATTTTTCAATTACCTCTACCTATCTGAGATTTGAAATTTTCTCCTCGTAGTTTTTTCAAATATGAAATTTTGAAATCAGAGACTGTTTTCATGGTTTTAGTCAACGTCAGCTTGCAAATTCGAGTGTAATAGAATAAATTTGGAAAACTAATTCCTCGTGATGAAAGACAAAATACGACCGAAATCTAGAGCGAGAGTTTCTCTTGGCGAAGTAATGTCAGGCGTAGTGGCATTCAACGCTGAAAACGCATTTGGACCGTGAAAACCGAAACCGCACCGCTGAAATACGTGAATTTTATTTTATTTTTTTTGCACGTGAGAGAGGTAGAGTGAGAGGTGTCAAGCATGATTGAAGAAAATCCAACACTCCATCGGGCGTGCCGAAGGGAGTTTTACCGAAAGAATAAAAGAATTCGCGATTGATTCGAAGCGTTTCAAATCGGTCGGTTATCAAAAAAAGCCTTTTCTCCACCTGTCTTCGCTCCCCGGAGTTTCATTTGACGTCATAGGTGGGAGGGCGTATGATGAATTTACTGCTCTGTGGGGCCCGGACAAGGGGACTGCATAGACGAGGCCCAATTCTATCCCATGAAAGGCTGACTTCGGTCGCATTTAAATCAGTTTTCAAAGATGTCCGAGGCATGGTGATGAGTGCAATTCGATCCACTTCTATCCATTGCTTTATTATTATTATTTTTATTACATATTGCTGCAAGTAGGCATTGGCTAGTGGCATCATTACATTTACATGCATGAATAAAAATAACTAAGTAAGAAACAGAAAGACGCCTATAGTAAAAAAATAATACATTAATTGTAATATCATACAACTAACAATTGAACTATGACCCCAATAACCCAATTCCAAACACAGCATTAAATATATTAATTCTAATACCATACAGCTAACAAATGAAAAAGAACCCAATTCACTCAATCTCACGCACTCCCTAAAAAACCACTATGTATCTGACCAATAAATGATGAACACTTATTCCTGAAAAATTCTCGCATTTGCGGGCAAGATCTTAAAAATAGCTTCGGGTGCATCGTCACTCCTTCACTCTTCTGTGTCGGAAGAAATTAAAAAATATATATATTTCTGTTTTTTTTAAGTTATTTTGCGATTGAAAATTTGCAATTGCGAGGAATACCAGTGAAAAATTATAAATTTGATAGATCACATCATCATGTACATACATTTCGGTAAACACCCCTAATTATACCTTAGTGGCGACTTTTGCAGGCCCATTTGAAGGTGCGGTGGGTGACAAAACCTTTGGAGGCTGGCTTGAGGATCCTCTTATGCAATATTCGTGGGTCCGGATTGATGTCAGTGGAAAATGAGCGGAAGACCGGCTCGCTGGAACGGCGTCTGGCTCCTGCTCTGGCATCTCGTCGTAGCGCACCGCGCCTCCCTCACAACTCGCGGCACGCTTGCAGAGGAAATTCAACGGGACGCGTGTCCGGAAAGTTTTCCGCCCTAAAAGCACCCTCTCGCACGCCTCGGCTATTCCGTCTAAAATTGAGGAGCGGTGGAAATTCCTGAGCTGAGTTCCTCTCTCTGTCTCTCTCTCTCGTGATCTGCGATGCACAAGTCGCCGTATCGCAAGTTGAGATACGAATTGCATTGAGCTCAAAATTTCTCATGAATATCACATGTATGGAAAACGCTGGCTTTGTGCCAATTTTGTGTGTTTGCGGAAACGGGTTAAACTGTTGTTCAGTTATAGTAATGCAGTGGGGTCATTCACTGAGAACTGAAATCGCAGTTTATTATGTATTTATTCCTGCTCCAACGCAAACAGCACCATTGGCCTTTTTTATCGTTGTTTTTCAAATTAATAATCAAACGCACATGAAATTATGCCCTAGATAATGTAAACCTACCCAATTGGGACTCGAACCCGCAGCCGACCGAACACGTAGGCCCAACGAACACCGAGGCCAACGTCTGGTTTATTAAAAGAAATCGGTGGATGAAAGGGAAGGATAAGCTATGGCAAAAAAAGGATTGTCCTCATTAAGCCTAAAAATATGCAAAACATGCCGCCCACTTTTTGTAAGTAAGTGATTTCATTACAGTTCTGGTTCATGTACTCGTTTAGAAAGAACTGCCCTTTGAGATTAGGGATCGCTTTCAAGAGATTAAATGACAATTGACCACTTGGTGCGATGAGTATCATAGAAGCAGTAAACCGCTCGGCGAGAGTTAGTTACGTCTTCAAATTATCAACGAAGGATTCAAGGTCGCCTGTTTTTCGTCACGAATAGGTCGAGAAGTAGGAGATGGATCAAGAAAGGAGAAATACTGGTCCCATTTATTTCAAAACTCAATCGATTTTTTTCAAATATGGTGAAATGGTAGAAATTTAACCCGCAATTTCTCACGGATTTAAACGAGTTAGGTATAACTTAAAAATTAGTAGAACAGGATGTTCGTTGATGACAAGTGAAACTTTTTGACTGCTGTAAAATCTTTAGTGTATAAACGGCATGTATCGGTAAAGCTACTGGGAACAAGTAAGGAGATTCTTGTTCGATGTTCATGTAACGTGAATAATGCTCTTAGAATCCCTGTTTCTTTGAAATCTTGCTTTTTTTTACGGATTATAGAGTTGGTTTTACCATGAAACTAAGTTTCATTCCAAGGAACACACACTCAGAAATCAAATGGCTAATTCCGTGCTTCTTTGGTTTTTGAATCAATCGTCTTTATCTCATGGCATCTAATTTCCAGCATTAATACTGTTGAGTTTCACCTTAAAATGTTTAAATATGTGAAGTATCAAAAACCGAGATGTTAAAGCAGAACAAAGCTTCAAGTGCACACGATTACGATTGCCGCAAATTATGAAATGATTATCAACATGATAATGTTGAAAGTATTGAAATTATAAATCTACCGCTTAGGCTACAATGAAATAAAGCATCTTATTCATAACTTTAAGCCTACTCTCATTCCAAAAAATAAAATTATTTCTTCAGTTCAGTACAGGGCCCATCGCTCTTCAAACATACAAACGAAATTCATCCTTTTGTTTTCATGTCCTCATTAATTTGCATCGCATCGTCAATAAATGTATTTGATTGGTGTCGTTTATTCCTTATCCGTTTTTCGATTTTATTTACCTTTGGCCATAAAAGGTACTTTTTGACAGAGGTTAAAGGCAGAACAGTCCCTTCATTCATTTAACTTATGCATGTATTCAGGAAAGTGATATGTAGATTCAGAATTACGTCCACTACTGGGAGAAAACTCCGAAGTGTATTGTGTCCATCACTTTAAAATGTTACTTCCTTTGCGTATGCGTTACATCTTATTTCTTGTAACCCATCATATTCTCTGGATATACTGTGCTTGAATTGATGCGCCATTGGCCTATTCGATATCGCCAATGCATCTCGTTGATAGATCTCAATATCACGCTATCTATCCTTGTGCTTACCCCTCTTTTTTTTTAGCTACTTTACGCTCTTTATCTTCACCCCTTTTTACGCCTATCTTCGAATTTATTCCGGGCAACGCCGCACTTTCATCTCACTCCCTTCACTTCTCCATTGATATGTATCGCCATCCTCTTTCTTTCTATACCAATCCTCGACGCGATCAGTGGTCCCTTACCCCCGCTATTTCTCCCTCCGTCCGCCCAACTCCCCTGGCTGGCTGGGTCCCTTATTCCCGCTCACCTCTTTTCCTCAACCTCTCCATCCGTCGCTCAAACTGAGAGGTAGGCACTGGGGGGTCGTTCCTCTTCCCATTCTCCTCCTGCGCTCCCCTAACTCTTGGGTTAGCTCTTAAAGCCGCATCTCAGCTCGGCCGCCTTCGTCTCTCTCATCGCTCATGGTTTGAGGCTTGAGATTTTGTTCACAGACTCGACAAGGATGCGTCTTCAAACTTAAGAATTGTTTAAATCTTCCGTGGTGTCTAGCTAAAATTTATTTCAAACGTTCTGTGATAATATGGTGCGAAATAACTCACTTTGTTATGTTCCGCAAAAATTTATTATTCCGAAGCTGGGTTCCAACTACTAGATACTCATTGTCAAGGTATTTGTACTTGAATCCCAGGGTGGGAATAATTTAGTTTTTTTTTAACATTTCAAAGTAACTTATTTCGCAATATAGATCTGTGGTTCCACCAAGTTAAGTCTGAACACTTATGTATATTTGTAATAATGTTAACTCCAGGTGATATATTTAGAAGTAACAGTTCTTTACCGGTAGTTGATTTATGCACTCAGAAGGTTTTTATAGGTACAATTCATAGTTACACTCAAAATACTTAACTCTAAACCCCTTTAAAAAAATAATTTATTGGAAGTAGCATTGTGAAATACACTCATTCTAAAGAAAAATACTTCAGTTTTACCGTTCCACAGAACTTAAATTGCCCAAGCCTGATTCCGAATAGTATAAAATCACTAGCAAGACCTTAATGTATCGGTTTTTACTATGATATCGATAATGAATGGCGAAAATTTGGTCCGCCAAAAAACATAAATGCGATATTAGTTGAAGACATACCAGTATACCAGCGTGGTAAAATACACTACTGATCAAGAAAAATAATTCAATTTTTCCATTCCACAAAACTGACCAAGCCTGCTTCCGACTGGAAGAAAATCATTAATAAGACGTTCGGTTTTTATCATATGATCTCGGTAATATGTGGCGAAAACTCGGTCAAAAAATTAAATGTTGTGAAAAAGCATGAACTTTTTGTATTCTTAATAAAATGATGTATTTTATGGTGACTTTAGTTTCGATGAAGTCATAGATTGTTGAATATCTCTATTTGAAGCGGTTAAGACAGTATGGGGGTATCTAGGCCTCTCTTTTCTGCGTAGTACGTTGCCGTGAAACCATTCTCCTTGGGATTGTGCAATTCTCTGCGATTACCACCCTCTTTCGGGCGGAGTGAGATAGTGTGGTCCCGATGGCGTCTTCCGCTAATAGCTAGAAGGGTAATGTCGGTGTCCGGTATCTCTTCCATCATCCGCCTAATGAACCCAAGTGCACTCCTGAGCCTAACATTGACGGCGCGAACGACCTCGATTATAGCCTAATTGTTATTGCCGTGCACCATATTCCCTCATGTGAATGCTATTTCTGCAGCCATATGTCTTCACCTCTACCCTGAGTTAAGGCTGATAAAAGTTGAATCACTTGCAGTCATCATTGATTACTGGGATATGCAATTCTGACAGTGGTTCATTTCAGCCCTTAAAACCTGTTTTATCTCCTGCTGATATATTACAGCAATGTTTTCTATACTTCTTCATGTCTCGTTCTTCACTCCATCAGTGGTAAACAGTCATAAAGGCCGTTTTACACCGGGCAAGTCATTGCACAGGTTAGGACTGAAAACATTAGTTGAAAATGCGAGAATGTGAGCTCAGAATTAGAGCATTATGCCGTCTCGAATACACGCATTCTTATATGTGTTTAAGCAATTTACCGCTTTACATGACGCAATTATGATTGCGCCCTCGTATGTACGTACGTCAGATTGCGCAATGACGTGCCCCTTGTAAAACGGCCTTAAGATGTGTGCGTCACAGCTTTCCTCAGTGCTTACATATACTTAAAACATATCTCATCCATCATATCTATTCTCAGGATCTCCCTAACCAAGCGCTCACCTTTATTTCGTCTATCCTCCCTTCTAAACTCACTCCCTCCATCCATCGATCGTTTTTACTTACCATGCAAGAATTTCACCATACAAGCTTTGTCCCTTTTTCAGGTAATTGATTGCTATCCTCTCTCATCTGGTTATTTCCTTCTTTGTCAGTCTTTATATTGTTATTGTATTTTGTCTCATTTATGTTTTGTTTAATTTTTCTCTACAAATTGGCGCCATGGCTGTATGTGAAGTATTATTTAGATACATCTTGTCACACTTGCGTAGTTTTTATTCTCTTCCGTTTACTTTTTCCGAGGCCTTCATTCCTGTTCCTTCCGTCCATTTGTACTTCGGCGATTCGTTTTCATTTACATGATACCCGGCGAGCCAACCCAAGGGTGTGGTTGGTGGTCAGCATTTATCCCCAACAAATACTCTTAGCATTAAGGTGAACTTTATTTAGACCATATCAAAATTCCGCGTATAATTACGTGGCAGGGGGTATTTCATACCAATCATGCACCAGTTATTTCGCTACCCAGGACAGTATATTCACCCAGGGAATTCATGATTCGCAAACATAAGGCATACTTGATTGCATTGTTTCATTTAATGTTAATAACCTCCGACACATCATGCCACATATCACACAAGATATTGGTATGAAGGCGTAGCATGCCATTACACACTTTGGCTGCACATGATGTACTTCAGAACGTTGTTGTAATAACTAAACGGTTTTGTAAAATTCATTGGAAAGAGTGAATTTTTTTTTGGTGTTCATAAACCGCATCGTGCCTCATATCATACAAGAAATCAGTGAAGCTTGATTTTTTTGAAATTATTTCTAAAAACTAATTGAGTCACTGATTTTTATTGACTTTTATATATTCCAATTTCGGCAAACAGATGTACTGTCCTGGCAGTATTTTTGCGACCGTGCGTTGGTATCGCCCCTTAGCATCGCCTCGGGGATAAGAATAAATTTATTCTAACCAGGATCCGAATAGCAACTCTTGGAAAAGTAATAAAATTTCAAAATTTAAATTCCTTCCAGCGATAAATTTCATCAATCACTTCACGTGCTTCGAATCACCTCTGGCTATGCGTTGCCAACACATCAACTATGCTCATCACATATTACGATCCGCTTTCATTTCTCTCTCAACACCTTTATTCCCGGTATCACGTAAATGCGTAAACGGCTATTTCGAAACCGGCACCTCGTAGACGGACTGTTCGTAATCAAGTGGATTAACGAGATTTCCTCTGGATTTTTCTCCTCATAGAAAAATCTACCAATCTTACAGGTAAATTAAGCAATAGCTTCGCTAGTAGTGGGCCCTATTGTCCCCATGGCAACGCGGGTTTGTGCCTATTCTCTACTTTCCGTCCCTATCCTCTCCCTGGAGGTGTCGGGCTCTCATTACGGCGGCTCTCATTGCGCGGCGGACTGCCATTGTGACTCGTAATTCAGATTACCACGTGTTGAGATGTTGATTAATGGGCCTGAAGGCAAAAAGAAAAAGGAGGTAAAATTTTATTAATGGAAGAAACGCACCATATGTAATGATTTAATTCTATTTTATTTTTTGAGGAATCAGGGTAAGAGTTGGGCTCGAGGATATCCACTCTTCTCTCACGAGGAAACTAATGTTCAAATGCAAATGAGATAGGTCGTTGATTAATGAACAACTATCCCGAGAATGCCTATTCCCATGTGCCGAATTAGTAATCCATGCATTTACTAGGTAACTTATGGCGCAAGCAAATTAAATTGACTTCATTATGTTTTTTTTCTTGAGAATTTCTCGTCTAAATTTTAATTCTATGTCTTATGTATTTCTGCATAAACTTTACCACCTCCTTTTGGATTATTACAATGATTTAATTGCTGGGTATTATCTTGATTTTTACCAAAGTATGGAATGTAATTAAATTTTTTCAGTTGCAAAATAATTTATACCATAATTTCCACGTCCTTGAAAACGTTTATGACGTACATCTTTGATTTCAAAAGATTAAAAAGTTTAACAAATACAGAATCAAAGCTCAGTTGAAAGTTAATGGAGCGGAATAGATTTTTGGCATGGTTAATGAATTGTATGCACGTATAGAATTCACTTTGCTGCTAACAATTCGTGAAAGGTAATATTCTCATCCACTCTCAGTGATTGCGAAGAAATTTCCCCTGAACAAACCAAGCCGAAAATATGTTTGCTCTCTGGTGTTAGCAGCTATCAATCGAATAGTTCTCTTACTGTAATTCTTGATCACGAATACTATTTGCTGGACGAATTTATGAGATGAATCCCCCTTCCATAAATTTGAATTTCCAAGAATAACTCTTATAGCGTCGCTATTACCCCGGTAAATGATTTCATTTTTTTTTCCTTTTGCAATCAACCCCCTTTCGCCATTCTCGTCACCCGCTCATGCATCTGGGCACGACTAAACGTCATAAAAACATGCAAACATATAATTTGGCCCTCCCCAGCACTCTCACATCTTCCCCAGGAAATCACTGCCATGCACCGCGACGGAACGAAAGTTAATTGCATTTCACTGAAATCGTGCGTGAGGCGACATGAAAATGCGGAAGAGGGATACTAGTGCCGTCATTTCAATTCATTTCATTCTTTTTTTGCCCGCGTTTCAGTGTCATAATTATTTATTGGAACTGATTATTATCCTTCTTCAGCTTTCATCAACGAAAGATTCAATTCCTGTATTTATTATTTCAGGGAATCGTTACTTTCCTCCAGTTTCATATCTCCAATACCCTTCGTTGCAGTTACAATTCCGAAGTATCGTCTTGCGTTGAGTGTATCATTTTTGCGCGAAAATTATGGGGAAAAGAGTTTTCATATTTTCCTGATCGATCAGTCAATATTTGCAGAATTATCACTTACTCAGTAATTCAACCTGAAGGCTGGCTTGGTCACGTAATGAGTGCATGTAGAAACATGGATACCTTACGTATAAAATCGTTTCAGGCTTAATTTTGTGGAATAATGCTACATCCATGATAAAAGCACAAAATGGTAATTTCCACATTATTTTATTTAACACTTAACGACCGACCATGGTTTCGACACTCGGTATCATTTTCAAGGTAATCCAACAAAAACTCTCTCGGTATATATACTCAGGCCAAGGTAGGAGGTGGGGGCATATGGAATAGGACTGAGGGGAGTGGGAGGGGGAAACGGTTTAGGTGAACAAATGAGTGAAGGCCGAAACCAGAAGACATACAACAAGAGGAGCGTGAGTGAAGGTCAGGGTTTTGACGTCATGGGGAAGCTTAACTTTAACAAAGGTGAGTCAGTACAAAATAAAACATCATTACAAAGTCCATCCGGGCTGTTGGCAATAGGGTGGTTTCCTATTATTTTTTTTATTACCTAAATCGAAAGATTATTACTCCTGGAGTACGTATTTCTCGCTTTTAGATTTTTAAATGGCGATATCTATTTTTCGCGATTAAATGAAAAGTGAAAATTTTCAAGCGCGCGAAAACGCGACGCGTAAGTATGAATGCCGGGAAATCTCTCCGTGTGACGTATTTCTGGTTCCCGCTGCCACCCTGTGAGGTGGCCTTGAAGCGAGGCGTAGCGCTGATACGACGCAGGCTGCTTGCGGGTAGCTGTGTACCCTGCTGGCTGGTAGCGCTTGGCTTAAATAAGGATTATTAATACCTTATCAAACGAAGAAAACTTTCCGACCTTAGCCAGTTTTAATAAGTGATTATTAAGACATGTTTCCCTGAGCTCTGCGCCTCATGCATGCATTCGTAATCTCACGCGGTGTATAACTCCTATCTTCTCCTATAGAAACTAGGTCCCTGTGACGTCACGTGGACTGGCATCGCATGGGCGCCAATCTGGCCCTTTTCAAATGAGGATAAAAATGGACCATTGCCATTCGCCTAAACCGGTATTTCTAAAACGAAATAATTTGTATATTATGAATACACTAATGGAGGGTAACGAATCGCAATCAATGCCTTTCGTTTTCTTTGATGAAGGAAACTATCCTATTTCAAATGTTTCCATGAATTCTAATTTAAGCCCTTTGTCAATACAATGTAAAATATATTTGTCAAAATTGCTAAAATATTTATTCAGGCACTAATGATTAGCAAAGCAAGACTTTCCGTCATTATATATAAAACTTCTTCTGTGTTCCTTCACTCTGTCTTTAAACCTTCTACCGGTCTGGCCAGCATAACACAAACCACAGTTCTCACACTTAAATTTATACACTCCACTTTTGTCCATACAGCTATAATTGTCCTTAGAATTGAATAAAATCTTGTCAAGAGTCAATGGGTTTCATGGATATGGATACCTTAATCTACATCATTAATGATTGATATTGATGATATCATTGTGAAAGCATGTGTAAATTTATCCTTTTAAATTTAAGCGCCTGTGTTGAAAGCTATTCTTCTAGGAGAGTATTAACTCAAAACTTTGTAATGACTCTTCATTTTCCTTTTCTTCAAATTCTTCCGTAACAAATGTCT
This sequence comes from Ischnura elegans, assembly GCF_921293095.1. Taxonomy (NCBI): domain Eukaryota; kingdom Metazoa; phylum Arthropoda; class Insecta; order Odonata; family Coenagrionidae; genus Ischnura; species Ischnura elegans. Next base: position 33,939,750 of record NC_060249.1, read on the forward strand.
CCGTAAACATTCCCATTAAATAAACGACTCTTTTGCTCATGCTAATCTCTTCCTGGCATCTTTACCACTGCATCAGTACCACTTGTCTTGTGATATACTGCCGCAATAGTTAAATTGGTCCCAGATTCAATATAGGCTCCCGGAATAGATACGCAGGATTTAGAAGACACGATTGTTGTTGATATCTGGAAAACTAGTTGTTGTACCAGTTGCTCTAAGTACTGCAAAATAAGTACTGATCTCAAATATCAGAGATTTTTTGTTATCCTCTCCTGTGTACCTACTCGTTGAAATTCAAGACTATGATAGGGAAAACCAAATATGTTTTAAACCATTATTTACATTGACGCATTAAACTCTTCAAAATTTGGCCGGAATGGGTGGTGGCAAACTCCTTGCCTGCCACTCAAGAGGTCGTGAGTTCGAGTGCCGCGTAAGTAGGTTGCACCGATTGAGGATATGTATGTTCGTGTATGCTTTATTGTTGAGTTAATTACCCCGATGTAAAAGGCTGGTGGTGCTGTTTTCGGTGGAATAGGAATAAAAAAATTAAGGCATATAAAATTATGTGTAATTTATTTAAAAGCCTACTTAAAGTATGTCATGTGAGTTTTATGGGCCCATTTATTAGAGAGAGCATATTAAAATTCACATTTAGGGAATGGAAAAGAGTGGAAATGAGAAGAAGAAATATCCCAAACGCTGATTGCAGGGGTCCTATTTATGCAGTATGATTGAATTAATGTGATTAAATGCATGTGATTGAATTAAGGACTTGTTGGTACAGGAAATTATTTCCAACCGATAAGTCCTGAATCATTGAGCGACGAGTTGAACTGAAGGGCGAACACTCGTTAACGATTGTTAATTTTATAAGCCATCTAAAATTGCTCGAGAACACTGAAATCGGAAATGATGTAAGCAATCACGTTCATATAATTGACTCAATAATTTTTAATATTTTTTTCTTTGAATTAACTCATCAGCTCAGTGTTCTTTCAACTTGTTCGAGATCATTTGAAGTGGAAGCCTAACATTCCATTTTAGTATATGACGGACTGATTTATTCAGATATAAGCGGCTTAATGTCTTTAATCTATCATTAAGTCTAGTAATGATGGAGAATGGCTAAACTGCTTCGAAAAATGTTCCAAATGAACCTGCCTTCACAGGTGTAGCACCGTCACTAATAGTTGGAGAAAATATATTAACATTGAAATGCGCGTAACTGTTCTTTTTTGAGATACTATTAGGTGGCTGAAAATCAACAAGCTTTCTTTTTCAGGCAAAATCTTGAAAATGGCCTCTAAATATTTTGAGTGTAAAACATGCCTCCGTTTGCTTACAAACTAGTGCTTCGTTTGACATTATGAGAGTTCAATTGGGGTTCGTGGGAGCTATGGAGTTAAAATACTCTTTTAATCAAATTTAATTCAATGTTGAATTGTTTTTACATAGTATGTTTTTTTCGTAGCGTCCCACTCGTAGCTGTAATCAAACAGGCAATGTGATATGATTACACTACCAACATTTCATTTTGCCCAACTAGATCACAGAAATGTAATTTTTTTTGAAAAGCGCAATGTGTATAGACGCCAAGGACCTCAAAAATTTCGGTTAATTGAATCTTGGTAGCTGAGAATGTTATTCCCTGCAATTACTCAGTAACTCCATCAATTTACCTTGTAATTCGTAAATTGTTTCCGTTTTATCGCGCTCTTAATCTGGTCTCTCGGTAATTGACGGATGAAATAAAACAGGATAGTTAATGCTGATTATATCATAATGTTCCGTGACTAAATAGTTGTACTTTTGAGTGTTGTGGGTCGTGAATCGTGATTCGCTGTAGTAAATGTCACGGATATAGGTTTCGACCATACCTACCGACGTGAAATAAGCGCTTAATGGATACTGACTACAGTATGGTTGAAGTATAGCATTGTAAGACGCCGCGGCTGATATGAAAATACCTGTGGAAATTTTAAAAAGCATAGCATGTGATATCAGCTGAAAATACACCAGCGTAGCAATTGATTTTCATGGTATTTTATCAACTTGAATTCTGGGATAATTACGAAAAAATGGACTATAAATCTAATGATAAGGTGAAAAGTCGTTTAAGATTTGTAGTGGACTGCTGAAGGGGAACTTTAAGTATTAATCTGCTTCACCAGTGCACCAAAACAAAAATCAGATGGAAATCTTAGCCGGGAGCGCAATAGCTAATAAAAAACTCATTTTATGGATTTTTAAGAAAATATTTAGAGGAAAGATTTCTCATTTTTTCGAGAAACTTAATGTTGAGAAAAATAATTTTGCTATCTCTTTGAACTCGTCATTATACCTTGTGTAGTGTTTGGGAAAAAAAAGCGATTTCTCTCGAGATTGGCATGCAAGGGAGACTTTAGGTCTTTCTTTTTGCAGACTATTTTTGTAGAAGTGACAAAATATGTTATTGAATCTGCTTAGTCGATGGGTAATAATTTCATTCCGTGTATTCCTGGTTTAAATGCAAGCTAAAATCTCTTACACACTTATTTCTAATCCAAAACTCTACCCTAAATCCTGATATCTTACCCGTTATGTTGCATGTTTAATGATATTTTTTAAGGAACGCTTTTAGTTTTTCCTATTGAGTTTTGTTGATACGTCTATACGTGACTATGTAAAAAAAATGTTATCATCCCGTCATTACTCATTCATTTAGAGGGTAGAACTTATGGGTATCATCACGTCTTTGTCGAATTGATTTTGATTTCTCATTGACAGCCGGAATGCTCGTTTCCGACTTCTGGCGCTTTATTTTTTAGGCCATCCCGAGTGCCTTTGCTCTGGTTCACTGTTCCATATGTTTCTCTCCAACTGAACATTTATGTTCTCGGTTTGAAAATTCCATTTCTTTTGCTTTGGGCTCTTTCCGGTAACATTTTTGTATCGCCACGAGCTGCAAGGGATTGTAAATGTATCAAAAAATTTAAATCGAAAAATATTCGGGAAATAGTAAGATGTCCCTAGATAGAAAGATAAGGACGTTCCGAATGAGTTACAAGGAACGAGTCATTAAGGATGTGAGAGAGAATAAATATATAAATATGAAAAGGGAAACTGATACGATTATCTTGATCCAATCATTATTAATTATCTTCATCAGGCCACCATGCCTCATAATCTGCCCAATTAAGCTTTTCCGTCTTCTTACTAGGGTTTTTATGAAGCCTCTCTCTTCTCCCTACACCACCACCGTGGTTTAACATCTGTTGTCTTCTTAAAGTACAAATTATAAATCGCGTTTGCCTTATACACTCATTCAACGACATTAAAGTATGTTACTACACCCACACTACAAGTCTTATCTCCCTCAACTTTACTTCAAAATCGTCTGCAGTCCCGACGAGTAGGGAGAGGACCATTCCCAAGGTCTCGCGGAAAGGTCATTTGACTTTGCCCTTTCAAATGCCTCAATTCTTGTAATCCATTTTTCTAACTTCACTTCTAGCCTCGATTAATTCTCCTGACACCTCTTTCTTGCACAATAAATTTTATGGTCGTTATAAAATTTATCCCCGTCCTTTCCCCCCAATTCTGATTTTTCAGGCAAACACAAACCATTATTTGTGCTTGAAGACCACATGGGTGTCAAAACTGTGGTCGTGTCGCATTGATAATATGCATGGAAAAGAAAAAAAATACGAGGAATTTTTTTAGTTTGATATTGTCCTATATATTGATGATAGGAATTGAAGACTCGTGACATTGGTAGAAATGGCAGTGACGTTAATTAAACATTTTTGTTCTTGAATTCATTCTTACCCGTCTTATTACTCTCTTGCCAATTGAGATATGGGCGTACCTTTTTACTACTGAGAAAAATATCAATTTTAATGACGGATGACTTAATGACCCATTTAAAAAAAGGCCACAAAGGTATTTTTTTAAAGAATAGGACGCGGTGGATTGTTTATGCCACAAGACAAGAGTTAGAGCAATAACGTCAGGATAGAGGGAACAATTTAAAAAAGGACCCCTTTAAGAAGAGTGATAAATTCTACTTGATACACGTTTAATACCAAGAAGATTGCGGGGATAGATCCTCATGGAATCGAGTTAGGCTGCCGTGAGAAAAGGAGAAAAAGGAGAAAAATGAATGCCTGCAATTTATACTGTTGCCAGGATTATAATGTTATGTAAATATACTTAATGTTACCCATTGTCAGCTCCATGTAAAACTAGCGATGTTTATAAAATTTTAGGACATAAATCAATGTATTTTCTTGTCATTGCGCCATGTAGCCTCATAATTAGCCTTTACGTTGCATATCCCGAAGATATGCCATTGAAAAAACGGGCGTCCTCTCTTAATCGTTTGGTGGCATCTCGTTCGAGCTCGAAATCTCACGTTCCGCGTGTATCATGTGAGCGTCGAAACTCTCCGTTCGTTGTCACCGCGCGGCAATCCAATTACTGCATCTGGCGCAGCTTTACGGAAGGGAGCCTCTCTCTGCGGGAAGGGACTAAATGTTCCTCTCACACGAGAACACGAATCGGAATCAAATCCACCGCGGGACGGGTTCGATTCACGTCCCCTTACACAAGTGGCATCTGCACCCTCACTCGTACCAACCCTTAAAAAAAAAAGGAAAAAGTAAACCTTTCCTCCTCCTCCTCCTCTTCTGCTCATAGCCGAGCAGATTAAACGCTCCGTACGACGATAACATTTGGTGCGAGCACGATTTGCCTTTCTAATGCCGCACCACCCTTTCGCGCGTGAGGCACCCTTCCTCACACCCCCACGCATTTCCCTCATACTCCACCCACCTTGCACCGCCAACGACCCCGTCTCCTGTTGCCATGGAAACGCATAAAAAAAAACGAGCCCACATTCGCATCCCCTACCTGCAAACATTCACCCAAGCATATTTTTTTTTTCTCTTTCTCCCTCTTTATTTCCACCTACTCTCTCTTTCTCTATCCCGCTTTCTATCTCTCTCTTTATGCATATATTCCTCCTTCGTACACCACCTTACTGTAACTGGGGCAAACGGGGAAATGCAAGCCACAAAAGGTTCAGTTTGGCTTGGAGATTAGTGATAGTGCGAAGTTTCCCGACAGAATCATGATAGTTTCGCTCAAGTGGACCTCAAATCGTGTTCCTCGGTACTTAGTGGAGTTAGCCAATGAAGCTAACCTGTAATGTCTCTACGAAGAAACGAAAGTATTTCCTCAATTGTAGTGAGAGATACTCTATTTCGCATCCCGTTCACTCTTTGCTTTATCGTACTTCAAGTTGGATTTTTCTTATCATAGAACAGTCGCGGTTAATTATCTTTTCACCGTAAATGGTTCTGCTTGATGTTGAGGAAAGTAATGTTATGAGTGCAATAACTGAAAAAAATATAAAAGCAATTTTTTTCAATTTTGGGCACTCGATCTTACGATCCTCACTGCCTAAGTCGCACGTCCACTCCAGTAGGCCACCGAAACTGCTTGTACTTCAAGAATTATAAAACGAAAAATACAAACTAACAGTGAAAACCGGGGCAAGTACGCAGTAAATGCAGACTAAATAATAATTTAATCCGACATAAATCGATACAGAATGATCAATTCGAAAGTAGCCAGTGGTGGATCTAAGGGGCCTATAGCCCCTCCTTGGATATCCAATTTACACAGGATAGAATGGTAATTTTGCTCGGACCACCCCTACTGCTGGTAGGTTACCCTCTACTTAGCCCACCCCTTGTCCCTATCCTGGATCCGCCACTGCAAGTAACATCTCCGTTTGAGTTCACGTATCTTCAGCCACAAACGATATATTATCGGTGAGAAACCAAGGAAAACAAAAAGAATAAGGGAAACTAAAATTCTTCGAGAAGCGGAAGTGGCGCCGCAAACTTTGCCATAAAACTTTTGAAAGTGACTGTATGTCATCGTATTAGGGTGGTTTCCCATTATTTTTTACTGCCTTAATTGAAACGTATTCTTGCTTACTCCTGGAGTACTTATTTCACGCTTTTAGATTTTTAAATGACGATATCTATTTTTCGCGATTAAATGAAAAGTGAAAAATTTCAAGCGCGCGAAAACGCGACGGCTAAGTATGAATGCTGGGAGAAACCCCCGTGACGTCATTCTGGTTCCCGCTGTCGCCGTGTGAGGTGACCTTGGGGCCAGGGTATGTGCTTCGCTGCGATGCAGGCTGCTTGCAGGTAGCAGAGTACCCTGCTAGCGGGTAGCGCTTGGCTTAAATAAGGATTATTAATACCTTATCAAACTAAGGAAACTTTTCGACCATAGGCAGTTTTAATAGGTGATTATTAAAAGAGGTTTCCCTGAGCTCTGTGCCTCATGCATGCATTGGTAATCTCAATATATGTAAAACTCCTATCTACTCATATAGAAACTAGGTCCCTATTACGTCACGTGGAGGGGCATCGTATGTGAGCAATATGGCCTTTTTCAAATGAGGTTAAAATTGACCACTTCGTCTAAACTGGGATTTCTAAAACCAAATAATTTGTATATTATGAATGCACTAATGGTGGGTAACGCATCTCAATCAATGCATTTCGTTTTCTTTGATGAAGGAAACTACCCTATTGAGAGTAATCCATCCTAAGATTGATTTAGCGCATCCACTCAATTCCCATATCACCTACATAATTTTTTTGTTTCACGCCCTTCATTACCTGCTCAAAGTATCTCATCCGTGACCTCTGCGGCTCTTCCATTCCTCCTGCCGTTCAAAAATTATCTTCGTTAGACGATCTCGTTTCATGATGTGTCCGATTCAATTGTCCCGTCGTCTTTCCAAGGTTTTCAAAAGACTCCTCTTTTTTCCTACTCTTAAAACTTCAGCATCAATCAAACGACCAGGCACATAATCTGTTGAGTTTAATCAAAGATTATTTAGGCATTATCAAGCGTTGATATCTTGCTGAGTTGAAGGTAGGGTTTCGATAAATGCACACCTAGCTTTCACTTCCGCCAGTAATGTGACATCAACATTTTTTAACCTTCCATCGGGTGCAATGAATATGTCTGGCTCAGTGCGAGTGTTTTTTTTTTTAATTTCTCCGCGCCAATTGGCGTCATATACCCTTCATACTATTAGTAGCTGTTTGCTTTGGCACGCTCTATTCAGCCTTTTGCTTTACGCATTCATGCCGACGGATCAGTGGGGGTTTATTTAGCGTAACTAAGCAAAATAAAAGCATAAATTGCCAAATAAGTTACAAAAAAGCACTAATCATTTAGAATTCACATACTAAAATACGCTACACATAATGATACTTAATATCCTAAAGAGCACGCTAAATCGCACCTCGGATCGGTCGAGGACAGGATGACGGCGTGTAAAAGGGGTCCATGCATAGCTCGCAAGACATCAGTAATGTATTAGACTACGCATAATAATGGTGCTTTAAAGTTTAAAGGTGTATCACCGAACCGTGCTAAGAGTTAATCATGTTTTTTCGTATGTGTACCTATCAGGCACATTGCGCCTGAACTCAGCAATTCCAATATTGCGCATGACGAAAGGTTAATAACTCACAATGGAAAACTATTCAAACATTAAAAAGAAATTAGTTTGCTATGTTAGAGGTGGAATTTGTTGCATCAATCAGAACTATGGCTGAGGAAACATGTCATGGCAGGGGAGCATTATTGTATTTATGGCTTTGTATTTCCTATCTCGCTTCTCCATCTATCCCTTTCGTTTCGTTCGGTATGAAAGCCGGCGGCTCACCCAAACCATAACCAATCACCTCACGTATGGAGGGGAGTGAAAAAAATCCCTCTGACACCCATGCCTTATCCTCGGCAATTACCTCCAAATTTGCATGTTTGTCCTTAGGATGGATGGATTTTGTGTTTGAATTTGGAAAACGGTGGGGGGGTGTCTGTGGTGATACTATAGGATGAACCGAGGGGAGGTTTTTATGGGGTGGGAAGTACGCGTCGTGCTTACCGAAGAAACATGGACAGAGATAAGGGATGAAACTCGGGAGTGGTTGGCATGGGGGTAAGGAGGGGGTGTAATGGGGTGCCTATGTGTATCGGGTTGTATGCAGGGAGCTGGTGTAGGGTGGTGGTGTCGCTACGCAGGTACACACTGACGACGAGCGCGACCAGCCCTTCAGAAATCCCATCCCGTGCCGTCCTCAACCAACCCCCGCTTGTATATTCCCTGTCCCCTTCGGAGAGAATGAAAGAGGGGGAGGTAAAGGATGTGAGATGGTTGCAAGATCTCGTAATACAGCGTGCCGCTAAGGGTTGGCGCAATGGAGAGAGAAAGTGAGGGGTTGCACCCCCGTCACCTTGGTTCTCTAACGGTACCGTAAAGGGGGGAAGGGTTTGCAAGTTAAGAGAGATCTGCTCCTCTTGAGGATAGACGAGGGTGGCGGATAAGGGGTGTGGAGTGAGGGATGGGGGTGGTTTTTGGATTAAGATGCAGGGAATGGTCCACGAAGCCTCGATCGGTCATGTCAAAGTTTCGCGATATCTCCACGGGAAGAAGGACGTGACAGGGGCGCTGCGAACTTTCGCTGAACGGCGTCGTTGAATCTTGTTCCGCCTCTAGTGAATTAATCAAAGGTTTTCCAGATTAGTTGACAGGATAGTCTCGAATAGTTATGAGGTTCCATCATTGCCTTCGGCTTTAAGGGGGTTTCTCTGCAACTATACGATTCGACACAGACACACGCAGCACGCGTTTCATTAAAACAGCTGACAGCGAGAAAAATGAATATGTATGGTCGCCACATTATTTTTCGGTAGTTAATTGTTTTTTAATTTTCGTCTACCTTATCATTTACATCTTTGTAGCCTATTTCCTATTCATAAAAAAGTGACCTTCCTGTGCTATTCTACCCTAGCACTTAACATTCGAGGTGTCTTCATTTCATGACATGCCTGTTTTCGTTGCACTGTCTTCTTTTCAGGGCTTTCAATTTAGATATTATGCTGCAGTATTCCGATAAGAAGATACCTAATTTGAAATAAATAATTAAATAACAATTAAAACCCTTGGAAAATGATGAAGGCATGGAATTTTTTTTAGCTTTTATAGCAATTTTATGCGATTTTATATTATGCATTCTTTGATTATGTTTGATTTGAAAAATAAAATCTTAACTAGCAGTTCTGTGTCATGAAAATCAAGCATGACTTTAAAAAAGTAGGTACTTGTTACCACAGAAAATGAAATGTGCTCCGTCCGAATAAGAGAAAAAAATTGTTGGAAACCTTTGAAATCCGTGATTCAGCAGGCCTGGAGTAATTTCTCTTTGACGGCAAACAAAATTGGAGCGGTGATTGCCAGCGTTTTAATTATTGACTGCGAAAAATATTCAAGTCGACTCCAATTGGAGCACCAGGGGTTTCCATGGTGTCGCGCAAAAATGGTTTTGCCACCGGTGAGTTTGGAATTGCTCTCGTGAATTCTAGTACGTAGGCTACTTCCTTTCATGCCTTTGTGAATCGCTGCGCGCAATCAAGAGTGTGCGTTCGATAAAAACGTATATACGCGGAGGATCGCAGCCTCGGAATTCACATTCCGATCCAGTTAACTTCGCAAAATGCGGGTGTCACAAGCAGGAGTGCCGTAAAGGGCATGAATAATAAAACAAGTATCGTAGCTCAAAGGGAGAGGGACGGAGACCGCTAGCCAGCGGCGAGGGAATGTCTGAGGAACTCAAGAGGCGAGAAGTAACCGTCGAGACAGGCCGAGATCAAAGAAGGGAGAGATATGTTTCCAAGCATCTTCAAGCTATCTTTCGCGCCGGGTAAACTGCAAAAGACGTAACGCAAACGCATATCAGGTACATACATTGATAGATACGACATCACTTCCTTCGGAAAAAATAGTAGGTGGGATCAAACGCGAGGCAGACAGAAATGCTCGTATAGTTCTTCACAAATTGTTTTTTTCCCCCTTGTGATCCAGCTTTTTCTTCTATGTGCCTAAGCGAAGTAGATATCTCTCTATCCGGCTGAGTATGCCAATTTTTTGGTCGTTTTTATTGGAAATAGGTCGTAGTTTAGGAATTCGATGGAATCTTCTTTCGTGCATTGGAAATAAGATCATTTAAAGGCAGTCTTCGGTCGTGGAGACTGTCATGCAAGAAATTGTTCATCACATATGCCCATTATTTACGCTTATAGCTGTGGATATTGTGGATAATATTTTTTATTTGACTTGGAACATGTTAGAGTTTAGTATAATCATTTTTTTATGCTCCTTTGGAGGGCTTGGTAAAGAAATGATGGTTTTGGTCTACGCTATCTAATATTTGAAATTAACTGTGAAAAAACGGTTTAAACTATTTTAAATGATATCCACTGCATCAATTTTTTTATTCTAAAGATGTATTTCGCTGGATGAGAAGTGTAACTTATGAACCAGGTAGTTTATTCAGAATATTTATTATCGGTTTCAGGAACTAATTTATTTTTTGTACCCAGCTTAGTAAGGGATTTTGAGGAGGGTATGATTCTATGGTTAATCTCCCAATGACGGAAGGGTAGGGTGGAGAGAAATCCAGCCCCTGCTTAAGCCTATTCGTAACGAAAGGCGCTACGTTTGAAACTTAATGTTTGTATTCTTTCCTAAATTCTGTTATTTTGTGTAAGCGAATGAAAATTTGTATTCTTAGTAGAGGAATTTCAATTTTCAGAAATCTTTGAGAATGTTACATTCCTTTATGAACTGTGGGAGTTATATCGTGGGAAATTCTCCTCATGGAATATTTTGAAATTTCGGGTACTTTACCAATAGATATATTTCTCGGGTGTTTCAGGAATAGCTTAGTCATTGCCCTCCTAACGGAAATAATTTAACTGGAGGCGCATGAATATTTTTCCTCCATTGAGAAAATCCATCTTTAATCCATCAATAAGCTTTGCTTTATTCCCCCCTTCACTCCTCTACACCCTTTTAATAAATATTTCCTTCACGGCTACTGAATTCCCTTTTTTAAACTGTTAATTTATAGAGGCCATAGAGCTCATATCTTTTTAATTTTTTTTTTGCAAATCAATACCAAATATGTTCCCTGAATTCGAACTTCGTGAGGGTTCCAACCCGCAAAAATTCCTCTTAAACCAGGAGGCATTAAAGGATACTTCTAAAATTGTCGTCTTTTTGTTCGGGATCGGGTGTATATTTATTTTATATTTGGAGATTAACATAGTTAGGAAAGCTTCGTTATTTGATGGAAATGTTTGGCCAGCACGCCAGCGCTCGTTCGGCTCCTTCTTCTCTTCCTTCACGCATCAAACCCAAGCATCCCTGGGCCTTAACCTTCGGAGCATAATCTATTCGGAGCGTATGCCTACAAGTTGGGTCCCTGAGGAAACCCCTTGACTTAAGTCTTGAGGCGCCGCTGACCCAAAACCAAGGGACCATCCACACACAGACTTCCGTCCTAACCACCACCTACTTCCCTCCGCAGGATAATCTGCGCTCACCCCCTTCTCCGAAACCATTTTGCCTGTCCGAGGCATGAAACGCCGGAAAAGTTTCGCCAGTCCTTTCGAGCTCCTTACCCTTGCGACCATTCAGGGTACGCGGCGGTTCTTCAACTCCTCACCCCTTCAAACCCCTGTCGCTGCCCTCGAGAGGGGGCCCTTCTCAGGGTCTGTCTCCACCTCAAACCCCGCTTATCCTCCCTCGACCACTTCCGTCCATCTTCTTTATGCGGCGTGTCTCCAACGCTCCGTGAGAGCCTTGTCTTCCTCAATTGATCACCTCATCCATTGTCGAACAGAGGACGGGGGCCTTCTCCGCCAAGGTTTTGCGAAATTTATCACTCCTAGAGAGGGAGGCATGGAGGTTGTAATTCAGTGTTGACGAGTTTGGGTCCAGGGTCAACTTTGAGTGAATTGAGTGGTTGTACACCGAAGCTTCCCTCGCAGACGTCCACTCCTCGTAAGTCACGTTGAATGCTTCCTGCGCACATGGTTAGGGGAGGATTGATGCTTTGACGTGCATCCCTTTCCAAACATAGATTTTGACATTCTTATGCAATTACAGGGAATCTAACTGAGGTGGGTTTAGGCAGCATTAAAATGTTTTACAAATATTTTCAATGTGTGCCGTGGTTATCTAGGGTTAGGTGGCTGTGCGTGTTTATTGAAAATAGTTACCGGATCGGTGGCTATAATTACTCTGTAATCTTCAACCCTTCTGGAATTGAAGTGAATAATGGATTATTTATAGGGATATCGCGCTCTACCTCTCCTAAACTTCCATGCGATGAAATCAGTGTTATTATATTCTGAATATTTAATTTTAATATTTATCTGATGGAGGTTAACTTATAGTATTTGAAGGAGGCGACCGACAGCGAATGTCATTTGTACCGTTAGGGAAGGGTATGGAAGGGAGGATGGAGAGAAACCCGGCGTCAGCATTAGCCTGCTCTTAACGAAAGGAGTCCACGGGAACGCCCAAGGGAACCACGGCTTAACGTCCTATCCGACGGACGGAGTGCTGCGCTTGATATGTCCTCCACATGTTCAAAATATTCAAGCAGGGATCGGGCAGTCTCTGAAAATCATCACTTGAAATCATCGCTTGAAAATTTTCACTTTTCATTCAATCGCGAAAAATAGATATCGTCATTTAAAAATCTACAAGCGTGAAATACGTACTCCAGGAGCAATAATCTTTCGATTTAGGCAGTAAAAAATAAAAGGAAACCACCCTATTTCTCCACACTACTGGAAAGCGTAATATGCTTCGTTTCAAGTGGTTGAATGCAAAAGGTGCTGGGTTACATATATGACTGCAGTATCGCGGTAAATTCCAATATTCATAATTGGAAGATATTTAATCTTTTTTACGGACATATCCGGTCGTCAGGTTTGGAGTAACATATAATGGAAAAGAAAATGTTCACATGGCTAAAACTGTTAAGCTAACATTGTAGCCTGAATTGGCCAAGCTTGGAACGATGACAAACCTTAAATCGGATAATGAATGAATGAGAAATAAAACGTTCCTATTTTTAACAGCCCTTACGAAACTCTGCATTCCAACGACCTTTCGTGCCATTGAGACGACAAAATGTCACCATGGTTCCCCTGAAATAAAAACGTTCAAGTTTTTCTGAGAATTTCATCGGATTAATATATTGGCGACACGTCCAGTGGACGCCGTCCATACTTTCCCAACCATTAAAGTACTTTTTCGGAGAAGTCCGCAAATTTCGGAGAACTCCGTCGGAATGGGAAATGAGAAGGAAGCTGCATTTTTATCTGCAATCTGATATTAGTTAGGATCCTCCAAATCTTTTACTATTTTTTCTGTTAACCCTTTTTATCTCAGAGTTGCTTCTGGGAGAAATGAAATTTTTTAAACTTCTCATTTTACAAGTGTGAAAATTTTCTAATTAATCATTATTATTATGGCAGCTATATATTTCCCCATTAAAATTTACAGCACCAAAGAAAAATCTTTCCTGAATAGAGCTGAAAATATGTACCTTTTTGATGTTACTTACAATTAGAAGCAATAATGGGTTATAATGTGTTAATGCCAGGTGAAGTATTTAAAAATAACGGTTTTTATTGGTATGTACAATAGTGATATGCACAGAAAATTTTTAATGGTGCAATTCATAGGTACAGTCTGAATAGTGTTAACCCATCAGGCATTTTATGGGCAAACTACTCTAATTTCACAGTAGAAACTCATTTTTTTAAATTTGAGAATTTTCTGCGAAATCATAATTATTGTGGCAGCTACACATATAGCCATTAAACTACACAGCGCAAAATAACACGTTGTTCAGATCTTTCCTTAATAGAGCTGTAAATGCATATTACTATACTATTTTCAATATTACTACGCTACTATTAGTATTATTTTTTATGCTACTCATAAGCAAGATTTGGTTAAAACGGGTTGTACCCGTTCTCCTGGTTTGGTTTCTCATTTTTCCTCCTCTTATCGCGTACTTTATCTCACATTCCTTTATTCTTCCGCGAAAGACGAGGGGTATTAAAAAGAACTCTTTTCCCGTTTGCGTGTCCCTTATTCTTGTCCTTTAAGAGCGAGGGCGCATTTGTCGCTGGCATCCGATTCCCAAATTCAGTCGCGGCGGCGTGCCTGCCCAGTCCTCTCCTCTACCTCAGCCAGGGATCCTTACGACTTCCTGTCACAGTCTTCCTCCACGCCACTGTATGGCTCAAGCGTGGCTCTCGGAGCACTTACAATCTAGTGCCAAGTCGCCAAGGTCACCGAGAGGAAGGGAGTGCATTAGTTAAGTATTCTGCTGAGGTTTACATGGAGCATTTTGCGAATTACTCCGACCTACCTACCTTCCCCCTTCGGAATTCATCCTTTCATTCACATATATAATCAACTGCATTCCTTTTTTTCTATAAATATTATTCTGCACCTTCCCCTCCCTTGCTTATCTAACACCCTTCAGCTTGGAGTTTTACGCACATATACATAAAAGTAACGGTTCCATTATAAAAATATAAATACATTATAAAAATAAATCCACGGTATACATAAAATAACGATTTCTTTCACATCGTCGTTCCTCTTCCTATTGGACCGCTTTCACCTTCTCCATTCTGCTGCAAGCCCACATATGGAACGCCGATGTTTTCTCATCCTCCTATCTTAGTGTCCACGATTCCAAATGGTTAAGTACATCTAATCTTAAATTCCATACCGTGTATTATATCCTATATTCACTACCCTTATCTTCGAAAGGGTTGAAACATTCATGCATTTTTATGCACAACTTTCACAGTTTTAAAAAGAGGAAAAACAAAATGCGAAATTTGTAAGAATTATGAATTTATGCCGCGAGATGTTACATGGCATCTTCCCGAGTTGAAATCAGGCGCCCTTTGATCGGTAACCCATCGTTCTTCCTTTTGAGTCACGTTTCTCACTCTGGTTTATCCAGAGGTGCCAGTTCGTCGAAATTTTCGGACGAAAACGATTGGTCCAAAAGCATTTGGTCCAAAAATTTGTGTACAACGATGGATGGTGTCTCCCACGATGCATTTCATTTTGACCAAAAGATGGAAAAAAACAAAAGACGATATTAATGTAAGCAAATGTGGAAGCTACTAATGTGGAGGGTTATGTCTTTTGTAGCAGTCGAAATTGTCTGCACAGGCCTCTTGAACATTAAAGAGGCGAAGAAAAGAAAGCGGAGGCAGTGGTGGACTCGGCCTTGGCTAGCAAGAAGAGATGAAAGTATTGGAATAGGCGTGCAAACCATGTTGGAGAAGGAGTTGGTTGCCAATGTTACCGTAGATTATCGACGTCACCTGACGATGAGTGAGATATTTTCATATTCCTTATTAGCTAGGTTGATGGCAGAATAAAACGCCTGGAAAAAAAACATGAAGCATTTTATTTCTGCTAGGAAAATGTTATTATTAAACGATGGACATTGTAATTGATCTGATGATATGAATAGGCCGCCGTAGTGCAGTAAATATGCGTTGAAACCACATTTTTTTCTCTCCGAACACAGTGTTCTTCATGCACAGAGATTATGATCTAATGTAATGCGAGAACGTTAGCCAGGTTTTTCCCTTGGAATTTGGAATTTTTCTTGGCAAGAGTTAAGTTCACATTTCGGGTATATCTATCTTTTCTCTATTTTTTCCGTGCAGAGATATAGAAGGTGGAGAAAAATTGTGTCAAGAAATTTTTACCCTGGATGGCTGATGGCCAGTGGGAACCAACACCACGAACTATGTTTAGGTCGAAAACGCATCATTTTTAACCTACGGAAACTTAGAGACAAACGCTCCGATTGGCCGCGAGTTTGCCCCGTTGCCGGTTGCTCGGAACAACTCATGATTTCGAGTGTTTTGCCTGTATTTGCTTTTGCCTTTCTTCAGAGCATCCGGCAGCAGGGCAAACTCGCGGCCAATTGGAGCACTAGGCTCGTAGTTTCTGAAGTATAAAAATGGTGCGTTGTCCACAGCAATTTGGGTAGCTACTAGCATCAGATATCGTGTGCGTAAAATATTTATTTTGCGTGGAAACATTAAATAATCGTTTCATAGTGACCCACGCCGCCAGTAGGGTTAATCGTCCTAGGTTAAAATTTCGTTACACAATTGTTCCCAACCCTGTATACAGGGCGAGTGTACGCAGCCTATTCGCGGGCCGTAAATTGGGCGCTTGTGCACCGTAATTTTCAACATTGTATATATATTTTGTGGCCGTCTGGCTTGCAGCTTTGCTCTGCCCTAGTAGCCATGGCGTGATGCTCATTGCTGCCGTGTCAGCTACCATTCGGGAGATTTCATCTCGCACATCGTCTCCACGATCGTACGGTGTCACCATCGAAACGCTCCTCGACTCCCTCACACCCCTCCCCCTCTTTCGCTGCCTGCCTCCCCTGTAGCATTTCGACGAGTCCCTTTCCTCGGAAATCCCTATAACCCTTCTCCGGAGCCTTAAGCCATCTGTCCCTTTCGCCCCCGCCGAGCCGTGAGGTCGTTTATGCACTGTTTTTACGAGCACCGAATCAAGCCGTCTGGAACAAAAAACGGGGCGAGGTGTATCGGGGTCTCCGTCGTTGTGTTTCGGTACAAACACTTCTTCTGCCTCGGCACGTTGTCGAAAACCCTAAGTCGCCCTCATGGCTGGGAGTGCTGGCAAAAAAATTCCGAGTCCCTTTTTTACGCTACAGCAGTTCCAATGTGGAGCCGTAATAAAAAGGAGCCTCTACCGTTGGGATTTTTACGCTCTCTACTTGATTGTACCGCGTGGGCGTGGAATGGGATTATTCACTTATCTGAATGAGGCCAATACTTTCTTCTGTCTGGAATGACTAGTGAAGTGAAAAGAAAAAAGTTTAAAGTTTTACACTCTCGGTAGGTGTCGGAGGAATTTTTTTTTTGTGGCTTCAGTGGGAGTTTACGGCGTTTCTTATTTTAGATTCCCAGAATTTTATTCACTGATCGCTAGAGTTAACAATTGACACGGAATTCAGAATTCAGAAACAGATTCACGGAAAGGAAAATTGTCGACCAAAGTATCTCGCAATGAGGTTTTGACGGGTTGAAAAAACCTCATCACTTCGTTGCTCAAAAAGTGGTCGTATTCTGTTCTCCAATTTGTCTCTTGTTCTTAATAAATATACTGTGTATATTATTTTAAATTAAACCGGTACGAAATGCCTTCTATTTGCAATTTCCAAACTGAAGTGAGCTTTTTCTTTCATCTGCACGTGTATGAATCTACGTCTGAATTTACGTACTCCAAAGTGTAAAAGCAAGTAGAAGAATAGATTCTCATTATGCGTGTCTAATATAATAGGCTCTACGTACGTATGAATGATTTATGTCAAGCTGATAATCCTTACGAATATTGAACATAAATTATAAGAGACATCAGAATCTAATATGCTGTTTCTGATATCTAGTTCTAAACTGAATCTTCTACTCTCCCCCTTGATAGAATGGCTTCACATTTTCATTCAATTTATGCATGCATTATGCATGAAGTACTTAATTACATTAACATCTAAAAATTTTTCCTGGAATTTCTCAGTTCAGTTTTAATGCCGCCGTTAAATATTTAAGTGGGCAATTACTTCGCCCTTCCTTTGAACAAGTTGATAGATCCAACATCACCCTAGATTTCCTAAGGTAATAATACTTACTTTTCAAAATGGGCCAATTTATATATGTACGCTTTAGTAAGCCTTTAATGTTCAAATTATTAAATTTTCTTTTGTATTCTGTGATAAAAGATAATCCTTTCATGCATGTTATTTTCCATTCTCGAAAAAAAAGCTTTATAATTGCATTTAATTAATACGATTTAGTTTCGTCACCATGCTTTACACTGATTGGTACTTCTCTATTTCTGCCTTAAGCACGATGTTTTCTTTTCTTTTGATTTGTTAAGTATTTTTGTAAAATATACTACGAATACGTTCAATAATTTTTCACGTGAAGTATTTGATTCCACGGAAGGGCTGAAAAATCCCCTTTCATCACTCTTCATATTTGAGAAAATGGAAAAAATAGCAATAGACTGGTCTTCCTGTATATTTTCTCTGTCAAAGAGGGTTAAGAGCTACAGGCGCTGCAGTCTAATTTCTCCCACAACCACTGGGCTAAATAGCCGAGAAGAAGTACACCTTTGAGCACTTTTCCAGTGTCATGTTTCCACCAGAAGCTGTCACTTCTCACCGAGATCTTCGTTAAGGAAAATCGTATGAGGAAACACCCGAGGATAACCAGGAAGATAATCCATATTCCATTTATGCTCACCTATCACCAGGCATATTTACATTTCTATCGAGCCGAGAATTGAATTGGAGTCTTACGGGAGATAACCATAGGAAACCGCGTAACGATCTCGCGGATTAGATGAGTCTATTACCGCGCGCTCGATTTAAAGTGCGCTATGGCGCAACGTAGTCCTACGTTGCTATTAAATGCTTCCATGATTCCTCAGAGAGGTGATAAGAAGCATATTCTTGGGCGGACTCGATATTAAGCACTTACGTTTCAGCTGCAGAACTTTCTCCATTTCTCTCATTATCTCTTTTACTGTATATTGAGCACTTAAGGTTAATTTTTCTATATAATTTAAACTACCTTCTTAGAGTCTTAGAGATTATTTTTTACCTTGGCTAATCATTTTCAGAGAACCATATTATTAGCTCAATCGTAATGATTATCACTTCTTGGCCGTCCACCTCATCACTGAGGATGAGAAGGGAACGGATGACCGTGAACAGCTTCTCTTAGAAATCGATTTCTTTGGTGTCTTTAGGGAAAGCGTACGTGGGAAGATTTTACCGCACTTTTCAAGTGAAAGGATAGGTTAACTATCACTTTTAGGATAAGCGCACACTATTGTATGCATCACAGATACTATCTTTGATGTGAAGATCACTGAAATTTTGAGTCAGTGCGGTAGAATAAATTTTCTTTTCTAAGAAGCCGCAGACTCTATCCGCAGATACTATTTAAATTGAGACACCAGCCTAACTTTACATCAATATAATCCTATGCATTTCAAAATCGTGAATCAGCTTTACTGAGTGGTATTTTTAATTTCATGGCTCTTTTTCCAGTCCTGGAGTATATCTATTGCGAGAATAAAGTTTATTTTTTTATCATCGCTGGGATTTTTGAAAAGGCTTCTTAACGCAACTCTCAGAATCAAACACTGAACCCTGTGGCCTGTAGTCAAACGACCTCTCCAACTTGGTCACACTGATCACAGTCCTATTAACTTGGATCCGCCCAATGTAACAACACCCTGTATCGCTCCACTGTCATGGCTCTTGCATCGTTTGGGCACGGTATATTGTTGCGTTTTATACCTTATAAGAAAGGGGAAGCTAAGTGCTTCAATTCAAGGTAAGAATTGTCAAGTGAGAGTGAAGACCTATCCTTTAAGTACCCCTGGTACTTAGGTGCCTTCCCTAGACACTAAAAATGGACGTTCGCTTTGTGTGATTATTTATTTTTTTCATTAACTATATGCGCTACAGCGACAATTTTTGGTATGTATCAACATAATGATACAAAATTATTAATAATACATTAATATGTTTGGTATTGCTTTCCATTTCTGCAATATACTCTGATAAATGTTACTGTGACATAAATGTCACATTGGGCGGATCCCTATGCAAATCTTCAAAGTTTCGAATTTTATGCTCTAGTTAGAATTTGTTGCATTTTCAACGTTTTTTACTTCGTATTCCTGCCAAAAGATTTATTATTTATCAATTAATCGATAAATTTGCATTTATTAACTTTTATTCCGGTAATTACTTTTGAATTAAAATTTTTAATATTAGGGATATCGATAGCTCAGAGATATTACACTGTGTGAAGCCAAATAGCTTACGGAAAATGAAGACTTTGACGAAGTATATTGAATATACCTTGAGCCACCAGAAGCAGCAATTTTCACTGATGAGGACATTGCAGATGACCAGGCTGGTGGACTTGTGGAAAATTTAACGGAAAGACAACTTCGGTCAAGAGTGGAGCTTGTTTTGCAGCTTGATAATGATAATACTAATGAATTTCAAGAGAAGTCCGGAAGAATTTCGGTACCAGTAAGATGTAAGGAAAAGGATTCGAAGTCAACGATGCTTACATCACTTCTCCAATAGAAATAAATAAAAAGAGAAGCTGCCAATTTGCGACAAGAAGGTCATTTTGTAGGAAATAGGTTATTCCCCGAAACAGATCTTCCTGCATAGAGGGAAAAATTAAGTGTAGAAATTTTTTAAACAGTTTTTTCGGATGACATTCTTTTTTCACATGGCAGAATTAGATAATTATAGTACTTCTATTGTTTTTTCATCTTCTAGCATCAGTAAAGAGGAGATGAAAATTTTCATTGGAATTTTACTGTTATGAGGTTGTAACTGGTTTCCATCCAAGCGATGGTCCTGGGAAGATTCTGGGGGTGCTCACAACTCAATGGTTACCGTAGCCTAGCGAAGGAATAGGTTCTTTGTGATGAGTTGACCTTCACTGTGTAGACAATACGATGCCCGACATAATGGACAAATTGTGGGAGCTTCGCCGTAGATCACTAAATTGAAAGAACGTTTCAGGGGGATTTTTCCCACTGAGAAAACTCTCTTTTGGTAGGAGTATGATTGAAGATTTTGGTATCCATCCTTGCATGCAATTCATTCGGCGGAGGACAATCAGTTTTGATGGTGGTGGTGGAATATTTTTCCTTGGCTTTTGGATGTAGCTGTTCACAATCTGAAGCTGTTCACAATCTGTTCACGAGCGAAATCTGATCATAGCATGTCACAATTAGAGATCAGGCGTGTATTAGTGCAAACATAACTGACCATACATCGATGCAAAGCCAAGTATAGCCGCCGTACTACTTCATTTTCAACAGAGGCAGACAGTGAAATATGTTACGATGCTAATGATCAATTAGTCTCTGTTTTACTATAACAAAAGATTGCGTCGCCGTGCTGGAGAACATTGCGCTTCCGTCAAATGCACTGCATGCGATGCATGTAATATGGACAAATATTGCTTTACTACTTACCACTCAAAATGGTACGTATACGACGGCATTGAACTCTAAATCAATCTTTAGTTTATATGAAACAAATTGATTCAAATTTCATTCAATTTTATACTGTATTACACTCTTATGTGTTGTGAGAATATTTTTCAAACATGTATATTTATTCTATGTATTTTCCAAAATTGAGAAATGCATTTTCAACTGTTTTACTTATTAGCCATGTAAATATATTATTTTAATGTACCTTCAACAAATCCATTGATTGTGTCAATTCTAGGTTCTGTAATTTCATAACACTCCTGCCGAAAACTTTACATAAATTTAAAATAATTTTTCTTGATGTGTATTTGACAAGTTTATAATATAAACATTAAAAATTCAAATATACCCCACATTTGTGAAATAACATTGAAAAAATCCAAAAAATTTGTACATCTTAAAAAATCACAATTTACATCGAAAAAATTATGAATCGCGGGCAATGGAACTCTCAACATTAATGCTAAATTTTTAATCAATTTACTTTAAATTTAAACAAAAGCTTGAAAATAGTGTACGTAATTAATAATATGTTTTTCTAGTGTTTTTATCATTTAAATGAACAGTGCAGCTCAAATGCGAAAAATATTTGCTTTTTCTGGGGAAATATTACCTTGCACCAAAAGACAACAGATCCGCCCAATGTGACATTTATGTCACAGCCTGTATCTCGGAAACTACACAACCGATCAACGTAATATTTTCAGAATGTAGTAAAAATGAGACCCCTACCATTCCCCTGGAATATGAATTATTAATCTCAAACAAAATATTTTGGGCGGATCCAGGTTAAATAACTGTCAGATACTAGCTGCCTTTTATTAATTCTTTTTGGCTTTCCTGTAACAGCTGGTTTGTCTCATTGGAATGTATAACGCTTTATATTTCGAAAAAGATAAAAATTGTATCCTCCATTTGCATTTTTACCTTTCTGCTTGAAGTAGCAATTTCCTAGACTCGAGGAAATGAATTTAATACTCTCAGCATTAAGGAAAAATGAATTTAAAAATTTCAACCGGATCCAATGACGATTCTGCGAGTCATCAAGTCATCCGTTTGCATTAAAGTGAACAAGCGAAAAAGGTTGCGGTAAGTTTTCCACAATTGAGTGATCGAAGCCGATAATTTAACTTAAATAATGACAATTCACTCATGTAAATCCATTATCACCGTGATATCACTTAATTATCAAAACAATCTATTTTTTCTCTGTGCCAACCCAAAAGGAAAATGAAAAGAGAGCAATCGCCTGTGATTGTGTAGATTCCAAAATTCATGTCTCAATACATTTATCACTATTGTCAGTCAATAGTTTCTTCTTTGTAAATATCCAGCTGAATTAAAAATTTCCTTGACATTCAAATCTATCATTTATTCATCTTCGCCAATCGTGTCTATCATAATTACTTCCTTGCCCACTCACGTCAATACCTATGTTGTATCCCTTTATGAAGTACTGCATGCAACTGCATTAACTTGTTAAATGCATTACTTTGACTTTGACGTCGCCGATTAGAGCGACAAAGTAAGATTTTTCACTCCTACAGTGGCTTAGTAAGCGCGACTCCGCCAAATATGTCTCGGTGTGGGCTTGTGACGTCAACGCCTTGTTCGGTTGTAAACTTATCCCAAAGTTCACTCATTGTCAGATGAAATGGCTTAGTGGTGTTACTGGCTATCACGCCTGACCGACGATTCGGAGATCCGGGTTAGAATCCCGGCTAAGTCAAATATTTTTAATGGCAAACTTCACCCTTGGTGTATTTATCCCCTTTTTGTCCTTTAAGTTTATTTTTCCTTTCTACTTGAAGTAAACATCTCATGAGTTTGAGGAAATGAATGTAATACTCTCAGCATTATGGAAAAACGAAAATTATTATTTTTAACTGGAGTCTATAACGATAATACGTATGCACTATCGCTATAAAAATGTTCGTTGGCATCAAAGAGACCCAGAGAAAAAATAATCGTTGCTATGGAGTATATCCCAAAGTACTGTATTGTGGGGGTAGATTTGCACACGTCCCTCTCATTCCTTCCATCCCCAATGCGGTGTGCAACCCCTTCTGATCCTCCTCAATCCTCCCCTTTTTTCCATCTGGACGGCACGTGTCACATCGTCCCCTGGTTCACTGTACATCTGGAGTTTAAAAGAGAGATTGGGCACACCCGTGCTTCCACGCCACGAAGGGTGCGAACAAGGGAATGAGTAAGGTGGATGATTGTTAAGCCGGCGCGGCGGCTCGGTGGGCTGCTTTGCTGATGGTTTAGATAGGGAGTGGAGGGTCACTGACCCATTCTGATGGTTGATTACGGGTGAATCCTCTGGGGTAGTTCAACTAAAGTACTTATGTAGTAATTAATTGTGCACAAGAATTCCGGCAAAAATTTCTCTCTTTGTCCCAAGGAAAGAAATTACTCCGCTACTAAATATTCCTTCCAGAATGAGTAGAACCTTCTATAAAAAATTTCTGTAAGCCAAACCTGACTGAGGCTAACTAATATCCACCTGCATTTCATGTGCTCTTTAAAACTTAGCCCACAATTTATTGGTTGATTAGGGTATCAGATCTTAAAAAGTAGGTGGGCACACCTTGTAATTTGATGTTGAAGAAATAATTGTTATGGTACATGGCAAGATTTTCTGACTGATTTCTTATTTCCTTTTACACTCAAATGTGTTTTTCATTGTATTGTGCGGTGTTGAAATATTTGAAATATGGGAATTTAGTTAATTTATGGCTTGCCTAACCTTGCGTATAAACCCTCGGTTTGTAAATAATGAGCCAAAATATTTCATCATAAAAATTATTATATCATGAAATGAAAGTACGGCGTGGAAAAAGTTTGAAACAGGTTAGGAATGAGGGAATTTTTAGAAAAAATGGAGGGAAAAGGTACATTTCTGAAGGGATGGACTAGTAAGGTTTTATGTGTTAATTTTTATCAGAGATTAGTGCATTGTTTTTTTACTTTACTTTCCATTAGGAAATAATCACGGAAACTAGCATCGAATATCATTAGGTTTTCAATCAATGGTATTTAAAATTACCGAACATCGCGTCAAAACGTCGCTAAATCGGCTCAAGGAATTGGTATTAGACTCTAAGTTAAAACATCAATGCGGGTTAATAGAGTAGTTTATGGCCTGAATAGGCTATGAAAAATTTTATATATTTTTTATTGAAGTGCGTAATATTTTTTTATTCCGTCTGTGCAGTTTAGATTTTAGGTAGCCATTGGTCATTTCTGAATGACTGTGGAGCTTGATTCTCTCGCCGGAATATCTCTTCCCCTCTTTACATATTTCGCCCCTCATTCTGACCCTTCATCTCTTCTAAACCCAGCCGCCGGGCAGTTTGAACCCTTAAAAAACCCTCTCTCCAGCAATGAGCACGTTCAACCCGCAATGTCCCCACCTCACCGCGTCCCCCGTCCCATCCGAACACGCGCCTGTCCCCCCTGAGATCCATCCACACGCTGCGTTGTTTCAAGCGGGTCTGGTCAAGGGGTGGACCTTTTGCTGGCGGTAGGGGGAGTGAAGGGATGAAGGAAGATCAGGGGTGCAGAGGCCAGAGGGGGGTGGGAGGTTGGATCGAAAGTAGCTCGTCGTTGGTTCTGTGTCATCGCGAATTCGGCACTGTTCCAAGCGGGAGATGTTCGAAGGGCGGGGCTCCTTGCGTCCATGGTTTCCTAAGCTCACGTCAGGGAAACATATAAATGGTGAAAAGGCGCCCGTGAGGTAACGGTATCATTGTAGCCCTGAGTTCTCTTTCGTGAATGCACTTTTAAAAATTCTTAAAGCATGGGGTTGTGAAAAAGGTTTTACTTTCATGTATGAGATTCTTCGATTCTAATACGCTAAGAATTCAATGCGTGTATCTTTAAATTGGCTCCTTTTCGGGCGCTATGATGCCATTTCCATCAAGCTGACGTATTTTTTTCTCCGGTGTACAAGTTTCACTCTAGGCGTGATTCTTACGTAATGGCACCTATTTGCTTTCCGTTTCATTGATAGATACTGCTATTCCAGTTCCAATGTACATTATTTATATGTATGGACAAGAATCGCTGAAATAACGTAGAGATAAAATATTATTTTAATACGTACAAAAGAAAATTCGTTTTCTGGATGAAAAAGCGTGATGATGCGGTTTATAACCTATTTCGGTTATTAGCATACAGTTAGGAGAACATCGGTTATATATTTTAAGAAATATTCCTTATTTCTTGGCAGAATTTCCTTTACAGGACTTGCCACCCTCCTTCTATCTTCTTTTTTTCATGACTTGGACTTGTTTAAAACTTATGACCTCATTTTAAATTTCCTGGGAGTATAGAGTCGACCGTAGTCAAAATTTGCCTGCCTGTCAAAGGTAAAAATTTTATCACTGACGAAAAATGTTTATACTCAGGTGCAGTTTAATACTGAAAAGGGTCACGTCCATGTAAATGGAAATTTTCTAAACGGTAGCGCGAGCTTCAGACAAGTAATAGGGTACGAAAAGAGACAAAATATAACCGGTCGAACGTCAAATGCGTCCCTTTAAGTGAAGAAACTAAAGATAAACTTTTCTGTGCGGGAGTAAGGTCTACAAAAAATGACTAGAGCAAGATTGAGTGGCTGGAATGGCAAAGAGCAGGGATATTGGCAAGGCGTATATATCGCAGAGAATACGAACATATTAATTCCAACATATAAAGTAAAGCGTTATGCGTTACAGGTCATGAACTTGCCCACGCATAAGCCATTTCGATAAAATGTAAGCGTTCTCAAAATTATTGCTCTTAACTAATGAGCAGTGCTATCTAATCAACGTAAAATTTGAGGAAAACGTGGTCCAATTAGTAGGACATGAAGTATATTGACAGAATGAAAATTGCTGATAAAAATTTCGACTGTAGGTTTGATCAATGGAAGAGACGCTTAACTGCCAATAGAACCAGCTGATCCAAGGAACACACGGACGCACTGGAACTCGGTCGGCTAACCTGCCATTCCCGTGGAATTATTTACATTTTTCCACGAAAAAGCCGAAGAGAGGACAAGAGCGCCGAATTCAAAAAATAATTCCTCCCGAATTTTTCTCGCGTTAAAAAAAAGCATTCATCCAGCCATCCATCAATGCGCAGAATCTCCACCTAATCCTCTTCCACCACCGACCTTCCCTGTATCTTCCTTTTCATTTTTTGCTCTGGCTTCACAGCCTCGCATGCGAAAAAAAGGCTTCCAAACCTTCCATTTCTCTTTTATTCCCTTCCCTGCCTTCACAATCAACTAAACAACCCGCGATCCCGTAACCTTCTTCCAACCCCCTCCCAAAAAAAACTCCTTTTCTCCTATCCTCAACGCATACGCAATTATTTAGATCCTTTCTCTCTTTCCCATAGTCTCCCTGCTCTAAACTCCCTCGGCCGTATTCATAGTTTCCTTAGTAAGCTACTAACGCCCAAGTAGCGTTCTAAGTAGTAGCATACTAGCAAAATGGTATTCATAGATCGTTAGTGAGGGCTACTAAGCTTAGTATGCTACTATCTTAGTAGCCGGTTCTTAGTCGCCCTTCGGCCTTGTCTAAGGGAGCTACTAAATATGGCGGACCGTTGTGGATGATCGAACTCCGGTTTTATTTGTATACTGTTATAGAGTTTTTATGCATTTGTGCCAAAATGGAATACGAGAATCCATTCTTCAAGTAAGGCAGGCAACGTATGTAGTGTAATTGTTGACAGGAATTGAAAGTTTTTCGTAGCTGCGAGGAAGCTACGACTTGCAGTGAACTTGTGCCTCTAGTGTAAGTGGTGTAAGTGAACACAATTTGTACATTCAGTGCGCCCCTAAGTGAATTGATTGCATATAGACGATGAAGTAAAGAGTGAAGCGACAAGTGAAGTGATTTGTGAGTGTATGAGCTTCGACAAAATTATTTATTTATTTCATACTGGTTTAACCATTTCGATCAAAGGTAGCTGTTGCGAAGGGGATATGTTTCATATTTGAAGCAGTTGTTCTTTAGGGATACAGCAAACGATTATAAATTTTCATTCGTTTGTACGCTTATAATTTGTGTTTGATTATATTACATATTCTAGTCACTTTAACGTGAGCTTTCGGCAGTAGGTATTTACATTTCGCGTATTTCGTTGCGCTGTTGTTTTTGTTTTGGTTACGGTACGAGTGATAGTGGAGAGTGAGATTGGAAGTTTGTTGATGTTACAATTTCTGGTTTAAAAATATGTTTCAGCCTATTTATTTCATTGTCTACGTAATGGTAATGTGAAATAACATTAACTGATTCTAAATCATTAGTGATGAGTGGGAAGTGAGACGCGAAGAATTCTTTCGAACGTCAACGAGTGCAAATTCTTTTGGTGTGTGCAGAGAGATTGGAAAACTGATTATCATTGTTTACTAGAGTTACGTTATAGTGTTTTAAATTAAGTGTGAGTCAAGCTTTTCATTGAACCAGTTGATTCAGAATGTACGGATTATAAGTGTCATAAAGACAGCTCGTGAAATGTGAAGTGAAATGTTGTGTGCGTTGTAGTGCTATTTGTGATATGATGGGCAATAAATAAGTAAAACAAGTTACCTTAATTATGCTTTGTTTTTTATATTAACCACCTCTAGTAAAGTATATGCCGTATATTTCCGCACGCTGTCAATATTTGAAATATTTAAATGTAGCGAAGCAGATTGTTGTTTCCTTGACTAACATTTTAGGAGTTGCAAACATATGTTACTAATTGCTCGCACGTAGGTGTTTGTAACGTAATAAATGTGTATCATTCACACATTTATCTCAACGTTATTTTCTTAACGTTTCATTTCTGCATTGCAAAAGTTTTCGTTTCTACTCCGACATCGAGGTGTATTTCTGCTTTCCGAATAAGATATGTATAATACTGACGTTGCTAGTTTTGTTTTTCCATACTAATCACGCATACACTAATGGAAACAAATATCGGAAGTGCAAACAATACGCAATGTATGTGATCAATAAATATACGGCCGTTTGTAAAGCAATAACTGCATCTCAAACATACAAATGCTTCGGTATTACTCATAAATCTACCCTTTCCCAAAGGTAATGCATAATTTTTGTGTATAGCAATCAAAAAATATGTCTGAGATGCGATATCACATCGAATTATCCATTATGAAGTAAAAATTTCAATGCATTTTGCTGAATCAATATCTTTTGTTTGATAGTGTTACGAATTTTGCGCGCCGCGGAGGAGTCAGATGCAGTGTTGTCAAGCGTAGCCTAGCGGGTTGAACCCAAACCGCTACCGAGTATCGGCTGCCGAGCTGGCTAGTAGCATACTAAGTTAGTAGCTCTTAGTAGCTCACGTAATACAATCCATGAATACCATATCTTAGTAGGCGACTAAAAGGTCTTAGTAGCCGACTAAGTTAGTCGCCCTACTAGCGTGTTTTAGCGGAAATCTATGAATACGGCCGCCTTTATCTACCGTCTCATACTGCTCCAGGTTTTGTCATGAGCCCAGCTACCGCACTCTCCTGCCCTTCACCTCACGAATCGAATTGGTAATACAATGGTGTATCGTGTTCCCAATCGTGGATATCGTAGGTAATACAACAATAGTGTAACCACGCGCCATTAGTTACCAGCGGCAGTAAATTATTTGAGATTTTGGGGATTACTCGCGTCAAGACTTTAAATGGCCAACGTCTCCTATCCTATGCTGGATACCTCATCAGGGCAAATAACCTCTTGGATTGGTGTCGAAGTTTCTCCCCATATAGGCGATTCGTCAAATTATTAAAACTTTTGCGGTCCATGTTTTGTCAATATTTATGGATGCTAGGGGTTACCCGCATCAAGACTTTGAATTTCTCACTTTTTCTCTCCTATTACGGACTTGAAAAAATAAGTTCTAGTATATTTTATGGTATTTGTCAGTATTTCGTGCTTTGAGAATATTACATCAAAGATCATCTGTTGTAATTGGTAATAACCAAAAATTTGTTTTCAACCTAGTGGGATACCATGAAAATATATAGAAGTAGTACCTAAAATAACTAGTTATTCGTCTGAAAAAAACATCAGTCGAGAGGCAGCGATGCCTGCTCTTGAAGATTATATCTCAAAGTCATCTGATATCGCTAGTAATACAACAATGGTATAGCCATGCACATTAAGGTACCAGCTGATACTATATTCTTTGATTTATATTTTATGCTTTTTGTCGATATTTCATGATATATTTGAAAATATTGCATTGAAATTCGTATTTTGTGGTAATGATAACCAAAATTTTGCTTGTCTCAATCCCTAATCAACATTTGCAGAGCCGTTTGAAAATAGCGAAGTGTCGGGTACTGCGAAAAACGAAGTAGTATATTTCTATATTGCGTGGTATGTATATGCTTAACATGTCTTTATGCTAAATATTTCGGAGAAAATCGGATTTTTTCGACGGTAGAAATTGAACTTTCAGATATCCTTAAAATAATGAATCTTGGACTCTTTAAGCTCCTAACGGCACTATACGTCATCAGGCTTAATATCTATAGTTACTGATACCGAGTTGTTAATTTAGACCTCACCACTCAGATTATAAGGTACATAAAATAAAATGTAATCACTTAAATCATAGAAATACCTAGCCCAAACGCTACCTCATTAAGTTTAGTTTTGCCATCAGGATTTAGCTCTGAAGAAGTGTGCCAAAATAAATAATAATTTGTATACCTATAGTTCATAGGTAATATCTTAATTTTTTTAAAGATGTGTTGAAAGGTGTTTTGTAAGTTGCCTAACCCTTAGAGGGGATGTAGGCTGGGATTGAGTCTGCCGCATTGGAGAGGACGGAGGATGCAACATTCGGGTTGGATGGTTCGAGGAAGAATTATGGGGAGAATGTGTAGAACTTTATTGCTTCTGAGAGAATTTATTTCGGACGAGCTTTTGACGCATGGGCCCATGCATGCCAGCTGGGAAGTTCGCGTCCTTTGAGGTCTTTCGTCCCTTTACTGAATTTTGGAGTCGGGTTGTTTTTTTTTTAGTTTTAAATTTGGTAAAAAAGGGTAAAAGTAACTTTTCCACGTCTCCACCACATTCATGGGAATGCAAGTTCAGGTAATTTTCAGATATATTTCCGTAAGATGAATTTCAAAAACAGCTCAATACTTTCGGGGTTTCAGCTCAATAATTTGCGAATGAAAGAGTGAAAGGTTCAATCGTTTTCATGGCCAACAGTTGCTTTGATTTTTTTTTCTCCAAAAGTCTAAAAAAAACGAGCCTAACTGATAGAGAAATTTGAATGACCCCCTAAGATCTTTGTAATTTATTGTAATTGACTAAATATAACATATTTGTGAATCAAAGGTTATTTTTAGCTTGATTTTTACAATGCTTAATGTAATAATGATGCTTATTTACTCCATCACTGTTTACATTATTTGAGTACAAAAAACTCGTAAATTCAGGCAGCCTCAAAGGTACAAGCACCTGTGTCGAGACTACCTTTCGTAAAGAATTACATACCATTGCCGGTGTCGTTGTACAAATACTGAAAATTTCCAAACACATAAATATGTACACACATAAGGGCCATTTAACATATTCCAATTTTTGAAAAAAAAGAATATATGCGTCTTTTTTACAGCAATAATAATAATAACGATGATAATAAAAATGATATTGATAATATTAGTAATATACCTTTAATCCACTAATAAGCAATTCAATTACAACAGAAAACCCTTTAAGGATGGTGGAATATATAGGTACCCCTTGTAGGTACCTATAGCAATCGTTTTGGGGCTACCATCATACACTGTTTATACAGGACTGGTGCTATCAATACACGAAAAATAAATTTCTTTCGTTGAATTCAGTGATATTTTTTTCATATCGTTTGCATTCAATTGTGATATCCCAGTAATGTGTATGCGCACAATACTAATACACATGGCAACTAACTTGCTTTTAAAATACATCAAGCTAAATCACTAAACACTTAACATCATTAGTTACAATATCTAATATAATTTGAGTTTCAATTTAATGCAAAATACGAATTTTATTTATCGATAGTTTTCAGCAACTTTAGATTTTTTCCCTTGTTTTCTAAAATTTTAAAATTTAGTAGTTAAGGCGCTTAGCAGACAAGAGACCTCCTAAATAATGTTAAGTTTGGTTTAGGAGTCATTGCTCATCGTTCCCTTCTTAAATCGTATTCATTACTACCGGTTTTGTTTATCAACCTAATATTAAGAATTTTGAGCCGACTATTTGCTAAATAACCAAAGATTAGTGGATTCAAATACTGGTGGAATCGTCCGTCTATGAATAGGTATTCGAATCCACCATTCTTTACTCCATCCTGTGAGTAACTAAGATTCCAGTCTAATGGACGCCTTACAGTTCCATATGAGTAGGTACAATACCTATGACGACGTTGGCTGTGCCGTTTTGAATGGAGTGTATTTTTAATACCACTGTATCACGCACGTAAATTTGTAATCAGTCATTCAACAATTTTCAGAAGAAATTACGTTCCAGTTCATCTGTATGATTTATAATTAAGACGCATATGGTCCATCTAGTGGTATTTTTTTAACTGTATAATTTGTGTCCAATCTGCTGACTAAAAGTGGTGAATAATATTATTGAACAAGATTATATTTTTTAAACGATATAGAACGATTTTTTCAGCCATATGGAATAGATATATTTTTCAAATAATTCTATTCTGTTAATAATAATTAATTTTTTTGATTCACGGTAACGTCCCAGCGTTTAATATTTTTTTATTAAAATCTCATCCTTTTAGAATAGCATTCAAATGCTGAGACTTATTCTTGCATTAAGCTTTGAATCACTTCTTAAGATCCTATTTGTATCGAAGTCATTAAGACAACTAGTTAATTGTATGTTAGGGATCTCAAGCAGTGGTTAGCTGAAGGGAACGTACATACATTCTCATTAATTGCCTCGTGTAGTGTGTAGGATCCACTTGACTAGAATCGTGCTTATTACTTAAGTGAATTCTCCGTTCTCCGTGGGGCAATCTCAGGCATGAACATTGAACAGGTTGCCTCAGCCTCAGGACTTAAAATTTCGTATTTCTCCTCGGGTAATCCGTGCAGTTTTTTTAATACCCCCTTAACATGAAGATAAATATTATGACTAAACGATTTCCAAAATATGATTTTCTATCCAATAATTATTTTCTGTTAACACATCCCCTTTGTTTTTTACGTATGAAATTTTGCAGGGAATTAATCTAATTATTTCTTGGGCTAGTTATATTTTACCATCGCAAAAGTTCCTTATTATCGGCCTGCGGCCTCATTACTTCCACACTTAATGAATTTTATTGTTTCGATAGTTAATGGAAAACTTAAAAAAATATAATTTTCAAGTGCTTACTTTTCAGCAATACGTAATTTGGGGCATAGTTAAATGCGAGAAGCCAAATCTTGCTGTAAATTGGCTATTACTGGATAAATATGGACTTTTTTAAGTTATCAGGTTTTTTAATTTCTAATGAAGCCTGAATAATTGAAATACCTTTTTGGGGGCATATATTTTAATTTAAAGGTCCTGAATGCGTAAACCTGGAATCTGAGAGACCATGGTTAAAGTTGTCTTGGTATATTTTATATATAGTTGATGGCTCGGTGTGGTTTTTCTTTGTTTAAGGAATGGTGTCAAATGAGTTTACTTCGCACATCCAACAAATGAGCTTTTACTTTAATTTTTTTCAGAGA
Source organism: Ischnura elegans (assembly GCF_921293095.1). Taxonomy (NCBI): domain Eukaryota; kingdom Metazoa; phylum Arthropoda; class Insecta; order Odonata; family Coenagrionidae; genus Ischnura; species Ischnura elegans. The sequence continues at coordinate 33,972,563 of NC_060249.1, forward strand.
AGCTTAGTTGCTGAATTCATCCCACTTCTGTCCTTATTATTCTTAGGGCTTTAATTTAACTTTAAGCTGTATGAAATGATCTAGGCAAAAGGATTGAGTCATACTGCAGTAGCCTTCTGTCGAATTGAATATTTCCAGTTCTTTAATTTATTATCTGTTTTCGAATGAATTCACTGAATGTTACAACGTTTTTATTAACTCGCCTTTTTATTTGTCATCTTGTCCGGGTAAAATCTTGAAACTCAATTTTAACCCATTTTCTGATTAGCAATCAAGTTGAAATTTTAAGGATCCCTCAGAACCAAATGACAATACAACATTATAGCAATTTTATTCTTATTTTCATAGCATCTCGATTGTTATGTAGGATTTAAAAATAAATATAGAGGTTATTTCCAAAAAAGGCCACCGAAATGCGATGACGGCGCTGCGATCATTTAAAGGATCGAGATTGTAAGAGTCATAACAACCAATTTGTTTGCATCAACATTGAAAAATTAATTGAACAAAAATTTACTTGTATTGGTTTTATTTCGTGATAAAAGTCTTGTTTTAATAACAATTCAATTATTTTTTTGTTATCATAAGCGCACATTAATTTTTTCGCAACATTATAATAATGACCCTGACCATTCATCTTCTGTGGATATCCTACATGCTTACAGTTAAAGCTTTCAACTTTTGCGGAGTGACTGTTTTTAAGACTCTTCAGCATAGTCATCAACTTACGAGGTTTCATTTTTATGATCAAATAGAGAGAAACTTGGCGAAAAAATAAGATGTTTCAAATTGAAAATACGTAAGATAATATTGTCTTTTGCCAATAATCGATTTATATGTGAAATAAATGTGTAGTAACTGGATATTAGGTGGCATATTTGACCTCGTGACTTCTATATAGTGCTGTGCGCGTCCGTACCGTCTCCTGTTTTTGCCTCTGGGCGTGTTTAAGCCTTTTGGCCGCTGTGAATTCAGCTCTGTCTCCTCATGGTCGCATAAGATTCACTGTCGGCATGCAAATCGGCCCTTGCGGTTGCAAAGCTCTTGAGATATTCGTGAGTTAGTAATCGCCCTGCTCGCGGATTGCTCTACAGCATCCAGTACGTCATTATGCTGCGTGCTCAGAGTTGAGACCCCCGTGGTCCGCGCTGAGAATTATTCCTCTCTGCAGATAAGCCGTGATTTTTTTGCATCGTCATTAGCTCTACATTCCGCGCGCGTCCTTAGAGAGTAAAGCTTAAGCAATTTATACGACGCTCTTAGGTCCTTCTTCTCTCCATTTTTAAAATTACCAAGCTTATTCTCTTAAGATGTGAATCACTGGTTGCATTTGAAGTAGCTTCTGGCTTGAGGTACTGACTAAGACAGTGATGATTACTAAATCTCGTCCGCTTTCACTGGAGGTTGAGAGCTGAAATTTTGTGCGGAGTTGGGCAAATTTAAATGAATTAAGGGATTTATTTTGTAGAGCTTTTAAATTTCCACTCAAGTGATAACGCTGGACCTCAGCGACGGATCACGGAATGTGGTAAGCTGGTTCTGCGTACAGTGAAAATAAATGCCTTTTTTTAGAAATCTTATAAAAAGTTTATTTCATTATTATACAAATGTTATGTTTCTTATTCCCCGGGCATCTTATTTATCTCGAGTTTATTTTTATTCCGAAGGGATGTAAAGTTATGAAGGGATGAAAGGCATGAAACCAATACCTTAACGTAACTTTGTAAGTTAATAGCGTTGAAAATTTCAAAGCGGTTAATGTATCGTTCTGTTATTCTTATTTGAAATCCTTCGGCTGATGTTAGGAATTAAATTTTTATTTCTCACTTAGGAGGACTAAAGAGAATGATAATGAATAAATTTCTATAAATTTTTAAATTCAGTTAAATTCGTAATTTTTCGTAGCCAATCATAAAACGTATGCATAAAAATGTCTATTATTACCGAAACCTGGCTCACGAGTTCATTATATTTTAACGAAGTTCCAACACATAGGCTAAACTTATAAATTACAAGTCTACAAAGTAAGTTGCCATGCTACTGTTAATTGATATTTGGCGTTTCATTTTCCTTTTTATGGCTGGAATCAAGCAGCGCACAAAGATTCCTTCGGAATATAAAAAGCGAGGCTCTTTGTACAGTTTATTCGAATTCAAATTGATAAAAAAAAACATTTTTTAGGTTAAAGAAGTGAGTGTAGAGGAAGTTGAGGTGTTCTCTTGCCATTGATATGTGCAATGTAAAAACAATATTTGCCGTGACGGATATCTGCATTATTAAGTTTTTCCTGGATATACACAATTACTTATACCACTTATTTTTTTATATAAGAGCGCGACCGAGCGGTATAAGTAATTGTGTATATCCATGAAAAACTTATAATGGAATTCCACAAAGTAAACCAAGAGTTAGTGAATTTCATCTGCATGATTATTATTATTGTTATTGAAAAAATGCATATTTACCACTGTTTTCAATTTTAATCATCGCTATGCTATGAAGTTCTTCCTTTTTCCAAACCATCTTTCTGATACTTCGGGTGAAAATACCAATCGGTTAACCATTCCGTAGTTTTTGAAGAACATTCTTTATTTTTGGCGTAGAATTTTAGGATTTCACTTTGGATGAGTCTAGTTTCCTTTTTTCGCAAAACAAAAGCTTCCGACGCATTTTCTACAAGCTCGTTTCATCACAGCGTGTGAAAAAAGAAATAGAGGCATGATATTTTTTGTTCGTCCCAGGCGGTCTCGCGTTAATTAAATCTTGTTTGGGCCACGCTTCCGGCCCTAATATTCAAACCAGGAGCTTTCGCTTTTACTCATTCAAGCGAGGACGGGGTTGCTTGGACATATTTCTACATCCACTGTTTTTAATGTCTCGTAGACTCGGAAAAATCTCTCTCTTCACTTGAATACTTCCTCTCCCATTAAATTAAAGCTGTTGCGATTATTTTTAAAACTCCTACCTCAGTTAACACTAGAACCGCTGAACTTTCCAACCCCACCAAAACCGCGGCATGGGACTTTTTTGTTCCATTGACAAAATACGTTGATCCTGTCATGTTTAAGTATAATTGACGGTTTTTTTGTGGTTTGTGTGAACAAAACACGTGTTTAGGTAATGTTTAAAACGTTTTATTAAGTATAACTAGGTATACAGTAAATTTATTTTGAAGCGTGTTGGTTGCTAGCTCAGACCTGCAGACACGCCGGGCAGAGGTGACGCGGCCGGCGCTGCGTGAGTAGGCGGCCGGCGCAGTGCACAGATTATTCCCTTCTGTGCTTCTAACTGGCAGAATAACGGTATCTGTGCATCGATCCCCTTCGTAATAAACTGTTATTATGCTAAATACAAAATAAGTGTACAAAAAAGCTGAAATTGTATGTTTTCCCCATATGGGACAAAATAGTCCCATCCCGCGGTTCTAGGTAAATCGTTGTTTTTCTCGCGAACCAAACATCGTACAATATTTTCAATAAAACCATTAAAAGAGCATAAAAAATGAGTAAAAGTCAGTAAATTTCAAAGGGATCAAACTACTAGTACATGAATCGCAAACATTTGCAAAGGGCGATGGGACAAAAAAGTCCCGTCCGCGGTTCTAGTGTTAATGTCTCGCAGACTCGGAAAAATCTCTCTCCTCACTTTAATACTTCCTCTCCCATTAAATTAAAGTTGTTGCGATTATTTTGAAAACTCCTGCCTCAGTCAAGCGAACAGTGGAGCCGTAGTGGTAAAGCGTCAAGAAAGGTGATGAGAAATTATTTTTCGTGTCCTACATGTTTGTCCATTGTGTCTGAAATGAAATTCGAGGTTCCCTAAGGCATGCAAACCTACGAAAACTGGCTTTTTCCTTATTGGAATGTGAATTTTCTCAGAAATGTTTATTTACAGATTTATTTGCTTCCGTAGAGGTACTCATTCATTGCATTGTTTTTAGAACCAACGCAATTGCGGAGTTGATCGTTATTCAGTAGATGATTAAATTTCTCGTTGAAGCCCATGAATTTAACATGATTTAACTACACTATTTGATAGACCGGTCTAAATTATGCCTGCCAAAAGTTTTCAACCATTAATATATCCATCCCAATTAGTATTCCTGTTACCGTAAAACCTGGATGTACTGCCATGCCAATGATAGACTGAAAAAATTCTTTTGTTTTGTCAACAACTTTTTTTTTGTCTTTATTGAAAGTGTTATGTGATTCGGGAATATATTTAGTCCAAGCAAAATATTTTCGTGGTATATTGAAACTATAGTAGATTTTGTTTCTCAATGACTCAAACGTGGCGGCATAGGAGAAGTTTTTTTTTTTTTACTGCAAGAACTAAAAACTAGTAGTTAAATAGGCACTTCAAGTGTTATAATTGAAGCATGTTTTATTCGTGGGCCTCAGCCAGAAATGTAATGAGTAACTTAATAGCAATCAACTCCAGCAAAAAAAACTTTTTTACGAAAAATATACTAAAACTACACTATTCTATACCTATACTTTTCACAAAACTATGATAACACCTGTTTGGTGAAAATTTAATTTTTTATTTATTTCTCCAGCCATTACTCGAGTGATCACGTCCCACCCAATGATTTTAATGCTTCTTATTCCTGCCATTGATAAGCTTCAGGTTCATTACGGGATTAGAGATTGAATGCTGGATGCTTTCTCTCAAGACATGAAGTTACTCTTCGTTCAGTTAAATTCATGTTTACTCTCTCAGTAAAACTCTCTCCACTTTTGTTTGTTTGTTCAGATTCTCTCTCAGGTTCATAAATTTTTTAAAATCATTATTTTTACTAGATTGATTCTCTTTTTTTTTGGTATCCCTAGATCTCATGCATTTATTCTTCCTTCAAGTGCATTACACAACACTCATCCGTTTCTCACGCTTTCCGCTACCATTTCTTTTCTCTACGTATTGCATGAAATGCTGTTCCTAACGCAATGAATGAATCCCATGAAATCTCTTTGGTATTAATACAGCAATGAATCAAAGTTTAGCATTAAATTTAATTAAATTAAAGGACTTATTTATTTATGAGTTTATCATAAAATTCACTCTTTGAAGCTCTTTGTGGAATCAGCGAATTGTGGAATATTGTGAAATTATTTCCACTGTTGCTGGATACTAATAGGAAAATTGTTCCAGAATGTATTATTACTTTACCAATTACCATAAAATTATCTTAACCCTATACCAACTTTGGTCATCAAGCTTTCGTTACTATATTACCTTTTACTCGTTAACTTTACGTTACTCGTTACCTTTACAAGGCGTTAATTATTTGTGTTAAGCAATCCAAAATATAAAGGGAACGCCAAAATTGTAACGTATTCTTAAAACGCGGAGACCACGCGAGTGTTCGGTGAGACGCGTTAAATGATGGTATTTACTTGCTTTAAGTTTAAATTTTCGGAGTAATTCTCACTAATATCTCCTTTAGATTGGAAAAGATAGTAAGAATCGTTAACCTGAAACCAGATGTTCTGACTTTTTCCAAGCATTAATTGCCCACTAATCACTCACTTCAACTCCTTTAGTTTCTGTGGACCATTTCTATTTTTCCAATACCTCTTATCAATCACTCCTAGAGATTCATGTTTGGTTGATTTATCATGTCCAGTTAGCTTGTAGATACTATTTTGTGTTTTACCCTTGAGCTGTTGAACTAATTATTGAGAATTTCTGATAAATGATTGGTGCCAACTTAGCATGCTTTGACCGATGCAAATAATAATAATAATAATAATAATAATAATAATAATAATAATAGTAGTAATAAGCTTTTTCCTGAGACCACTGAAGCTGGCCGTAAACGTATGCGCATGAAATGGAACCATGAAATAAACTGCTCTATCATGCGTATGTATTTTTTCGTAACAAATAATGAAACTGACATGACGGCATATCGAGGAAAGCTGCATGAAAAATTCAAAGAAATGTACCCCAACTGTAATGTAACACCTCAAAGACTATCCGACCAAATTAGAACAATATTCAGAAATAACCTCATCTCAAAGCCCATGCTAAGTAAAATAAAACAAGAAGTCTACGACTCCCTAGCTACGGATAATAGTTCACATGACATAAGCACAGGAATGGGAAATCACCTTGAATGCGAGACAACAGGCGCGGCCGTCGGGGAGACCAACATCAGCGGCGAACAACAGGATAATATCGACACGGTTGTCATAGAACACCAAGCTTCAATTTGTGAAGAGGCACTGTACAAACGTGTGGAAGATGAGTTCAATACGTGCCTTATCAAGTATAGAGGACTAGACCCCACAGGCAAACCAGGAATACCCAAACAACAATCGTCTGTCAAGCTTGCAAAAATTATTAGTATAATAAATGAAAAACTATTACCGGTATATTTAAGTGATGAAAAAACATTTCAAGACCTACACGATTTTATATACTGCGGAGCAGCCACAGCTGTTTTGTGCAATGGTGGCAGGATTGTCCCGAATAGCAGTAATGGCAACAATGGAGAGGAGCCAAGACCGCCGATGGTCAATGGAGAACGCATTTGGCGCAAACCAAAATGGAAAGTCCGATTAGAACGGAAAGTGGATGCCTTAAGACAAGACCTTGCACGTTTAATCCAGTTTTCGACTGGTAATCCAAGTACATCATTAAAAAAAAAAGTTGAGAAGGCATTCATAAAATACCGTTCCCACACTCAATACGACAAGCCCAATGAAAATATAAAAGAAATTATTGACACCCTCAAGCAAAAACTTGCAGCCACAAAAATGAGACTCAACAGATATAATAAATGCACAAGAAGAAAACAACAGAATTCCCAATTTGAAAATAATCAACGAAATTTTTACAGAACATTGGGCAATAACAAACAGAAGAAATCTATTTCTTGTGAAAATAAAAACCAAAGTAATTCTAACTCTCAGGAAGTGGAGAAATTTTGGTCAAATATTTGGTCGATTGATACATCCCATAATGGAAATGCGCCTTGGATGAGAAATGAAAGAACAGCAGCGGAAAACATAGAAACTATGCTTCCCCCCATTATTACAATGGAAATTCTGGATAAAATTCTTAGCCGAACCCATAACTGGAAAAGTCCAGGAAGTGATAATATACACAACTTTTGGTACAAAAAATTCACCAGCTGCCATAAGCATCTACTGAAATATATAAACGAATTTTTGAATTTTCCAGAAAATATTCCAGTTTTTTTAATGGAAGGTAAAACATATTTATTGCCAAAAGAAGTCGCATGTAACGATCCATCAAAATATAGACCGATAACTTGTCTACAAACATTTTATAAAATTTTCACCTCTTGCATAACAGAAGTCATCAACAACCATATAGATGAGAACCACATTTTTACGGAAGAGCAAAAGGGGTGTCGCAGAGGAAGCAAAGGTTGCAAGGAACAGTTGATAATTGATTCAATTATTCTTAAACAAATACAAGAAAAGAATAGGAACCTACACAGTTGCTACATAGATTACAAAAAAGCTTTTGACTCTGTTCCCCATTCCTGGCTTATTGAAGTACTAAACATCTATAAAATTCACCCAGAAGTTATTAAATGTCTCCATACTGTGATGAAAAAATGGAGCACCATCTTGCACATAAAAACTGACGAGGGTCTTTTGCAGACGAATAATATCAAAATCAAACGGGGAATATTTCAAGGTGACTCTTTGAGTGCGTTATGGTTCTGCCTTGCGCTAAACCCTCTATCAAACCTCCTGAATAATACTCAATATGGAGTCAAAATAAAAGGAAAAGAACCAGGATGCCACACTCTATCGCATCTCTTCTATATGGACGATCTCAAGCTATATGCAGGATCTAATAATAATCTAAATCAATTAGTCCGTTTAACTGAAATATTTTCTAAGGATATAAACATGGAATTTGGAATAGATAAATGTAGAACTATCACAATATTCCGAGGTAAAGTACAAAGGAATGATATTCCACTACTGGATGGGCAAATAATAGAGGCCATGGATGAGGGAGATACCTATAAATACCTAGGATTCCAACAAGCAAGACGACTAGACCACTCTACGATAAAGCAAAAACTTTCGACTGAATTCCAAAATAGAATCAAGAAACTTGTTCGCACGGAATTGAACAGCAGAAACCTCACTAACTCAATTAATACCTTTGCCATCCCTCTCCTGACATACTCCTTTGGTATAATCAAATGGTCACAAACAGATCTAGACGACCTACAAAGAAAAATTCGATCCCAAATGACGGAGAAAAATATGCTCCATAAAAGCTCAAATATAGAGAGGAGCACGCTGCCCAGAAAATTTGGTGGAAGGGGTATCGTAGACATCAAGAATCAGCACAACTCACAACTTTCTCAGTTACGGAAATATTTTTTCAGCAAGAAATCTACCTCGGATCTCCTGAGAACTATCTGTGACGCAGACAATAAATACACACCGTTAAACCTATCTGACGAAAGTATGCAAGTTAGTGAAACCACTGTTACTATAGACAGTAAAATGTCAATATGGAAAGCTAAATCCCTTCACGGAAGACACCCTCATGCCCTGGAGGCCCCTGAAATCGATAAAGATGCATCGCACGCATGGCTCAGGCATGGGCAACTCTTCCCAGAAACAGAAGGATTTATGATCGCAATACAAGACCAGGTGGTGAAAACAAAAAATTATGAAAAATATATAATTAAAAACCCAAATTTGTTGGATGACAGATGCAGAAAATGTGATAATGCCCCTGAGACGATACAGCACATCACAAGTGGATGCACTAACTTATCTCAAAAAGACTACCTACACCGTCACAATCAAATATGCAACATCATACACCAGAAATTAGCTCTGAAGTATAAACTCATAGAAAATGGAGTTCCTTATTATAAGTACACACCTAAAACCATCCTTGAAAACGACCACTGTAAGATTTATTATGACCGTTCAATTATTACCGATAAAACAGTCCATAGCAATAGACCTGATCTAGTAGTACAAGATAAAACTCACAATGAAACGTACTTGATAGACATTACCGTACCTAATTCGCATAATATCACTACAGCCTACACCAGCAAAATGGAAAAGTATGAAGAACTTAAAAATGAAATCAAGAGATTGTGGAAATCAGATAAAGTACACATAATACCCATCATTATCTCCGCCACAGGAGTAGTGCCTCATTCACTCCATCAAGGTCTTCAAACTATTGGACTGCCGAAAAACTTGTTTATTACCATACAAAAAGCAGCAATTTTAAATACTTGCCGGATTGTCAGAAAATTTTTCAAAACAGAGTAAAGAGACGAGAGTACTTGGTGATACCCGTACCTCGCCTACAACCAGCAAAAATGCTGTGAAAACATAAAAAAATATATAGTAATAATAACCCGTGTGGGGTTTTCCGTCCCCCATCGGGCGCGTCCCCAGGTGGCGGATCGGGGAATGCTCGGCAGATATGCAGGGTAGGTGGGAAATAAAATACCACCCGCGGACCAAAACGGAAACCGAAATCCAGGCGCGTCTGATCCCATATTGGGCGGCGTCCTGGTCAGCGTTTGTCCCCATGTTAGGGGCGGCTGTCTCTGTACCTGGCCGTAGGTATAAAAGGCAATACCCATTCTTAATGATGGAGACTAAATCGGAAGCCTCGGATGGCCTGCCGCTGCCTGGGGATCGCCAGGGTGCCTCTGGAGCCGTCGCTGGAGGTAACAGTATGCGAACCGACGGTGGTCATGCACTGAGGAGGCGGGTGCTGACCGGGAGACCCGAAGAAAATACAGCCCGCCACATAAGCAGCACCCCAACACCTACACAGGCTGCGACAGCTGAAAGTGCTTCCCAGAATCCACTTTTTCCTGAGACCACTGAAGCTGGCCGTAAACGTATGCGCATGAAATGGAACCATGAAATAAACTGCTCTATCATGCGTATGTATTTTTTCGTAACAAATAATGAAACTGACATGACGGCATATCGAGGAAAGCTGCATGAAAAATTCAAAGAAATGTACCCCAACTGTAATGTAACACCTCAAAGATTATCCGACCAAATTAGAACAATATTCAGAAATAACCTCATCTCAAAGCCCATGCTAAGTAAAATAAAACAAGAAGTCTACGACTCCCTAGCTACGGATAATAGTGCACATGACATAAGCACAGGAATGGGAAATCACCTTGAATGCGAGACAACAGGCGCGGCCGTCGGGGAGACCAACATCAGCGGCGAACAACAGGATAATATCGACACGGTTGTCATAGAACACCAAGCTTCAATTTGTGAAGAGGCACTGTACAAACGTGTGGAAGATGAGTTCAATACGTGCCTTATCAAGTATAGAGGACTAGACCCCACAGGCAAACCAGGAATACCCAAACAACAATCGTCTGTCAAGCTTGCAAAAATTATTAGTATAATAAATGAAAAACTATTACCGGTATATTTAAGTGATGAAAAAACATTTCAAGACCTACACGATTTTATATACTGCGGAGCAGCCACAGCTGTTTTGTGCAATGGTGGCAGGATTGTCCCGAATAGCAGTAATGGCAACAATGGGGAGGAGCCAAGACCGCCGATGGTCAAGGGAGAACGCATTTGGCGCAAACCAAAATGGAAACTCCGATTAGAACGGAAAGTGGATGCCTTAAGACAAGACCTTGCACGTTTAATCCAGTTTTCGACTGGTAATCCAAGTACATCATTAAAAAAAAAAGTTGAGAAGGCATTCATAAAATACCGTTCCCACACTCAATACGACAAGCCCAATGAAAATATAAAAGAAATTATTGACACCCTCAAGCAAAAACTTGCAGCCACAAAAATGAGACTCAACAGATATAATAAATGCACAAGAAGAAAACAACAGAATTCCCAATTTGAAAATAATCAACGAAATTTTTACAGAACATTGGGCAATAACAAACAGAAGAAATCTATTTCTTGTGAAAATAAAAACCTAAGTAATTCTAACTCTCAGGAAGTGGAGAAATTTTGGTCAAATATTTGGTCGAATGATACATCCCATAATGGAAATGCGCCTTGGATGAGAAATGAAAGAACAGCAGCGGAAAACATAGAAACTATGCTTCCCCCCATTATTACAATGGAAATTCTGGAAAAAATTCTTAGCCGAATCCATAACTGGAAAAGTCCAGGAAGTGATAATATACACAACTTTTGGTACAAAAAATTCACCAGCTGCCATAAGCATCTACTGAAATATATAAACGAATTTTTGAAGTTTCCAGAAAATATTCCAGTTTTTTTAATGGAAGGTAAAACATATTTATTGCCAAAAGAAGTCGCATGTAACGATCCATCAAAATATAGACCGATAACTTGTCTACAAACATTTTATAAAATTTTCACCTCTTGCATAACAGAAGTCATCAACAACCATATAGATGAGAACCACATTTTTACGGAAGAGCAAAAGGGGTGTCGCAGAGGAAGCAAAGGTTGCAAGGAACAGTTGATAATTGATTCAATTATTCTTAAACAAATACAAGAAAAGAATAGGAACCTACACAGTTGCTACATAGATTACAAAAAAGCTTTTGACTCTGTTCCCCATTCCTGGCTTATTGAAGTACTAAACATCTATAAAATTCACCCAGAAGTTATTAAATGTCTCCATACTGTGATGAAAAAATGGAGCACCATCTTGCACATAAAAACTGACGAGGGTCTTTTGCAGACGAATAATATCAAAATCAAAAGGGGAATATTTCAAGGTGACTCCTTGAGTGCGTTATGGTTCTGCCTTGCGCTAAACCCTCTATCAAACCTCCTGAATAATACTCAATATGGAGTCAAAATAAAAGGAAAAGAACCAAGATGCCACACTCTATCGCATCTCTTCTATATGGACGATCTCAAGCTATATGCAGGATCTAATAATAATCTAAATCAATTAGTCCGTTTAACTGAAATATTTTCTAAGGATATAAACATGGAATTTGGAATAGATAAATGTAGAACTATCACAATATTCCGAGGTAAAGCACAAAGGAATGATATTCCACTACTGGATGGGCAAATAATAGAGGCCATGGATGAGGGAGATACCTATAAATACCTAGGATTCCAACAAGCAAGACGACTAGACCACTCTACGATAAAGCAAAAACTTTCGACTGAATTCCAAAATAGAATCAAGAAACTTGTTCGCACGGAATTGAACAGCAGAAACCTCACTAATTCAATTAATACCTTTGCCATCCCTCTCCTGACATACTCCTTTGGTATAATAAAATGGTCACAAACAGATCTAGACGACCTACAAAGAAAAATTCGATCCCAAATGACGGAGAAAAATATGCTCCATAAAAGCTCAAATATAGAGAGGAGCACGTTGCCCAGAAAATTTGGTGGAAGGGGTATCGTAGACATCAAGAATCAGCACAACTCACAACTTTCTCAGTTACGGAAATATTTTTTCAGCAAGAAATCTACCTCGGATCTCCTGAGAACTATCTGTGACGCAGACAATAAATACACACCGTTAAACCTATCTGACGAAAGTATGCAAGTTAGTGAAACCACTGTTACTATAGACAGTAAAATGTCAATATGGAAAGCTAAATCCCTTCACGGAAGACACCCTCATGCCCTGGAGGCCCCTGAAATCGATAAAGATGCATCGCACGCATGGCTCAGGCATGGGCAACTCTTCCCAGAAACAGAAGGATTCATGATCGCAATACAAGACCAGGTGGTGAAAACAAAAAATTATGAAAAATATATAATTAAAAACCCAAATTTATTGGATGACAGATGCAGAAAATGTGATAATGCCTCTGAGACGATACAGCACATCACAAGTGGATGCACTAACTTATCTCAAAAAGACTACCTACACCGTCACAATCAAATATGCAACATCATACACCAGAAATTAGCTCTGAAGTATAAACTCATAGAAAATGGAGTTCCTTATTATAAGTACACACCTAAAACCATCCTTGAAAACGACCACTGTAAGATTTATTATGACCGTTCAATTATTACCGATAAAACAGTCCATAGCAATAGACCTGATCTAGTAGTACAAGATAAAACTCACAATGAAACGTACTTGATAGACATTGCCGTACCTAATTCGCATAATATCACTACAGCCTACACCAGCAAAATGGAAAAGTATGAAGAACTTAAAAATGAAATCAAGAGATTGTGGAAATCAGATAAAGTACACATAATACCCATAATTATCTCCGCCACAGGAGTAGTGCCTCATTCACTCCATCAAGGTCTTCAAACTATTGGACTGCCGAAAAACTTGTTTATTACCATACAAAAAGCAGCAATTTTAAATACTTGCCGGATTGTCAGAAAATTTTTCAAAACAGAGTAAAGAGACGAGAGTACTTGGTGATACCCGTACCTCGCCTACAACCAGCAAAAATGCTGTGAAAACATAAAAAAATATATAATAATAATAATAATAACCCGTGTGGGGTTTTCCGTCCCCCATCGGGCGCGTCCCCAGGTGGCGGATAGGGGAATGCTCGGCAGATAAGCAGGGTAGGTGGGAAATAAAATACCACCCGCGGACCAAAACGGAACCCAAAATCCAGGCGTGTCTGTTCCCACATTGGGCGGCGTCCTGGTCAGCGTCTGTTGTCCATGTGAGGACCGGCTGCATTATAAACCTGGCTGTAGGTATAAAAAGCTACACCCATACATTTTGGATATGGAGAATATTAATTTGCCTCGGAAAGGGTCGCTGCCTGGGGATCGCCAGGGCAGGTCTGGAGCTGGTGCTGGATCTGACAGCATACGGACCACCAGTGATGAGAATGCGCTGTGGCAGGCACTCATCGGGACACCCGAAAATACTACTGCCACCGAAATTGAGGGAAACCAACAACCACTTACCTCTCCTGCTGAACGTGCTTTGCCTGATAGAACTCAAGCAACCACAAAAGCAGGTAGACCGAGGCAACGTATTGAATGGACTACTAGCCTCAATGAAGAAGTCATGCGTTGCTACTATATCAGTACTAAAATGGAGACCGATTTGATAAGATATAGATCCAGGATGCTACAGTTATTTATAAATGCACACTCTGAATTGGCCGGTAGAATCTCGGAACAGAACCTTGCAGATAGGAGAAGAGCAATAGTCACACGCAACCTTCTCTCCAATCTTGAGCTGAATCGAATCAAAGCACAAATCGAAAGTGATAACGCGAACCAGGAAAACGTGAGCACAACAGAAGGTATCAACACCTTGATCGAACAAGAAAGAGAAATAACTCCAGAGATGGATCCAGTTACATTACAGGATAAGGGAAGTGATAATGAGGAAGAAAAAATTATCTTGCGCAATTTTTATGAAACAAAGGAGAAATACTTTGGAACCGATCCCACACTTAGACCCTACATTCCAAAGATCACAACATCTAATAAAGCGATTCGAATAATGGAATACATCAATAATAACATACTTCCAAATCAAGCTTCGAACTGCAATAGCATAGAAGAACTTCAACTGCTTTTGTACTGTGCTGCAATATGCACAGTCACATCACTAAACATGAAGGTGGACACTTTCAATGGAAGACGTAAGCCGAAGACTGAGTCAGCTCCCCCATGGGAGAAAAGATTAACGAATCGGATTGAAAACATACGGAAGATACTGGGCCAGCTAACACAATATAGAAGAGGAACACATACAAGAAAACTGCTCAAAAAAGTCAAACAGATAATTTATCCTGCTCGTGAGGAAGATCTTTCTGCTCAGAAGATCACAGAGGTAATTGATAAGTACTCGCAGCAACTGGCCGTCTACTCTAAAAGGCTAAGGAGATACAAAAAATGTACAGAGCGGAAGCGCCAAAATAATCTCTTCCAAAAGAACGAAAAGCAATTCTATAGAAATTTAATGAACGCAAAAAGTAAAACGCAAACCGAATATCCCCCCATAGCACACTTAACAGAATATTGGTCTAATTTATGGGAAAAAACAGATACACACGACAACAACACCGAGACACTCTGTGAAGAACGAAACAGGGTCGCTGATGTAAAAGATATGCCATCAGTCAGAATAACAGAACACGACGTTCAGGAGGCCATTAGAAAAACACTAAACTGGAAATCACCTGGCCCGGACAAACTTCAGAACTTCTGGATTAAAAAATTCACTGCTTTGCATGCCACCATAGCAAGAATATTTTGCCATATATTACAGAAACCAATAGATACTCCTGAGTTTTTGGTTAGAGGATGCACTTTTTTCCTTCCCAAAAACGATGCAAATACAGATCCTGCAAACTACCGACCAATAACCTGCCTACCAACCATGTACAAACTACTTACTTCAATACTCACCAATAAAATCCAAGCTCACCTCGATGCGCAAAAAATAATGACAGAAGAGCAAAAAGGCTGCTACAAATTTTCAAAAGGATGCAAAGACCAATTAATAATAGACTCCATAGTAACGCAACAGGCCCTGAAGAAACAGCGAAACTTAAGCATAACTTACATAGACTATAAAAAAGCTTTTGACTCGATACCTCACTCTTACTTACTGGAGGTACTTAAAATATATAAAATTGCCCCAAATATATTAGCCTTCCTTGAACTGATAATGCAAAAATGGTCAACAACAATTAAATTGAACACAGCAAATGGAACGCAGCAGTCTAGAACAATATACTTCCGCAAAGGGATATTCCAAGGCGACTCCCTCAGTGCTCTATGGTTTTGTATGTGTCTAAACCCTCTAAGTAAAACACTGAACCATACAGGTTATGGGTTTAAGATAGCCACAAGCCCGAAAAACAACAACTACACCCTAAATCATCTGTTATACATGGATGACTTGAGGCTGTACGGGAACACGCCCATGCAGTTACAAAAACTGCTAACCATAACTAACAATTTTACTAAAGGCGTCAGAATGGAATTCGGTATAGACAAATGCAAATCCATTCATCTACAGAGGGGAAAACTAACAGCCACAGATGGTTATACCCTCGATGAAAATACTTTAATAGAAAACCTTAAAGAAACCGAAAGTTACCGATATCTAGGCATTGCCCAACTAATGGGCATACCCCATACACAGTTAAAAGACAACATAAAGAAAGAACTTAGCAGCAGAATAGAAAATATCCTGAAAACGGAACTTCACGGGCGGAATAAAGTAAAAGCCATCAATACTTTTGCAATACCAATCCTTCTCTATACCTTTGGAATTATCAAATGGACCTTGACCGATCTTAATGAAATAAACAGAATTGTGAGAACCCTTCTTACAAAACACCGTTTACACCACCCAAAGAGCTCCACAGAAAGAGTAATACTTCCCACACATGAAGGAGGACTTGGTATTCTTGATGCTGTACAGCTTCACTATAAGCAAATTGCTGATCTAAGACAATACTTCTATGGCAAAGGAGTCAAATGCAAACTTTTCGAAATAGTATGTAAAACAGACACTCACTACACACCACTTCATCTAAGCAACCGTGAACTAGACATCCCGAATCAAACTACAGAACAACTAATCAATCAATGGAAAAGTAAAGAGCTTCATGGGCACCATCCTCATCAGTTAAACATGCCACACATAGATAAAGAGGCTTCAAATATATGGTTGAAACAAGGGAATATATATGGGGAAACAATCGGATTTATGAGGGCCATTCAAGATCGCATAATATTGACGAGGAACTACAGAAAGTTCATATTAAAAGAAAACATAAACAGCGATCAGTGCAGAAGATGCAAGAACCAATCTGAGACAATAGAGCATATTATGGGAAGTTGCACGGCTCTAGCAGCAAATGAATATACCAGTAGACATGACAATGTAGCTAAAATCATGCACCAAGAACTGGCAAGAGAAAATAGAATCCTGGACACCAATGAACCATACTACAAATACCATCCACCTGATGTTTTGGAAAACAATGAGTGCAAACTATACTGGAATGCAGAAATAAAAACTGACCGAGCAATTAAAAGCAATAGACCGGACATAGTTATAATAGACAAAATAAAACGGCACACTACCCTCATAGACGTGACAATTCCCTTAAACCATAATGTACAGAAAGCACAATCCACCAAAATTAACAAATATGCAGAACTTGCAGCAGAGATCAAAGCCTTGTGGAAGATGCAGTCAGTAGATATATGCCCAATAGTGATAACAACAACAGGAATCACACCGTGCGAAGTTCTACACCAGCTAAAAAAGCTAAAATTGGAGAAAACTCTACCAAAAATACAAAAGTCAGTCATCCTGGACACCTGTCATATTGTCCGACGGTTCCTTTCAATAGAATAATTACGGAAGTAATAACAAAACACAGCTGAACTTGACTTGGTCCGTTCACTGTGAAAAATCCTTGTAAGATAGCAAGAGGGAAAAATGAAAATAATAAAACAAATTAACACCATTAAATCTAAAAAATGGCACGACCGATGAAGCAACCAACACAGGAGCTGTTCTATTAAATAGAAAGGTATGTAAAGGTAGTATGGGCCCAGAAGGAATTACATGGACGACACATCAATGACCTCAATCAACCATATGTTGATAAAATCTCATCAAACAAATGGTTGTCATTGGGTGAACTTTATGGAGAAACCGAAGGGTTCATGCTTGCAATACAAGACCAGGTCATCCGCACTAAAAATTATGCAAAGTACATCCTTGGTGATAAAAGCATAACAGATGACAAATGTAGAAGGTGTTTTCAAGTACCTGAAACAATCCAGCACATTATATCTGGCTGTAAGATGCTAGCTAATACAGAATATTTAAGTAGACATAATCAAGTTGCAAAAATTATCCACCAAAAACTGGCCTACCAACACAAGTTAATAGATACTAAGACCCCATATTATGTGTACCACCCTGAAACAGTGCTTGAAAACGGCGAATTTAAAATCTATTACGATCTGCCTATTCAAACAGATAAAACTATAGTTAATAATAGACCAGATATAGTGTTGATTGACAAGAAATATAGAACTTGCTACATAGTTGATATTGCCGTGCCACTGTCGCATAACATCGAAAAGACAATTACAGGAAAAATTAACAAGTACCAAGATCTGGCAATAGAAATAAAAAGAATATGGAATATGGAACAGGTTTATATAGCTCCAATTGTCATCTCAGCTACCGGTATCATCCCAAAACACATACAAAATAGTTTCAAAATACTCAACCTCCATCCAAATACTTACATCAAACTGCAAAAGGCTGTAATAATTTCAACCTGTCATATCACGAGAAAATTTCTCAACGCAATTCAATAGTGAAGAGTTACCTTGGTGAAAACCCGTGCTCTTAACACTAAAGCTACTTAGTGAAAACTGAAGAAAATTTAAGAAAAAACATAATAATAATAATAAATTCGTTTATTTCGTGGGCCTGTGGCCCATGAGAAAACCATTGCACAACTTTCACATGTTAAGCATGATATTACATTCCCAAAAGAAAATAAAAAAAAATAAAAAGAAACACATAAGATACACTTGTTGCGGACAGCCGCCAACTTACAAACAATTAGGCAAAAACAATACCAACGAAAGGAGAAAAAGTTTCCAAAATGGAGATACTTTAGTTTCCCCTCCTTGGTGACATCATATTCATAAGGAAAAACAAAAAATGAAAAGAAATACAAAACATTTAATCGTTGTAAACCGCCGACAGCACACAGACAATACGGCAAAACAACAGCAACACAAGGGAAAACATCATACTGCGGAGTAACTGACCAACCATCGCAAGAAATCAAGGCGATAATTTAATATAACAATAGTGTCAGACAAACAGTATTAAAAAAAACAAAAAAAGTAAATAACAACTTAGTATGACACTCAAATTTAACATAATTTTACACTCAATTTTCTGCAACCATATGTTAGAGCCATTCGATTTAACACCGTTCTAATTTTACTTCAATCAGTTTTAGACAGACAGCATTTTAGGGTTATTTATTAAGATATCGTACACCTGGGTTTTGAAGGCATGTATGGATTTAGTATTTCTAATTTTGGATGGTAGGGAGTTCCATACTCTAGAGGCGATTATTGTGAAGGATTTAGTTACGTGAAGTGTGCTATGTTGAGGGATGTGAAGATCTACGGAGTGATTCCTAGTGGATACTGCATGTAGATCTTTTTTCCAGGTAAATCTAGCAGCTAGGTAAACGGGATTACGAGTGGATAAAATTTTATAGGCAAGCAGGATCACATGGTATAAACGACGCTGTTTTAGTTTCAGCCAACGTAATCGAACGTAAGTATCAGATATCCTATCCCATTTTTTTAGGTCATAAATGTAGCGCATTGAAGAGTTCATTGTTATTTGCAATTTGTTGTTACTTTCTTCGCAGAGATTAGTAAACAGAGAGGAGCAGTAGTCAAGGTGAGGAAAAATTAGTGACTGAACCAAGGTGGTTCGAATTTTGGGCGGAACTATGTTCTTGGTTCTATACAATTGATGTAGTATGCTCAGACATTTCTGTTTTGTGACATGGACTTGTTTTTTCCACTTGAGTTCCTTATCAAATATTATACCAAGGTTTTTAACCGTTTCTTCGTACGGTATTACACGATTTTCTAATTGAATTTTTCCAAGAGCGGATTCATCAATTTGAGTAATAAGATGTCTAGGGCCAAATATAATAGCTTTAGTTTTTTTTTCATTGAGTTGCAGTTGGTTTTTCCTCATCCAGGAAGCTATTCTTTGGATATCATTATTGATTAATGTTATGGTGGAAGATAGATCTGATACTGCCGTATGACAATAAATCTGGAAGTCATCCGCGTAGAGATGGTATTTACAATGCATTAGAACCTCAGGAAGGTCATTTATAAACAAGGAAAATAGCAGGGGGCTTAAGACTGAACCTTGGATTACCCCTCTGCGGTTATACGTCCAGTTGGATCTGGTGTTGTTTGTTCCGATGACTGATTGAGTACGGTTGCTTAGGTAAGACCGAAACCATTTTACAGTACTCGAAGAGAGATTGTACTTAATAAGCTTACAGAGTAGTATTTCGTGGTTTACCATGTCGAAGGCTTTAGATAGGTCAAATAGTACCAGTATTGTGACCTCGCGCCTGTCCATTGCTCCTCTGATATCCTCGGTGATATTTAACAAGGCAGTTAGAGTGCTGAATCCAGTTCGAAAGCCAGATTGGTAATTAATTAGTATATCATTTTCAATAATATATTTATTCAGTTGTTCGTAGACCACACGCTCACATATCTTGGCAAAAGTACATAGGATACCTATTGGTCTATAATCTGATGGATTAGAGGGTTCAGAGCACTTCGGGATTGGATGAATTAGAGAATGCTTCCAAATGCAGGGATATTGTGCGGTTTGGAGGGATGAATCAAAGATGTTTAAAAGAGCAGGAAGAATAGCCGGGAGGGCATTCTTTATTATTACAATATTTAGTTCATCGTAGCCTGTAGCATTAGTTGTGATAGCTGTACATGCTTTCATAACTGAGGAGATAGATACGTGAGAGAAATAGAACTGGGTTCTCTTAGGGCCATTCGGGGCGTTATTCTCTATGGGTGGAGTAACATAAGTAACGTTTTCGTGACGAATGTCTCCCGATGAGTAATAATTGTTGAGGATGTCTAAGTTTATATTTATAGGAGCTCTATTTTTTGATGATATCACACCGAGATTGCGAACAGTTTTCCACATTGTTCTTGAATCTGCACGTTTTCTTATGGCGTTTTCACAGTAGTCCCTTTTGGCTTTACGAACCATGTCCTTGACTCTATTTCGAATTTCTTTATATTCAGCAAAAATAGTTGGACTCTTGGAACGTCTGTATAAAGCCCTTAATTCATTCCTTTTCTTTATTTTAGCCTTTATGTCGAGAGTAAACCATGGTGTAGGAGGGTGGGTGACACGAACTGTCCTCAGAGGAACATATGCATTGAAAGCAGTTAGAAGTAGTGAGTTAAGCGCCTCAACTTTTTCGTCGATTGTTTCAAATTCCTCAATAATACACCAGTTAATGTTAGACAGTTCTTCAAAAAAATTTTCCTGATTAAATGATTTATAGTCTCTGAAGGTGACTAATTTTGGCTCAAATATAGGGGTTTTCATATTATAGTTAATGTATACCTGATCGTGACAAGAGAGAGGTGGGTCAGGTGATTGGCCGTAGGACGACACTTTTTTGAGATCGTCGACAAGAATTAGATCCAGGGTGGTACTTGTTGTTTTTGTGTGACAGGTGGGCGTCAGGGGGATAATACTAAGATTGCTGCTCTCGATAATATTCAAAAGGATGTCACTGCGTACATTTCTGGTCGACATGTCGATGTTAAAGTCTCCCATTATTACCACATTGTCATACATAGGGACCTTGCTGGCCAACATAATTTCAAAGTCAGACAAGTTATTGGACTTTGGTGGATTATAAACCACTCCAATCAGCATTTTACTGTGGTTGTTGATTATTTCAACAAGGATATATTCTAGCATAACCTCACAGGAGTTGGTAGAGCGACCAACCCGTTTTGATTTCAATGATGAATGTATATACAGTCCAACTCCTCCCCCACGTTTCGTTTCTCTATCATTCCTGTATAACGTAAAGTCAGGAAGTGAAACCACATTTGATGTAACCGAAGGTTTTAGCCACGTCTCAAATAGTCAATATCCAACTTGCTGACTAATGAGATTCTTAGTCAATGGCCAATCAGATTTATAATTGAACCTTTTAAGTTATAATTTCTGCGTACTTTAACACATAATGGTGATTTCTCAATTCGTAGGCAAAAACAAACTTTCTTTGACCAGTACACGTCTACCGATGACCAGAGAAAAACAATCCGCATAAAGACGAAATCAGTTTTTTGAATTGCAGCCATTTTCAATATCGACGGCACTATACATTATATTGCCTTGCATTACTCTCCGAAATGCTATTTACTTTCTTGTGAAGCCTTCCATGGCGTGAATAGATTGAAGATAAAAAATTTTCGGTTTTGTCATCAAATATGTCCGTGTTGTTGGGACGATAGCTTGCTTTTAATGTTTTCAGATGCATTTGTTGTTGCATTCGTTGAAATAAAGGCACCTAATGTTTCAACGTCATATACTTCATACTTGCATTAGGCCTTAAATTCAAGGAACTAAAAATGCGTAAATATTCTGTGCACTTTTTTAAAGGGAAAGGTCCTTCTATTTGGAAAAGTAAGATCACCGATATTAAAACGTAAATTCCATCGATACAAATTTCCGTGCCTATTTCAGTGCCATTTTTTCAATACTTAAGAAATGATGTCAAAATTAAATAACACCAATCAGTGTTTTTAAACTTCATAATACTCTACGGATCCGTTTCACTGCTGTACTAGAGCGTAGACATTCTCAATGCAACGTATTTGCAAAGATTCATTACTTATGTTCCAAAACTAGAAATGATTCAACATTTTAACAGCATGAAACTCCGATTTCCTCATCTAACAAGTAAAGCAAGACTCATATGTTAATAAAATTTTCTTTTAAAAAAATTCTCAACAAATCTGTTTCAAATCTGCACTTAGATGTAGCATTCAGCAGTAAAATTTCTCATCCAACCAGTAAAAAAGTCTCATATCCAATTTCCCGAATTTATATTAATTAGCCCACGCTTTCACTCTAAGAAACACATCTTAACTTCTCAACGGATCTCTTTCAAATCTGCATTAAATAATGCTGGCTTAAAATGGTATTGGCAGAATCACGGAAGGGCCAGGGAATCTACCGAGGCCCTCCCCTCCTGCGATTCAATATATAAACTTTAATTGCAACAATTAAAAAAAAATTTAATCGATCTAGAGGAAGTGTTCTCGGGTTTCCAGCCAGGTCCAAGGGGTTTTCTGCACCGACGTTTCGAAGGCTAAGTCTGCCATCGTCTTCAGGGTGAATGTTCCTCACCCAGACTTAGCCTTCGAAACGTCGGTGCAGAAAAACCCTTGGACCCGGCTGGAAACCCGAGAACTCTTCCTCCAGTCCATTCGCCGGGAAAACCTTAGATCCTTCATTCTAATCGATCTAATTTATTCAAGAGACTAACACATCGCTAAAATGAATTGTAATTGGCAGAAATGGGGCAGGTATGCATAGTTAATCTCAAATATTTATAAATCAATTATAGAACATGTGTAGACCACGTATACCTGGGACTTTTTTTAGTACGCTCAGCGAACATGATGAGCTGAAACCGCACGCCGCACACAATTTCCAAAGGGCGATACCAATTTCTTTTCCCTTCGTCAAGCGTCGAAACCCTGTCAGTGTGTTTTGGCTGGAGGGATGCGCTTCGTGTGTTTTCTCATCCGCCACTTACTATATATATATATATATATCTACAGACCCGTTGCCTCCTAGCTCAGGATATCCAATCCCCTCTCCCTCTCCTCCTGCGTTAGAAGTGCTCCTTATAAAAAAAGAAAGATAGAAAAATAAAAAGACGAACGCCTTTCTGGAGCAGTTCGGCTTAGGTGGAAGGGGTTCAGTATCTCTCCGTCGAATTGGATGAGGGAAGAGAAGAGGTGGGTGGTAAATGCCTCGGAGAGAAGATTGAGGAGTGCAGAAAAAAAGTAGCTGCCATCTCTGAAACCTTTACTTTTTTCACTTATTTATTTCGCCGCGTCAGGCGGCTGATTTCCCCCTAATCCCGATAGAGGTCCTTCTTAATCCTTCTCATTTTTCTAACCCCCCCTCAGTTCTATTCACTCCCATCAATTTGCTTCGTTTTTTTCGCGGATTCGTTTTTTATCCCTTTCTATTAATATTTTCTTTTATTGCTTTTGGAAGAATTGCCAGTATATCTCTCTATGATATTAATTTTTTTGCCACTTCTGTTGTTCATTCGACGTATTTTTTTATCTATTTAATTTATTTTTAAACCATCGGAATTATGAATATTTTACATTGCTTTTTCCTTGAAATTTCGCCTACCGTGTATGCTGTACTAATTAGTGTTCCTAATTTTTGGGATTAACTGAGTATGTTTCCAATTGAGAGTTCGTTCTTATCCAGTTTTTTTAACTTAATCAATCAAATGCAATTTTTTGGCCATTTATTAAGTGGTGGATACTGTACAACTGTACTATATGTGTTTTGAATAGCGCGCGATCGTCATCAGGTATTGTTAAATTTTAATTTTACTTCAAAACTCTACTTCACGTATTTCTATTGGCGAAAAAGTGACAACCATTCAATCGATATTGATCAATTGATATTAATCGCACGAGTGATTAATTATTTCCTAGAAATTTTGATGCGTTATCGGGTCAATTTTTGATGGCGTGTGAATTCAAAGAAATATTAACTTGTAATTCAACTCTCTCAGACTTTTTCACCCCTTGCAAAGACGTTTTGTTTATTACCTTACCTGTGTTCTTATTTACGCCTTCGTTCACTATTTCGCCTGCCAGGAGTCTCTCCTTCTCATCCTCCCGTTCTAGGCTTGAGAACGAAGAGCAAAAACTGAAGAAGATGGTATAGGACGGTAAATTTCCATCACGCCGCGTCGTCGTCTTGAATGTTCCGGCGCGTTCTCGTGTTTTGATGAGCTTGCGGCTATTATCTATCCTTTCGGATACCTCGAGTGGTTTATTATTAAATCGTCGCCGTTGCAGGCCGGAGGGGACGCTTTACGATGTCGGATCGATGACCCCTGTTGCTCGCTCCGTGAAGACATAACCTGCTACCCTCTCTCGGTCTCTAGAAACTTGAGTCGTTCCCTTTTTTACTTTTTCATTTAGTTTTCGAAAACAGATTCTATCGCCGCTCCCAATGAAACTGACTCTTAAGTGGAAAAAAATAGTCTGTAAACGTATCGGTGGGCCTGAGGCATCTAGGTGCTAGCCTAGGTTGTAATTCATCTTCACAGAGAACTTTTTTTTAAATATCACGAGGCTCTCATCCTTATCTCTTCAGCTATCCTGTCGATCGCGTATTTTAATTCCCTTGTTTCCCCAACGTTCAAAAATAATATAACTCACCTATGAGGTAAAAAATTGTTTTGTTCCATTGAAAAGTCTTCAGATTAAGTTTTGCCTAGGATTGTTTTCTTATTTTATAGCGTGTTATTTACAGCATCAAAATCAATTAAATATCTCATTGGTGGTGTTTAAATAAACAAATAAATGGCTTCATAATTCACATCAGTTTTAATTATTATTCCGATTCTTATAATGTGTGATTAAGCGTTAGTCATCTTGCAATTGCATAATATTTTACTGTATCGATGAAAGTTGTTCTTTATAAATTCAATTTATCCATGAGACTGGAACATTTTGGGATTATTGGTGCTGATGAATTTCTTCTTGTTAGAGTTAGATTGTTAGTTAAAATAGAGCACTTTTTCTTGTCATCATATTATGAGTAAAGTTTGGTTTCAAATGTTATTACTAACTTCTGGTATGAATTGGATGTTACTGAAGCGGTTATATTATTAGGTCTTCCTTGGCACATTGAAGCAAGTTTTAATGCTCGTAGTAATACCAGGGAAGCATGGAACGAAAGTAAAACTAATTATTTTCTGAAACCTTGCTGAACTGCAGTTTTATATCTAACGTGGGAATTATTTCAAAATGTCTTTTCATTTCTTTATGCCCACTTGAACGTATAAGAAACCCTAATGATGAAATTACTTAATTAACAGAATAAAGATGCAAATGAGGAACCAGCACACTATCATTTCGGTGGAATTAGTGTATTTGTATTTTCGAGCTGAAAGATAGAGGTCAAGCATCTTATTTTTAAAACAGTATTGATTGAAATATCTTACATATCTCATCATGAAATATCCTGCTCTGGTATATAATCAAAAGTTTTTTTTGGTATTCTTGCTATTAGTTTGTTTTTTAATATACTGTCAAACCGCTTTTTCATGGTATTGTGTGGCTCGTGGTTATAAGACTTGCTACCTCTGCATGTAGTTCAAAATTACTAGATTTCTTATAAAAATGTATGTTAAAATACGAAATAGCTGAAAAATATATTTTTAATGGCACAGAAATTAGCAGCATGATTATTATACTGAGATAAATCAGTATTTATCAAATCGAATCAAGGCAATTTCTTTTTTAATAAAAAAATCCGTGTAATAATGATAATGTACGACGTTTTTTAACTTTTCTTCGTAAGCCTTATAAAAGAGTTAAAAATTCCTGGATAAAAGGTAATGCTAGGTAAGAATTTATAGTTGGCCTGTATTTTGAGGGAGTGGTATTTTCTATTTCTTTAACATGAATTCATGGGACACCTTTTGCATATCCGAATAGGTAACCGTGAACTACTACCGTAGAAACTGTGTCATTTCCCTATTTGTGTTGACACGTGTTTTTTTTGCATTTATTTTCACTCACAAGTGTGTCTTTACTTCCAAGCACTTAGATGAAACTTGAACCTCTGACAAACAGAGCAAATAGGGAAGACTTTTCCACTTTGAGCGAACTAACAGGTGGACGAAGTAACGAAAGTGCTGTTTCACTTTTTTGAGAAAGAGAAGAGAAAAGTGTTTCATTAAAATAAATTGGCACCTTTTTATATGGATTTGACGTAGACAACAACAACAACAGCTTTGACTTTCGACTGCGGTCTTTTACGAAAATAAAAATTCCATTTTATGCGTAATGATTTATGGTATTACTTTTGGTTTTAAAGACATAGTTTTTATGGTATTACTTATTTAAAAATGCGTGAGAGATGATTTAAATAATCATTTGGATCTTTTTTTGAGTATGCCATGTAAGCATTTGATTTGTGGGGAAATATTTTTTCTGACTATTTCAATAATTCTATCATGTTACGTATCGTCAAATATAACCCTCTGGTTTGCTATTGTTATGCAATTACACAAGATTTGTTAAAATTGAAAGTTTAACGTGAGCGATCAGATAAAATTTATTTTTTAGTTTTTTTAATGTACATGATAAAAATTAAAGGTTACGTATAATATTGGCCGTACACTATCGTACGTACGTATCGTACTTAGGAATCGATAAGTATTCCAGCATTTAAACAAAAATTTGGAGGAAATACGATGCATTCTTCAGTGCCTCTTATATTTAGGGTACGTTACATCTTTTGGGCACATAATTGAGATTTAAAAGTCTTTCAGGTAATTGATATTCAGTAATTTTAAGTTTAAAAAAATTGTTATTATTAATGATATTTACAAATAATGATGGCAGTAATGATGAATTTTAATGGCAAACGCACAGTAATATACAGCAAACATAATAACCCAAAACCCCAATACATATTATAGAATCTCTACAACATATTCATCCATGATTCCAGTAATGCTCGGGAAGATAATCCAACCACCGTATTCCGTTAACCCGATTCTCACCTAATCGAGTTCACTATTAGCCTCAAATTGTTATTTCCTTCGCTGTATTTTGGCATGGTGTGCGCGGAAGTTTGTGAAATTTTTAGCTTAGGGAGGAAGTTTTTGCGAACGCAGTCGTTGCTGAGTATACTTTAAATTCCTTAGGGATACTTTTCGACAGTTTCCCGTGGCATAGCTATAAAAGTACGCTCCTCCGTCTTTCCTAGGCGAGCAAAGAGTTTACGATCTTTCTTTTGAAAGTCCAAGCCTCCCATGAAAGAGCTGAAATAAAGAAATGGATGTGCAGTGCGCTTAAATTTGGAAACTTTGAAGGAATACATCTCCAATTGACCTTTTTTTCCTGTATTTTACGTGGATGATGCATTTCAAGTGTTTGTTGCCATAGGGATACCCATCCGAGGCGGTTTTGGCTCTTCCTTTAAACCATTTTCGAAGAATAATGTTTCAAGAAGTAATTTGTGCTCCTCTGTGCGTTGCATAGTTAGGGAATATTTTCATCGCATTTCCCTGAGCGCCTTGAAATATTCTAGTGGATTTTTTGTTCATTTTTTCCATAATTTTACTCTTAATATTTGGGCGTCCAAATCAGTCATCTATTTAGGGAGAAATATTTGCTAGGAAAGGCCTACCCGCATCTTGCATCCCAATCTAAGATGGCATTCATTACGAATAGGCTGCCATTTTGCTGAAATAGCGTAAGTCATGAGAAAAGTAAATGGCACGCGAAAGAAGTCGTAATGGCAATAGCATTCTAAGGTTTTTCTGGATAAGTTTACTTTTTCTTATACCGTTATTTTTTCACATAACGCGACCCATGTTTCGATGAGAAATTATCATCATCAGGCATAAATTATTATTTCATAATTTTATTACTGTAACCTAGTTACTTAACGGAGGAAGAGATGTATTTTGAAACGTACGCCAGAATAGGGGAGAAGAATGGGTGAAGATATTCGTTCATGAGACTTCAAATTTCGACTCTCGAATCTTCAAATTTGTAATTGCTCTCTAGAATCTAATGCGCGGCGGTCTTTGCAAATTTTAATAGCATTTGTTCATCTTTTATTCTAGCCATCAGAAAATTGCACCATTGGAGAATCATATTAGTATAGACTTGATGGCTTCGAGACCAAGCATTGGAGGCGGATGATGAAGGTGTAATGGACGGCTAGGGTAGGAAACGAGGAGGTATATTGAGGAGTAGGAGAAGAAAAGGAACCCTAGAGTACCCTGAACCATAAAAGGACCCAGTGCCATGTGATAAGACACGGTGATTCTGTAAGGAATATTGAGGGGAAAATTCCTCCCTGTATAATACAATACCTTACCTCAGGGGATTAATCCCCCTGGGAAGGCAAAGATTCGACTTTAACCAATTGACCTGGAGGAATCTGGTTGGGTAAAGACAAATGAAAGGTAAACCAATCCTAAGATTGAAATACCAAGTGCCAGTTGCGTAACTATGGGGGTGAGGGGGAAAGATGAGGGGATGGATACATCTCAAAGCCTCAGAGAAATTAAAAAAATAATTTAAAACTATTGTCTTCTTTTCACATGTAATGACTGCATCTGCCTAAATAAAATGTTTTGTGCAAAGGTGATGTAAAATTTATTTGCTTGCGTGTAATTTTTCAAAAACTTTTCCCGAACCCCCGTTGCCTGAGGTGTCTCCACCCCAGGCCATCCTATTCCCAGTTCCTATTCCAAAGCGAATTCCTAGTTACACCATTGCTAAGAGTGAATGTATTACTTAATCTCAAAACCATATCTATACAATCTCCTTCTTATCTACTTATTAGATATCTCATTCCAGTTTTCCTTCTTTAATTTCTATGTATTTTATTGGTAAAAGTGGTACATAATTCATTCTTTGCATTGGAAACCTTTCTCATTACTCTTACGCTTTGGGGTTAGATGAAAGATGGGACTTTCTAGTCCCAATCTCGACCAATTAAGGTGTATTATTACTATTACGGAAAATAGTGTCTTTTCTCTTGCCAAATGCACCTTTTGTGCTTCAACCTACGTAAACATTTAGCATTCCATGAATTCAATTCTCTTAACTTTATGTTCATGAAATAAAAAAAATGTGAGACGTTAAATCATGTAATTAATTTTTGTATTTTTTCAACAAGTAACTCATGTTTCTTTAATTGGAGTTTCTTTAAAATTAATTACTTTTAGAATTTATTGATTGTAACGATATCTGAGGTTGGCATTTCGATTGCGACTTTTTTTACGTTTCCATGAGTTTGAAATAAGTTATGATCAAATATGTTTCCTGGATATTCCAGCAGACTGAATGAAAATTGAACTTTGTTTTTCCACATTTATATTTATTTAAACAATTGTACTCCTCGCCTGAGGATGACGCACTGCGTCGAAACCGCGGTCGTGATTGAATAAATACATATATATGCGGAAAAACGAAGTTCAATTTTCATTCATCATGAGTAAATTCCATAAAGTGACGCCTCAAACCATCAGCTTCCAGCAGACTCATCTCTTACCGGTGAAATAGTTGGTCCTTCTAGTATTTTGGATGAATTTGAATCCTTGAAATTGGTATACCCATGTTCCTTCTTATAATGCGGATCAAACAGCTTTCTATAGTATTGTTAACCACCGCCGGACGGATAGATACTCTAGAATTGATTATTTTTAAACCTTACAGTCATAGTGTTCATTAAAATGGATATGACTATCAGGGGATTAAATCTTACAATGTGCATACTTGTCCATAATTATGGTCATGAACCATAACATTAACTTCGAAAATAATAGCCTTTTTTTGCAGTGTTCATGACTTCATAATTGCGTACAAATTTCAAAAATACAAATTTGTATCAACGTAAAGAAAAAAATATTTGACTGAAAATGCTAAATATCTCATGCGATAACTTTTAATAATATCTTTCAGGTATGAATTCTGACGGAAATCATTCCTTTTATGGATGCACAATTCTATAAGTAACTTAATATGTATAATTTGATCGATGTCGCATATGGAGTGCAGGATTTTCATAAACTTTCTCGGCTCGATTAATATATGCAAAGCTAACAACGAACCTGTATATTCCGGCAGGCTTCTCTCACATTGATAAATAGTTGGTCCATCTGTTATGCCGGATACGCAAGGCTTTATTATTTTTAAATATTGCGCGTGATTCCTTTTAATTACAATTTGCCGGTATGGTAGGAATCATTCCTTGTATACATTAATTTGCAGGTATGTATTCTGAGAGGAATCATTCCTTTGAATAGATGCACCATTGTATGATTAGCTTTATTTACACTAACAAGCGATATCATTTATGTGGGGCGCTGGATTTTCATCAACTTTAACGGCTCAGTGAATTTGTACAAAGCTGACAGCCAGTCACTTAGCTAACAAAATTCCCTGATCGAGCATAATTTAACGGTATGAAATATACACAGACCCGCCTTTTGACTGCCAATCAGAGATTGTAAACTGGAGAAAAAAAGTTTTGAGGGATAATTACAAGCTCGCTATCCGCTTTTCCGAATGAATGAATCCGTGTGCATTTCATTAGGCTGGAGCACGGAGAATAAAAACAAGAGGAACATTAAAGGAAACTCGAAATGCACGTCCTTTTTTTTGTTTTCGATTTCTCTCTCTCACTCCGCACTCACTTTCCTGAGATGGTTGGTCTCCCTCTTTCTCTCTCTCTCTCGCTCTCTCTACGCGAATTATATATTTTTTCTCCCTTTCCCTATTTTACATTTTTCGGGCAAAGTTCGCGGGATTGAAAGCGATTTTACAGCAACCGCTCCTGTAGGGAGGGGGGAGTGAAAAATGGGAGGAAAAAAGAGAGGTTTTTAAGTGATGAAATATAAGTGGAAGTGGGAGGTTAAAAAAACCTAATAGCCCCGTCTCGGGCCGTTTTGCATGACAAGGAAGGAATTGAGTGTGTGTTTATATGTGTGGGTGAGTGAAGTGTAGGGTAATGGGATGGGGTACCGAAGAAAGGAAGAGATCTGTGTGCCGTGAGGGAGAGTGGGAGGAGTGAAGTTTGCGCGGAGTATGAAAAGGCGGCCGGAAGAGCTTTTGGCTTGGGATGATGGAGGGGAAGGGAATCCGTGTATGAAAAACGCGAGGTCAAAATATCCGGCGCCTGCGTGACCTCGCAAAAAGAGTGGCAGAATTTATGTTTTTTGCATTTATTATAATGCTCATATGTGCGATCAAGGAATGCATTTTGCGTCTACTGCTGCAGTGGCGGCTTTAAAGGGGATATCCCGAATCTTATCTCCTTGGCAACAGAGAGCGAGGATAAAACCGTTTAAGTTTATCTCCACGTTTGATCGTTCTAATAAAAGGATGTCGTAGAACATTTACAGCCTAGATTAGGCTAATGAGTATGGATGAAATTACCTGTAGCTATCGTTCCCTATAAAATTTTACGCTCGAACTAAAGATATCTTTCTCCTCAGTGTCTGATTTTCCAGTCGACGAGAATGACGAATAAATATTTGACGGAATGAAAGTAAATATTTTAAGATTTTTTCCTTCAATTATATCTATCCATTTCAGTTTTTGACTGTATGAGAAACTTACATCACAAATTTCATCTCAAGGTTCCAAAAAGTAAATTATTGAGTACGATGTATGCTATAATATGAATTTTAATCCTTTAATTAATTTTAAAAATTACGACCACAAATAATTTTCCACAAAATATTTTCCCTGGTGTATATTATTTAGTATGGCGCCATTAATTTCATTACCTACAGGAAGAACATTGAAATACTTTTCGTGGCCGTTGCATTAATACTTTCTTCATCTCTGTCGCTAGAACAGAATGGGCGTTTTTCCATTGACATTGTAAATGAAACTTTTCATGGTTCATCTTATAAGTCATAGATACACTTGTCAAAGAAGTTATATTTGCGAAAATTGAAGAGCTAACATAGGCGGTGGCTAGTGGCTCTACAGCGCACTAGTTAAAAGCGACGTAGCCGTAGAAGATTTGGACTGAATGATTGCTTATATAAGGCTCAGCTAGGATAAGCGTACGAACTGGAAAGCTTTGTGTCATTTTGATTTAGCAGAAGTCAACACTCCGCATTTAAATTATTAGACTAAGAGGTTTATCTTTTGAAATTTTATAATTCTGCCTGTAAAAATACACTGTGTCAATGTTTTTATTAGAGGCGACGTGTTAGTATTGTTTTACCCAGTAGGTTATTTTCAGTTGAAAAAGTTGTTCTGATTGAGAAAATAAAACTGCAAGCATGTGCGTGATGACTGATAATCCAAATATAGGAAGGTCAGACTCCGGCAATTGCAAGTGCGTAGATTATCTAATGTGTGAAACCAAATATTCAATTTTTCCTATTTATGGAATGGATATGTGATAAAACATGAACTAATAAATCTGCTGTACAGAAAATGAGTCGTATATGATTATTAATAATCTAAGGTCATGTGATAGGGTATGTGTAAAGTGGTAAGTGTAATTTTGTCTGCGGTACTCTTTTTAACCTTCATCCCTCACTACATGAACCTACCTTGTTTAAGTGCGTCTGGTGTATGAGATAAATTTCCGCTTTTCAGACCTCTTACAGCCATGTGCACGAGAAGTTTCGAATGTGAATTTTTACCATATTTGTAACTCATTCGGTAAAATCGCTGATCATAGAATTAATCTAGCTCATAGAGCACACAGATACCGATATTATTACTTTATTATTATCATTAAATTGTTACAAGTAGGCCATTGGCCTGGTGGTAACGTCATAACATAAAATTTGGTCCCTACCTCTTCAATCGCTTTTAAAAATAAATACATTTTTGGAAGGGCTCAAATACTTTTGCTGATAGGTCGTTCAAGTCCCTTATGGCCCTGTTCAAGATGGACAACTGCTTTGCATTTGTCCTTCGTGATCGGCGGTGAGGTTTAATATGGAGGGATATGTAGTTGCATTGCATTCATGAATATTTGCTAATAATAATTGCCGATAATTGAAGTACTTGTGAAAATTTCCACAAATTTCTCCGACACAACGCGTTTCAGAATCGTTCTTCTGTCACACAATCTTGCACCTGGAGATGACTCAGTGAGTTGAAACACGTTGCATGTTGAATTTATTTGTGGACAATTGCACCAGTATTTCAATCATAGAACACATTCCGTGGAGGTATCGTAAATATATGTGCTGTACGGGTTTCGACAGTGATATCCAACCATAATCAACGGTGTATAGCGGAACGCGTACAATAAATTTCGCGCGTGACAGGGAGTACCCCTTGATTATGTCCGAACCGACGAGACGGTATGCGGGTAGCAAGAAACCAAGTCGTTCCGCATCCTCCCGTCTTTAGAGTGTGTAGCCCTCGGAGGAGATATAAAGTTTCCACCACGAGACCCCATTGCCACGTGCTCAACAATACAAGGCACATGACAACCCCTCCTCTTCCCGTGGTGGTACGTAATGCGACACCTTTCTTCCCTTAGCAACTTTCCACGCTCCCAAACCCCCGACATGCTCTCCTCGTCACACAACTCCCACCCCTTCTTCGCTTCCTTCCGGTCCCTTTCTCACTCAGAAAGAGCACTCAGTCGCTTCCCCCGTCTGCGAACCACGTTCACTCCTTGTCTGCCGAGTAGGAGGACGGGAAAAAAATAATGAACCTCACCACCCTGATGGACGCTCGCTGGAGGTTGACAAATTTCCCTCGGAGGTGCCATCATTTCGGAGTGATTTATATTTGGCATCGGGTGTAATACATACCTACTGACGTTTTTGCCTTCTTGATGTAGTTGGTGCTAAGGTACGATCGAATTATCCAGCAATTGTCATCCATGATACTTCATTATACCCTGATTCGATTCTTGAAAACATATTACACGCGCTTCGCTGTCTAACAGCATGATCTGTGTACAAAGGGTAACGATATTGTTATCAGGCGAGCACTTCCATGTTTTCTGCCGAAATAACAGTCGCCCAATCGGTGATACCTGCTAAAAATATTTTCTTCTTACCTTCGCTGCTGATATTTTGTTTACTGAAGTATGTTCACATGCGTAGTTGAAGTAGGTGCAACCAAGCATGTATCCATAATAATTAAAAACCTCTAATGGTAATGATAGAAGTTATACTGGCAGCTTATTTTTCCTTTCTATTTATTTTCAATTCAGACTTGGTTTACATCCCGGCAATTACGCGTGATTTTCATTAAACCTCTACGTTGATACCATAGCATTTTGATTCAAGCGAAAGTGAATGATGATCATCTCCTTGCCAAAATGGATGTAAATGACTGATATAGCAATGGAACAGTAAAAGCTCCTGCGTGCATCCCTATGCAGTACATGTTATGTAGAAATATTATGTATTCAGGGTGTTTCAGGAGGACTCTGCAATACTTCAGGAGGTGGTAGGGGATACAATTTTAAGCATTCTTTGTCCATAAAAATGGGGTTAACAACTCCTTAGTTACTGTGGTATGGCAACGCACGTACAAAATATGGGTGCTAATTGCAGTTACCATGAAAAGGGTTTTTATAGCGTGTGTGCAGCCTTTTCGATATTTTATTTAATACACTGAATTTTTAAGGAAATTTATTTATTAAGGTTGGACGAAAATATGCGATTATAACTGTCTAAAACATTTCGTCTCAAAATGGCCGATTTTGCGCAATCGTATTTTTGATTCTCGCTCAAGGTCCTTGTTTAATTAAGCTCCTGAAACACCCTATTTTTTAGTACATGAAAAACAAGGCTCGCAACTCTCCAGAGAGAAGAACTCTTCGTCCATTTTGTATGCAAAGATGTAAATAATGTTTTGTGGAATGCTTAAGATGCGGTATTCCTTAATGTATATAACAAGCTACTGTGGCGTTGCACTCATAAATTAGGATCAGACAATTATTTTTCATCTATCATCTCGTAATATTCCATAGAAATGAAAAGACTGCCTGGAA
The DNA here is from genome assembly GCF_921293095.1 of Ischnura elegans. Classification (NCBI taxonomy): domain Eukaryota; kingdom Metazoa; phylum Arthropoda; class Insecta; order Odonata; family Coenagrionidae; genus Ischnura; species Ischnura elegans. The sequence goes on from NC_060249.1 coordinate 34,007,876, forward strand.
CTGAATTGAGCGTAGTTCTGATTCAAACGAATCTCAGGGTTATATGGGATGAATCTCGCACTGTTCGTGCTTGCAAAGGATTATTTATTTAAGGGACGGTTATAGGGTTCGTCGGTAATAATTAGTAACTTTTGTCATTTGCAAGGAATCTTTTGTCTGGTCAAAATTGGTGTAGAGCACTTTGTGAATGGCCTTTTCCCTTTATTTCGTCCAATTTTCTCCACCATGAAAAATTTTTATGATCACTTTTCATTGTTTCAGTCTTAGAAAACCTCATTTTAATAATTTTCTATTTTGTAAAGGAAGCATACATGATGAGTTATATGTGTATATAATGATTCATACGGAATATTTCTATCATTATGTAAACGTTATTTTTTATCGGAGCAATGAACAATTAAACCGTGAGATTAGTGACGGCTAAATTTTTTTCTCTTTGAGAAATTAGTATAATTTATTTTACACCTCACCCGTTTATCCATCTAGCATAAAAATCTTGACTGATGTAGCTGTTCCGAGGAGTTCATAATGCACCAAAATTTATCAACAGAACATCCTGACTTACCTCATCTTCCTCTTGAGACCTCATGGCTTTAAGGTAATAAAGACTCGAGAAAAAATAAACCCAAAATATTACGCCGCAATATCAGTTGCCCTAAACTGAAGTTTTTATTGAGATATTTTCGGGGATGAAAAAACACCCATCACATTCATTTCGTTTATAAAAAAATATGAAGGAAGAAGATCAATAAATACCCATAGACATGAATCATTTTATAACCCGACCTTACGAGCCAACAAAAATTTTATTCGGCCGCAGGAAACTGTCGGTTGACCTACCAAAGATATTTAGCATTTGACGATGTGGGGGGAAGGCAGCATGTTTTCATTTCTCGAAAAGAGCTGACGAGGGAGTGAATTGAAATCGGGCAGATCGCTGTGTGGTACGAGTGACAGTCCATCAGGATGTAATTCTCGACACGGAAATGTTCGTTCAACTGTACAGACTTCCCTCCCAACACAAGCCGCACAAGAGAGAAGAAAATATGAAGCGATGAATAAATAATAAAAAAACGGCGATAAAAAAGTTGAAGGGGGGTTTTAAAAAAATAAACAGAAGGGAAACTGTAGGGGTGTATCCCTCAGGGCTTCGAGGCCCCGAAGAGAACGCGGCAGGCTCACGCGCAGAGGAGCAAACACCCAAATGAGCAGTCATTTGCTTCCCGCTTGCCATTTTGATGGCAGTCATCAATATGGCTCCTCTATCTCCTCCACGCCCCGGCCCGATTCGCATATTTTCTCAGTTTCCCCGCGAGACGGCGCGCGGACAGCGGAGGTCGGCCCTTTTCCCTCGCTAGGAAAGCTGCGATATACTTCACGCGCGCATAGATCTTCTCTTTTTTTTTTTGACAGAACGCGGTGCGTCTCTTCTCGTATTACCACTATTGCTACCACAACTGCACAGCGCGTAGCGGAGATAAAGCTGAGGGCTATCCCCTCGAGTCGGCTTCAACATGCCCTTCTACGGCGAGGCATTTCCGTGACCTCAAAGCGTCACGGATTCAATTATTTTTCGCTCTCACTCTGTTTCGACAGATAAACAAGTATGTGAGCTAATATTTAATGGTTTTAAGGATTCCTTCCTTCTTTATATCCTTCGACAATTACATAGTTTGTTGTTTTAACTGAAATTTCAGAATGTTCTTCTCTTATTTTACTTGTTCCACTTTTGATAAAGGTATTCAGAAATGTCTTGAAATATTTTTTGAATGTTAAATAAAATATTCTTGTTTTTGTACAGGATTTTTTCCATGCGTTGAATAAATACAGGACGCTGTCAAATTATAGATATATTTTGACGAATAAGTCTGATCGACTCCAATGCAAGAATGACAATAAAAAAATCTTTATTGCAATAATATTTGTGCTAGCACCTTTTCACAATATCATTGAAGTACAAATTAGTTATTTGAATGAATATGATGGGTCATAGAAACTTCCAGCTATTTGAAAAAACCTGTTAATTTTTTAATTAAATGCATTCAAATTTCCAGAGTTTACGCATCCTAATGTTTCTTTGCTATATCAACTCTGGGTATCTTTGAAATAAAAAGGATTCATATTTGTGAGGTTAAAAACAAGTATTTATTTTGAATTGTGAACCTATGGTGAATTCTTTTGGAAGTGACTTGATGGCGACGTTATGATAATGTCATGTGAAGTACGCGTAATTTGAAATGAATGACATTAGATTCCTTAGGGCTAATTTAGGCTTGCTGGTAGTTATTTGAACATGATGTTAATTTTACACTTCCGATGGATAATTTTTACAGCTGCAATGTAAAAAAAACTGTTTAGCCCGGTAAAAAGCACGGAAAATATTTGAAACTACACAATAATAATTTTATTTTGCGTTGGAAGTATTTTAATACATAAGACGATTGTAAAAACGATGGAAATTGTAACGACGATGGAAAACAGCTTTGCAATGTCTGTTGAGTGACTTCAGTTGCGATGGATTTTGACTGTAGAGCTCCTAAAATCAAACGTATTTCTTACTTTCTGAATATTAAGGTATTTTTGAAAATTGAAAATGTAGATTTTTGAGCGGAGTGTAGGATACAATCAGATACAGAGCTTCAATTTAAGTCTCATAGATTTTCTCATGTACAGAGAGCATGAAAAAACCATTTATATTTTTCCAACTAATTCATAAACTTGTCTGATATGGCCATTGTTAGAAACATAGTCTTGGCTCCTCAATTCCTAGCTCTATTCCGAAAAATGGTTTACGTACTTCGACGTTAAATGAGAAATAAATGAAACTCGTATTATGTATTGAAATAATTTGGAGGAAAAGTTAATGTAACGTAATCGGTGTGTGCCGGAGTACATAGTCATCAGCTAATAATTGGATAACATGAAGTGCAATTTGATCGCAGACCTTATATCTGATTTTTTAGAATCGTGTCTCATAAGCTTAGCTAATTAGTATTAGAGGCTAAAATGTTTACTTATCAAATTTGTAGATAAAGAAAACAATGCATGTTTTTCAGAACGTTAAACTTTCCTTCGTTCCTTTGCCAAACTGTTCTCAAACGGTATAGCTGTGTACGAACAATTCAAGCCTTTTGTATCTTTAATAAACTACTCAATGCTTGATACATATAATTAAAATACACTCACTCGTATACTCAGTCAAAATATTTTTTTTCCATTGATGAATTCCATGTTCAAAAGTGCAATAAGATTACGCAGGCCGTGAAACATTCAAATCTTATATTTTTAACCAATACTTTTTGAACCACCATTGACCGAATATAATGCAGTTTTCATTGAAAAATGTGATTTTATTTCAATTACCGCATGTATTCGACTGTAAAAATTCGGTCATGATAGCTGTAGATACGTTACCGGAGCCAATTATTGTTATTGGCATATAAACTTTTCATGGTGTGTTGTGAGGAGCTAGTTACGGACCTAGTCTCACGCCTCATGGGCTACGCTGAGCAGACACAATCTCAAATAACTAGCCGAAAATCATGTACTGAGTGGACTACTCAGTTGATATTATTAGCAATATCAAATCAGTGTTCCGAAACTATGGTGGGACCATCTTCCTCAATGACAAAGTTTAGAGGAAAGTATATTTGTTGATGTAAGTTTATGTTTGCATTAGCAAAAGGTGTTTATTGGCTGAATTATCTCTGATGCAGTTAAATCACCGTTAGGTATCTCATAAGGAAGCGTGATTGGACCCCTTTTGTTCTTTATTTATAAATGGCCTCTTCCATAGGATCGGCAGTAAAATACGTATATTTTCTGACGATGCTGTGCTCTATCGTGACATTATTGATCACTCTGACTGTGAAATTTTGTCATTGGATTCAAACGGGTTGTGGAGCAAAGAGTCTAGAACTTAATCTGAGCTGATGCACGACGTAATATTTCTTGCGTGGGACGTCCAACTATCCCCATGTATATGTTGTGGATGGTCACTTAAAGGCGACAGATGAATGAAGTTTCTGGGAGGTTTTATAACTTTGAAGCTATGGTAGGGAACACATTCATGAGAAATATTTGTGGCAGAACCCTAACGACGTTAGGAATCGTCAAGCGTGTTGTGGGAATATTTTTGGGTAAAAAGTAAAAGAGATGCTATTTCGCACTTGTCTGCCTACACCATGCAGTGAGCACATGATATCGGGCGCTGGAAGATAATCCGTGAACCGAATAAAATACAAAGGAAAGATGCGCGATTCGTCAACAACTGCAACGGTCGTACGGAAAGCGTTACACTGAATCAAAATTGAATTAGGCTTGGAGCCGCTAGACACTCAAAGGCTGCGCTCTACGCTTAGAATACTTGAGCAATCGGTAATAGATATATCACAGAGCAACATAGAGAACTGCATAATAGGACCCAACTTTATTTCCCAGTCCGGCAGAAATAATAAATTACGATTGCCAAACGGATAGGCAGGGGAATTCGTTTTTCTCCCGAACAATAAAAGACTTAAATAAATACTATGAGGGACTTCGCAAGAGCATTTTCTTTTTATTTGTTAACGGGTGGGGGCATGGGCGTACCCAGCGAGGGGCAGGAGGTGGCTGCTGCCCCCCCTAGAAGCAAAAATCGCAAATGTCTTTGAGGAAAATAATATTTTTTCAAGCAAATAATTTAAAAAAATAATAAAGACCTTTTACAGTTTCCTAAAATTGTTGATTTCATTTACCTTTCCATACTTAAACCTTACCTACAACTTGAACAACCACGCATTGACATTTCTTCACCTTTATGCCGATAAAAGAGAATTTTTGCGTTAATGCTGCTGCTCAGTGTGAAACATTACTCCCATTCCCATTAAAAAAAAAGAAGAGACGTGCTGACTTCTGAAAGTATTCTAATCCATGACAACGCCTGTCTTCTCAGTGCTGATGAAGCCCAACTGCTCATTGAGCGATTTCAATGGGACATTTTCGATCAGCCGCCGTGCTGTGGCGACCTAGTGCCTTGTGTCTTCCATCTTTTAAGCTGAAATGAAGATTTGGTTGGGAGGGAAGCATTTTCAAACGGGCAATGAGCTGCAGGACAATGCAAAATTCATTGAAGTCATTGGCGGTAACATCCTATGAAGATATTATAGTAAAGATTGTCCACAGCCACGACCAATCCATCGGTCGCCGAGGCGATTATGTCGAAAGTACACCATAAGTGTCTTCAATATATAGATATGAAATGATTTTCAATCAATCAATCGTCTTCTGTTCATGAGCCATTTGAGCTTAAAAATAAATGGCCCTCGTTGCTGAATATTATCGATCAGTAACTTTACTGAAACTTAACTGAAGTAAAAAAAATACATGTGATGTGCAGTGGGGGAATCTTTTCAATAATACAATGACATTGGTAACACATTCAGGGTTATGTTTCTTGTTGCAATTGCATAAATGTTGAAGCTGTAATCTATGCCTAGAGTTGCAGTGACTTAAAAGTCAATTTCAAAACTCTAATTTTCAAGTGCTACTCCTGAAAAATGTGTAATGAAAACTTTTCTTATCATCACTCGAAGAAATGCTAATAATAGAACATACTACCGAAGTTTCATGAAAATTGCGTTTCCTATGTCATATTTTGTTTTGATTGTTTTTCTATGCTATGCTCTCGCCAAATGATATCATTGCATAGCCCTACTGGAAAATCTTGGCGGAAATACGTGGTACATACGTACGCCGGTCTATCTTTGTCCGTCCCTCGACGATGACGTCGAGAAAGAGAAACCTTCCATTGGCAAAACAATGCTCCTTTGCCGTCATCGGCGCACGCAAAGAATGTTTCAGGGAAGCCCAACATCGTCATATTTCTTTGGAATAAGAAAATTAGCTGCGTCCATTTCTTCTGTTAGGAGTGTATGTGGGGAAATGCTCTTTCTACGCGTCACTTGAAACTAACGATAACTGAAACATATCAAAACTGTAAAATAATTTCGCCTAAACAAGTTGTATTATAGTTTTTTAGGTAAAGTATTCTCTGTATTAGTCGAATGTCTATGCGTTTTCATCCTACCGCTAAATTTCGTTATTGCATGTGTCCGTTTAAATCTCATTTCTCGCAGTGATCCGTACATCTTTTGAAGACTAGTGCTAAGTGACTGATGGATAGTAATAATTTTCGTGCAGTGGGTGAGATGGTTTTATTCTAAAAAGAGATTGTTTTTTGTGAACTTAGACCCAGACATATATCTACAAAGGAAAGGAAATATTGATCGACACATATAGCTTAGCTTAAGGATTTTCTGAATAATTGCGAACTGTACGCCAAGAAATCGCACAGTGTTATTAATATCCATCCTTATTGACATACAGACATCATTAGTACTTATCTATCATTATTGACATACAGCCATTGTGCACCAAAGAATAAAATTGTTAAGGGTAACACGAATACAAGAATCAAGAACTTTGCTATTTCCACATAATATTTTATTAACACCGACCATGGTTTCGTTACAGAGTAACATTATCAAGGTGAAGATTTAGGTAAATTGACAGTATATATATAATCGTGCTAGGTAGTAGGTCGTATCGTAGGTCGGTGCTAATAAAATATCATGTGGAAATAGCAAAGTTCTTGATTCTTGTATTCGTGATATTATGGATTTCCACCAAGTTACGCCCTCTACGATTAATTAGATTAATTATGTTAAGGGTAAGGTATGTTATTCGTTCAGAAAATCGGTCTTGGCTCCGAATTGGCTGTCATTTATACTGCTGAGGTGGTATAACTCGTGGAAAATGATAGTATAGCTACGTAATTGGTGATAAAATCTGGTGGTTTAAGTGGTAGAAGGTTCTATTCCTGCTCCTTTTAATAACTTCCGGGGTGGTTAAGAAAAAGATAAGTTGCAGCCAAAAGAATCTTCCCCATTTTCCAATTTATCGTAAGTTTAAGTCGAAATAACCGCGGAAGTTGCAGCCCCATTTTTCATGAGTTGCTGGCGTCATCAGAGTTGCGGTTTATTAGCTAAAGAAGAACATTTCACTGAGGAAAGCAATCGCTAAAAATATTTCAAAATTCAAAGAACCACACAGAACCAAAGAGTGGCTGAGACGCGGTGAAGCGTCTCGCCACTCTTTGGTTCTCGCCGCGTCAGCTGTGGATTATTTTGCGTCATCAACTCGTCCGCGTAAGGGTTAAGGCCAGCAATTTTACGCCGCGAATGGCTCGAGAAGTTGCGTCGAATCGACTAACCGCCGATCAAACATTGTTAAACCAACATTCAGTCTCCGATTGGAAGAGGATATTGAAGGAGGAATCACCATAGCATCCAATTCCTTCGAAAGAGCGTTGAGTGGATTTAATTGGAAGCTGAGTCACCATCTTCGATATGCTCATTAATGTCCCTCGTCCTCAAATTCCTAGAATTAGTAGAACGTCAGTTTTCTTCTTTACACAAATATTATTTCGTGTTTTGTTTTTTTTATTAACTGTGTTGGAAAATCTATTTTAGTGATTGGGAATTGTTCTAAGGAAAAGAGTAATGCATTCCTTTTCACCGTAATCATTCACAACTGATCACGCACCATCCCGTGCATCTTCGTCCACTCGTTACACGAAATAATGTCACATATGGATTGCGATAAAATGATTCAGTCGTTTATTTGTCACCACCTGGAGCTTTCAGTAGTGAGGGACCCTCTGACGATGCCAGCTCCACTGGGATTCTGGAAGACGGGACCGTTAAATTCCTTCCGAAATGAATGCATCTGGAATCTCTAACTGTTAATGCTCCTCGCGGATGGTTTACGATAGCGCTTCATTCTCCGGTTTTCTAAAGATAGAGGATAGCTTCTTTATTTTACTGTCTGTTCCTCTTCTTCTACACTTGATCTTTAATGTAACGTGATAAGTAACCGAAAACGGAGAAATAAAGTTGAATGCAGGTTAATGGGTTAAGAAGGAAAATTCCTCAGCTTATTTCTTATCAGATTAACTAATGTTGCTCTCTCTGTGTTTTCGTTGGCCTTATCTTTGGTGATATTCGAATGCTGCAGTTATTACATTCTATGTAAAAGATATTACAGCCTGCATATAATGGACCATGCTGCTAAGTAGGTTATTTTAATTTATATAGCCTTTATAGACTTTTCTATGACGATGCTTAAATAGGCCTAAAACGCTGAAGTTTGGTAAACAAGGAAATTATTTATCTATAAATTGGTTGATAAAGCGATTTGAAGCCGTCTCAAATTTGTTTTAAAATTGACGATGAAATTGGCTATTTCAGTTGAAACGGCATTCTGCTAACACAACTGGAAAAATGTTAATTTTACCACACATGTGCTAACTCAATTATTCACGGTTTCAATATTTCTGAGAGGAATGTCAGTTTTTCTTAAGAAAGCTTTTTTTGCACTTAAAGCTAAAAGGGGGCTAATCCAACAAACGCCGTTAAGTCGGGCAGTTGTTCATTTTGAGAATGGAGGTGATATGTTCTATGACAAACTGTGCATAAATAATAACTGGAGAAAGTTCGCTTACCTGTAATGACCCATGGCACATAACCTCAATGTACGAATCTGATTATTGGAAATTCGGTTGCGACGAGGGCACTTTTTACTCTCTCCTCACGTATGTTTGCCCCTTGTTTTAAACTTAAATCGCTCTTTTGTCTTCATGCTACATTCTCCTCGAAAATGCTAGTGTTGAATTATGATGGAGGACTTGTCAAGATGCGACGAAATCGATCATTCTTACGCGTGTTGGCGGAAAAAAGTAAAGAAAATGGAGGGAACATTTCATCAAATCGTCTCCAAGGCGTCTTAACGATTCCGCGACTATTTTGGTGTGGCACCCGTGTCAACTCTCTAAAACTCATTCTTAAATAAACATTTTTAATTAATATTTACATGGCAGAAGGTGTATCATGCTATTTTAACTAAACATCATCAGTTTATGCATGGAAAATGTAAAAAAATGATGTTATATTTTTTAAATTATAGGTAGTATTAATTTGAGGATAAAACAATTTTTACTTTTGCATTTCATTTTATTTTCGCCTAAATACTCAATTGATGCGTAATCAATAAGTTAACCTAAGAATCGTTAAAAAAAATTGAATTTAAATCTATTTGCCTTGGAGGCTTACCTTTTTTCTTACCTTAATTTCAGGTTTCATCAAAACTTGCATGATTCTGATTACATTTATGGAGGAATATTTGCTGCTTATATATGACTTGTCTACAAGTTCATTCATCACTATTGTTTGAAATGATCCTAATTAATGCTTTTCAGGCCTCCGTAACGAGGTCTCAGTGCAGTTCTTTAGCTATATAATAATCATCGGTGAGTTACCTCTCTAAATTTACGTCAGGTTTCAGAAAAATGAAGCTGTAAGTAAAGTACGAGTGACCTATGAAACGTTTTACCCCCAGGAAATCTTTTGTGGTCCCACACAAAGCGGTCATATTTTATAAAATCGCCTCGCAAACTTCATTCGGGCTTAAAACTTACACACCTCTCTCTCCCAAGTCTCGATTTCAAGCCAGCAAAAGACCATTGAGGGTAATAATTCTGAAAAGGGCGCACTTTGCTCGAATTCATTCAACGGTGTTATTCGGCCACCCCCGTCTTTATGCTTGGGTTATCGACGCCACACAGTGGCTGCTCCCTCTTCTTCACCATCGAAAGGGGGGGCGCGCTTGGTGTTCGACAATAAAAGCCTCTTAAAGAAAAGTAAAAATAAATAAATAATAAAAAAATTCGAAAATGGAAATCGGAGAGTGAGAGAGAGAATGGCTTCGTAAAAATAACCGAACGTCTCGCCACTTTACGTCTCCTGCCCTTTTTCCACCGTCACCCACGCCACTTTCCCTTCCAGCCGTGGCCTGGCTATTATTATTATCTCCTTTCCACTATGTATTGGCGCCGAATCTGCCCTGCCCCCCCTTACCCGGCGTCAACCCCAGCCTCCCACCCCTCTCGGTGGTTATCGAGCGAAATTTCGATAATCGCTTTTTCCTTGTCGGCCCACCCCTTTTTCTCTCCTCCTACCCTCCCAACGCTAAAAACCCTCAAACAAACACCTATATAGCTCTCTCTCTTTCTCTCCACTACTCTTCCTTACTTACCATTCCCTTCTTCTCCAGAACCGAAAGGATTCGGACATTATCACGGCCGGCTTTGTTCCCATACCGCCCGACGTATCAGGACCCTCTTGCGGTGGATGGATTGTTTTCTCATTGAACGTTAGCCCTTCAAAGACTGAATTCATTACCTTTGCATTCTGAATGGTGCATGAAGTTATTGCTATGAGAAGTATTTATCTTTATGTGGAACATTACATCTTGCACTTTGAAAGAAATTTCAAATAAATTCAGAAAAAATAGCTTTTAACTATGGAGCGATTTTCTGATGAGAACAACATGGCTTACGGTTTCATCCGAGTGCAATCATGCTATTAAGGTGTACATACCTATATGCCATATTAGCATTGGAAATGTCTGGTTCGGTGGCTATATGAGAGCTAGTTTGTGTTATGATGAAAAGGGCAAGAGTGGAAATCTAAGGCTGACGACGTCATTAAAATAACACAGGAAAAACTGCGATCTTCATCGGTAATATCAATTACGTTTTCTATGTCCTTCAGCTTACTAGTGAGAAAAGCCTTGAGTAACTATAAAAGAAAGTTCTTGAGGTGCCTGCAGAGTAAAATTGACCAAAAGCGGACGCCAGCAATGAAGGCGGAGGAGACTTCCATTTTCCGTGGTAAATTGAGTCAGCAGATGGCCTTCTTATTAGTAGGTTTAGTTAAGATGCCGCTATTTTTTCTAATTCGTGTCGTTAAATTTAATGAAAACTAATGACGACCAATCGAAATAAACCTCACGAGAACAAACGCTGTCTTCGTTTCCAGCCAATCAGACCCACCCCGTGATCTCAGATTTTGCCATTTCAATCCTAGGATAATACGCGGAAGCTGAAAGTTGCTGTTGCTCTTATTTTATCGGCGGTACCACCCAACTTCTATCTCATAACGTTTCATGCCGCATCTGTACTCGGGTCAAATATATCTAATACAGAAAATCAATTGCTGAAAAGCTTTGAACGTAGGTTTTCGCAGCGAGGGGCATCGTTGATAATGGCTTCCGGGTGCAGCTGCGTGTTGCGCTTTGTCGTGCAAGCTTTCGCGACCGTTGCAGGACGCATCATCAGGCGAAGATTCATCGCCTGATGATGCGTCCTGCAACGGTCGCGAAAGCTTGCACGACAAAGCGCAACACGCAGCTGCACCCGGAAGCCATTATCAACAATTGCTGAAAATATGGATAATTAGTGAACCTTACCTCTTCTTTCTCGTCTCCCTGTGAATAAAAGTGCTTTTATTACTCGCTGGCGCGTTTTTTAACTACCATTCTGGTTTGAAAATAAATCTCAGAAATGCCCGAGGAAGTGGAATAATTCTGATCGGATTTTTCCGGAGTCGTGTCATGGCATTTTCGAAAAAAAGGAGTTCTAGAATGCTGATTTGTTTCTCTTTCCTCCAGTGGAGCTCCTGCCTATAACTGCGCTTTCTTCGACCATTTTTTTCCCAGATGCATTGACCACGAAAGTTGCATCTTTATCCTCTGTGCTCGAGCGAGCTTTAAGCGCATGGGAATGAGTTCTGTGAAGCCGCGACGTCCAACAAAGCGTCTGAAAAGCCGCCACAGACCGAATGGGGACTCTTCTCACTGCAAAAGTTTACTTTCCGCCCACTCACAACGCCAGCCAGTCAACCAGAGAATGTGACAAGTGGTTTTTGAGATTTACTTCGAAGCTCCTGTATCTTTGACTTTGGAAGAAGGTTGATGGTACCTTTTCAAAGCGTCGCCTTTGCTGGAAGTGCAGAAAATTTCTGAAAGATAGGTTAAGTTATAGAATTTCTTGAGCGAAAATATGGCTTTGTAAATGTGCCGAAATTCGAAATACCATGGTTAAGAATGCAGAAGAATGGAAATCCAGCCCGATTTCAGAAAATAACTGGTATGGAACACGTACCTATTTCTCCTGCAATTTATTTTCCTCGACTAAGAGTATTTATCCATAAAAACAAATCTGTAGTTTTCTTCGTAAGGAAATACTTTTCATAATTTACCGAAGACTCTGTAGGTGGGTGATATTCACGACATTTGATTAATATTTATTACGATGACGTGCAATGGCTAAAAGGAATCAATGCTCCATTTTATGAGCAAACTATGAAAGAATTTTCGTCCGAAGTTTCAACATCCTGCCCCAAAAGTACCGTTTTGGAAATGCGGGCGAGTTTTTTATTATTTTGATTTCAGTTTTGTTGTGTTTCAGCTGCCAGTTGTGTTCATAAAGAATCAACGTGGAAGGGACTTCAAAGACTTTTTGCAAGATGAAGCTTTATTTACTTGTTTCGTTATACAAATGTGTCGTAGAATTCTTCCTTTGATGTTGAGAAGTGCGTCTAATAATATTACAACAATGTAGTGTTTATGATCTTGGAGTATAGGTCATGATTTAAATTAAATACACAATTGGCCAACGTTTCTGAGATTTATTCTCCTTCCTCAGGGCTCTTAATTATAATTAATGTTTATAAAGAAAATAAAGAAAATAAATTAATTAAGTGGTTACAAAAATTTTGAATACAATTGTGCAGTACAAATTCATTGGTAAATTAAAAATTGTGAACAGAATTAAATAACATACCTGTGATATGCCTCGTTCACATTACGATCGTCCGAGCCGTCGTCGGAACTATCGTGCATTCACATTACGATGGTTGAAACCTGTGCTGCTCTCTAGTGCTGACATCTAAAGTGAACGGGAAATTGATGATTAGTAAAGCTGTTGATATATGCATGGTCAAGATATTACTGTTTTCAACGTGTATTTACCGAATAATTTTTCTTCCGCCCATATTCTTCCTTCCTAGGACAAATCCATGAAATGTCCATGAAAAAAATGGAGCTTCACGAGCATTTCGTCTTTCTCTTGTCGCTTCCGTTTCTGGTCTCCCAGCGCCTAACCATCGTAAAGTGGCAACGTTCGGAACTACGTCAACTATAGTCAGAACTTGCATTCACACGGCTAGTTCGGTCAACTATCGTTAGGACGACGGCTCGGACGATCGTAATGTGCATGAGGCAATAGAAAATTTTCGTTACTAGGCTAATCATGGTTACTAATAAATATTGATTCATTTGTTAACAAATGGTATCTAAATTATACTAAACAATTCTAATTTCGATGAATTAAATAATAATAAATTTTACTTAGGTGTTCGATGTCCGATCTTTTATTGCAACTGTTATTTGATTTTGATATGTAAAACATTTCTTTAAATAATCTTTTCTTAAAATTGGTTTCTATGTCTAAAATTTTGGTGTTCTCGAAATCAAAATGATGGCTATAGTCTAGACTGTGATTTGCAAGAGCAGAAAGAGTGATTTTATTTTTTATTGATGATTTGTGCTGGGATATTCGGTTTTTTAAATATTGAGAAGTTTGACCAATGTAACAACTATTACAATCGAGGCATGGTATGTGGTATATTATGTTACTTTTTAGTTTTTTTGGGGTTTCTGATTTTATTTTTGTGTACAGAAGTCTGCTTTGCGTGTTAGAAATTTTGTGTGCAATTTTATAATCTAATTTTTTGAAAACTCTAGTAAGTTGTTCAGATAATTTATTTATATAAATGATTCCACGGTATGGGGACGTTATTGTGTTTGTTAAAGCTAATTTATTTGGTGAATTCTGTGTTTGTGGACATAGAGCGTTGTTTTTTTGTAGTATACATTGAATGAGTCTTTTTGGAAAATTGTTTTTTATTAGAATGTCCTCGATTATTTTTAAGTTTTTTTTGTGAAAAATTTTATCACTCAGATTTAGCGCTCTAAATTTTAGTGCATTGGCTATATTTATTTTATGTCGTAGAGGATGATGAGACTGAAAATTTAGATATCTGTCTGATTTATGCGGTTTCTTCCACCAATCCACACTTATGGATCCATCTTGATTTCTTATTGTCAACATATCAAGGAATGGGAGTGTGTTATTATTTTCAAATTCTATTGTGAATTGTAATTTAGGATGGAAGCAATTGAAATAATTTAAAATTGTCTTCTCGTGTATATCACTGGGTAATGCTAGATATAAATCATCAACAAATTTGTAAATAAAGGGAATATTAAATGGTAATTTAGCGATAATATTGTCTAGGAGGTGATTCATAGTCAGGTCTGCTAATATGGTCGCCACCGGGGAACCCATAGGTACTCCATCATTCATTCGATATTGACGATCCTTATACTGCAAATAGCCTTGATTAACAGCAATATCAAATAATTCAGTAAATTCTTCTTTGTTTAGAAGTGTATGATTGGATATTACTTCCCAATTATCTATCACAATGTTGTTTAATAAATCTAGTGGTATGTTCGTAAATAATGATTTTACATCAAGTGAGCATATTATATAATTTAGGGGAATTCTTTGTTGTTTAATTTTATTGAAAAAATGGAAGGAGTCTTTAATGTTGTATTTGTCTGAGGATAGATGTGTAAGAATTTTTGCAATAAATTTGGCGCATTCATATGTAGGACTATTTACAAAACTTACCACTGGTCTTAGAGGTATATTTGGTTTATGATCTTTCACTAAACCATACAGTTTAGGTGGAGTGCCATTGTTTTTTATTAGTGTGCATTTCGTTTTAAAGTCTATTTTCTTTTCTTTAAAAAGCTTTTTAACAAAAGTATTCACTTTAGCTTGAAGTGAAGTGGTAAAGTTTTTCTTTTTGGGAATTTCCGTATAGATATCATTATCATCAAGTAATTCTTTAATTTTTTTATCATATTCATGTTTATACATTATTACTGTGTTGTTAGATTTATCAGTTTTAAGAACAATTATATCAGGATTATTTTTTTAAAAAATCTTAGTTTTATGAAACATATTGAGTAAATTTGATGATTTTGAATGCTGTATTTGTCTTTGAATATAGTTAGTTATAATGTTAGTGCATTGTGCCCTAGTTTTGTTTTTAATGGATGAATTTTTTAAATCAAATATAATGTTGTCAATGTCTGCTAATAGTTGTGCCATCGGAAAGTCTTTCATTGTGTAGGGGAGAGCAAATTTAGGACCTAAGCTAAGGAAATTAGCTATATTACTTGGAACGGTGATGTCTGTTAAATTTTTTAGCCATATGGTATTATCATTTTTCAAAACATTACCAATTAATTCATTAAATTTTTTGATATGCCTTTGTTTTACTAGATTAAAAAACTGCTCAAAAAACTTTTGTTGATAGCAAAAAAATGTTTCACAATCTTGTTTAGGAATCAATAAAGATAGTGATTCTTTTTTTACATTCAGCTCTTTCAAAATGTTTTGTAATTCCCAATTCCCAAATACAAAACATTTTGAAAGAGCTGAATGTAAAAAAAGAATCACTATCTTTATTGATTCCTAAACAAGATTGTGAAACATTTTTTTGCTATCAACAAAAGTTTTTTGAGCAGTTTTTTAATCTAGTAAAACAAAGGCATATCAAAAAATTTAATGAATTAATTGGTAATGTTTTGAAAAATGATAATACCATATGGCTAAAAAATTTAACAGACATCACCGTTCCAAGTAATATAGCTAATTTCCTTAGCTTAGGTCCTAAATTTGCTCTCCCCTACACAATGAAAGACTTTCCGATGGCACAACTATTAGCAGACATTGACAACATTATATTTGATTTAAAAAATTCATCCATTAAAAACAAAACTAGGGCACAATGCACTAACATTATAACTAACTATATTCAAAGACAAATACAGCATTCAAAATCATCAAATTTACTCAATATGTTTCATAAAACTAAGATTTTTTAAAAAAATAATCCTGATATAATTGTTCTTAAAACTGATAAATCTAACAACACAGTAATAATGTATAAACATGAATATGATAAAAAAATTAAAGAATTACTTGATGATAATGATATCTATACGGAAATTCCCAAAAAGAAAAACTTTACCACTTCACTTCAAGCTAAAGTGAATACTCTTGTTAAAAAGCTTTTTAAAGAAAAGAAAATAGACTTTAAAACGAAATGCACACTAATAAAAAACAATGGCACTCCACCTAAACTGTATGGTTTAGTGAAAGATCATAAACCAAATATACCTCTAAGACCAGTGGTAAGTTTTGTAAATAGTCCTACATATGAATGCGCCAAATTTATTGCAAAAATTCTTACACATCTATCCTCAGACAAATACAACATTAAAGACTCCTTCCATTTTTTCAATAAAATTAAACAACAAAGAATTCCCCTAAATTATATAATATGCTCACTTGATGTAAAATCATTATTTACGAACATACCACTAGATTTATTAAACAACATTGTGATAGATAATTGGGAAGTAATATCCAATCATACACTTCTAAACAAAGAAGAATTTACTGAATTATTTGATATTGCTGTTAATCAAGGCTATTTGCAGTATAAGGATCGTCAATATCGAATGAATGATGGAGTACCTATGGGTTCCCCGGTGGCGACCATATTAGCAGACCTGACTATGAATCACCTCCTAGACAATATTATCGCTAAATTACCATTTAATATTCCCTTTATTTACAAATTTGTTGATGATTTATATCTAGCATTACCCAGTGATATACACGAGAAGACAATTTTAAATTATTTCAATTGCTTCCATCCTAAATTACAATTCACAATAGAATTTGAAAATAATAACACACTCCCATTCCTTGATATGTTGACAATAAGAAATCAAGATGGATCCATAAGTGTGGATTGGTGGAAGAAACCGCATAAATCAGACAGATATCTAAATTTTCAGTCTCATCATCCTCTACGACATAAAATAAATATAGCCAATGCACTAAAATTTAGAGCGCTAAATCTGAGTGATAAAATTTTTCACAAAAAAAACTTAAAAATAATCGAGGACATTCTAATAAAAAACAATTTTCCAAAAAGACTCATTCAATGTATACTACAAAAAAACAACGCTCTATGTCCACAAACACAGAATTCACCAAATAAATTAGCTTTAACAAACACAATAACGTCCCCATACCGTGGAATCATTTATATAAATAAATTATCTGAACAACTTACTAGAGTTTTCAAAAAATTAGATTATAAAATTGCACACAAAATTTCTAACACGCAAAGCAGACTTCTGTACACAAAAATAAAATCAGAAACCCCAAAAAAACTAAAAAGTAACATAATATACCACATACCATGCCTCGATTGTAATAGTTGTTACATTGGTCAAACTTCTCAATATTTAAAAAACCGAATATCCCAGCACAAATCATCAATAAAAAATAAAATCACTCTTTCTGCTCTTGCAAATCACAGTCTAGACTATAGCCATCATTTTGATTTCGAGAACACCAAAATTTTAGACATAGAAACCAATTTTAAGAAAAGATTATTTAAAGAAATGTTTTACATATCAAAATCAAATAACAGTTGCAATAAAAGATCGGACATCGAACACCTAAGTAAAATTTATTATTATTTAATTCATCGAAATTAGAATTGTTTAGTATAATTTAGATACCATTTGTTAACAAATGAATCAATATTTATTAGTAACCATGATTAGCCTAGTAACGAAAATTTTCTATCACAGGTATGTTATTTAATTCTGTTCACAATTTTTAATTTACCAATGAATTTGTACTGCACAATTGTATTCAAAATTTTTGTAACCACTTAATTAATTTATTTTCTTTATAAACATTCATTATAATTAAGAGCCCTGAGGAAGGAGAATAAATCTCAGAAACGTTGGCCAATTGTGTATTTAATTTAAATCATGACCTATACTCCAAGATCATAAACACTACATTGTTGTAATAATAAGGAAGGTCAGGAGAAGAAACTGTATTCTAATAATATTAATTTAAACTGGGTTAATCGCGAAGTCTATCGTCATTTAATCATAGTCAGTCGTGTAGTAGACGATTCCAGTTGTTTTGTCACGTGTAAGCAGAATGGGTTCTAACCCTAGTGTCCTTCTGATTCCTCAAGCCAGCAGCAATGCATATTTAAACTCTTTTCAACTTTTCGCTTCTAAATCCTGAAATTCACTACCGATTAAAATCAATTCATCACAAACCCCTCGGTGCTTCAAGGAAAAATTATATTGTTATTTGAATATTCGTATAAGTTTGCTCACCATTTTCCATTTTTGTGTTATCAAGACATCATATATCATATTTTTATGAGTGATCGTTATTGTTTTTTCAACTTAAAAGCTGCAATTTTTTTTATAGCTGATACTGAATATTTGTTTTTGTCAAAACTTTCTATCCTCATGAGAGTTCATTATGAATGCTTTAACACCTAAACTATATTTTATGTTACTAATAGTAAATATTTTGTTATGACGATATATGATTGTTTACGGGAAGAATATGGTGCTTTATTTCTATTCCTTGCTCTTTCGGGTTACCCCACAGTAGTAATAAACATCCATTCGTTCATTCGTACCATTAAAGTATTGTATAGAGTAACCATCGATCGAGAAATGGGTGGTGACTCATTTCTCGGGATTTGAGATAACGCCATTGTAATTTTGATTGGGAATTTTTAAAACCTTATTCACGTATTTAAATCTTCGTTTTCGCAAAATAAAATGCCACTAAAATATTGTGAATGTTTTTGCGCAAGACTTCACAAGCCTAATTACTTTTCAGAAATTTCATAGTTTTATAGCGTTCGGAGGAGTCATTTATACATTTTTCTGAGCTGATTGTCTCCGAACACTTATTAGTTTTATTAATTATCTCAGTTATTTATTAGCCTCCTCAGAAAGTACTATTTCGCCCCTAGAGATAAAGAAACCCCCAATATCAAATTGTGTAAGAGAGATATATTTTTAGTGACATTCGTGAGAGACTCGTTGGCTTTTCTTTACGTTACGTGACGCAGAACTTCAATTCAGGGACCCGTAACTGGAGTGAATATCTCGCCATCCCTGCCATATTTTCCCCAAAAATCTTATTTTGATCCGGTCACTTTTTATTTGCTTGCTGTCACTGCTTTTCAGTCCTTTTCTCTAAAATAGTGGAGAGTCCAGTGCGATAAGGGCCCCTTCAATCATTTTATTTTTCCCTTCAACTCAATTCGCAAGTATCGTGATATCTGCACTCGAATACACGTTTTCCTGAGACTCATGACAGATATATTTTCGCTCTTAGAAATTCCGTCACGCACGGTTCGTTATCGCAGAGTAACATTAAGTGCAAATCTTATTCAAACCATAAATCAAATTACCCGCACTGCCACACAAACCATAAATCAAATTACTCAGGTACTATGCCAAAATTTTATTCTAGAGGTCGGAGAGGCTAAGCTTAAGCTTAGAAATAAATAATTAGCATTGGCGTTGAAATTTTAATTAAAATGTTCGCAAGAGTCGAGAATTTCTTGGGGTTAGTTGACATTTATCAGTAACTCTTTTTTAGGACACTTTATAAACTATATCAAGTTTTTAGTGATAAATACATTTAAGTTTCTTCGAGTGAATTTGCTCCCTGGATCGCATTCCCATTTAATCTTAAATATCACATTTTACTTATTTACTCAGGTTATGGGTTAAAACTCGGCTCGCAGTGATATCAATACTCCTTGAACAATGTAATTTACATTCGTAAACTACTAAAAAAAAGTAGTAGGACGTGCTAGTAAGGCCTTTTTCACGGATTTGTGCTTAGCTCTTTTTCAAGGAAATAATTCTGAACTTCTCTTAGAAAATAAGTACATAGACTACGCTCCGAATAGTTTGCATCCTTGAAAATGGCATTTCTGAATTAGAAAGTGATAGGTTTTTGCTTTTCTTTCAAATAAAAATTATGGATGTTCCTTTTTCATTTTTCTGAGCATGTCTTTCAAGTTAAATCAGCAAAAATCCATGAAATTCTTCTCTTTTAGAACTGCCGCTATTTTTTTACGCTTTTCTATCACTCTACTAAAAAAATCCAGGATCCTTTGGCCATAACTGCGATGATTACCTCACGGCAACTGGTTCGCACAGAGGACGACATAGAAGCTTGAGCTGTTTGCCACCCGTTTCGCGATGTTTGGCTGTCGGCGAGCGCTTAGCTAGACGACTGTCACCAAAAGTGAGTTGTAAATTTTTGGGGAAACCTTTGGTGCTATGGAGACCGTTCTTCGTTGCTAGAAGCTCTGCATATTTTATCTATACGGCTAGTTTTTTCCTCGTTTCCAACTCATTGTCCTGGAAGGGGACGGATGTGAAGTTCACAGTGCGTTTCAAGGGAGACATTCTAAAGTCACGCAACATTCCCGGCGGACCGGTCTTTTATTTCATTGCGTTCCACCAGATAAATAGTGATGCTATTATCTTTGAATTTCCAGCTTTAGTACACTGCATTTAACATTTTCCTAAATCTAAAATTTAAATATTGTCCTATTGTCCCGTACTGATTTCCTCTCGGCTTTTCAACCGTGTTAGGGTCTGGATGTTGTTGGCAGATGTTTCGTTGGGAGACTTTCCCAACAACTTCAGGGCTAATAATGTCCGAGGATTCTGGTAAAGTCTCCCAACAAGACGTCTGCTTACAGCATGCAGAACTCCAATGACTAAAGGTTAACGATGCCTGAAGATGCTGGTGAATAATTCATACAAGTAATAGGGTAGCTTCCTTCATCAAATAAAACGAAAGGCATTGATTGCGATTCGTTACCCACCATTAGTGTATTCATAATATACAAATCATTTGGATTTAGAAATTCCGGTTTAGGCGAATGGGAATGGTCAATTTTATCCTCATTTGAAAAAGGCCAGATTGGCGCCCATGCGATTCCACTCCACGTGACGTCACAGGGACCTAGTTTCTATACGAGTAGATAGGAGTTTTACATCGTCTGAGATTACCAATGAGGAACAGAGCTGAGGGAAACAAGTCTTAATAATCACCTATTAAAACTGCCTAAGGTCATAAAGTTTTCTTCGTTTGACAAGGTATTAATAATCCTTATTTAAGCCAAGCGCTACCAGCTAGCATGGTACTCTGCTACCTGCTAGCATCCTGCGTCGTATCAGCGCTCAGAGCCTCGCCCCAAGGTCACCTCACTTGCGGCAGCGGGAACCAGAACGACGTCACACGGAGTTTTTCCCGGCATTCACACTTACCCGTCGCGTTTTCGCGCGCTTGAAAATTTTCACTTTTCATTTAATCGTGAAAAATAGATATCGTCATTTAAAAATCTAAAAGCGTGAAATACGTTCTCCAGGAGTAATAATCTTTCCATTAAGGCATAAAAAAATAATAGGAAACCACCCTATTCACCGGGAAAAAACCGTATCCTTCATTATGCCTTTATATTTGCTCATATGTTAAAATTTTCTTTTCAAGATGCATGTAACATCTACTACTATAAGTGTCAATACAATTTTATTACGAATTCGGGAGTCTGGATACCGTTGTGGCATACGCTGTGGTATGGAAAGCCAAAGTTCCGTGATTCGACTACCACTCCAGGGTAGCATTTTCCCAGGCAGTGTATGTGTGTGTATTTTAATATTTCAATCCTGCCGCTAGCGGTCTCATTGCTCTCATCGGAATTATATGATAAGAACTCGCTTAGCTCGCTGGGGGGGGCTCTGCCCCCCCTAGGCCCCCCCGAAAAAGGCCTGCGGCCTGTTACGCTCACTGTGGGAGGTCTTACACTTTTTGTTTGCTACTTGTTACTTAAGGATCGTTTACTTTTAAGCTGGCTAGCTTAGGTATAAGCAATATTTCCACTTTCACGTAAAACGAGCGCATGGTACGTAGGCTACAATATGAATGTAAATATTTATAAAGAGAAACGTTTTTCTAAGGGGCTAAAAAAGTAAAATAAATTTCTATGAGTTTCTCTAACTTATTCAATTCAAAAACAAAAAACGTTGGGACCACGTTCCAATGTAACACCCAATGCATACGTAATATCATAACATAACCACTTAACGAATTACAATGAAAAACACGTTTATTAATTATTTTCCACAAAACTCAACCAAATTCTTGATATACGACTAACATGTAACAGCTGTTCCCCTTCGTAAGCGAATTACGTTGGGACTGAATATAAATATCTAGAAACAAATGCGCCTTAGCATGAATTGGGGCTAGTATAACGAATTTTATCGAAATATTATTTATCGTGATCGCGAATGATTTCACTTCAGAAATACCTCTATTTAAAGTTTTAATGAATCGGGATACACAAATATCTCAGCTTTAATATCCAACGCAATGCGCAATAAATCTGGTGAGTAACGGATCACAGCCTTTGGTGTACAAGACATTGTGAATGTCAAGATTTCGATAATTTTCACAGTTGAATAACTTAGTCACTCAAGGAAACGTGATTTTCGCAAGACAAATAATTGAATAAGAAATACCTTTATTTGCACTTATCTTCCATATTGTATTATTCACTGCCTATTCACTCCTGCAGGTCACGGATAACATTGTACATTAAAAAGGAAATTAACGGAAAAAAGAACGTAAACAAAAATAAAAAGTTATCACCATCACAAAACACGATAATAAAATCATTTTTACCAACCTATATTATGTAAGACTTGTTTAAAAGTCTTTCTACTACAATCGTGTATCGCCAACAAGATACGAACTATAGTCAACAGCACGAATCATATTTCTAATATGGCATTTAGAGCACTTGTTAACTTTGAAATTAATAATCACCACACTCTCGATGTAATATACCAAAAACAACAACTAATTTCTTACCTTATATTTCTCCGCTTTTCATTTGAATGCGCTTTGATTTAAACAGGTGTTTGTTCTTGCGGAAAGAAGACGCAAAGAAATAGACACTTCAATTATTACTTTCTTAATTTCCTACCTTATATTTATCAGTTTTTCGTTTCATTTCCTTTATCTTCTTTCCCAGTTTAGCTCCTCTTGTTTGCATAAACAAATATGTTGCTATGATTATTTGCTTGTATGACTGCCGCGCCGCCATTGGAATTTGGTGGCCATTTTTTAAACTAATCCCTTTACTCACTTTTAATTGAATAGACGGATAAATAATTGTAAATTTAGTGTTTTCATAATTTTTCCTGGGGTTTCAGACAATTTTAGAGGGGGTCTTCATTAGACTTTTTGCCGTATCTCGTCTCGTTCACCCCAAACATTTGTATACGTGAATGAATGAATGAATGAATGAATGAGTGGTCGTTAAGGGGCTTCATGTTATATAGATGCAGTATATTTTAAACATTATTAGACTCATTTCCGAATTTATGCGGGCTATTGTGACAGTGTTTGTTTGTGTTGGAATCCTGTTCTCAGCACCTGCTTTCAAATGTAGACATATGGTATTTTTCCCTTGATTGCAATGAAAAAATAATCGAAAAAATAACGGATATGATGCATTATTTGACAAAAATTCGATCAAGCTGTTGCAGTAGTCATATCATCAGTTAATTTTAAGGTTGACTGGTTTGTGAGGGGCACATGATGCATAGCACCCAGTCCATTGTAGAAGGCGTTAGTAGGTGTTCAGTGATCCCATTGAGTCTGTTTCTTTCTTTAAATGCCGCTCAGGGTGGCATATTTTGATCACCTTCGAGTACCAACATTTGAGAGTACTTTACTTGGGTCGTACGTCGTCTACATACTTCAAAATGCTCGTTTGCCGTAGTAAACCGACCAAGCATGGTAGCTTTTCCTCGATAGCACGAAATCCTGAATATATATAAGAACAGATATCTTTAAGAGTAGCACGGAGGACATTATATTAGAGCCCCACTATATTTCCAGGACCGACTGACGCGATTAATTTAGGGAGGTATTTTGCCGAACGGATAGGCATGGGAATTCGTTTTTTCTTAAACCATAAAGGACTTAAATACTGGCCGTAATTTCGTTATATCAATCACATTTTATTTGTAAATGGCTGGTGTCCTAACACTCCCCGCCACACGCCTTTTATGCGGCTTGCGGGGTGGTATGTAGATGTAGATCACGGTTGGATTCTCGTTTCTTTAATCCATCCCAAAATCCAGCCCATTTTAAGTGCGCGGGGTTAAAATGTCGTGACTTGTAGACCCAGCCTAGACCTCTGATGACTAACCCCGTTAGTTCAGGAGAGGGACGCAGCTAGTCATTAAGGTTAGGGGGATTTAGGAGCAACTAACACTGGCATCTGGAAGGTATGAAATACGCGCCAGGGTAAGCGGGGGCCCTTCCCTAGAAAATTTTTAGATAAATGGTTGAAAATTGTGAGTTTTGCATCATTCTGAGGAATATTTTATTAATCCATATACCAGGCCATAAGCCATATCCAGTTAAGTAAAATGGATAATTATTTAAATATTTTATAATAATAACAACAGAATGTTTAAAGAGCTTTGGCTCTGTTGATAGTATGATGTTTTGTTTATGAGCCATCCCATAATATTAGTGACGAAATCTGACGCATTAAAATATTTTTATAAAAAAATATATCTGAGCTGTGAGGGTGGATTTATCACCCCCATCACTTCGCCACTAGGTCAGGAGACTATGATTTCGCTGCTAATGACGAGTTTCTCTCTACTATTCCTATCCTATGTTCCTGGTAAATCTATCGTTCGCCATTCATTATTAACAATACCAGTTGAAAGAGAAGTACCCTGATGAACCCTACTTATTTCCGCATTCCGTCAAAGCTGTGCTCATTGCTTCCCGAAATCCGAAGACGGACTCGGAAGCCGCCGCCGCGCCGGCCGGGTCGCACTTAAAGTTCGCCTGGGCTTACGTACCCTTCGAAGCCCGCGCCCCCGTCGGAGCCTAGTGCGGCGTCAGCCCTGCAGATGTCTCCCCGCTCGGAATCGTTCCGCGCTGCGTCGCCGAGCCGTGGGAGTTGAATTGGAGAGTGCCCTGCAGTCGCTGCTAGCAACGAAAACTCCTCCCTCGTGTCTCCCGTCCGACCCTCTCCATCACGCAGTGGAACGTCAGGAAAAGAAAAAAAACTGAGGAAAAAGTATTGAAATAATTGATACCTTTTCCGTGGGAATATTTCTCTCGGAGTCATCTTCATCGCGCCGTGTTCTCCCTTCTTCTTTAGCCCGCTTGTGTAGCAGGACCCGACGGGTTTTGACCGGAAAGTGTTCCTCAAAAAGTGCGGAGTTTCCCATAAAGAGCGTTTTCGTTCTTCGTGAACCGTCTCCAGCTGAAGAGTGGCTTACTGTTTCAGCGACGCGGCTGGATATATAACACAGGAAATCAATCACAGAAAGGAATTCTTCCGATCTTCAACAATAGTTGGTGCCAAGTTTAAACGCAATTGAAGATTTTTTTGGTTCTAGAGAGAAAAAAAGTGATCTTGGAAAGTGTCGGCCTCTTCTTTCTTTAATAGTGTTATAATATTTTCCTGTTCGATCGTGCAATAGCATTACGACACACATTTTGCGAAAGAACGTCAAGGGTTTGAATAAAAAGTGCCGGGTCTCCTGGATATGTTTTAAATGAAGAAAGGAAAGTCGATCGTCGCGATGGAGAAAATGGATTTGTTTTGCGTCGCCCTGCTAGCTTCATGCCTCATCTCAGGTATGCAAAAGTACCTAAGTTAGTACATTTTCGTCCCCGTTGACGTATTGTATTTTCCATATGTTCAAGTATTTCTCTGACCCCATTGTCTTACGGTACGCGGTGGTATTTAAAGTAGTTGACCGACAATTATAGTCACTGACGACGTTAATGAAGGGATAGGAATGATATACGGAGTAAAACCAGGCATGGGCATTAAACGAAAGGTGACTTGGATACCACTGAATAAATTCCCATCCGACGGTCACTGCTGAACTTGAAGTGCGCTCCACGCAATATCCAAACTGTTATCGGGGGGACTGTCAAAAATCTCATCCGCCGCCGAAATTTGAACCCAACCCCACGGGGTTTTTGTTCTTTCGTTACGTATTTTAAGAGATTCCAGTGTGTTAGTTATATGCTTGCGTACTTTTAGAGATTTCGCTTGTTCAATATCGATCGTCGCGTTCTACCCTCACGACCAATACTTTCGTGAAAATATTTCGGTGCTCTGGGGTGTATTACGTAATTACTAATAAGGTCATCTCTGGAATCGCTATCCGGTGTTCATATGCGCAGTTACGGGTTTCCAGTTATGAGCGTAATCCGCCAGGGATGTCGAGTGACTTTAAGAAACTTTTCAATAATTTGCGATGATAGTAAGTTTTCTGCGCTTTCGAAAAGGTTTGGCGTACTTTTTGGAGCTGCTTATGGATAAAATAATCCGTAATAAATAGGTAGTTTCTTCTGGAATTTTGATACTACGGCTTCATAATTTCCATTACAGTCAAACAGGATTTATTTCGGGCGTGTAGAAATTTCATAAAAAGATAATTAATATTTTGAGAATCCTCTTGATTCTTTATGACGATTACTAGAAGCGAAATTTTTCTGTCGCCTATTTCGATTATTTTCGAATGATTGTCACCTTTGTTAACCCACTTGTAGTTTTTTTTAACCTTGTGCGTCATCGTCATGTTTTTAAAGACCGGAATTTTTTTTAATCGTTGAGAATTTAGTATTATTAATTTCCTATGAGTGCGGTAGGCCTCATGATAGGTACAGCATCACGCGTAGCGATAACCTAGGGGAATGGATGTTGGGTTAAGCACTTACTGGAACTCAGCTAACCGATTTGGCTTACTTGATATGGTTAATCCCGAAGAACTATTTAATGGTTTTAGTATATTAGCTGACGGAAACTTGGCCTATGGATAGAATGTGGGCAAGCAACTTTTTTGAGGGATTATTAATTCGCAAATCGAGCACGGGATATGGGGGCGGGGTGTGTCTGAGGGCCGTCCGTCGCCATACTCGTTCGCAGCATCGGAGACCTTATCTTTCAATATCTCGGAAATACAATTAGCTTACGTGCTTCATGGAATTTTAGGTTATCCCATTACATGTATATCTGAACTGAAATAAAAAAGCCAACTCACAAGATTTTTAAGTAATTCCCTTTCGAAGTTGAAGTTTGAGCTAAGTGAAAATATGTAGCAAAATTGATCGTAGAAAAAAAACTTGATATTGATACGTGAATTGCGTTGATTTATAATACTCCAATTGCCGATCAAGACTTTCAGTTGTTCCAACGTACGATATTAAATGCCATTTTTCTGTGAAACTTCAATATTTTTTCAGTAAAATTCGTCACGAATCCACCATTTTCAAATCCTGCGTAAAATACCACCTTAACAACTCACCACTCTCTAACCCACAATCCCTCTTATTTTGTTTAAAAATTTTATTTTCAGTTTTTTTTAAATTATCGTGCTATATTTAAGATGTTATTTATTTATTGATGACAGCCAATGTAAAAGCTTTTGTGCCGTTTTCGTGGTGAAATAAAAAAATAAGTAAACTGAAATTTTTACATTGGCAGAGTGCAAAATTGTGAGAAACCCACCCAATTCTCTCGAAATGCTCATGCACGACGAAATGGCGCTGCATTCATTCGTAGTTCAGTAACGCTAAACTCCGTGCGCAGCTATTTCCCAGACATGATGCGATAGATGTCGCAGAGGAGGTACGCTGCGCCCTCGCATGCCGCTTGACAACCCCGCTCTCCTCTCGTTGGACTGAGTTCGCCCGTCTGTCAATCCCCCTCCCTCCTTGCACTATCTAACTGAATACCTCGGCAAGGCATTTCATTCATAATAGGGGAACTGTGCTTCGGCAATTATCTTTCATTAGTCGACCGTTTTCGTTTGGTGCACTACGAATCGTCTGATTGAACGCAAGCCGTGCATTGGATTTATATTTGTCTGAAAAATTTCACCAAATTTGTTTTCCCGAGGATAAATTCCATTACCAGTTTTAGTTATACGTATTTTTCCAGTACTTTAGGTTAAGAACTTGCAGGAACTCAGCTTGCGGATTTTGCTTACTAGAGATAGCGAATCCCGCTCTCTCAACAACTCACAGCATGTACCTGTCAATCTATTACAAAAAGAAAATGAGGCTCCAACATGTAGTTATTCATTCTGCAACTAAGGATATGTATAGACAACTGCTTGCACACCGGTATGTTTGTACTGGGCACATTATTTGGTTGTAATGTGGAAGGTCAACTTTGCCAGTTTCCTATTCCGGTAACGTTTTATCTTAAGTTCTCCAAGTAGTCTCGTGACACTTACTAGGTATCGGTCATACGAAGAGTAATCTCTGTCACTTACGTATTTTTTCTCAATCTTTGCGAATAAGGTAAGTCGTGCGTTGCTATAAAATTTATCCGCAAATTAGGTGTCAACTTCACTTTTTCATCATGGTTTATCGAGGATATCTTTTTTTCTGTTTCCCGGATGTCAAGGGCTTCTTCTTACCCTGTCGTTTAAGTATATTTAGGGAAGCGTTTTTTTTTCTCGGCATTGACTTCACGCTGCGTGGTATCCGGTCTCGGATTTCCTTTTTGACCTGACGTGATATCTTCGAAGAATTTGCCAAAATGTATCTGACAGGTTACATGGTACTTCTTGGGAAGTGGATATTTCGATTACGTTCTGTTATCGTCCGTCTTGTTGAGTCTGTGTGTGTACGTCAACCACATTTCCACACCCTCTTGATCAGTATTCAGCGGAAAATACTGTATTCACCCCTCAAGTGGGGAAAAAGTGCCGATTTCAACATGGTCTCGTTAGAGATTGTTCCGGCTAACCAAATTCATATGCATCATATCATACTGGCTTTACTTTTCCAGGTTGATTGGTTGGTCAAAATAATTTTTACCCGATAAATATTACGGTACATTTTTCTGACTTAGAGATGCTTCCTTAGTGAGACATATAGTTTGGTAAACTATCTTTCTCTCCAGATGGACCACTCATTCTTTTACTAAAAATTAAGCCCCATCTTGTAGGTATTCATCCCACACTCAAGGATATGTATAGATGACAGCGTGCACCCCGAAGTGCCAGTACTGGGCACGATATTTGGCGATAATGTAGAAGATGAACGTGGTGCTACTTTGCTTGATGAAGGACTCAGTTTTATACAGTGGCTAACTCTTGCGCGGTATTACATCGCTTGCGGGAAAATGAACTAGTACTTTTATTTGTTAAATGACCGATGCACATTATTAAGAACTTTGGCATAAGTACCAATAAATAATTTCCAGTGAAGATTTACCAAGGTTGTGTATTTTTAATTTCACTAAGAACTATATTTATTTATTCTTTTGCCATGAAAACAGCACCTTTTACTACGGGGTTTTTAACTAAAATTTTAAATTTACATGGACATCCATGCTCTGGTCAGGGGCAAGCTACCCAGGCGGGACTCGAACCCTCGGCCTCTTCCGTAGCAGGCAAGGACTTTACCCCGCCGCCACTGAGGCGGGTAATTTTGGATTCTTCTAGTTTCAGTTGTTTTAACCAAGGAGTCACATTTTGGATCGTAAAAGAAATCCTTGAATTTCAATGTGATAATTTGCCTATATGGAGCAAATGGTGTGAATTGGTGAGCCGAAGTTGAGAATAAAAGGTGCTCGAATGCACATTCTTGCAGAGGAAAATATACCTTGCCACGTTTAATGTAACGCGGTATGTGAAAAGAGATGGGTCATAGAATAAAAAAGATGACTGGGAAGTTGAATCCAGGAGTGATGTGGAAGACGTGTTAGTTGTGCTCTTTCAACCGTTTGACCTTTTTGACCGCTGCCCGTGCCCCTTGAACCGCTCACATGCTGCGCTTCAAGGTTCACAGCCACACATTTTTAGTGGTTATATTTTCCTCTAAGAAATTGAGCCCGTTATCTTATTTCGAAAAACTATCTTACTTCAATTTGATGAATTGTGTCTCAGCCCTCTTTATAACATGTTCAGTTGGTGCTCCTTTGGTGCAATGGATTTGAATTTTTACGTTTAGCATGCGCTCCAACTTCTTTTGTGTGACGAAGGTCAGTCATGGCGACCGCTAGGAGGTTGCGTGATCATCTCCATGCGAAGCCGTCTCATCCAATTGGACTTGAGTTCCGTTTATTTAGACCGAGTTGGCCACCATGGCGCCACATATTTGGATAAGACTTATGCAATATTTCTGTTGATTACTGCTATTTTTGAATAACTTATAACCTGGGTTAAGGGCGTAAATATATCCACATTACGAGGGGAGGCCTCTTGGTTCACATATTTGTTTTATATTCACCCCATGATATTTTATATTTAATTAAAATTTTTTTGTTCGTCTCTATACAAAATATATATATTCGTATTATACTATACTATACATTTAGGAGTTGAAGACCTAATGTATAGATCGCGTTAATAACGTGGATGTCATAGGAGGTCTGTTGAAAACCTTAGGAAGAAGACAAGGTAACTTTTTTGGCCTCATCATGATACACGGTGATCTAGTGAAAAAAATCGTTGACAGCTAATTTGCGTTTTCTATTTACGCTGACATATCTTTTGGGCGACACTAAAGAAATTTATTTGAATGCTGAGCTTAATCTACAAGTTATATCATGTCCATGGTTTTATAATTTACGAGCGTTTCAGAATCCATTTCAGGCCTGTGTCACACTATTTCATTTTTATTTGAAAAAATGAAACAGTGTGACGCTGTTTCAAAAAAAATGTCTTGCCAATTTTTCAAGTTTTTTTTTACTTTGAGGTAGTGACACTAATGTTTGTGGCTCGCCCCAAAGTAATTAATCACCGTGATTTGCCTCTACAAATGTAAGATATGGGAGCCAGTCCCATATCCATGGCCACTTGCGATTTATGCACAAAGTTATGCAGAATCTAATCGCTTAACTTCGATTTACCATGTGAGGGTAGCCACGGACTTCAACAGGATTTGACCCCGGGACTCTCCGTTTTGTGACCTAATCTTCTATCATTGGCGTTTGCATTCTGTGATACGTTTTTTCCTTTACACATCGATGAATTACTGCTATTAGCAAGGCAATGTTGGCGTTAACGTGAAGTGATGTTGAGCTTTTTTTCAACATTCATGTATCATCATGTGTGCAGAAAATACGTTAGAAGAAACGGGTGTAATGAATCAATTACTTTCTGATCAGCCTTAATTATATTTGCATTGGTACCTAATTGGGCACGTATTTAGTTGTTAAAGACGGAAATGCCAGTATGTGTGGAGATGAATGAAAATTTAACTTTCATCGGTGGGCATAAAAACATGGAAATATACTGGTGAACAGAAAATTTTATGCGTTTAATATAGGGATAATGAGGTGGCCAAAAGATTACAAACCCATGCGTTTGTTGGTTGCATATCTAGAGAAAGCAAACAACGGTACAACGGCTGAGTTTCACGTTCTACCCTTGCCTGTACACTAAAGAGTTTTCAGAGGATGAAATTTATTCAGCATGTGCATTTTTTTAGGTGCTACGAAATTGACACACTCATTTTATTTTGCTGAAATGAATTAATTTTCATTTGTGGAGTTGAGTTCTCACCAGGAGTACATAAATTTATTCTATCACAAAAGTAATTAGGTCACAGAAGCTGTTTGTATTTAGCATCCACAAACATACAGAAACTTCACACGCGGTCTGCACTTCTGGGAGTGCAATTTATTATTTATAAGGCACGTGAAAACTGAGTAGTTGCACGGACTCGTGAAAGAACAAGTTTTCATTCATGGTGAACACTGCTTTGGACTCCATATAGTTCGAGAGAAAATGAGATTTTGACCCTTTTACATTTCAAATGTTATTCTCTATTTCTTTTGCTTATCAACCAGCTGGGCACAACGAGAATCATATCTATTGGCCGTAATATATAACAATGTCGGGTCAGAACTTCTTAAAAGTGTCCATTTCAAGATTATTAAGAGTGGATAGAGAGTGATTCCCGTGCTGTATCAACTTTTACCAATAGATTTTTTACGTTCCATACTGATCCTCGCTGAACCCAGTTCATCTTGGTGGCCATCTGTGTCTCATTAGGGACCCAATTTCTAGTAGTGTGCCTCAAATGAGGTCACGAGCCCAAGCCTTTGCCCATTTGTGTCATTTATGAAGGTTGATTAACGCGGGGAAGATTACTCGGGATTATTGAGAGGAATCCGGCGTTTAAATTGGCATTCTCTTTTAGATGAGGCATAAAGAGAAAGCAATTCAACGTGGAGGATGGACGGTTCACCTGACTATTTTGGTGCTTTCCACATTGCACAAAAGGGAGAATGAAATAATAACTAAAAGAATATTGATCCGCTACGAATTCCAAATGGCAAATTAAATACACTTGAAATATATTCTCACAGCTGGAAATTTTAATATAAAATTAAGGAAACAGTTTATGAAAACTTACGTATGGAGAATACTTTCCAACGAAAGTGAGACATGGAAAATGACAGCAGTAGAAGTATCAAAGGGTAGAGACCTTTGAAATGCGGTGCAATAGAATAATGAAGATCAAATGCATTCACCGAGTTAGCAATGAGGAAGTCCCAAGAAGAGAAGCTTCAACGAATACTTGATAAGAAGGCGGAAATTAATTGGGTACAAAACTACGGAAAAAATAATTGGGAAGGCGGAACCATATAGGCAATATCTTGAGACATGATGTCCAGATGAACGCACTCGTTGAGGGACGAGTAAATGGCAAGAACGGAAATGGAAGACCTCTAACAAATTAAATGGAACGTGTAAAGAAGGATATGAAAGAGAAGAAATACGTGAATGAGAAAAATTAGCTGATAGGAGGACTGAGTGGAGAACTGTGTCAAATGAATCTTAGGATTAATGACCGGTGATGATTATGAAATAATACGCTTATTCCTGAAAAATTTAGTTCTGAAAAGTGTGTATTTTACAATGCTCATGTACATGCATAAGTACAGAGGGCGGTTTAAGGTCTTTTGTTTTGTGGAAGCAATTCAATACTTTTCGTGATCTCTTGATGGTATCAATTACTTTTTAAACATAGTTGGTTATGGAGAAACAAAAATTCCATTGGAGAGTAGAGCTACCTTAAGGATTACGATCTTTACTATATTTCGAGAAATTATGAGGGGGTGCTGGCGGCCGCCCTCTCCCTCTTTCACTCTTTCCTGACAGTGCGGGCCAGCTCAGTTACCCCAAATTATGTTAATGTTTTATAATTTTTTATTTTGTCCCTGCGATATTTTTATATTCGAGCTCAACCAATTTGCCTTTATTTAGGCGATGAATGAATTTTTTTGCATTAATTTTTTTTTTTAACTTTTTATTGCTTTAACAGTTTTTATTGCTGGGGTAACCGAGTTGGAGTGACAGCTGTTGGAGCGAAGAAAAAAACTTGTTTGTTGTATGAGTGCAGGAATAAAAGTCGAATGCAATAAATTTTACTATATTATAGCTTCAATAACGCCAATGTTCTACATGATGGCACCTTTTGTACTTGTTTATTCATAACATGGTAGTCAATGTATAGTTGCAATAGCAAAATATGAAAGATTCCTACAATTTCGCACAAAATCAATGTAAAAACCTAAATTTAGTCTACAGTGCATTCATAAATTATAAAAAACAAGAAATTATATGAAAAATAAAAGAGGTGTTGAATTTGGAAGGCTAAAATAAAACGTATAATTTATGAATTATGAATGGGGTACCTGAGATACCCCACACAATCGTTCGTGTAAGATTTTTTAGTCACAGTCACGGAAGGATTCAGCCGCATAGCCCAACTGTTAAGCTCGACTAGTTCAATCTTTCCCGAAAATCTATTTATTTTCGAGAACGATTAATAAGCGCAAAATATCTTTTCGCAATAGTAAAACGTCATTTGGTGTACTTGATTGATTCGTTATTGATTCCGGTAAGACAAATTTTAACGCTATGATTTAATTATTGGATAATCCCGTAGTTATGTAACTGTATCAATCACCCAGTCATTCAAGTACAGGACTTAGCCTTCTAGTAGCTTAATTACTGCTGGTGGCGGCGGGGTAACGACCTCGCCTGCCAAACAGGAGGCCGTGGGTTCGAGTCCCGCCTTATTGAATTTCCCCGGTCCAGGGCATGGTTGTTCGTGAGCGTATAATTGTTAAACTTTTTGAATACCCCGATGTAAAATGGCTCAATTTGAGTTGCATTCGGTGGTTTGCGAATAAAATGAAATAAATAAAAGTAAAACTAAATTTGTTTCCTAGCAGCAGTTTTGGACGGATTGCGCGGCTTTCCATATTATTTTCCTGACTCCAAAGATAGTGCCTTGTTGCGAATAGAAAGAGTTTGGTTGGAAAGAAAGCAAACAAGTAAATACATTGGTAAAATACAAGATTAAGATAACAGAAGAAAACACAATCACACTCGCTCTCAAGCGTAGCCGATTTGTCTCGGAAACAAATTTCCACGTAGGTCTCGCGCACATTCAGGATTGTGAAGATTCTTTTTACGCCAGATGCTACAACTACGATGGCGCCTACAAGATGTAGATTTGATTTTGAACCCAGGCCCTGGGTGTGCGAATCTGCCACTTAAGTCCCTTTGCGTTCCATTCGCTCTCCGTGCCATTTAATCATCTTATCAAATTATCCCGCGGGAATATCCTCGCAGCTGTGTCATTTTCCAAGCTTCCTACGGCCCACTACATCATTTCTCCTTCCTCATCACTCCCATAATCCCCAAATCCTCCCACCCCTTTCCCGCTCTGCACAATCTCCAAGAATTCTTTCCGTGTTGTTCGAAAATGCGCTGGATTTGCTACATTCATCTTGAGTTTCCCGCTGAGTTCATGTCTGCGCGCTTTGTTGGAGGACTTTCCCAAAATTCGCATAGCTGATGATTCTATTGCGATGCCAGGAATGATTTTCGTGCAATTTTATCTTAACCAGGATACTGAGATATTTTATATGTTACCGGACTCCCAACCTGATTTTGCCCATTTTACTAGGACACAATTTAATTGGAGGGAGGTTTAGAATAAGTTAAATGCGTAATGGTGGCAACAGTAGAGATAGGAAGAAGAAGTAGAACCTAAATAAGGTAAATGAAAACAGGGATATCAAGTATGTTATTCTGTGCGATATGGTGGAAATACCGAATGCTTTTAAATAAATCATTGGAGAATATTTTCATCTGATTTAAAGAGCATGACGCGTTCGTAGCTTTACTCAATATTATCAAGTGAACGATGTTCTTTATCGTTGTGTTCACTGTTAAAAGCCTTTGTAATGAAAGGAAACAAATCGTTCGCTAATGATATTTCTAGAAAAAATTAAACCTTCTTTAACCCCTAGCGCTGTAATAACGAGTCTAGCTCATCGTGAAGTTGCGATGCCAAACCGAGTAAAGACGAGTGTAACTCGTCATCGGATTTTCATAATTTTAGAACTATTTCAAGGAGAAATATAATTAATTTGAAAGCTTAACAAATGTTAAAACATTCATAGTATACATGAATAATACATATTTCATGAAACATGATGCATTGAAAGTATTAAAATGATTTTATTCGAGAAGCGATAGCTTTGTTCTCCATGTTTAATAATAACATTTTATTTCACGGTTCTGCGTATGGCAAGAACCACACAAAAATTAAATAGAGAATAGGAGCACGATATTCGGAAAATAAATCGAAGTGGAAGTGGTTAAACAGAAATGGATGACTAGGGATTCCATTTCTAGAAGAATAGATCCGAGATTCTGCATGTTAAGCTTTTTTTTTCTTTTTTCTGCATCAAAAATTGTGAAATGTGCTGTGAAATCTAGTTGTATTTTACTTTTGTTGTACTAGTTTAAATTCCATGCAATGTTTCTCACTTACGGTGGCCTGACCATGTTTATAGCGGGGAACTCCTCACCCTCGGAAGAATTTTATGTCTATGCCACTCATCGTAAATCAATCCATAGCGCAAGTCCAGTCCAGTCCCTTGACATTATCACTACGCTCTAGTTATCATCCGCATTCAAAATCATATCAATATCAAGGTAGTAAACAGTGTAAATTTGCCGTATGTGTTTGGTATTTCTGCTGCTTAGCAAATATATTGCCTTCTCTACGTTTTTAATATATGCATAATATAAGACCATATCGTAGGTACAAGGCCAGCTTTTTTTCGTGAAATTATCAGTGCCACAATTATCGTCCTTAAGGATATTTAGTAGATATTTCTACATAGAATCCGCCAATATTTGGACATGACTGCTTTCAGGTAACGCATTTGTGATTCCTTGTAATATATTAAAGGAGCCGCCTCAAACTCCACTTTCCTTTGCACTGTTGTCATCAACTCCGAGGATGTCAGGAAAGTATACAGTATTCACTATACGACGCGATCTAGCATATACTACCCCGAGGTAATCCCGACTAGAGCTCTACTTAAATATTTGAGGGAAAAACCTAAAATCGTTTATCAATGGCTAGATTTGCTTTCTCCGCCGCGCCGTCACGAAATCGTGCGTGGATGGAAGGCGTCACCCGGCGTTACACTTGTTTTGGGGAGTGATGCACTCGTGGAGTGTGACCTGTCACCTCGTTGCCAACACACGCCTGAGAATGTCCTCTTCAAAGCGACATCGCTTGTCAACGGTATGCATCTCCCTGCTTGAATTAAGCGAAAAACAGTCGAGGGTGAACCCTTACGTCTCCGTCTCCACTACCCTTTTCCTCCTGTCTCATCTCTCGTTTTCTTCACCTCGCAGGGGTCACGATTCTCGGCCATTCACTCTAATCGTGAGCAAATAGAGTTACATTTAAATTTCGGTGACTGTGAAAAAAGTTATCAGCATAGAGATATGTATGAACATTTTCACATGATGGAGAAGAAATTACTCCTTGAAATACTGCACTACACGTCTAACTGCAGGTGTTAAATAGCTTTTAAATTATGTTTTATTCATTTTAGCATCTGATTCACTGCTGACATAAGTGATGACTTTAATTTTACCTTTCCTTAGATATATTGCCAGTTTCGATTGCCAGTTTTTATTATAGGGTAGGAGATGAGAAAGAAAAATATAAGGAATAAATAACATAATAAGAGGAAGAAAACGCGGTAACTTTATTCACTCTTTTCCCCTCTCGTTTATTTTTTCATTCTTATGCGTTTAAAATATAATATTTTTAGGTCATTTAATGGAGACGTGGTTGAAAAAAGATAATTTTAAACAAGAAAAAGGGCTACGTCAAGGTATTCTCGAGTTACAGTAAGGGGAAAACAATAGTTGGTTGGATGTGAAAATTTACCATCGTATAATACGCTATACACTTCATTTACACGAATAACAATTGATTCGATTACATAAAAATAAGACGCACATTTTCTATGCGTTTGGTATGAGCTACTGTCGAGCAGTATTCACTGAATGCACGATAATGAACTACGTGACTGATAAGGTTATTAGCAATGCAAATATGAACTCTCACGGAGCTTCGGTAATGCAAATGATGAACATATTGTAGGTTTAGGATAGGCTATGTCTAATGCAACTTTTAAGCTAATCATTATTACCTTTAGGTTGCCGTAAACGAACGTTGGCACGAATGCCTCTTGATATCGTTCAACATAAAACTGACATATTTAAGGATTTATTAAAGAAAGTATTATTATCAGCGATAATCTATACATATAATCAATTTTTTCTGTCTAAAACGGTGAGACAAATTCAATATTTTTAGTAAATCCAAGAAAACCTCGGAGGCCGATGACTCCTGCGTTGGAAATGCCCCTGGCCACGTATCCACTCTAAATAAATATATGTAGAAATTCTGTCCAACAAAGAAATAAGTTTTTTCTCATCCTGTTTTGCTAAGTAACTTATTTAAGAAATAAAATTTGACGATTACCCGGCGAATGATGTGGGTAAACTCTTCTCGGGATTCCCACTGGATTAAATTCTCCATTTCAGCCAATGTTTCGAGTTCCGAATCGGAGCTCATCCTCAGCGCTGCATTAATTGCGCTTTTTGGAAATAAAACGACATTCAGCAGCCGTGAGGATGA
The DNA here is from genome assembly GCF_921293095.1 of Ischnura elegans. NCBI lineage: Eukaryota > Metazoa > Arthropoda > Insecta > Odonata > Coenagrionidae > Ischnura > Ischnura elegans. The sequence continues at coordinate 34,045,878 of NC_060249.1, forward strand.
GCCCCAAGTTGGAGGTCGAAACTTTGGCTGAAATGGAGGTTGTATACATATAACCTGTTAGGAATCCCGATAATATTTTGCCCAACTTATTTCAGGATTTATAAAAGAACGCATTATTTTCAACGATAATATAATCACATACTTAAATTTTTCTCAGCGAAAGGGTTAGTCAAAATTCAGTATTTTTAGTAAACCCTGAAAGAATTTCGTGGAGTCTGTGTTGGAGATGTCCCTGGTCACGTGCCCATTATCCACTCCTAAGAAAGAAACAAAAAAATGAAATTCTTTACAAAAAAAAATTCCGCTTGTTTCCTGTTTTGCCAAGTTTTCCTTGTTCCCTCCAAATTAGCAAACGCGTAGGTGTGATGTGTTATTTCGTGAATTGGGGGCGAGAGTTTTTCAATGGCGTGTTCCGAGAGCGGTCGCGGAGAGTGAGGAGAGGGAGTGTATATAGAGGGAAAAAATAGTAGAGGTTGCCACCCTCCCAAATTAACCTCTTCCTGCCTCAATCCTCCTACGGGAGGATCCTCTCGGAGCAGTAGGGGAGAGAACGCGGAGCTGAAAGAGGGGGACGTTGGACGGGATACGTGCTGGACCAGAGGAGGAGGGGAAATGTTGTAGAGGGGGAAGGGCCGAGTGAGGGTCCCAGCAAAGCACCACCACTTCTTCATTCGATCCCCAAGTGCCCACGCACCAACTTCATCTCTCTCCACCCTCCTACCCTTCCCTTCCCCTCTCGCACCCCCTTGACGAGTTATTTCACAGCATCGTGATTGACGCCAGTAATCACGCTTCACGACTTGTACATCGTGACGCGGACTGTCCGGGCGTGCTCGACCGCCTTGGCTCTTATTTTGTGAGAGCGCGATGTGTGTAGTGACCGCAGGATCTTTAGTAACGACTCCTACTACGAATACTACAGTAGCAACGACTCTATCGAATGCTTATACGAGGCACCAGCGTGGTGGGTCTTATTGGCAAAAGAAAAAATCGGTAAGATCGAAAATCTAGAGAGAAACATTAGATCAATTTTTAATATTAGACAAGGGTTGGAAAACCGAGAGGTTTACTCGATCAGTAACGTGATGGCCGTAAAAGACATGGTAAAATACATATCAACAAAATATTTCGAAAGATTGGCAACCAGCGACAACGAATCCATTAAAGCTTTGACTAGTATAAAATATGCTTATAAGGACGGATTCCGCAGACTGGAGGACAATTTAAATATATGACGAAAATACGTTTTCAAATATGAAGAATGCAAGGGCGTGAGACAATGTCAAGGAGCAAAAGAAGCCAGAAGACTTCAGACTCCGCTAAACCACGACTACACGGCGTCAGTGTCGACTCCGTTTCCCGCAAATGGTCCTCCGCAGCTCAGCGTGTTTGTTTTTTTACGAAGAATATGTTGTTTTTCTGGTGCGTTGGTTGGGTAAGGGATTCTCGAGATCCGTCTTATGTCTATAATTTTGTGGTAGCCATCGTTTGATGATGCCGGATTTAGACTTATAATTTTTCCCCGTCATTATAGTGATAAACTTACGGGCCTTATCTCCGCGTCAATTTTTGGGTGGCTCCAACGTTTCACTGCTGATGCTGGTCGCTTTACCAAGGAATCTGAACCAAAAATTGACGCGGTGACATACCCCGTGCTTTTTTATTAATTTACGTGTAAATTAAAAGTACTTTCTTTTCAGTCGCATTCTAGGCTACTTTATTTTCATAAAAATAGTTTTATGGGATGCATACATTCATGACTTGACGAGAAATCATATGGAGTCATAGGTCTAATCTCACCTCAAAAATGGCGCATCATAATCGTTATTGCTCTTGATGCTGATGATGAAACTACCTCTGACTATGAGCCAATTCATTGAAGCCTTAAGGCTAGTGAGCATTTATTTGTTATTTATTTGAAAATCGTAATATCGGCTATAATGAAATGCCTGAACTCCTAGAATCGTAGAGCTGCTGCCAAACAATCTAAATTTTACGTTGTAGTAAATTTACTCTAATGATTTGTACATTTCATGTTTATTGCCTATATTTTGTATAGTGAAGGTGATTACTTGGTATTCAGGCCTTGGAGACTGTGGTAATGATGGTAAATAGTTGCTTTAAAGTAGATAACACAGGCCAACAATGAAAAAACTTTTTTACTGAAAATACCTTATTCTTATGTTTTTAGAGTTGCTGAATCCAAATATGAGGGTTTTAAATTTGTATCACCCACCATTTATTCACATTTTACGGTTAAATTTATGAAATCAAGCAATATTTTTAGAATTTAACAGCTTTTTATAGTTATAATAAAATTGAAAAAGTAGGTCTAATGAACGAAGATAATAGGAATTACTGGAGGTACTTCACCGAGAAGTTCCGCAAGCGATTCATCGCAGAAAAAGCTACACAAGAACCTTCAAGGAAAAAAGGAAAAGAATATGTAGACCTATTCCAGTTGACAAGTGAACACTGTATTATCACGCTGTAGTAAATACAAACAATTTCATCACGATGTAGTGAACAGTAAATACAAACAATTTTAAGATGTAACACAGTGTTTTATCGATTTCCCTGTATACCGTATAGGGGTATTAGACTAAATATTAAATACAAATCGCTTGGAATCTATGGGTGATACAGAAAAACTAAGGCCAGGTTTGGATTCGCCACAGCAAAATCTGTAAAGATCAGGTATTAAACTAAAAAAAGTTTTCAAAACAAAATTTTTTTGTTGGCCTGTGTAATCCACCGCGAATTTCCAAGGTGTTCTTTGGCTCTTGCTCTTTGTTATAAAGGAGGGTTCCTAGTTTCACGGCCCAAAGAAGATTACATATTGACCTAAACTCCAGGAAATATTTTAACATGAACATTTTGCCGCTTCTTTTGCAGAAGGAGATAAATGATAAGGGAACATTATTTTGCCGCGTACTAGTTTTGTAATTTATTATCCTAATTTATTTTAAAATGCTTGTCAACTGATCTGTTTTCATTTTCCCTCTGAGAGCCTAATAATCTCGGGTGTATAAGTATTAATTTTATCTGAGGGATAGAAGGAATGTAATCGAGATAAGAAGAAAAAAAAATGATTACATATTGGTGAGAGTGCTGAAAATCGTCTGCAAATTTTAAAAAAATTGTCTTAAGCACTTGAAGTGACTGTGGATTACTTCTAATAGTGGACAATACCAATGGAAAACATATTAACGAATTTTCAAAGATAGTTCGGGGCATTTCTTTTTTGTGAGTTTGGCAATGAAGTAATTAATGCATCATAATGAGAATTTGCTCTTTGTTACAAATACAATTTGCTAGGAGATGGTCGGTATGAATTATTTCATATTATGAAATATCACACATTATCCTCTTCCAGAAATAAGGGTTTTACAACGACAAGACCGTGGACTACTTTAAAACAACCATCTGCCATCATTACCACAATCTTCAAAGCCTGAATATTAAGTCTCAACATTGCTTTACAAAATATATGTATTAAATATGGTAAATACGAACCAATAAGAGCAAAGCAACCCCAAAGAGAACTTTAGATTATTTGGCAGCAGCTTAACAATAGAGCTCGAATCTATATCAAAACAATGTCATTAGGAGTTTAAACCTTTAATCTACTAATTTCCGATAAGTTTTAGCGGTACCCTGGTTGTTTTTTTAAATATATTATGTGACATAACAAATTTTATTTTATTATTTTTCATTGTAATAACGAAGTATTAAAGCAATTATCTCCTATATCTTATTTCGTGGGAAGTGCTTTTGCGGTAGCATTCGACTGAAAGCATTAGTATACGTGGCGTTGGACACATTGATAATTGGCTTGTAGTTGAGGTTCTGTACGGTATCGAGAAGAGTGAATGTTACGAGTGCATCTTTGAATGTCATAGCGCGTATGACAACCCAACTCGCGATTTTGAGGGCTCTCAGGCTTCAACAATCTTCAACCCAGTGGATGAGTCTAGCACGTTCACCTGGTAATGACGGATTCCAAGCAATGACGTTTTTGCTTCACGGCTCAGGTGGTGGCTTTTAGTGGATTCGATGCCACCGCTGCTTTTGCGGAAGGAGATATCTAGAGATAAATTATAAGGTAACATTATTTTGCCGCGCACAACCATTGTGTAATTTATTATCTTACTTGATTTTGAAGTGCTTTTCAACTGATCTATACTCATTTTCCCCCGGTGAGCCTAGCAATCTCGGGTGTATAAGTGTTAAATTTATCTGAGGGATAGAAAGAATAAAAATTATTTGGGAGTACCTTCGCCTAAGAAAATATGGCCAATATGAGAAGCGGATGCAGTGATGGGCACCATTTCTTTGTAAAGCACAATGTCAAGCTTCCTTACCCTAATCGATGGCTGTGCAATATTCCTTCCTTCCTGCGGTAGTGTAACAGTTCGTTCTTCTTTGACTGATTGTAGGCTTCGTTTTCTCAGAATTAAATAATATTTCCATGATTTCGAGAGTGAATCAAATATGAAGATGATGGTAGTGCATTATTTTAACGTATTCCTCAAAATATTTTAATATCTTAGCATTTTTTTTCATTAATGGCTTTATTTCTCCAAAAAATTTTATTTTCATGATTAATTAAGCTTCGAAAATAATACCTATTTCCCAACTTTGCTTTCTCAAGTCACTCTTTGTGCTATTTTTTCAGGGCGGACCTATTGGTAATGGAATTTTATATCCTGAGATAAATCAGTTAATCATTTTTTAAGATTCGAGTTAGCGACATTAGCAATAATTAAAATTAAAAATTGCCCTTTGTATCACTTAAATTCTAATAAATAAAAAATTGCTAAAATTGTGGTCAAATGAATATTACGAAGTCCTTAAGGCTTATAAAGCACTTATTCACTGATTTCGCCACTTTTTGGGATGATGAATTGAAACAGCTGCTCAAATAATCCTATTTTAGGAATCCGCTTTGAGCGTGGATCAAAGGCTACGTACAGATAAAAATATAAGAAGGTGTTTTTATTGGAATAGAGTGAGATTATTTCGTCGTTTGTTTTTTCAATTTTATTTTATTATTTTTAGCTAAAATCTTTTCCTTTTTGTTGGAACTGGTAGCATGAATTTAAAGAATTATCTGTTCTTGGTCTAGTGGTAAAACTGAGGTAACTGAAGCCCAACTTGAGAAATACATTTTAATGGATATAAGTGGTGGAATGAAAGGTTTTAGCTCCTCATTACATTTTTTTGTTAAAGATTCGGGCTATATTTTTAAGCTGTTGCCAAACAATCTAAATTTGACGACGTAGTGTATATACTCCTTTTGGTCCGTATGTACCATATTTAATGCATATAATTTTTAAAGTGATGGTGAGACATAGTATTCAGGCTTTGGAGACTGTGTTAATCGTAGCAGATTGTTGTTTTAAAGTAGTCCATGGGCTTGGCATTATTCACCCCTTGTTTTTGGAGGAGGATATCATGTGTCATTTCATCATATGAAATCATTCTTATCGACCAACTCACAGCCAATTGTATTTTACTCACATATTTCTGGCTCTAATCTGGCTGGGGAACTAATAATTTGAAAATATCTGAGGTGATTGGGGTTCATGAAATAGTTAATCATGCCTGTGATGGATTAGATTTTACCTAAAGTAGTTCAAAGTAATTGATAATTTAACGTTTGTTTCATTATGGGAAGGGCGATTATGTTGCTATTTTTTAATTCGTCATTAAAACGCTATTACCGATGGAAATATGATGCATGAAAATCCAGGCTTGGAACGCATTCAATTTAGGAATAGATCACGGAGAAAATGTTTCCTTCTGTTTATACGCATTGCAGTATAACAATAAGTAAAATAATTTTTATGCTAGTGCTGAACATGGTGCCACGTATTTGCTGATCGATTTCCAAAGTCATAAACTCCGAAATCGTTTGCCCCTCCACAAGGAAAAGAAAGCAAATTTATAAAGCCACATTGGTTAAAGTGATTAAACTAAAGCTGGATTGGAGTTCATGGAGAGTGAGAGAGGTTTCATCTTATCGATTTATGGCTGTCTGGTTTGATATTTTCCTTTTTCATATTCTCGTATTTTACTTCCTTCTCTAGTTTCATTGTACCGGGTGTTTCAAAAATAGTAACGGGGTTTTTCACTCTTTCTAATATTATTACACTAAACCTTTAGCTATATACACTACCATGCGTAGAGAAACAAGTGCAAATTAAGCAGTTGAACCTTCACACGTTCAATGTGTGCACCACTCGTCACACGGATCGCGTCAAGACGATATGCGAGTTCCTCCCACGCGTTGATTAAAGTGTCTCTCGGGTAATTGTTGCAACAGCTGCTTCAATCCATTTTCTTAATTCCGAAAGATCAGCCGGTAGTGGAGGCATAGTTGTTATTATCACCTGGGAAATCACAACTGATCTTAACACGGAACGCACGTTGCACAGTAATTACAGATTCAATCTTTGAAAACTGTATAAAAGCTTTCTGTTCACTAGTCGCCATATTTGCGACTAGCGCTGACTAACGGATGGCGGCAGAAGCATTGGGTACACACGTGTTTCTTTCAAGCAAACAATTTTTTTTGACATGCTCTTTGATTTATCATTTATGGTTGTAGGTCAAGTTCAATATTATAAAGCGTTCACAGTCCGATATTGATTCTGAAACACCCGGTATAAATGAAATCCAATACAATCTAGCATAGCGCTAGCTAATCTTTTACTTGTGTAAACAGCACATGATTTTCCAAGGTCGATGTGGAATTTTTGCTGCGTAGAGTGAGCATAACAAACGACTAGTCATTTTTCAATTCTGTCGTATTCTCTCAACCGTGAGTTTTTTGATGAACACCTTCCTGAATTTTATTAGGATGCTGGGAATGAATGAGGAAAGGCTTGGTAGTGTAAATGCTCGGTTCAACTATTTGACGCAGGTACTCTAGGCATAAAATATGTCTTTGCATCGTTGCTTTAACTAAGTCCGTTTGTTCACCATTCACGAAGCTTGGCAGGAATTAGAGAGAGATACAATTCAGAACTACTTTAACTTGAGAAAAAGGTTAGAGTTAGGCTTAGTTCACGTGTAAGAAATAAAACAAATTTGTTTGACTTTATCCTTTCTATAAGGAATCAAGCACTTTTACTTTTGGGATTCCAAATAAATTCCTTTATTTTAACTCGTATATATAATTCACATATTTTCGCTTCGTAATTAAATATCTTGACCATGGATAGCATCGTACTTTTATAAACTGTGACCGAATGGATAAAAGGCCTCTATATCTGTTATGGCATAAATTGCATAATACATTAAGGTCAGGAAAATGAAATCTATATAATTGCAAATAATTATTTTATTAGCGTGATAAGAATGATTGAGATCTTTAGTTTTGCTCGCTCTCAAATTTCTCAATTTTTACTCATGGCAAGAGATCATTAAATTTCTCGCGTCATATCTTAAGCTTCACTGTGCTTTCTTACCACATGCTATCTGAAATCCTTTCCTCATTCTTTTTTGCTGGTATTTGACCCTGGCTGTTCTCTGTGGCTTTGACCTCTCCCTGAGCCTCCTAATAAGCTAAAAGCGTATCTTATTTTGTCACAGGGGACCATTTCCTTTGTCCGTGATCCTCCTGCAATGGAGTCATTTCGCCCTTGTATTCTTTATGCTTTCTCTAATTGCCAAGGGGATGTGGTTGTTTTATTTATTTGGGGAAAACAATGAGCTAGTTTAAATAAACTTTAGGCCTTTTCGATATGAGAATAGCCAAGGGTGAATTGTCGCTCGAAGCAATTTTAAATGTCTTTTTGTACCCAATTAGTGCGTTCCTTCATCCTGATAAACTGTGTTGGAAATTGCCGATTTTACTTTTTGTGTTCATTACCAGCTGTGGAAAATCTTCTGTAATAAAAACTTACTGCAATTTAAATGGCTACATTATTATTATTTGAAGTGATTAATCTTGAATTAGTGGATTGGCCCGTTGATCTTGAGGTTTTCATTTCAAATGACATTAATCTTCTGGACGCTTAGTAAATGGAAAATACTCGTTTGATTCTTTCTACTTTTAAAGTGCCTCACATAGAAATAGTATTCGTACTTTAAAAAGGAAGGCGCTGGGGAAAATATGATCAAATATCCAATATTTGGTCATATTGAAAAAAATTTAATCATATGTTGCAGTTAATAGAAGAGTTGCATATTACGATAGTAATAACTATCAATGTCTTCTTGTAGCAATAATTCACTGTAGAAAATGGAAAAGAGATATTCTTTTTCCACACTAACCTCTGTGTACGATTCAAGGGTCGCGAGAGATTGGTGTTACTTATCGTATAGTGAACTGGGTCTGGTTGGTTAATACCTTTACGTGAAGTAGCGATGCTTCGACGTCGTTTTTCCTATATTTTCATTAAAAAATTGGTATCATAATACTTATTTTTTCTTATTGATCAAGGAGTTCATTCTCTTTTATTTCTACTATGCATGGAAATTGTATATGCGTGTGGATCTATGTCTATCAACAGCAAGTAAACTATTAATCCATATAAGTCCCAAATCATTGTGGATATGTCTTTGTACCTTTACTACCTTTTCTAAATGCCTAAAAGAATTGTTCGCCTGTTAGGTCCTTTTTTTTGGTCGATTTGTTTTGCTGTAAGCCCATGATCAATGACCTTATTAATGACATTATTCAATACCCATTCTCCGTGCCGAAGTAGGAGGGATAGCCACGGAAACAGAATTTTTTCTCGATGATATTCGTATCGGTAATTAACCTGAGCTTTGTTGCAAACGAACAAAAGTAATATTAGTTTGTAAAGTGTGATATGGCGCTGATTTTCTCGATTAGATAACAAGGTCTTTGAGAAAGAGGGTGGTTGGGGAAGTTAAGAATAGCATTGAGTTGGAGGATGGGTGGCAATTGTGATTCAATCATTCTTATGTTCAAAGGGTGAATGATTTGGGACAAGGTCACTTCTTCAATGATGTAACGATCCTCTGCTTATTGACCCTGTGATTTCGAATGTGCACTGTTCATGATTTTAATGTATCTACTTCCGATATTCTAATGAGGTCTTTATTACTCGTTTAAGTTTCTTGACCCTGGGCATGAACCTTCTCATAGGTCATGACTCCCTTGGTTGTTATTGTTCAAGGTCTCAGCTACGGTTGGAGAGACATTGAAAATCGAGACTGTTCCAGTATTAATATGGCTTTTTATTTTGAACTACTTCCACGCACTACTATCGCCGCAAAAAAGGTAGAACGCTGAACGGTCGTCTTCTTCATCTCCTTACGGGAAAAATATTTGATTGGGGCACTTCATTGTATTTTTTTTAGAGATAACAGCATCTTCGCATTACAAATAGCTTTTAAAACAGTCAAATGTTACCCATTCCTTGGTTTTTTAAATGGCCGAAAGGTATAAGATTTCAATTTCCGAGGTGTAGAAAAGAAAATGAATATTACAGTTACGTATGCTAAATGTAAAAAATATTTCTAAACTTTTCATGTACGGAAATGTTTATACTGTTTCTCTTACTTAAAATAAAGCAAAGAGACGAAAATCACCCCGCAGCAATGCACTCAAGCTAATCGACGATAGTAGTCTATTTATAGGTGTATTATTATGAAAAATTAATTTTTAATGACATTATAGGCATCATTAAGCCGTCTAAGACATTATGATAACACAATGTATACCAGAAATCCCACGGTTGTATGTTGAAAAGAATTATTTCGTGTTGCAGTCAGAAAAATCATGGCGTCCATGATGAGACGTTGAGAATCATTTTTCCCATCTGGCTAGAGTCAGAAAATTCACCTGATGCACATTTTTATCTATGCTGATCCAAATAAGAACTAAGTTTGGGCAGTTTTGAAGTCCGCTGTAGATAATTCGACGAATTTTCAAGGATTTGAGCTCTTTGATCGATTATGGGCGTAATTAACTGAAATCACGAATAGATTTTAGTACGGGAAGGACGATTCAAAATGTGCCAAACGCAGTAAGACAACAAATAACGCTGTGCTTATTAATGCGAGTTCAGGAATATAGCTAATAAAAGGTACGTCAACAGTCTAAGCTATGAGTCATATTAACTGGAATATCTGGTCGTTGATTGTAATGATGGAGGACGCACCATAATCTAGCTAATGCGGAATATTAACAATTGCTGGCACCAGGTTTTGTGTTATCCTATCTCTGCCATTAGAACCGACTCCGGATGATGAGAATTAGTTTCTGCAATGCTCTAGTTTGTGTTAATTGAAAATTTCAACATGAAGACTCAGCAAAAAAGTAAATCGAAAGAGATAATGGGATCAGCACGGGATGGCAACGAGAGGGAAAATGTAAATCATCGCGAGATACGTCTAATTACGGGGACGGTTTATGATCAGGCGCAAATCCAGCTTATTATATTTTTATTCCGCGCCGCGTGCTTTATCGCCTCGCAAACACAATTAAACGCGCACGGGAGGAGACTATCCATCGCCGTGCATACATATATATGTATGAATGAATATATATCCCAGGGTCTGGCTTGAACGCGCGCTAGCTACAGCCGACGCTGGATTTGCTCTAAACGCTTGCGCAATCACGGAAGCGAGGCCGGATGAAATGAGGGATTTAATGGATTCAATTTCACACCGAGAATCGTGCAGTCAATCTTCCTCCCTCTCCGTTCCGTTCTGTCTGGATTATCTTTCTGTCACCCCTTCTCCCTTCCTCATCGCTTTTCTTTCTTTGATTTTTCCTAGGGGACTGCACAGAGGAGACTCAATACCGTCCCTCAAGGCCGTTTGACACGGGGCACGTACTTGCACAATCTGACGTGTGTACGAAGGCGCAGTCAAAATTGCGTCGTGTAAAGCGGTGAATTGCTAGAACACATGCGAGAATGCGTTGACGTGAGATGGAAAAATAGCCCCTGTTCTAATTTCGTTCACGCATTTGCGCAATTCCACGCCATTTTAGAAATCAATGCAGTTCTAACCTGAGCAATTCCGTGCCCCGTGTAAAACGGCCTTTAAGGCCGCTGTACACGGTAAATGATCATGCGAATGAAATAATTCGCCGTATATAGCGGAAAATTCGCGAATGAACCGACATGCGCATGATCATTCAGTGAAAATTAAAACTACGTTCTATTTTGCTCGCATGATCCTGTGAATAATCACGAGATCATTCAGTATAAACATTCGAATGGTCATTCACCGTGTATAGCAGCCTTTATAGGGCTGTTATCTGTTTCCACCTCGGTCACAACGGTTACTTTAATTATATAATAATTTCATCGCTTTTCAAAAATGTCCACGGCGCGGTTATGAGTGCAATGCGAGACACTTTTTCCAATATTTTTCGGTATTATATTTGTAATTTCGAGGAAAACTCATTGAAAAGTAATCATTTTATGCATCACATCATCATGTATATACATTTCAGTTGAAACCCCTAATTAAACCTTATTTCACCGTGAAACTCGGGTAAATTTGTCCGTCAGGGACGCGACTTGTGTAAACCCATTTAAATGCGCGGTGAGTGACAACACGTTTAGAGGCGGACTTGATTATCGTCTTTCGCAATATTCGTAGATTTTTCATTCCCTGACTTATTGCGAATGCAAAGATTGAGATGTTTCGGAGTAGCGGAGTCGTGTCATGTGGGTGCAGCTTCTTACCTCGGCAGAAGTATGGAAAAATCATTCTTGGCTTTAAAGTTACTCCATGCAATAAACACTCATTTTCTTCACGATTATAACATTTTTACAATCACCATAGGGATATTGATTTTTTTTCCAAAATTACACGCTATAGCTATTATTATAGATGCTTTCTACTGCTTAATTAATATAGTCTTTTACGAATAAGCTCGTTTTTCCCACATCCACGGTCTGAATTTCCCTTCAAAAATATCAGTATGACATGTTACCTTTCAATATTATACATGCTATTTTCTTCCTCCCCTTCTTCACTTACCTATCGTAGCTTTGGATTCGCGCGACGGTTGAGTCTACATCTATATGGAAATGCGGTGACTTGTGAAGTAGTAGCAAACAAAAAGGGAAATAAAGATGTGTAAGCAACCAAGTCGGATCGAGCCCGATGAGTAATTAAATATCCCACTGAAGCTTTGGATGGACTGAATTTCCGTGGATATTTCTCTCTGCAATAATGAACAATAAATTGATGGTGATAAATGGACATAAAGAGTATTTAATCCTTAGTGGTGATCTAACGACCCTTCTTCTAATGGATCCATGTTAACTTGACTGACCTAGTTGATTGCTGACCTCGCAAATTATTTTAGCAATGTTAGCTGAAATGGAGAATGTATCAGTGGAGATTTTCTCGCACAACCGATTCATATTTGAACTCACATCTATCCGGAATGGTTTGAGCTAGAACTCTGAAATTAGAGGATTGCATGGGCAATAAGTCTCTGTTAAAGACAATATTGTCACAAAAGCGATAATTGATACTTTATAGTTCGCATTTCGCTAGTTTTTTCTTCTGGAGAAGTCCCTCTGTTCATATGCTTGACCTTCTCCATTCTACACACGCCCACATCTCAAACGCCTCCTGTCTTTCCTCATCCTCCATCGGTTCCCACGTTCCAAAACCATGTAGGACTACACTCCAGATCAGAGTCTTCCCTAGCTTTTCCTTAAAACTAATTCTTCGTTATCTTCTTGTTAGCTCTTTCCCTATTCATGAACGCCACTTTTGATGAAGCAGTTCTATTCCTCATATCATATCTGCAGAGCGTTTTGTTTTTGTATCCCTCTAATTTATGTACTACTCAATAAAATGACCTTTGCTTTCTTTGCTTCGTCATCTCATAGGATCTCTGTTTGATTCTCTTACCACTTTCTATTTCCTTATGTTTTGTCTTTACAAATACTGGAATAACTTCTTCGAAGGTTTTAGTTGGATAAAACTTTTAACGAAGGTGACCCTGTTGGAAAGTTGAACGTAGCTAACCCATGTTGACTAATGCTTCCTCTTTCTGCTTGATGATATTTTCCATGAAAGTTCTTTCGGGTTGCTTCCTCGGTCAGTTTTAGCGAGCGATAACTTATTTTTTTTTTAATTTTCCTTTGTAATTTCATACATATTTTCATGGAGATATATTGGGAAACAAATTCTTTCACTGCTCAGAAATCTTGAAATTCTCTAGAATCATAATATTGTTAAAATTCATCCCGGGACGGCATTATGAAACGCTAGTCATGTAATTCTATGTTTGTATTTATTCTGTTCTAAAATTTATGCATGCTAATTATGTTTCATTACGGTAACTTTGATTTTGTTGTGGCCGATGTTCCACAATTTAGCTACATGAAGTCTGACGGAATTCCAAACAAACCTCTTCAGCACGTCGTTCTCATCTATTTCCATTTTCATTTAATTATTGCTTGCTTCATCCAATCGTACCAAGTTTAGACTTTGAAACTCGAATATGTCGACTACTTTGCGAGGGCTGTACGGTTCAATTCCGCTGGAGCTCTTTTTTTCACATTCTCCTCCCCTACCGCTGTCTCAAGCCATTTTTCTTCCCATCCTCATCCCAACCATCCACCCTATTCCTTATACGCTGTCTTCCGAAGAACTGCCTCTCGCCCGGCCAAATTGGTTAGCCTGATCTTGCACGAGGTGGTTCTCCCCGTGTAGGAAGGAGGGCGCTGACTGGAGAAAGGGCTTCATGAAGAAGGAAGAAGACCCGCTGAGAGAGGAACTGTCTCGGAGACAGTCTAATGACAAATTGGGAATGTGCGGTGCGCACGCAGAGAAGCGGGCAAGTCGTGATGAATCAATTGGAGGCAGCAGGAAGGGGCTTAAAGGATGAACTGAGAAAGAATCCTAATTTTCTCCTCGTTCGTCTCTCTTTCCGGGTATTACCATTTAACGCCATTATCCCGACGGAAAGACAAACGATTGTTACCCCCACCCCCTCCTCCTTTCCAACCCTCTCACCCCCTACTATCCTCCCCCCATATTTCTCTCACTTGAGTTTAAGTTTCCACTCGCGGCAGTTTGGAAAGGCACACACGCATTCTCTGTCGTTGAATGTAACGTTTGGTGGAGCGTTTTATTTATTCGTAAGAAGAGACATTCTTAGCTCTGGGTTGTTTGCGAACCAGGTGTTCACGAAAAAGCGTTCTTCTACAGGCTTTGAGAGAAAAATCCCTATCCACCTCCTAGAGAGACAAGGCCGAATTTGTGTTGGCACAGGCAGCGGTGGTAGTCTCTGCTACCAGTCCCTAGTGATTCGTAGAACTGAGAATTTAATTGAATCAGACGAACATAGATGTTCTCTAAAGGATGGAATTTGCTATTTGACATCATGTTTCATGACCAGGGTGTGGAATTGGGTTTCTAACTGCTGGTTGTGAAATCGAAGGTTTTACCGGCTACTGGTTTAGTTATTGTCTTTTTTTTTTGGAAGAACACTGGGTAGTGCAGCACATAGTGGCTGACGGTTCGTTGGGAGATAGGAACAAGGGAGGCTAAGTCATCAAGTATAAGTTAAAGAGATGTAGTCCGAGAACTGCCTAGGGATACTCCTGATCCTACAGGAGATCAATAAAAATGAGATGCCGGATAGAATTACGCGCTGATTTCTATCACTAAGGAAGCGAGGGATGAGGCTGAAACATTTACTGTGGATAGTAAACGTTTGACTGTGTTTATGGAGGAGGAGGCTATGGTTGAGGCAATCAAAAAATTTTGAGAAGAAATATAGTTTCAAATTGTGCTTTCTTGGATATTGAATCAGCAGCATGGTGCTGGGAAACTGATAAATTGGTTCCGGGGATAAAGTCGAAATGATTGGTGGATAAAAAAGGGGATGTGAAATATTAATTTCATATGATGAAATTCGTACGAAATTGTGCTATATATAATTAATAGTGTTGAATTCCTAAAGCAATTACAGCATTTTAGCCTCTTCTTTTATCAAAAAAATTATGAGCCAACTGGTAGTGAATTTATACCTACTATTTTGACAAATCTGCGGGTAAGCAATCCACGTTCCAATCTCGAGAATTCTCCCGTCATTTATGTTTAGAAATAGAATTTCAGTTTCCGAGAAATATTCCCCAACTAATGTGTTAGTATGACGGCAGAAGTGTTTGGATAGGAAGATTTTAAATGAAAACGAAGCCAACGTCAGACGTCTTTGAAAACGGAGGGTTATATGATTATTAGTTTCTTGAATTCTGCGAATTTTATCTTAAGCTTGAACCTCTCAAATTGTATTTTTATTCATCGTAAATTCTAAAGAACTTATTCGGAGAGGTAAAAAATTAAAAAGTGGAGGAATTTGGAAAATGTTTGCATGACTTGAAATGTAATGGATTAAGAATATTAGAAGAATATCAAGGTGTTTACACGAAGGTATTACTGGTGCTGCTTTTATGGCTGAGGTTATATCTCAACGCCGAGTTACGTAATGAAAGTTTATGACATGCAAAGTAAACTTCTCGCTCACCTCGTCTTATGCATCCATTTGGTGTAAACCAAAATTACCCTTATCTTGAAATATACACAAGTTGACGTGGTCGAGTGGATTTATCTCTGCGGTTCATTTTATGCTGTATTTTGTTGGTAAATTCAGGGCTGCCTTTAGATAAAAAAGCCATTAGTCTCTCCTTCTTATTCCATGGTAGTTAATTGAACGTTGAAAGGTCATAGAAAATTGCATGCGATGGAGTCATTGAGGTTACCCGCTTCTTACCTTTCCATTTTTTTAATTATTTTTTTCAGCACTTGGACTTCTTATTCTTCATCCGTGCGCCATTCCTATTACATTTCCTCTATATTCAATTATTCTGATCCTGTGGATTGCTTAAGGGTAATTCCATTTGTGACGGAATTACCTTTAGAGAAAATTATGCCGTAGGATATTTCGATAGAATTGTAAAATAAAAAAAAACGTCAAACGTTTAACTGTGCATGATCAAAAACACTTATGAAGGTAATGTTCGTATACAGAAGCAAAATTAATTACCGAAATATTAACTTCTAAATGTGCCCAAAATTAACATGCGACGGAATTACTGACAGGTCAACCTCCCAAGTGTAATGATTTCAAATATTTTCAAAACACTGTGAATCTAAGTTTAATTTGAAAACTTATTTTAAGGCTCTGAATAATGTTTCATATACTGATTATATAAAATTCAATCATTTAGCTGTTGATTTATCAAAGTAAAACATTTCCAGCCTAAATTTTCATTTGAGAGAAAAAGTTTAAATTTTCAAGGAATTGCCCTTAAAATAAATTTTAAGTAATTGCTTTCGTATTAAGTGTTTATTTTCATTTTGTTAGCCCCGCATGCGCAAGTAGTTTGTGTACTTTCGTATTTTTTGCCCTCTGATGCAATACCAAATGGGGATGTTAAGTCTCTAAATGAGCTATGAATGAGAATATAATTTTTCGAATTGCGTGTTGTGTAACAAGTTTTTTATTTTATTAAAATTGGTAAGTAGTCAGTGCATAGGGCGTGAGCTCCTCGGAGGGAGGAATGGCACGTTATTAGTACATGGTTGAATCTTCTTCTCCCGTACCCCATAGTTTCACTTTCGGTTGAGTCTGACGCGTCTTTTGTGTCGTTTTCTCATTATCAAATTCTGCAAGTGCGCTCAGCGCCAACTATAGTCTGTTCACTTTATGTCTGCGGGTGAGCTTTCCTTAGAGCCCGGACACCCTCGGATGCCTTCGCTGATATGGGAGGGGTAGTACCGAGAGAGAGAGGAGGAGCGAACATAATGTTGCCAAATGTACATGTGAGAAGCCAAGTGATAGAAGTTATTTTTTTTCTAATCAGAGTTAGGTAGGTACAGGATTTGGTAAAAGATTTACATAAAAACTTGTTAGCCAAGGGAAACGAGTGAGTCTCTGCTCTGTGCTGACATCGAGTGAAAAATCATATGCACTACTAAATATCAAGTTGATCTCGTTTGCTTTCTTTACATGATTTCTGTTCCGAAGTCTGTTTAGACAAAGAAATCACATGTACCCCTTGGATTCTCACCTCGTCATATATAATATATGTTATATATATAACCTCGACTGGCTTTATCGAAAAAATCTGTGTGGATTTGACATAACTGCGATTTGAGTTTTTCTTGGTGAACAATATATTATAATAGGGTAGTTTCCTTCAGCAAAGAAAACGAAAGGCTTTGATAGCCATTCGTTACCCACCATTAGTGTATTCATAATATACATTTTTTTGGTTTTAGAAATCCTAGTTTAGACGAAGTGGTCAAGTTTAACCTCATTTGAAAAAGGCCATATTGGCTCACATGCGATGCCACTCCACGTGACGTCACAGGGACCTAGTTTCTACACTAGTAGATAAGAGTTTCACATCGTCTGAGATTCCCAATGCATGCATGAGGCACAGAGCTCAGGGAAACACCTCTTAATAAATCATCTATTAAAATTGCCTATGGTCTGAAAGTTTCCTTCTTTTGATATGGCATTAATAATCCTTATTTAAGCCAAGCGCTACCTGCTAGCAGGGTACTCTGCTACCTACTAGTAGCCTGAATCGCAGCGGCGAACATATCCTCGCCCCAAGGTCACCTCAAATGTCGACAGCGAGAACCAGAATGACGTCACACGGGCTTTTCCCAGCATTCATACTTATCGGTCGCGTTTTCGCGCGCTTGAAAACTTTCACTTTTCATCAAATCGCGAAAAATAGATATCGTCATTTAAAAATCTAAAAGCGTGAAATGCGTTCTCCAGGAGCAATAGTCTTTCGATTTAGGTAATAAAAAAACAATGGGAAACCACCCTTTTCTCTTCGGGCTATGTGTATGCATTAATATATAACCCGAGATATGCCATCATATTTTTATTTAATGTATATTTATTAAGCCATGAATTAATATATAACCCGAGATATGCCAACATATTTTTCTTTAATGTATATTTATTAAGCCATGAAATCCATGTTCCACAAAATGGACTCGCAAATCATACAGATGAGTACAGTCACAGCCCAAGTCACGGTGGCAAGTACTCCTTCCTTTAACGTGAGAGCGTGCAGGGAGTGAAACGTGAGGCTTGACAAAGCGACGTGCCCCCAGCTCGCTCGACCACGCTGTCGGGGTGGGTGTATGCTGTTGGTGCGACACCCCTTCGTCATGTCCACCCACCCTTTCGTGGTCCCTTATCCACTTTCCTCCCATCCCTTCCTATCGTCCTACCCCTGCCGAGTCTTTCAAACCCTAACCCATCTCTCATTCCCCATCCCAACCCTATTAAGGCGGACCAATCTCTAATATCTCCCCTTCCGCCCCAGAATGCAACTCTGTAGCATCCCTCCCTTTGTTAAGCGCACGTTAAGTCTGGCCCTTCACCCCTCTCTTCTCTGAAAGCCGCGCTGTAGTGGACCAGGGGTCTCCTTTCTGGCCGGAATTACTGCCACGGTGGACCGACCCCTTCCCCGGAACCGAACCCTTAATGAATTACTAACTGCGCGTCACGTATGTTTACTTCCCTCATACCTTGTTCCCCTGTAAATGCTCCATGATAACTTTCAACCAGCGCAATATAAGCTTTTGTCAGGTGATTTTTGTCTCTTCTACTACTCGGAGCGGGTCATTGCAGTTTCATACAGCCACTACTAACTTTTTACTCGGAGCTACTGCTCATGGGAGAGGAATACTAGGGATTGGAGCTGTGCGCCACTGACAACGACAAGTTTTCCAGCTCGAGCGTGCTCAAAGTAATATCGTGAATCTCCGAAAATTTCAGTACCCCGGGACTAGTCAGGGTAATAACCTAAAAGAGTCACCCGCGGACCATCTTGTCCGTTGTAGTCCACAAATTTCCGTAGAGAGGGATGACGCCTCGGTAGTTTAAGCGGCTATATCACTCGACCATGGGATCCAGGTTCGAGTTCCGGTCAAGGCGAATCATTTTTTCTCTGTGGAATTTTCTCACTCAAGTATTCATACTCATTATTTAATCTTTCCTTTGCCCTTCATAGCGATTAGGACTAAAATTTTATCGTCAGGAACCAATTCGTGCAGTAAGGACCATCAGAATGGAATGCTAAGAGCCGACGCGACGCCGCCAAAATTACACCCCGCCGCCATTGAATTCTGCAGCCTGTACGTAGGTCTACGTGGTATATGGTGATTACTTGTTCAGGTATCTGACAGCTCTCTTCATTTAAAGGGACTGATTTTTTTAATTTTATTTTTATTATATATATATTTTTATTTTATATAAATTTAATTGGTTATAATTTTGCTGAGACGGCCAACATTTATCAAGTGGAATTAAAATACCTCGAAAAAATGGTTTTCATAGTAGATATGATGAGGAGAAGAATTTGAGGTTTCTGTATTACCTTTGAAAGATTATGCATCGAATGCGCTCTAAATGCTCAGGGTAAAAGTGACAACAAATTAGCGATCATATTGAAAAAGTTCAACGCCACTTCTGAGCCACTCAGTGACAGGCCTTTAAGTTGGAAGGATAGTAAGCTAAGATAATCATCCTGTTCACGTCCAGTTATCAATGGAGAGGATATCTGCTATGATGATGGATTCCGAGTGAGTAGCAGTAGTTATCCTTTCAATTGAATGATTCTTTTCTGCTGATACTATAGTGGTGATGACAAGAATTGACTTGTGTCGCGCCACCCAAGTGCAGAGAGCGGTGTCTCTTGTTTCCATACTATTCGGATTTTTTAAAGTACATACATAGTTTTACGTGAGGAAAAGAGGTAAATTCAACTTCGTCATAGTAAGGCCGTTTTACGCGGGGCTCGGAATTGCGCAGGTTAGAGCTGCATTAATTACTAAAAAGGCGTGGAATTAGATCGAAACGAAATAGAACGAAATTAGATCAGGGGCTATTTTGCCATCTCACGTCCACGCATTCTCGCATGTGTTCTTGCAATTCACCGCTTTACACGACGCAATTTTGACCGCGCCATCATACACACGTCAGATTGTGCAAGTAAGTGCCCCGTGTAAAACGGCCTATAAAACCCAAAAAGCGTAGATATTTTGTGAATTAAAGCACTATCAATACTTTATTCTGTATCTGGAAACCTAATGTTGTACTCATTTCAATTACAATTTTTCCTATTCTAATCAAATTTAAATGAAATATATATTAAGCCCCATTTATGTTTGGAATAATTTGCAGCTTTAATGTGCATAGAGCGTTGATATTTTCTTCTCGTTAGCTACTTCTTCAGCATTGCGACCGATGTCAGTTCTACTCTAAGCGAGTATTTAGCATTTTTGGAGGGAACTTGTTGGAATGAAATTTGGTTATTTGAAAGAATCCTGCGGCGCGACGTAGTAGTGATGGTAATGGGAGCAAGGCGTTTCCCCTCCTGTTCGTTTCTTTTTAACCTTCGCATCCTTACCCCACAACTCTCTTGCGGATCTAGACCCTGTGCTCCACTTCATCCCCTTCCATGGTTCGTTCCGGATCACGTGATTATTCCGGAAGGCCGGGCACGAGGTGATTATTAACTTTTCGGTGGAATGGAAAATATTCCGTGGAGGGGAAAACCCCTTTTTCGTCAGGTGAGTGTGCCTCTCCGGATTTCCTGGCTAATTAGCCAGCTTTACCGCTTTCTCTTGGAGCAACAGCTATCCAAGTCTGCTCCTCCGGAAGCCGCAGGTAATTCGTGCACGATCCCTAAACAGTTAGTTGATTGTCGAGTGCGGCGAGGTATTTTTAGAATTACGCACGGCGAAGTAATTAGCGTTCCGTGGTAAAATAACTGACTCGGTTCATTACAAGGTCTTCTCACCGTAATATTCTTGGTAGGTAATAGACCACTTCTATGCCGTTGCGACGTGATGTCTTTATTGCGGATTTTATTTAATATACGACATGTTTTCCTTTTATCCTAATTCCAACGGGTTCTCAAGAGACGAGTGGCATATTGCACCGTTTAAAAATAGATTTAATGTTGCTAATAATTCGTAAGTATTTACTTCAGATAGTGAAAAATAATTTTTTGGGCTTTTGAGATGGGATGGTGAATATGGTATCAAATCCGCTAGGAAGATTAATTTTCATTTAATTGCCATTTTTCTCTTATGCTTTTTGCTAATAAAAATAATAAGGAAAGTGATAAATTTAGTGCTTCGATAAAAATTTCTCTCATTTACCTCATTACCTGTACTACGCTTCTAACATTACTTCTTTGAATATTTCAAATCATTTAAAAAAAAATGATTACAATCAATTTGTAAAGTATTGGCGGTAAAATGGTATGATATAAAACTTTTCAAACTGAGGAAGAAATCATTTTATGTGAGAACATAAATATAATTTGTAAAAATCGCCATTCCCATGAGATGGCATTAATATATTAGAATATAAAGTAACCTACTTCCCTCTCTCCTTGCTCTTGCCATTTTTGACCTAATTACTTACCTTTTTTCAAGGCTGTGTAGCTTTGACATGAGTTCTCGTATCACCCGCCGAAAGACATCAGGGTAAATTGTTGATTGAGTGTTTGAAGCTACCTTGTTATTACCTCTCGTTTATGTGACCTCCTCTATAACGTTTATTTTCCAAAGTGCCCTGAAAAGTCAACGTTATTTATTTTCGCTGATGTTGCAACACCCTTTTTTATTAGTAACCGTTGTCAACTATTCAATATCTAGGAGCAGTACTACCAATAACCTCGAAATATTGACGTTGGTGAGGGCGTATTCGTTTAAATTATGGTGATGTAAATATTTTAATATCATTTTGCGACTCTCCCTAAAACTCCCACAACTCCTGAAGGTGGCCCTGTTCCAAAA
Source organism: Ischnura elegans (assembly GCF_921293095.1). Classification (NCBI taxonomy): domain Eukaryota; kingdom Metazoa; phylum Arthropoda; class Insecta; order Odonata; family Coenagrionidae; genus Ischnura; species Ischnura elegans. The sequence continues at coordinate 34,067,685 of NC_060249.1, forward strand.
GGTGCCCATTGAAATGAAGCGTCTTTGCATTTACTAAGAAAACGTGGACCCCGTTGTAGTATAAATACCCTTGAAGCGAATATAATCCATAAATAGAATGTTTAAATAAAGGTATACAGAATTTCCTCTTATGACACTTACCATGTGTCAGTGATGACTGAAAACCGTAAGCAGAACTAAGCTAAGACCGATCGCATCAATATAATAGGGTAGTTTCCTTCATCAAAGGAAACGAAAGACTTTGATTGCGATTCGTTACCCACCAGTAGTGTATTCATAATATACTCATTATTTGGTTTTAGAAATCTCAGTTTAGACGAATACTAATGGTCAATTTTAACCTTATTTGAAAAAGGCCAGATTGATGCCACGTGCATGTCACGTGGAGTCACATCCCATGCGATGCCACTCCACGTGACATCACAGGGACCTAGATGCTATACGGGTAGTCAGGAGTTTTACATCGTCTGAGATTACCAATGCATGCATGTGGCACAGAGCTCAAGGAATCATCTATGAATAATCACTTATTAAAATTGAATATGGTCAGAAAGATTCCTTCGTTCAATAGGCGCCGTGGCGCTCATAGCCTCGAACTAAGGTGGCCTCACACGGCGATAGCCGGATCCAAAATAACGTCACACGGGCTTTTCCCAGCATTCATACTTAGCGCTTGAAAATTTTCACTTTTCATTTAATCGCGAAAAATAGATATCGTCATTTAAAAATCTAAAAGCGTGAAATACGTACTCCAGGAGTAGTAATCTTTCGATTTAGGCAATAAAAAAGAAATAGGGAACCACTGTATTTGACTGACTTTCTTTAGACACCGCGTCTTGCGAATCGAGGAAATGCCTACGTATCTTAACACTATCATAGTTTTCTTGTACTTGAAAATGGTAATCTCCTTTATTTTTATCTTCTGCTTCCATATCTCTTCATACCCGACGAGTCTGCCGAATTTACCCATGGACAAATATGCAGTCCATTCAGATGATGTACGATTGCCCAAATTATTAGTACCTAAGTATCTGCAGCCATTTGCATCTGAAGAAAACTTGTCTCTTTACTCTTGGAATTCGCAGCGCCCTATTTTTTTCGCCGTAAGTTGTAAATTCTTGCGTTTGCATAGAAGTATTCTGTTTCCACTGAAAGCATATTATCGAAAGGTCGCTTTTGACATTATCTAAATACAACTCTCCAATTTTTAGTCAGCATACTCTCCAGAAATCTTGTAACGTATAAAGTGTGTGTGGGTGGATTTTTGGTCTTTAGGTGAATTGATTCATTCTTTTTTATTTGTCGTGAAATTCCTATTTCCCTTATTTGTTGCTCTTAAAGTTTTCGTTTTCTCTAATTTTCTTTTTTCTGTTCCTCTAAACGTGTTATCATTTCATCAATTGTATATTCTTATCAAATTATCTTATCAAAAATTCTTATCAAATGCGTTGAAAAATGTGGTATCTACCAAGATATCCACGTTGTATTCGCCTGAGTAATAGAGTGTTTACGAGTGAATTTAAATTGATTCAGTGGATTCAACCCCGGGTCATTAGCTATTCGTCTACTCGCATACGAATCCCAGCTTCGTGCTTTACTTGTATCCACATGAATGGGTAGTTTATTGCTCTCTAATTACCCATAATATCAGCCATATAGTACGTACGCTACGCTCCCATCGCAGTATCCTAAAGTAAATTTCTCTGCTAATAGTGCTGCCTTTTTGAAGAAAATGGGAAGAGGCTTTCGGAACAAAACATGTATTTTTTTCTCGATCGTCGGTGAGGTGCTACTTTTCGGTGGATATCCTATATTTCTGGATCCACGGACCATATCGCCCAGGAAGAACTCCTACGCCGCGCCGCCGCCCGGCCAGCTCCCTCGGTGGCTCGTCTGCTCTGCCCTGGGGCGGGCCGCGGGGGAAATTGAGGTGCTTCCTTCCTGTTGTCGGACGCCGCTCCTCCATCCTTTTCACGGAGCGGGAGAGGACGACGGGTTTGCCTCAGAGGGCGTATCGGGTGTCGGAACGCTCTCTCTCTCCCTTCCCTTTGTGCGGGTCCTCTCTGCCGCATTACCAGAACACACTGAGGCGAGCCATTAGGCGGAAAATTTCCCATGACCGCAGAAACCTTGTCGGTCGATTGTGACGCCTTGTTTACAAGATGGTGCCATTCTCACCTGAGGGACATTTTATTACTGTATATATATTCTTCGGGTTATATATTCTTATTCAACTTAATCGGCGAACTGAATAAAATACAAAGGAAGGTTGCGTATTTCGTTAAAAAATGCTACTGGCGTACATTCAGCGTTACCTAGATGTTCAGAGAATTAGGCTGGGAGCCGCTGGGGACTCAGAAGCTGCGCACTAAGCTTAGATTGCTTGAACAATTGAGAATGGATATCTTTAAGAGTAGCACGGAGAACAAAATATTATAACCCCGCTGGTCCTACAGGAGCAATAAATTAAGAGAGATGTTTTGCCGAACGGATAGATATGGGAATTCGTTTTCCCCCGAAGTATGGTTGGAACTATGGTATGGAAAAATGGACTTAAAGAAATGCTAACCGTGATATCCTTAGAGCACTTCCTTTTTATTTGTAAACGGCTGGTGGTCCAACACCCCCTGCCACATGCCTTTTAGGCGGCTTGCGGGGTATTATGTAGATGTAGATATTTATGATAGTTTCAAGTGACTACTCAGCTTGAAATTATGACTACTCATATCTCATTCCATAATAATCTTTCACAATTTTTTTCTTTTTCCCATTTTTAGATCCTCCCTCAAACAACGTGAGTAACGTGAACCGTGTCTTTAGGATCATCCAAGTTTCCTGTAGTGTGAAAGGAAAATGCAATACTTCAAAAAATAATATTACATTCAAATGGCGTTCTTCTTCATGGCTGACGAATATAAGCAACTTTCTATTGTTTACCCGCCAGCATATTTTATTCTACATAAAAAAACACTGTTCTCTCACTAAATGTAACCAATGACCTTGACGTATTGCATATAATTATTTTGTCCATTATCTATTTCCTTGAACTACGAAGATTTTAATTATGCAAAGACAAATAAGTTATTACTGGAAACTTTCGCATGTATAAGTAACACTATAATTGACAAATTATTAAATTTATCGTTCGATAGTTTGAAATATTTAAATTTGAAATGATTTAAATGTAAATTGATTTAAAGTTAACTATCGAGAGTATAAAATTGATGCATGAAGACAAATATTGACATTTGTCTACAGCTGTAAAAAAGTAACGGCATGAATATTTTTCATTGATAACTTTGCGTTGCGAATTTTTGGGCAAATTAAGTCTGAGGAATTTGTCATTGTAATGGTGAATTCGCCGAAAATTTAAAAAGAAAAATCTGCAGGAGAACAATAACAGTTACAAAATCACTTACCTACCGCGGTCAATAAGTAATGGCATGAATATTTCTTCATTGCTTCCTTATGGTGTTGCATTTCTGGCACCTTCTGATCTGGGGATCGCATTACTGCGATAAGATATTATACCGAACCAAAAAAAATCTGCCGGAGAACATTAGCATGTACGAAATGATGAGATTAATATTCGATACCTCCACTGCATAAACGCTCAACAGTCGCCCAACGAATCAAATCCGCACATCTAGCACTATAAGGGATACATAGAAGGGCGGATTTAATTCTGTGGGCGATTATTGAGCGTTTATGCAGTGGAGGTATCGCATTATTATAAGAACTTGGGCATTGGTCCTTCTGTTGTGTGGCAATACTTCTCGAACAATATTTCCTTTATGCATATTATTCATACTTGATCTGATTTTGAGTGATTGATCAGGTTTCATTGCATTTTATGGCCGTCATGAATTTGCTATTTCAATTTTCTTTTTTCGAGCGGGAGCAAAATGTCCTCAGGGTTTCCCCCGGCAGTGATAATTTCCCCGAACAAGCGCATAAATCCAGTTTTTCATGTCCGTGAACGTGACTGAACGTGACCCTTCGAACCTTTCCTCCCGAGCGGATAACGGGAACCTCTCTCGCGACACGACGCGCCGCACGCATTTCACGGCACGTATCAGATCCGGCAAGGGCAGGCCGTGCTTCCTGTCTTTCCCGTGCTGTGCTGTGCAATTTTGTCCCCCGACCCCTTGGAATGGGCGTGGCGTGAGACAAATGCGCGCCCTGCTAACACTCCAGACCCGCCCAACCTGTCGGCGCATTGTTTGAAGATAGGCTCGTGGTCATGGCTGCACGATAAGGTGGTGGAAGAAAAGAACGAAAAAAATGAAAACAAATGAGAATAAGAAGAATCGAAGGATATGAAAAGAAGGGAGTGGTGAAAGAAAAAAAATCGCCCGTTTTTTGTTTTTTTTTTTGAATTTTTTTCCCCTTAAGTCACGCGCTTCCTTAACCAATGAGCACCCGTCATTCCGGAGGGGATATAACGGTTTCGTGTCCGTGTGCCGGGGTGGTGGGGGGGGTTACACAATTTAAACCACTTTGCATCTCTTCGTGGTCGCTCCCTGGGCGGGCAAATAACTCCATAGGTCACGTGAGGCTCTTTTTATCGGATCGGAAATATCTGGCTGATCTTGGTGGGGGACTGAGGTTTCCATAAGGAACTAATTTGAGGGAGAGGTTCGCTGGCTGCGCGGTCAGGTTTTCCCTAATCCCTGCTCTGGAGAGAAAAAATATCAAAATGTTCTGTCGAGAGTAGTCCCCCTTCGCTTCATAAATAAAGATATGTGACGCAGCGACGAATTAATTAATGCGATTGCGTCGAAACGTCGCGCATTATCTTTCGCTAATTAGGGGTCTCTCTCATCTATCCATTCTTCCTGTTGAATGTTTCTTATTTAACAGGTAGCTGAGGCAATTATTCCATCATAAAGCTAACTCTCAGTGAAGAGAGCTTTACAATTTTGATTAAGAGCATGATAGGCATAATAATATCTTGATAACTCAGGAAAACTTACTTTTGGAGTGAATTTTTTACTGGATACGGTCATTGGCCCTAAATAAGAACTAACCAAATGAACTAGCGGCCTAGAGCGAAATTTTCTAAATTTGCGTGGAGCGGTGTTACCTGTCAAGCTTCCAAAATATCCCTACGATCTTGGTTTTGGTCTTTTAAAGAAGAATGTCGATTGCTTAGTTCTAACAACACGTATCTCAAATTCGGCCGGTTTGAGATAGGTATCTTTAACAAAGTGTAATAACATTAAAAAATAAAACACAAGCAAATAACAGCCATTTATGTGCAAATGAATGCTTTATTTTCAGTTTTATGAACTTTTGGTTTTTAATTTCAGTGTGCAAGTAAAAGAAATTAATCCTTTTTTCCTCTCCTGAAAAATTGCTATTTTTGTTACAACTTAGCCATCGATATGTTAATTTAACAGATATGTTAAGCCAATAGGCTAAAGAAACATTTATATTGACATCAGTTCAAGGAGAATTTCCGAATTCATAAAATTAAAGCTTTATAAAACATTCTCCGACTGGTTGGGTAATCTCTGTGACTAAACAGCGTCGTTATCAGAAATTCAAGCGTTGCTCCTTGGAATTGGTCAATAGTTCTCTAAAGTGCAACATTATTTTAATGTAAACAGTTTTCATAATTACTTTAAAGAAAGGGGCGCTATGCACATAGTATGTTCGAGATTTTAGAATTGGGTAAGGTGTAGTGCTATAAACAGTATGTCAACGATTCCGTTTTTCATTAATTCATGTCGTTTTCCGGGATAAATTAGTCCTAAATTGCTGGTAGGTGTCAAAATTGGTCGGTTTTGCTATTAAAGTTGTGGCCAAATCATAGGGTATGCTTTTCATTTTGTATCTCCATTTCAAGAGGCACCTCTATAATCTGTTTAAGTTACGCACAGAAGCATATAAAATCACGGACGTAGTACCTAGGGATACTACACGTAGTTGTGGCAAAGTGCCGGTGACTTTATGGCTAACATTTTTGTGCATTTTGTTATCACTGACTTGAACGGGAGTTTTCTTTCACTGTAAGTTCTTTCATCCTTGTTTGTTGTCTTGAAAAATCAATGCAAACTGTGTCTACTTTATTATTTCGAGGCATAAGATAGTGCTTCAATTTATTTATTCTCGCGTTTAATGCCAAAAACTTGAAATTTTATTTATTTTTTTGATGTTTTGGCTAACATTTTTCTTCATAACGGTTTAGATAGATCCGGGGCACAGGGATGTGTGTAAAAGAGTTTAAGTATTTCACGGAGGTGGTGTCAAATCTTTAAAAGATGAATAATTTAAAGACGGTGGTTTTGGTAAATACCCTACTCATTGAACCTTTCCATGTACCTAATTCAAACCTTTTCCGCTCCACGGCTTCAGAGTGCATTCCAAATGCACTCTGAAGCCATCTTATTAATTTATCTTCATTCAAGGATTTTAATTTATTGTGGTAGGCCCCATCAATATATTAATGTCGTTTTATGCATGCATGAAATCGCCTGAGAGAGTTCAACAAGTTTAAAATACAAAAACTCTGCATTGCTCTGCGTGTGTTTTTCATAGGTTTGAGGACATAAGTTAGCGTTAATTTTAGAGTTTTATAGGGCAACCAATATGTAAGCTATACGATATATGATAGCAAAATATGGTATAAAGTGTTTGCGTGGAATAAACATACGAATTATAGTTTCCTCTCCAAGTATTAAAGATCGGTGTTTCATAAATGTGGAACTTATTTCTGATTGTGATTTTGTTTTTTCATTTCAGGTAAGAAGTTTTCAAGAATTCGGCATTTTACATGAGAGTCTCACTTCTGCTGGAGAATCCAACTATTTCCAGTTCATCAGTCATTTATAAAGGTACAAGTTTGTGATGTTATATGTTTCAAGGTTAAACTTACTAGTAAATTATTAATACAGGCTCATATATGTTACCTGAAGCTCAAGAGAGGGTAATGAATCAGCGAATCTTATCAGAGATGTCGACAGTGTCAAATTCTTGCTTGGTACACCGTAGTTTCCTTACTCGTCATACATGTCGTTCCAGCATACCACATTCTTCAGAATTCTTATCGTGGGAAATTCATGCCCGTATAAATTATTTTTATCTATCTACTTTTGTGGAAAACTAAAATGAACACTGTGATTTTTCATCGGCGTTATTAATTCAGGGCTTAAGTTTATGATCAATCCATCATGATATCATGCAAAAGGCAATGTGGCTAAAATATTGAAGTAAATTTTTCAAAATTTATTTGTATGTTTGGTTCCTCAAATTTTCAAGTAGAACAAGTAAAATCTCTGGACACAATTTTGATGAGGAGATACATATACATACATACATATATGCGGAAATTTTTAAGAATGCTCATATCTGACTCTCAGCCACCAGCATCTGTCTTAATAATCATAATAGGGTTCTAATATATTAGGTGAGATTTAGTGGAACAGCATGATGAATAAATTAAACGAAACTTGCGCAAATTTCCGCGCAATGCGTCGTTTTCAGCACAATGTTTAAACCGATCTGATAATGATGTCATGGGTCGGAACACGTCGTGAATTTTCGCAATAAAAGTGGAGAGTGCAAAAAATTTTATTAATTCAATTCATGATTACAGTTGTTTATATGCTCCTTCCAAATACAAGATAATGCCCGCATGAAAGAAAGTGCGAACTCGTACATCTCATAAATTGTGATCTGTGTGCTTAATAAATTGGTTATTGTTGGTTTTCTGATTTGCATATCCTATTGGCCATGAGAAGAAACACCATGCAGTTCTATTTTACATATGCTGTACAGCTACTCAAAGTGAAAGTATCTGGCTTTTCTTTGTGGAATATATTTCTTGAAAATTTATGGCAGGAGGTAAATCGCAATCCCAGTACCGCCTTAGGTTTTGCTGCTTTCTTTCATTTACCTTACAGTTTTTTTCTTGTCACGAAAGGGTGCATTTCCCCATGAATGTAATTTGCGATGAATTATGCATAAATTAAAAATGTAAAGTGAAGAAAGTGCTTCTCGTTTTACATACAGATAAGTACGTGAAACATGCGTCACTAAAATTTGGTGAGGATACAAGCAGTGAATACAAACCTTTGATGTCCTATTGCAGCGGTTTAGTTTCTTGGCTGTGATTGAAACCGATAAGAAGCAATATTTTCTAATATATATGCATGATTGATCCACTCCAATAATCCACTAGAATATACCCCAGTTCCGAGGAATTCCGTTCCATTCAATCTTTTTACAAACCCTACCCGTTTTTGAGCTGTGCAGCGAATAATGTTTTTTACTTTTTTAAATTTCTGTCCAATTTATTGTAAATAATAATAAATTAATTCATTGTTCTAGGAGTCTTAACTCTTTTAGAACTTAGTATCAACTAACAAGGTATGCGTTTACAATAGACATTAGGGTAATGAAGGAATCTGTAGGAGATATGTATGCAAATTATAGTACATAAGGAAAGTGTAACATTAGATCTTAACTGTATCCTCCCTTCTAGGGTATAGAGGGTTCACGAAAACTCCTGCATTTTAGGTTGATGAACGTTTAAAGTGGACTTAAAATAGCTATAAATCTGCTCTCGTTTGTTGTCATTGTTCAGCTACTCCAGCTCGGACCCCCTGCGTGGTTTCATTACCCTCCCAAATTACATTCCTCACTTAAGTTGACTGTCCCGGGCTTAAGTCCGGCCCAGCCACACCCTTTTACCCTCCCTAACCATCATAATAAACCCCCTTCTAAGTAATTACGTTCCATTCAGTCTTGTTTTACAGCCCCAACCCGTTTTTGTGATGTACTGCGGAGAATCTATCATGGAACGGCGCAATGTTTTCAAATATTGGTTTTTGAATTTGATATGGTGTACTTCAAGGAATTTAGCTTGCTATGGTATTTTAAAATGTTATGTAGGCTATATGTATTTGAGGTTTAAACACCCTATTTAAATATGTTCTTAGTTTTTAGGCGATGTCTCAAAATTGAATAGATTCGGATAAGGTGTTCGATTTGCTTTGTCAGCAAATTAGAATGCCTGAGCGCCAAAAATATTTTACTGGTTTCAATTGTGTGGCTTGTAATTAGGATTCCTGGTCAGTACGTACTTTATTTACGTGTTGAGTAATAGTATTGGATACTTACGCAGATTCGGCAGTGGTGAACATTGAAAGTAGTCTGCCACATGTGATCTCCAGCAATGTTGGCGAGAAACCCTCGCTTAATTATACATCATGTGATAATTTGGGTTGTATCGTTCGGTTCCAGGTTTCGAAGGATGGGCTTTTTGTGTCGAATTAGCTCGCTCACCAAATTTTTTCATCACCGATTATTGATATTTGTTACCGATTATGGATTTACATTTTTATAGTAAAGAAATTCATATTTTCCGGTATTTGATCCGTCCCCTGCTTCTCGATTTCTTTGCAGGGGAAAAAACGGCGTTTGTAACCCTTTCGCAGATAAGTTTTTTACGTCATGAGCTTATGCCAAGCGTTTCGCCACCTCTCCATTACTCCTCGGCCTGTTGTATTGGTTGCGTGTGTTTTTTCTTGTGAGAATTTCATTCCCCAAGTAATAAGGTTCCCCCTGTACCAGTAAATGAGGCAAAACTCTGGTGATGTACCAATTAATGAAAAGTACGGGAGTCAACTTTCACGCTTAACTCTTACGAGTGATTGGCTCGAAAGGGAACACTCCCCAGTTACGCGTAGTTGGTTGTTGTTTACACTCTCAACTACAGGTCTTCTCTGATAGAGTAAATAAGCTGGAACTCTAATGATGTAACCGAATCAATGTAAGTGGACGGCAACTTAAACTCTTATATTTGATACCCACGACTAGGGCTCATTCATTTTCACACATACGAACTTTCGCGATCTCATCGTTGTATGCAGCGTTTTCAAATGTGGTATTTATGTCCGATTTCCACCAGAAACCGAGAAAAAATCATAAATATTGCCACGAATACTAATAATCGAGTTCAAATCGCAAAAAAATGATGAAACCACGAAAAGTTTTACCTGGAAATCAAGGAGCCTCTCCTTCCCACACGTGAGAGAATGGATAATTAATCCATTTTAACCTAATTTTTCTTCTAAGTAACAGAAAAAATTTATACATTATCAGCTCTATTCAGGAAAGATTTAAACTACGTAAGTACGTACGTGTTTATATTGCTGTAAAGTTTAATGGCGAAACTGCCACATTTTGTTGTGATTCAGTAGAAAATTTTAACATTTTTAATATGAGAAGTCTTGAAATTTAATTTCACCCAGAAGCAGCCCTGGATTAGATAGGGTTAAAGGAGATTAGTTTTTGTCGTCACTTATCTTTCCCTTTTATCGACCAAATTCTTTTAATAAGTATCGATTTCCGGTCTGAGTGAAGGACGCCATTGTCGCACGCAGTCAGGGTTTCTTTATACTTCCATGTTCAGCACTCCCTTCCCCAGCCGATCAAGTCTGCATTTTCTCCCTCTTTCCTAAGCTACGAATTTCTCCCTAAAATTCCTCCTCGTGTCTGAGCTCCTCGTTTGTTATCCCCCTTCCATTAGGGTGAATTCGCTTCGCCACATTCCTAGCCGTACGAATCAATATATGTTTCCCTTAGAGGTACGTAAGCTGATGTTGAGATCTTGAATACTGTTTCTGTGGAAATATATTCCATTGTGATCAGACTGCTGTGAAGATGAGGAAATTTATGAAACACATTAGATATATTTTTTGAAGCAAATGCGACTGTATTTCTTCTGATACAATACAGTCTAAAATATATTTTAAATGACAGTGACGGCTTCGAGTCGGCAGTAATCTGATACCAGATTCCTAGGAATACTGGATATCAGTTCAACATCTCATTGGTAGTTCTAAGGTTAACCTTATTTAGACTGTAGGTACCTGATTTCCTTCAATACAGCAAAGTTTATTAAGTTGGTTGTTTTCATAAATAAATAACAGGTAATCGATAGCAAAATATATAAAAAACAAAATTTTTGAACATAAGAAGAGGCATTATGGATTAGACAGCGGCGAGTTGCCCAGGTGGCATTTTAAGGAAGATTTGTATGTTGTGGCATAGGGAAAGAGGACCACGGAAGGGATTTTTGAAGCCATGGAGTTGGATAATGAGTGGATTCGGCAGAACAGAGAGCGTTGAGAGATGGAAAGACGAAATTGCGGAGGGTGAAGTAGATGGTTATTTTGTAAGGGGCGAGGAGGAACATGAAAACGGAAAAGAGGGAGAATTTCGTTCGTCCGGAGAGAACCACTAAAGATTCTTCGCAGAAACTTTAGATCAGATAATATACGGCTAGAAATCCTGAGGGAGGAAAGAAGAGACACGGGCACAATATCTGAGGGTGCGGATTCGATTTAAAAACTTTTTGCTCATTGCTTTAACAATTTTCTGTATCGTAATATCTTCAAAAGTTCTACATAACCTTTCCCTGCGACATCGTGTTGCATGGTTATTAAATTTTCAATTTCCTCTCTCTAATGATTTTTTAATTAAAAAATACTGCGCGTAACAAAATCCACGTATTTCCCCAAGCAGGTGAATGATGTTTTACTTTACTGCTCTTCCAGTGACTGATTTTTCCGAATAACATTTTTAGTGTGCTCGCTCATGCTATGTGCCGTCGGATTCGCTGCTAATCCCCGTTCCAATTCCCTTCATCGCAAGGCCTGCAAATTTTCTTAATAACCCCTCCCTGCGACTGTAATTCCCCCGCCCCCTTCTTTTGACACGCCGTCCAGTTAGTTGGCCTTCTCTTGCACTCATCCTTCCTTTGATCACATCCCTGAATCAACCCGTCACGTGTCACAACCGATCGCCATTCAGCATTCCCCAATCCTCGCACTCCCGCCTCCCAATTTGTCTCTGATCACTCACTTCCCTCTTCCTCTCGTCCGTGTATCGCTTCGCACGCACCGCACCTTTGACAACCTCTTCTGTTGAGTGCGTGAACCGAGAATGTTCCCTACAGAGTCACTCCAACTCGCCGAATTTATCCCAACAACAACGATTCTGAGAAGTGGGTCATGTTTTCATCTTTAGGTCACCGTTTTCCCTCTCATACTGGCATCTAGTTACTTTTGCATGGTGGAAGCGAGTGCAGTTTGATGTATCAGGAATCCACGGGTCTGCAGGTTTTGGCATGAGCATTCCATCCAAATACTCTTATTGTTATTTTTTGTTTTCGTCGATGTTTTTGGGCACGAATGATTTTTCCGTACATTTTTACTGATTAATCTATTATTTTCTGAGTCTATCTCGTAGATTAGTAATATTTTAAGTGCAGTGGTGCAATTTTTAATAACTGTAGTGAAAAAGCAAATATACTTGATGATCATTATTACTATGGAATCACCATTCAAATGAATAGTACTTAGATAATTTCTTAAAAGTTTTTTTTGGCAATGATTTAAAACGTCTGTCACAGTCAAAATTTATCTGCTATTGTATGTTTGTATATTTTTTGCAATTGTTATTCACTAAATTAACTGTAAAAGCCTGAATTTGAATTAGTTTTTGATTCCCTTCGGATGATTGCGATTTTTGGGATGTCAGGTGGTAGAGTTTGGCGATCAGGTTCTAGTAAATAAAAACAGGGTTTACAAGGCGTATGATTTGCCCAAAAATTTTTGGTATCCTTGCTGAATTGATTAAGTTGCATGGTAATCTAAGATGAACACTTTTTAAGAGAAACAGCCATAAATAATTTTGGCAAATATACTTTGTCCCAACTTTGATTACCTGCTTTGAATTCTTTATCATCATAAACAATGTTAGGGCTCATGAGTACACTTAAGTATTTTCTTGTGATACGACTTAATTTCCCTTTATTTTGACATTTATGTCCTGTGATTTCCCGTGACCTCTGTCATCTAATGATAGGACGCTGTCTGCCTTTCCTTATGTCAAAGTATGAAGCTTTAATGACGTGTAATTAGAGATTATTCTCTAAATATCTTTAATGCGCACGCTGGAATGAGCACTGTTATTAGCTTATCCGGTTGCGTTTATATATATAACCGCATCATTAAAAATTAACTTATCGCCAACTCTAACGCAGATTTGGTATCCAAAACACTGTCTCGAATTAAGCAGTTGGGTATGGTCAGATGAATGATACTTTTTGCAACGAAATGTGTCGTGTGGAGATAATTTTTTGCCATCAGCCAAATACAATGTTATTTCTACGACCATCAGTTTTTGGGTGCGTTTTCTTACCTTAGCGAAAGTATTTACTTTTGAATTATTATTATTTCTCCTTTTTATTTAGTTTGGGTGGATTTTAAGTTCTTTCAGAAAGATAACGTTTATCTACCCTGCTAGCGTAATTATGAGGAGCCTAGTATTCTTTCATTTCTATTCCTTAGCCCTCGTAATAAAGTTCGGTCATCGCAGCGTATACCACATCCCTTCGTCAAACAAAGTGAATGACTGCGGCGGCTTATCGCCCTCGCCAGGAGCTTACGGAAGTTTTAATGGGCACTGTAATTTTCGAAAGTGTATCAAAAGTCGAGAGGTTCCAAATTGCTTTGCCTTCGGAAGAAGTCCATGAGACATTTTCTCTTTACCCTTTACTGAAACATACTGAAGTCTTTATAAATATTATCTCTGAACATTTTTTTCAAGCCGTCGTCCGCAGTTAAATTCGGCGTTGCGGAATACCCCAGAACCTTGCATCTTAAAGTAATGAATGAGATTAGCGGTCGAAAATCAAGTATAAATATAAGAATTTCGCACAAATTTATTGATATTCTCCAGGGGAATCTTATTTCCATTACCAGCTTCATTTTAGGCATAGTATTTATGTATTGTTTGTGAGTGTTGTTCTCTTAAAGCACAATTCTTGTTGAATAGAATTAGTAGTTGGCTATCAATAGAACCGAAGCCGTTTTGTAATAATTTCGTAAAAAGTCATAATTTCGCCCTCGGAGTGTTCTAAGTACAAAATCACTCACATTTATTCCTCCTTATCTTAACTTAAAGATGGAGAATCTCCGTAACTTAAAGATGAAGAATCCTCAGCATTAAAGAATGCGTGTCTATGTTTATGACGCTCTCTATTTCCTTGTAAAGTTTGGACGAGTGATTTTGGGGAATTACACTTCCGCCTCGTGAGCAGATAATGAAAAATGACTTAGCCGCTGAATTTTTTAATAGGCTTTCCTGAAGGAAGATTATTCTATTTTTTCCAAATAAATAACCGCTTCCATAATTCCTTCGTCTCCGATGGAAATTCCCTATCTCTTTCGTTATTTCTCTCCAGTGCTGCAGGATATCTGCCTCTTCCAGCTGAAATAGGTTTTCGTGTTTTGGAGATGGTCCCGGCTTCTGCTGCTGGTGGTGACTTCTGAAATGTGAAGAGATTGGATTATACGAATGCTGCTTACTCAGCGCCTTTACGTGCGCCGAGTCAGTCTTTGGGATGCGACGTCGACCGAGATGATCCGCGGGTGACCTAAATAAGGAAGAGTAATGGAGGGTTTGAACGCGGGCGTAACGGGGATTCATCCCGTTGAATAGGAAAAATTTATTCTGCCTCGGAAATATTTTTACGTGACAAATGCCCTTTAATGATGATCCTTCGCGCAATAATACTCAGCGAGTTTTTAAGTAAGTACCGTTTCGTAATATTAAAAAAAAAACGGTAAACTTATTGGAAAAATTTTTTTTTTACATAAAAGCTTACTCTCTTAACTACTTTTCCACACATATTCCACGTAATAATAAGGCTCTTATCGTATCGGACAACAGGCTCTTGCATACCGTCATCATAGAAAATTGCCGTAACGACGGTTCATTCCGTGAAATGAGAAGAAAATCTTTCTGCCTTGGAAATATTATTACCTGACAAATGCCGAACAGAATTGATGCTTATATCTCAGCTTGCATGGAGAGGCGGATATAGCAATAAATTTGGAAGGTGGTCATGACCTGGGTCCGGGGATTATGGAATACATACCCGAAGAAAGAGGCGTTGTCCCGCGTATAACTTTTTAAAATGCCCATTTTTACGCATTTAGGACCCTAAAATCTCATATTTATTCGTAACAATGGATGAAATTGAATTTTTTTTGATATTTAAAGATACGGAAACTGCTAAACTGATGCAAGTAAAAGTTTTCTATAAATTAGGGGTAGGGGCCATGACCCCTGTTAAACCCCATACATTTGCCACTGTTTACATGTAATTTATTCCAATTTGCACTTCTGGCGACGTCTGAATTGTTGAAATTTTCTCTCTACTTCAACCAGACTATTTTCTGCACAAAACTTAAAGCAACCCGTGTTTGAAAGTTATTCCTAGGAAATGAATAATTTCAAGAAGCGAAAATATGCATCAACGTAAATATTTTTAAAATCTACATGAAGTACTCGAATTCACACATATTTGTACAATTACCGTTAATATTTTTAGTCCAAATTGAAAAAAGAACCCAATCATTTGATACGGCGGCGGAAACGCCCTGTAGCGTTTGAGACGTGAACTTCTTTGTCGTCTCAAATGCAAAATCCTTATCCATTCGTTACAAATGTGGTTGTTTTCATAAAATTGCGAAGCACTAAAATGATATTTTTAGTTCTCGAATAAATTTAATTTTAAAATGGACTGCATGAACATTTGTACAGATTTTAGGGTGCAGAGCGTGAGGATCGTCTCCAACGATTTCTGTACCCCTTCCGGCTCGTCTACCCCCATGTCTTCTCTCTTTTACTTGAGCCGCTGCTGGCTAAATCTTTCTCCCTCACTTGCTTCTCCTGTCCCCCTCGGAAAGCTCTTCTCCCGTCCCGTGCTGCTTTATGGCTCCTAAAGAGTGTCCCCGACAGCCTCCGGGCCTGTAACTGCATCTCCGGTCCATTAGGAGCCGGGTCTCACGGAGGGAAAGGATAGGGAAGGGATAGAGGATGGGCGTGGAAGCTGGAAGGGAAGCAAGGGAAGGAGGAAATAAGTGCTCGAATGAGGAGAGGGGTACGGGGTAATCGAGAAATTCGTAGGCGTATATTCCAGTGTTATTTACGCAGATTGAGAGAATGTGAAAGGGGGGTGACTTGGAGCGCATGATGAAGTATGGGCGAAATGCTGGTTTTTGCGATTGGGTGCACGTACTCCGTTAATTGAAACTTAAAATGCTCTCACTATTTTTTCTAGAGTCCTCCGATTTTGAATTCGCTTCTATTACGATTTAATAAAAAAAGAGATGGCCATTTTCTATGAATTTCTTTAGTAGTATGCGATGAGAACTATTTATTTAATAATGTGCGACGCGTTTAGACCGTCAAGTCATTCTTTAGTACAGTTCTATGGAGTATTCTTGTACTTGAGAATGTCCTGACGGTCGAAAAGCGTCGCCCGTCATTACGTAAATTTGAGGAAAACTGCCGTTTCTCTTTTTCATTAAATAAGAATGTCACTCCACTACATCTCATCTGTCTAAGTTACTTTTCTTCGCTTCTATTATGTGCGTAATATGCACGCCCATACAGGGAAACAAACAGGGAAGGGAAATGAATGGGAAAAGGAACTACAAAGCATGGTAGCGGAGCGTGAACAATAGAAATTATAATTGCTATTCAGCATTTTTGCCAAGAGGGATTTCATTTCTCTGCTTCCCGCGTTTCATTTCTCCGACAGATAATGTTTGGAATTTTCCTCCACGGTTTGATATAATGGTTCCTTTTTAAACGTTCTAGGAATATTTTCTTACAATAGAATAAGTATCTGTGCAAGCAAAATCGTGATTGAAAGTCAAATTACATTTAGTTTTCCTCAGTATCAATAATTTATTTCCTGACTACCAAGTTTTCGATAGGTCACTTCCATAATTTGTGTATGCTGAAAATTGCTGTTGATTCCTCCGCTAACAAAAATTTGAGGAATTACCGTAATTTGTTGTTTTTAATATCAGAAGGGTAGACACAAGTTCAGGCTTTTGAATTTTTGTAATCCTGCTCTCCCACGCGAGAGATGGATATTCCAAGAACTGGCTGTGGTTCCTCTAGTGCCTGGACCGTAATTACATCACTTAACTCTCCTTAACATCGTCAGTGTAGGAAAGGGACCAATTGTCCTGAGCAGAGTGAACGTGGGTGTGTTTTCGTAGTGTTTGGGAGAAGGGTTGTAGCTAGCCCCTGACGGATTATGTCCGGCTGTGCGAGGGATCTGTCGGTTCGAACTTCAACGCACAGGTGAACGTATCCGTAATTGAGATCTTCACTGCGCGTTTTCATAAAATGGAAACAAGTGAAAGTTGTCTAGTGTTCCAACGTTTCTCATTTAAAAAAATTTCAAGTGATGGTTAACAAGATACGAAATAGTCATTGATTTCTTTACTATTAGGGGGCGTCCATTTATAACGTGAGATTATTTTGGGGATATTTGGATCCCCCTCCTTTTCTAGTGACATATTGTGAGATTTGGCTCGATCTCCTCTCCCTCCCTCTAAATTTTCAGTGTAAATACGTTACGTATTGCGTAAATACGCTTCATTGCGTTGCATTAAAAAAATTTGTTTTATTATTTTTTTTAAGATTAGTTAAGACTTGCATTTAAGATTACTAAGGTCGTAGTCTACAATAACAGTGAAAAAATTGAGCAATAAAATACTTAAATGAGAACTACTGTAATTGATGAAAGAGTATTCATTCAAATTCAATCCACCAGGACTTATGTACGGTATCAAGAGTCACTACCACACTGCTTCTTGCGGAAAAACAATTAAGTGATACTTGCCAGAACCCCCGCTCCCCAATGAGAGAATGGGTGAGAATCGGCCTGACCCCTTCCCCCCCTAAACGCCTCAAGTAATTTAAGGATGCCCCGTTACAAGTAATAAGAGTCATAAGGATTAATCAATTTTTTAAGTCTTGGCTGAGAACAAGTTCATGTTGGCTAAATTGAGAACCATGTATCTATTGTATTCTAGAGAAGGTAATTAAATGGATTGTCATAAGTGCCTGAGCTGTGATTACCCCCTCAATTTTTTAAATATTGACTGAGAACAAGTTCATGGTGGCCACATGAGGAGCTGTTTCTCTTTTGTATTCTATAGAAGGAACTAGCTGACCCGGCGAACTTCGTACCGCCTAACAATCAATGAACTTACAGTTTACTTACACCATTTATAAATCAAGAGCGGCTGTATCGTTTTTAATCATGTTTAATTTATTATAATAAAATAAGGATACAAATTCAATAAAACTACGTAAATGAGTACCAAAATTGCTTGTCAGAAAGACATTTCCTTTATTGAATCTACATATGGTGGATCGGAGCACGTTTACGCGGATTTTTTTCAACAAATTTTCTTACGTTTTGGCTTAAGAAATTTTGGGCATTGCGGTTTAATAAAGCAGTTTATGAAATAAAAAATATACGCATTCAGTTGTTGGCTATTTGCGTTATTAGCTGTAAAAAAAATGTTTTTAGGTCCAAGTCTGTTGCATACACTTGGCCCTTTCAGAGGGCAGGTTGACACAACCCCAGACCAACGCTTGACTGATGCTCAAAATCGTGCAAGAAAAGCCCCTATGAAGCAGCATTCGCATTAAATGACTTAAGGCGCGCCAGTTTTAGTATCTCTATTTGGAAAAAATGCACTGCGTAAACGTACTGCATGCGTAAACGCACCACGGTGAGCCCTACACATTCGGGTTTAATGTCTTGCGTCAAGCACCTTCTGATAAACAACAGTTTTTGTTTTGTATCAGGCGCAAGATGAAGCGGATGAAGCTAAATAAATATAGCGAAGCAAAGCAGTGACGCAGCGAGGGGAGGCTTTGGGGGATAAACCCCCCCCCCCCAAGAGCTTAGAGAATTTTTTAATGAAAGATTTTGTTATTAATATTAGGGGGACGGATGACTAACAAACAAAACATATTTAACTATTCACACAGCCACAAAACCCACTATTTTGAACCATTTATCTTAAAAAATGTCTGGGGGAAGTGCCCCCACACTTCCCGCTTACCTTAGCGAGTTTTCTATACCCTACATACCCGTGGTATTAGCTGCGCCCAAAACCCCCTATCCTAGCTACGCACTTGAAGCGAAGGAAGAAATACAGAGGATGGTTTATCGACTCGTGAACATAGCACGCTAAATTGACCATGAGAAAATCTTGGGTTTTCATTAGCACATGATCACAAACAAAACTAAAACTGAAAGAATGACCATGCGATTTTTTAATCGTTATCACGAATGCATAACGAATTTGAAATACGATACGTTTAAGCTCAAAAGGGCATATGAGTTGAGATCATGGAATCTACGGAATGAGGACTTCCTAACCTTTGAATTTTCCTTTGAGTAAAGTTGCGTGAATCACATTCATCACCAATTTTTTAATGATCACACACGTTCCGTTGGATAGTTATGGTTGGTTTAGGCTTCGAAAGATCATGAGCACAGAAACTACATTTTTCTGTAAATCGTGCCTTGGTAAGCCAGGTACGTCCAAGGACTTAAAATATTCAAATAGATAGTTGGTGATTTCGTCTTCGTTTGTTACACATTTGAAAGATTCGAATCCATGCAGAGTACGAACTATTTGAATTTACCTCGTTTTAGTCATCCACATCTTCGTTCTTGCTCGCTAAATCAACCATCTTTGATTCGAAACACGGACATTACCGTTTCTCAATAATTGCTTGGAGATTTGTTTACAAACACGGTAGTGAAGTGTCAACTCGAGCTGGGCTACGGCTGGGCTTACAATTAGCTCGAATTAAATTTTAAAAATGTAATTTCAATTTAATTAATATTTTGAATATATTTAGTAATTAAAATGTTATATTGTTACTAAATTCAGTTATTAAAGTGGTAAAAACAAAACAAAGTATTTAATTTGTAGTTTTGACCGACTTATCAATTGTTGTGTTACTATAACTCCTAAAAGCATGTCCATAGGAAAGAGATGAATTTTTTGTGTGAAATTATCCTTTTTTTAATGGCCTATATGTTAACCCCGCCTGAGACGAATCCAAAGAACCAAATCTCATTGAAATCGGTGCAGCCGTTCTCGAGTTATAAGTGTTCTAACTAACATGATTTTCGACTTTCTTTTATATATATAGATATAGTGCAAAATAAATCACTTAGCAACGTGCCACAAAAACTTTTATTGTTCCGATCCTTGGATTCGACTTGTGTATAATCACTATCAAGGTTCATACTGAATTTCCACCTTCATAGTGACTATATACTAGTTGAAACCCATCTATCGTTATAGGGTCGGAACGATAAAAGCTTTTGTGGAACATTACTAATTTTGTACGTACTATAGATATGTGGTTCCCCAAGTGAAGCCTGAACTCTTGATATCTATAGAAGGAACTGAAATGAATTCTTATCCGTGCCTGAGCTGTAATTAAAACTCTTAATATCTTATAAAATAATTAATGAATGAATAAGATCGACCTTTGTTAGCGCATCAAGCGTGGGTGTCCCTTTGTGGTTTCGATGGGTAGGGTTTTTAGCATTTGGAGCGTATATTGAGAGCTCGGTGAAACGAGAGAATGGTCCCGAAACGCGGCAGGGGAAGGAAACCGGTCAATCAGTTGAGAGAAGTAATGGAAAGCGTGGACTGGTGACGGAATCCTTTTAGTCAAGAGGGAGGGAAGTGGTTTGATGGGTTTTGGGGTTGAGAGAAACTGACTGAGAAAGAGATGTATGTAGATGGGAGGATGGAAATAAAGGGGATAATGGGATGAAGGATTGCGGATTGGAAAATTCTCTCCCTTCTCGCCATTCGGAGCAGGGTTCAGCAGGAAAATCACCCTTTTTCTTACCCCCCCTTACCCCCGCCTGCCTCTAGCGGGCTGGCACATGGCGCAGTATGAGGCCAGGGTTCGGCGCGTGTACTATATACATATATTTTATTCCCCGTCCGTCCGGTTTGCTGCCTCGGGAGCAATTTATGACCCTGAGTGTGGAGAGGGAGATTTCTGTTATACGCAGGGCCCAGGACGTTACTGCCCTGCAATTAGTTCAGGGGAAACGCTCTAGCTCCCTCTCACAACGTGATTGAGTGGATCCAGGCTAATTCCAGCCTTATACTACTTATTTCGTGCTCCTAGTTGGCCCGGTACCACAAGTTGCTCTGAATGCAAAACTGGAAGTTTTGCCCTTGTTATTTAGGGATTAAAGTTTTCGGTTGTGTGTGTACATAGATTGATTGGGAATATAATGAATCGACTCAGTGCTAGGAGTATTTTCATCAGCATGTTTTCGTTTTACCGGGTGCAGTCCTTGTAAGAAGCTTTGGATTAATATTTTCCGCAGTCGAGTGCTGTGTTAAGTCGTAGTTGTATCACTTCTTTCTTTGCATCCCTTGCATTTGCCGTTGGAGATTAGCCATTATATTTTAAGGCCTTTGACCTTTAGCAATTTACCAGGATTGCAATTAGGCTGCTTGGCTTCATGCAGTTCCCATACGTAATAATATCCAGCGCGGAACACGTTTAAAATTTTGGGAAATGAAAACTTCGTTGCCATTGGTTGCGTGCAAGTGAGGCTAAATTACATTTTCATTTTGTTGGTTCTTTCAACTACGAGAACCCTAATTAATGGACATTTGTTGTTTCTAAACGGACACATATTTTCAGGGATATTTTATATTCTTGTCGCGATCGGATAATTGGTTAGTGGCAATTATTTTCTACTTTGTACGTACTAGCCATACAAAGATATTGCTACCATTTTTGGTAATATACTTCATTTTAGAATAGTGATAAGCTCCTACAAACAGCGGTAAAATATGGGAACTTTACATAGTTATCCTCCTCCAGTTTATTTGTGATTTCCTATCGCCATTCGGCAAAGGATTGTGAATTACGGCGTATAGGGCGTATATACAACATTCTGTTATAAACGTGTGATCACAACTAAAAATCGACTGTTCCTTCTTCCGCTCCTAATTCGTACGAATGAGGAGCGGAAGAGGAATCGATCTATCGAAATCACACTCCAATACTTGGGTGGAACAAGAGCGTTAGTCGTTGTTCGTATTTTCTTGTCATTTTAACTCCGACATTTTTTCGCATCTAATTCACTAACCTTTAGTCAAAAATTACATTCGATTCTTCCGAAAATTCGTATGTTAAGGATCTGTTCACCTTGTTCTTCAGCCATTCGAATTTCATTTCACTTCTTGGAATGGCTCTGGCCTGCTTATTCTGGCGTAACACACAGGTAGGTACTCACTTGAATTGTGTCGAAATTTATTATTTACATCTCCTAGCTTCGCTTTAATGGAGCTGTTTCTGAACTGCAAGTATTGATCAAAAGATGTATGACTTATTTTTATGCTGGAATATTCTAACTCTGAAGAGAAATTGCAGCTTTTTAATTTTCCAGACTGGGTACATATATTTATTTTAGGGCTATGAGAAGCGAGAGTGACTCTCAAACCAATGAATAAACTTTTCTCGGGTTTCCTCGCGGGTAAGAAAATCTTAGGCAGCCGAAGTTTCGGGTTCCATCGCCTTACCAATAATGCTCAAGGTTAACACTAGCTTTGAGAATGAGCTGTGAGATGAAATAATTAAGAATATGTTCCTATTGAGGGTCGGAAACCCATTTTTTGCGCGTAAAATGGAAAACCTATTTGTGGCCTTAGATTTTCTTACCCGAAAAAAGTTTATTCCAAGGAGGCCCAATTCAATCCTACAGAAGGTTGATTTCTGTTGCCACTTCGGTCGGATTTTAATCGGCTTTCAAATATGTCCACGGCGCGTAGATGAGTGCAATGCGATCCACTGTTTTTCAATATTTTGCGGTCCAATATTTTTTAATTGCGAGGAATAGCGTTGAAGAGTTATGAATTTGATAAATAAAATCATCGTGTATTAAATTTCGGTTGAAACTCTAATTATACCTTAGTTCTCCTTCTTGAATAGGACCATAAGGGACTGGAACGACCTACCAGCAAAACTTTTTGAGCCCTTCCCGAAAAATTTACATAGTTTTAAAAAGCGGTTGAAGAAGTAGGGACCAAGGGCTTTTTATAATGTTTTATATTTTTTTGCATAATGTGTGTATGTTACCACCAGGCCAATGGCCTTCTTGTAACAATTTAGTAATAATAATATCCCCGTGAAACTCGGATCAATTTGTCCGTCAGCGATGCGAGTGGCGACTTTTGTGAACCTATTTACATGTGCGGTGTTCGAACACACATAATGAGGCCGACTTGAGGATCCTTTATTATAATATTCGTGGTTTATTTATTATATTTGCGAGAAAATTTTTAAATCATTCCCTTAAATCGGCCCCGCACTATTCAGAGTTAGTCTAATTGTCCCGGGAGAGGAAAAAAGAAGACCTTCGCAGTTGGTTTTTTTTAGGAAATGTGATTTTTTAGGCCACTCTTCTATCGAGGAATCCATCATTCAGCCAGTCGAGTCTCACTCTGCGGGCTTACAGTCGGAAACTCACTAATGTAGGCTTTGAATTTTCACCGCTCAGACACGCTGGTGACTCGCTCATCCTGGAGGGTTCAGACGGATGGAGATGGAAGATTTACCGAAGCTGCGCACTGGTGGCGTCGCTTGATTTTTTTTTCTTCGTTTCCCACCGGCGGAGTGGGGCAGGAGGGACCCAGAGGAGCTGGGAAGGAAGAGAGTCTTCTACTTCTTGCTTCAAATCGGTCTCCCGCCACGGCAGTTGAAGTAAGGAATCATGTGACATCTTGAGACGGTGACGCCCACGAAGGGGCAGCTGTGGGATACTCATGTCCTTTGACCCGGTGTGGTGCCAATCTGATCAGTCAGTGTGGACGGCCGACGTACAGTGCATGAAATCGTGACCCAGGCTCCAAAAATGATTCAGTTTCTCAACTTTGAATTTGAATATCCCAGAAATAAAATACCGAGCTGCAATTGACGGTCATAAACTCATTTTTTTACGTGTGAAATGGAAAAAAAATACAAATCAAACTTTTCGTGCAGCGTTGGCAGTCACACTTTATAAAATCAATATTATCATACGAATTCAACTGAAAAATTCCAATAAATATAGCAAAAATTGGCTTTAATATCATATTTAGTAAGCCATGAAGATGTCACGTTCAGTATGGCAGAGAGGATTTCATTTGAAAAAATTCTCTTTAAAAAAAATTGGCAGAATAAACACAGGCATGATGACGTGAACGTACACAATTAATTGATCTCCCGCGATGAATGGCAATTTTGGTTTAGAATATAAAAGATGATACATAAATGAAATGTGCGAAAGACGATGTTGAACAAGTTGGTATCTTTCCCGAAGAAGCAATTTAAGAATGGAGAGAGAAAGAGAATATTGATTTGAATATGTGCGTTTCGTGAAATATTTCTGGCCTCGAAAAAATATTTTGAACAATTAGTATGTCATGCTATACCGGTGACTTAGAATGCTTCTTTGGAGAATATTTATTCTTCTTTCGTGAAAAGTTATTTAGCGCAATTACTTTTAGGAGCAAAACAATCGGAAAAAGTAGAAAATAACTCAGCTCATAGCTCTTAAATTCGAAAATACTGAGTTGCGTTTGATGCCTTATCTCATTTCTTTATAAGAAATCTTCTTCTCCTTTACTTGGTTGGACTTGGCTCCTTGCCGATGTTTCGATAGCCATATCTGCTGTCGCCCTCAGGGACTTAGTGCGCAGACGAATTTTTCGGCGGACTGCGATAGCAAAGGTTGTTGGTATTCGGCCGAATCTTACCCGTTGGCCGAGTGATCGAGAGTGTTTCATCCAAATTATTAAATTCAATCGATTCAGGCGTGATATTGTGGAAGTCCATCTTATTGAATAGGTAGTTGTACTTTTCCGCAATTATTGTAATGCATACGACACGTTTCGGCTCGCAGAGCGATTGCCTTGTGCAAGACCCAAGATCCAATCTTGACCCAAAGGATGACTCTGTGAGCGGAAACGTGTCGTGCGCATTAAAAGTAAGTAATATTTAAATAATTGTGTCCGACCGTCCACCAGGGTGGTGTTTTGGCCAGGCATGTTGTTTCCTTCCATTCCTTTGCGAGGGTCTTTCACCTCCGTCTCTTCTTCGGCGGCAGCTCCTCCTCCCTGCCCGTTGAAGAGCATGGTCGCTTATAGTGGTCATGTGTGGACGGTTTTTCAGCTGCAATTCGTCGGATGTCCGTGATGTTTGATGCTTCGGCTTTCTCGAAGTATTCCTTGGCGATTGTCTTTAAGTGATCTTCAATTGGCTCGATGCCTGTGAGGGCGTATAGGAACTCTCTTGCGTAGTTCCATCCCAGTTTGAGGACGTTTTTCAGAGCAGCGTCCTTCGTTACCTCTCAAAATTGGTGCGGCTTATATAGCCGGAAAACGGCCAGCAGCCGGGGCATATACCACAGCCGGTATATATACCACATTTTCAGCGACGATGAATGTGAGTATAGTGCTCACACTGGGAAATATGACGATACAAGTGTAAAGGGACCAGTATAACCTTTCCAGTGTTGGGGATTTAAATATTTGTGGAAAAGTGCCACTGCCTTTTATTTCAATATCCAAGTTATTACCGGGAAAACCTGAAATCTTTCGAATCCTGCAGTCGCGATGTTGTCTCCCTAACTTATTGCAGAAAATGGTGAAGACCTATGGTTCGGTTTGATCTCTCATGGTGGCAAGAACAAAGGGAATTCAGTCGCTCGCCAAACTGAGACGCCCAGCCTTGCGGGAGGCGCCAGCAGCACGGCGACCCTTGTCCCCTCTGTCGACCGTGCGGTGCCTCGATGACTTCCCCCAGGGCGATCAGTCGTCAGAGGGGGAGGCCGGACTGGGGTCACAATGGAACTTCACAGATCACTGAGTCGGTCGCATTGGGAGAACTCGCAGAAATTGTGCAGGGGCGGTTTTTCCGCATTGTCTTTCCTCAGGCGTGTCCGATGGGAAAAATTATCCAGCCGTCGGAGGAGGAGTTCAGCACGGTTCTTGAGGAGGAATCGCTGTGACATTGTGGTTTGAAACAAAAATACATAAGTAAAACGTGTTTCTTTAATAAGTAATGTGTTCATAAAGATAAAACTTCGATTTTTAAAGACAGAATTGGTGAATAATTAAATGTAAACCAAAATTAAAAATAACATATTTGAATCGGATTGAATTTAAAATAAACGTTTATGATTAACATTTTAAATTTAATAGATAAATCTATGAGTAAAATGTCATTTTCAAAGCCACTTGATATTTCTTGGGCCTAGCAATGGAATTAACAGCCGAAAATTGATCAGGTAATACAAATCACTCTTGCCCTGATCATTTTATCTTTTATTACATTTTGTAAATCATATCACATGGCCTGATGACAAGAATTTCAGTGCCACAGCTTTGTTATGGCATGTGTGAAAATAATAAAATACTAGTCTTTAGTTAGCATAGGATGCGATTCTAGCTCTTGAAATTCCGGTTTCTCGTTCATTCTACTTAAATTCATATTATGCTATTCCATTTATTATCCTTTTCATCCTTTTATTTTTATCTATTCAAATCTATTTCCCTTAACCTCATCTGTTTTCCTTCATGCGGAAAATTAGACCTGTAGTTTCCATAAAGAAAGAAAATATATTCCATGCTTGTTCAGATGTGCCCAATTTTCCTTGAGTCTGATGAATTAATTCTCTCTTAGGAGGTAGATTTTACGAGATTACAAAGTGAGCTGCCAATTCCAAAAGACGACAGTTGAAACGGACTAATTAACTCCCTTTTAAAGCTTAAATTTATTTTACAATATTCTCACCGCATCTTGTTTCGTATTTTCAATTACTTATATATTTACACTGTCATGTTACCTTTAAAAAACAGTATCTAGCTGAGGAGGGGGACTGCAGTATTTGACCCAAAATATGTCTCAGTATAGTGCCTTCGATTCAATTCGTATATTTTACAGCTATTTGACGAATTTCATATCGGATTAATTTTAAAATTTTCAATACAAATAAATATTTTTTCTGGGAAGCGTTCGATTGCCATTTTTGGCATGAATGCTGAGCTCGAGCCAATAAACAGGGGCACGAATTGCAGAATAAGGAGATTTTCCTCTATAGCTTAAGGGTTTTAAAAGTGAATAACCTTGGCTCTAATATGATTGGTGGATTTTACTGGCTTCGTAGACGCGTAGGGGATTAAATTGATAAATTGAAGGGCAGCTAATATTTTTTTTTCATTTGTAGACGGTATGAATGAATAAGATTTAGGTCATGGCTGTGCTTGTAATTGTTTCCCGTGGGAAAGAAAATGATGCAATTCCGTTCGTCTCCTTTCCATGGAGATTTCCTTACCACATTAAAGTTCTCCTCTACGCGTCCTATCCTCGTCTTCGTGGTGTTAGAATTTCTGGGACTCGTTTTAATTCTCTTTAAGCATTGGAATTTTTTACTGAAACCATGGAAATGAGGGAATAGTAAAAAAAGGCGAATTTATTGGCGTTAGCCCGCCTTAAACAGAAGGAGACCATCTCAAAGAGTAAAATCATTGGTAATGAGATTGGTTAAGGAATTCATCGCTCCAGGCGTAGGGCTTGTTGTGAAGATGGTTAGGTTCAGTTCGTAGATCTCTCCATCTTCCGGGTTTTCGCCGCGCTGGTTTTCAGCGATTGACGACAATTTCGCCGGGATTCCACTAGATATCTTTCAGTCGAATTCTTCGACCATAATCGAAACTATCGTTAACCTCTGACAACCAACGCGGCCAAAACCCTTGAGATTGAGAGATCCATGAATCCAGAACCTACCACGAAGAACTACTATCCAAAAGCAAGCTTTAGTATTTCGTGATTATTCGCATCTGCCTTTTGACATCGTGAACTTTACTCTGTTAGTCGAGAATGTAGTATTAAAGTATTCTACTGGTCAAGGTATGTGTGCGTGTATCATTTTGCCAACCGTCCTGGCCTGTCTCCCCTTGCAACTTGAAGTTTCTACTTCAATTCATTCTCCACACTCCACTCTCATTCATTCTATTTAAAAATCCTATTCTCTTCCTTCCTATTTGATCGTCTTGTGATTAAACCTCGTGCCATAATCATCGACACTTGTCTAACAAATACAAAAGAGCCTGTAGGCCTCTAGCTGCCTGGAAAATCAACGCCTGACCATCCGTGAACCTCACAGATTTAACACCATTCCCTCTCATTTTTAATTCTTGCGCTCAACTCACTCCACTCCTCTCTTATCATTTACTCTACGCACACGTCAAAGCAGTGGCAATCAATATTTTGCTTATTGTCAGAGGAAATTTAATATCTATTTAAAGTTAAGATGTAATAGGCGCCAGTGTGGTTATTTAGATATTAAGTTCCAATCCTAAATTTTCTACATTTTTGACAAGGTTCTTCGCCTGAACTTCGCATGATATTGACATCGTGTGCTCATATCCCACCAAAAGATTTTAGACTAATCTATTGCGATCCAAATTTAATTCACTTGAATTGGGTAATAAAAATCAAACATTATCATTACCCAGCTCCATTTCGTTAGATTTTTATGTAACCGATAGGTTTAATGCGTCGGATAAAATATACAGTTTACGGCGTAATTCGGTGGAAAATTTTGATAGTTAATATAACGTAAGCCCACATCTATTTCCACTCATTTATTTCTGCCTATCCAGGTTCCGGCACATAATTCCGAAAATGGCACTGTGAAAAAAACTGGCCATGAATGAAATTATGTACCGAAACCTGTTGTGACAGAGATATAGATGTGTGGAAGTAGATAAGTGCTTTCATTAAGTTAAATATCAATGCTTACGGGGTGATTTTTCAAGACTGCCATACTTATATCATAACGTATTCATTCACCGTAGAGTCGTATCCTAAACAAGCTTCCGCTCTCTACAAACCTCCGATATATCTATTTCTGGAATGGGAAGCCTACCTTTCGTTGAAAATGAAATGAAAGCCTGCTTTTCCGGTGAAATGAGATGAAATGGCTTCGGCCCACGGGTGACTGCATATGCACCCTAGCTCAAAACCACGACCCTCCCCCTCCTACCTGAGTTCTCCCGCACCATTCTTCGGAGAAGGTAAACACTCATAAGGTAAGGGTCTCATTGATCTCTTGGGCTGCACTTTGTGCCCGTATGCATAGACGCTGGAATAGGGTCGCCGTAGGCCGAAATTAATTCCTTTTCGCATAGACGTCGGGCCTTATTGGAACTTCATCGAACGCCCTGGATATCCTATCGCATAAGGATTTTCCGTCTGTCGCATAGAGAAACTTCGCTCAGGACCCAGTGCGCGAAATTTTCATCGAAAAGTCGATTAAATTTAGAGTATTAGAAAACTTAATACTATTTTCTCTCGTTAATAATACAAATACAAGGTATCACTCTGTTCTCTTCTTCCCCTCAAGATAATTTTTTTTCAAATATTTTTAAGATTTTCTAGTTAGTTAAATATTACCTATACCAGTGGCGCAGCGAGGGGGGGTTTTGGGGGTTAATACCCCCCCCAGAGCTCGGAGAAATTTTTAAGTTTAACCCATTTTGCTTGATTGGATTGATATTATTAATAGAAAAGTGTAAGGATGAATAAAATATCCCTCAGAAAGCCGTAAAACTCACCATTTTGAACCATTTATCTTACAATTCCGCAATTTATTAATCTCGCACCTACCGCTTATCCTGCGGGGTATTCCTTACCTCCACACACCCCGGCATTAGTTGCACCTAAACCTTAATTCCTAGCTGCGCCCTTGACCTATACCACTTTTTTTCTTACATAAAGCGACCAAGGTTTCGACGAATAATCATCCTAATTAGTCATAAATTATTTTGTATTTATCCTATTGTTGTAAACTAGTTACCTATTGGAGGAAGAGATGAATTTTGGAACGGACGCCAGAAGAGAGGAATAGAATGGTTAAAGATATTCCTTTACCAGAGTGTTGTCCTTATTTTCAATAATTTTTGAAATTTCTAACTGCTCTTTAGAATCTTATTCGCGGGTGTCGTCGCATAATTTTTAAAATACTCATTTAAAAATCATTCATACGGCATTTATATAGTAAGTGTTTAGCAAAATTACTTTTATCATGTTTTTTATTCCTGTATGCACTTAAATGTTCTTTATTTCTGAGATTGAAGCTTCTTCCTGTCATCCCCACGTAGACACCATTGCAATCGCTGCGTTTCATCGAATGCACTCCACTTCTATCTAATTAGTCCATTATGACCCAATGTTGCTTCTAAGCAACATCAACAGTTAATAAATTTTCTGCTCTATTAAGGATATATCTAAACCTCGCATTATTTTGTGGAGCACATGGTTATGACGAAATATTTAGCTGCCACGATAATTATGATTGAGTCCAAAATTTTCAAGTTTTCAGAGTGAAACTTCTTGAAATATGATATCTCCAGGAAGGAGCTCTGGGTTATAAAGGGTTAATAGATCAGGTCCTTAGATTTTACAAGCAGTCTTTGGAGAGTGGTATGAGTGTTAAAAATAAAAATTAAGTTTTTAATTTAAAGTAATTGAGACTGAAAAAAATCATTGTGAGGATATTGTATGAATCTGAAATACGGCAGTAGAACTTAGGCTCATTAAGATTTAGAGTTCAAGTTTTTTGTGAATCAGTATGAATATTATTTTTGGCGAGTTAAATACTGGTAAGGAGTTTGATATTGCATTATCTATAGTCTAGCTTTTTATCCCTAGGAGACCATGTTGAAAACGTAGTGCCGCCATTTTTAATTTTAAATTAAATTAATGTGAATTAAAATAATCTTTGAGATTTATTTTGTCCTAACGTTCATTTGTTATCTTTCAAATTTATGTTTTTCCTTTGATAAGCTAGTTGAGAAAATTTTTTCAATAAAGTATCATTCGTGTAACACGAGGTGAAAGAATTTTCCTCCTTGCCA
Organism: Ischnura elegans; assembly: GCF_921293095.1. Classification (NCBI taxonomy): domain Eukaryota; kingdom Metazoa; phylum Arthropoda; class Insecta; order Odonata; family Coenagrionidae; genus Ischnura; species Ischnura elegans. Next base: position 34,098,545 of record NC_060249.1, read on the forward strand.
ACCTAAATTAGAAAAAAAAAATTTCTTGGGGAATCGTGGCCTAACTTTTTTGCAAAATTTTCCATATTTTGTAGTTTCATTGAGAAATTACACCCATGAGTTTATATCTCTGAACTACTGTTCATCACGTTGCTCTTCCAGACATTCATTTGGTATATTCACAAAGGTTGACCCCGAAATTATAATAAAGTGATTTCTCGGTTATCTAATTTCCATATCCGAGTGGAATTTCTTTTATGTACTGTAATTTTATGGTTTTAATAGGAGTCCGTTCGCTTTTTGGGCCACTTTTACACATCCTGATTGAAATAACAAATAATTCCTATGTTACGCTTGTTCTCACTTTGAGCTTACTACCTCCAGTTCATGTTTCAGGCATCCAAACGAGTTTTTGTTTCTGAGTTTTTTTCCCCCTCTAATTCTCGCGCCATGCTATTGTGCGTCAATGAACTTTGTGCGTTTTCATCGCAAAGTTTGTTTCATGTCCAGCTGTTTTTTTATAGCAGGAGTTCGTATTGGAGGCACTCTGTTATCCAGAGCGGCTGGGTCGGTGGGAGAAATAAACCGCGGAGGGAATTGGCCCATTTTCACTCTTTTCATGCCTTTGCCCCCAGCGAGGTAAAGCAGGAATTTAACTTTTAAGCACAATAGTCTCTCCCACTTCCGCTGAACGTGAATATACTACTGTTGAGCTTCACACTCTTTCACCGTGTTTTCATATCGCGCCGAGCTTAACGCGTGTGAGAATATAACCTTATGGTATAACGCAATATCTTTTGGGTTTATGCCGACGGTTTTCGCGCAATAAGCTGTTCGCGCCCACGGTAAATTCAAGATTTTACCACGGCCTTCTTAATGGAGTTCCTTATCCTCAACGTCTCTAGTAGAAAGTCCTTTCAGGCATCAAGGCTAAAAACAAAAAATAGCGGTTTACTACGTGACTTTTGTTCTTGATTTGATTTTCAGTGAATTTCTCTGTTGAGAATATGATGATAAAAAAAAACCCTAGATCAAATTAAAGTTCTGTGATGACATCTTTTGTGTTCCTTTTCCTGGTAGTAAATGAAGTTAACCCATTTTGTTTTGGTTTCACTTGGTAACAGTGCAAATAACACACTTTCTTTGTGGATATGAATGTATTTTCGGGGATAATTTGATTCAAATGAAAATATATGACCCTTGAACGCCCTCTTTTTATTGGTGTATGGAAAATTTTTATGTCATTTTTCTTGCATTTAATGTATTCCCTTCGTCCCTGAAAATCATTCAGATCCATGCAAAGAATCGCAAAAATATAGGATGTGTAGAACATCTTGTGAGTGAATGAAATTATTTTTATTAGAGCTACAAAACCAGTGGAGTGGTTTCATAAATCTCTCAATTAATCAGAATTGTATTTCTATCTACAAACCATTAAGACATGCTTTTTCAAATACACCTCCACATTCCGAGTGTTTTCCGTGCACCATGATGTTTTATATAATTTAGCATAAATATTAGGCCAACCAGTAAGTCACGCAATGGTAACAACTTTCTTAGTAGACAAATTCCTCCGGTAGGTCTCTTGCATGAAGTCCTTTCAGGCATTAAGGTTCAAAAATCGCGTTTTCCTATGTGGCCTTTGTTCTTGATGTGGTTTTCAGTGGCAATTTCTTTGTCGGCAATAGATTCAGAAAAAAAACTTGATTAAATTAAAGTTCAGTTAAAACTAGGTGGAATTCTACAGTGAAGCATTGACTTAAATTGCGGTTAATAACTGTGTATATCTAGTTTATTTTAATCATTGAAGCTTATAAGTACTTCTTTGGTTTATTTTCTTCAATGTTATACCGGTTTCTTTATGGAACTGGCTGAGGAATAATCGCAAAAGCCAAATTGATATGTTATTTGTATTTAAATTAGTTGCATGCTGTATAGATAAAGTGGACGCTGAAAAGGAAACTGAAGAGCGCTGGCTTATCATTCGCGATACCGTAGCGAATATCACAATCCAGAGTGCGTGGTTCGCCGTAACCCCTTTCGTGACGTGCTTGGACTCACGTTCTAGTTTCGCCACTACAATTAATGACAGATGTTGCTCCGTGCAACATGCTGTTCCGTGTCGTAATGATCGTTCTATTCTTGCTGAGTACGGACTTTTAAAAAAATTCGTTTGTTTTTATTTCTCCCGAAATAATGGCTGGCTTACATAATCCCAGATGAAGCGTAGAAATTTAAAAAAAGGAGGAGCGAGAGCTGCTCTTTGTTATCCGTAATATCCCTCCCTGACTCCATATCTTCGCCTCTCGCTCTTCATTTGTTTGTGTGTGTTTTTTTCTGCTCGCTTTCTCTCATTTTCTATGAATGCTCGCGGCGGGAATGCATTGGACCAAAAACGTTTCGGGTCGAAAAGGAGAATGTGAAATAAAGAAGAAAAAAACAAAAGCGAACGGCATTACGAACGAGGGGGAAAACGCGGACGGTACCTGGAGGGCGTGGGTTGTTGTCCGTGGGGACTCGCGAATAAAACGGGTGAATAAAATAATATTCATTGATATATGTATATGTTTATGTATGTGTACGCGGGCGCTTATTTGTGTGGGGAGCTCTGAAGCCCAGGGGGTCGTTAGTTCCAAGTGCTGTCTGTTGGGGGCGTCGTATGCGAATGTCTGTACGTGTAGCATGAGGGTTTTCTGCCCGCACGTGTTTCCCCCGATGTCCCGGATGGTTGGGGTCGATGGTGTGAGTTTATGACGGAGTGCGTGGGGTTGAAGGAGCGGTAACCCTTTCCCGCGTGACCGTGGCTTGTGTTGTAGGGGTTAGGTGGGCAAGGGATACCACCCTCAGAAGGGATCTATTGGAATGCAAAAGGGAGAAAGGTAGTTATAAAGTGGATCGCGGAGAGATGGACTCAAACGATGTTGGCCTTTAGATTTATTTTAACCCTTTATAACCCAATGTTGCTTCTAATCAACATCAAAAATGTTTAAACTTTCAGCTGTATTTAGGAGATATCTAATCTAAATATTATTTTGTAGTGTAAATTTTAAATACGAAATATTTAGCTGCCAGGATAGTTATCATTGAGCATAACATTTTCAAGTTTTCAAAATAAAAATTCTTGAAATTTAATTTCTCCCAGAAACAGTTCTGGGTTAGAAAGGGTTAAATCGTAAGGCGAGGAAATTGAGCGCATGAGAATAAATGCCAGGAGATAGTGAGGAATAGTTTCCGGCAGATTGAAAATATACAGACTGTAGAGGAATGGTGTAAAGTTTATGGAAATTATTAAGAAAATAGGCGGCGATAGGTGTAATTGGCGACTCATTCGTAATCTGTATATATCATAGACTGCGTAAGTGGGGATAGTGGACGAAAAAATCAGGTTGGGCAAGCATTAGCCGAGGAGTGAGACAGATAGCTATCCACTATCATCCTAATACTCCAAGTAAACCTACCTTATACGGTAGAATACTTAAATAATAAAAATAATAAGAGTAATGTATTGGTAATGGTAGTGATTACCGTGATTGTAACAAGAGTAATGGTAGTAATGATAGTGATGGTAATTAGAGTAAATGTAATAATAATGATTTTCTCAAGCTTTTCGATTAAGAGGAAACCGCTTATGGCGTTATCCGAAGTGCTTTGCAAAATGAGGGAAAAATTTGTGTCCGTCATTCGGCATGGAGTCGGAATAGGACTCATGATTCCTTGAATCCTTTGCGCGAACGAAACCGCGCAGCGGAAATAGACACGGGTCCTTCGCTAAAGGCTTCAGCTTAGCGTCCGTCGGCTGAATTATGTAATAGCCTCTTTCGAGCTTTGATTAAGGAATTTAATCCAACGCTATTACTTCGCCCAAGTTTGTAATCATGTCTCGTTAAACACGGAGCCTGAAAAATGAAGTCGTTATTTATATGAGTTTTGAGGTGTTTCTATAGACGTTATTCAATGTTAACATACATTTCCGTTAAGATCACTCAAATTATTTTCCTGTTCATTCAGAAATAATTCTAAGTAGGCACTCGGCGAGGTTATTCGCAACGAAAAGCACCAGCTAGTATACATTTTGCACATATAGCTGTGAATTTAACGGAACATAATTCCTGAGTGCGATATATAATGCCAAATCAGCTCTTAACCGGGGAAATAAATATGAATGGGAAAGAAGGGCTTACTCGTGGTGTAACGAATTCAAGTATTTGAGTCGTTGTCTCTGAGAGAAGAAAGTATGACAGGTAACAAAAAAACTTGTTTTCTCAGGGTATAACTATCCGAATATTTGAATGATACTAACGGATTTGGATAGACTTTCAAACTTTACCTTGGAGTTATATGATGGAAAAGTTCACTGAAATGAATGTTGATTCTATATCAATTTCTATGAAAGTGTCTTAGAAAATGGCATAATACTATTTCATCTTTTACTCCAAATTATGTCCTTACTCTGTGTCTGTATAAAACCGTAAGGATGTAAATACAAGAATGAACACGTTAACTTATTTTTTTAAGAGCTGCGGCGAACCAAACTCAGAATTGTTGACGGTCAGATGATGATCTGAAACCGACAAAAACATGAGGTAGAAAATATAAAATTCAATGATGGAAATTGAAAATTTTTAAAAGTTTGGTTATTTTATAGTCTATATCTACGGAATTTAGGCAAATTATTAGCCTATAAATAATTTTTTATTGTTATTTCTTTGAGACAGTTGTAGTCTATGGATGTCAAGCGATTCTACTTTTGGGTAACCTACCGAGTCAAACATTTTAATACTTGACGCGGAAGCTAACCAAAAAGGAACATCGCTGGACAATCTTTATATCGCTATTATTTTAACGCATCTTAAGATGCTTTTAAAGTCACAACAAGACGTTCATTGAATATAGCTTGAGAAGCTATCGAATTTGAACGTTAGCATGCAATAATACCATGCAATTAAATCTCTCTTCAAATTTTTAATACACTGGCTATTTGAAATGCAAAAGGCAGTCGGATGAATGCAAATGAGGGAAAATATCTTGCAAAGGAACGAATGAATTATCATTCATCATTTTGATCTTGCCTCGAGTGAATTAATAGGCTTCAGCAACAAATTAAATATTAATTTCGATTAAAAGCGTTAGAATAATGGCATTTCATTTTCGTGTCATTCATGTCTCATTGCCTAACGAGCGTATGAAAACATACGCCGTAAGTTCTACAAAAAAGTTTGTGTGCCGTTGAAGGGAATTAAAGTCATCGGAACCGTGGATCAGGCTTGCGGTTTGGAATAAATTCCGCAGATGAGCTCAGAGTGAATCATATTGATGAATTTGTTTAGAAAGAACAATTCCGCTAATTGTTTTATGCGAGGTAATGTAGAGAAAATTTTAATTTGATGGTTTTATTCCAAGTGAGCGCTAATTAAATCATCGAGTGATACGTTTTTTTCAGCTGCACGAACCTAGATGGAGATGAAAATTGGCGAGGTTGGATTTAAATTAGCATATCGGGGGGCCTTCTATGAAATATTCTAACTGTGCGGTTTACATAAATCCTCTGGGGAAATGATGATTGAAAATAGCCTTTGCTATAGTCGGAAAAGTAGTTTAAATTGCGGTAGAAAATTGATATTGTTGCAACGATGATGGAATGGTTTAATCAATCTGTGCTGAAGCGTCGATGAAACGAGCAAGTGGAGCTTTTCATGACTCTGCTGCCGTATCAACCAGGATTTCGAAGGATAAATAATTCTCCAAGCTCTTTTACTATTAAAAAACTTATAAATAAAAAAAATTAGAATTGAAAGCGAAAAAGTTCATTACATACTATATGCTTGTACAATTCAACATCAAAATGGCAGCGCTGAATTATAAACATCAAAATATATGTAATGCACGATAGTGTGTCTAATCATGGCGGAAAATTCGTTTGATTTTGTAGAAATCGAACCAGCAAGAATGTAATATTATGATGAATTAATTATATGAAGAGAGAGCATGGTCGTCGAGAAGTATAGAAATGATAGCTATATTGATGAATAAAAAAGAATTCGTCCATTTCACTGGCAGTGGAATAAATAGATAGATATAAATCTGCGAGCTTCCACTGGGTGCAGTAATTTGAAAAATTATGAATTTTTAAATGTGCGTTTCCACAGCACTGATTCAAAGTGGGAGTATTAAAAAATTTGAAAATTGAAGATTTAATTGACTCTATTGAGCGCTCCAAATTGGACTGCGTCACTTTTATTCAAACTCAATTTTTAGAGTACTAAATGAAAATTCATTTTTAAACACTTCCATTATTAAATGCTTAAAATTATTTTATTATCTGTTAAAAAATATGAAATAAATTTACCAAATATAACTAGTTATGGAAAAAAATAGGAAAAGAGAGGGAGTTGAAAATCCTTTTCTTGTTCAGCCGATATAATGCCATGCTTTTCACAAAGGGATAAAATTAAAATCATGTCAAATCAATTAAAAATGTTGGTCTATTTTTTACCTTTGAATCACTTAGCTGCCTTAAAATTAAACGCAGCAGATAAATTCAATGACTATATTATTAAATGACCAGCGTTCAGTTCATGATATTAATCAGAATCGAAAAAAAGGTGAGGACGGCAGGAAACATTCATTCAATGAAAAACTATCAAAGATGACCGTAAAGTATTAAAAAAAAAATATTTTTTTAACTCTCGTAGTGACATTAACAGTGCAGCCTGTGAATGATATTATGAAATTTAATTCAATTCTCACTGGGTATTTTTTATGTAATGTGGCAGATTAAATGAAGATTCAAAAAAAGGTTAGCCATCACAACAGAAGCTTTAATGCGCTGCAAAAAACACGGCGAAGTGTAAAATAACAATGGAGAAACAGCTGTCAAGTCCCAAAATTATCGTCTGGGCGCTCTCCGTCGACCTAGAGGACGCTACAGCAATGCGTTTTCCAGCGGGAGACAGCGAAGTCTCGTCCGAAAAACCGCGGTGAATTTGTTATAAAAAATATATATATTTGGCTTTTATCGTTACTTTTCCATTAAGGTGGAGGTCCACTCACTCTCTACGACAGATTTATCCTTTCATTTGCCAATACTTTTTTTTTGCGATTTTATCCCATTTCGTGGGTGCCTTGTATTTTTGTCCCGTGGATCTTTGCTCGTCGTCTGTGTATGACATGTTCATATTCGAATCCTATTTTCTTTGACCTCGTTTTCCGTTTCCTCTCCAAAAACTGCCGTCTAAAATGACTCACCCACATCCGCTTTCATCTCGTTCATCACTCATCCCACTCCAGGAACCTTTTTCTCACAGTTTTCTGTGGTATCTCATGTATTTTTTAAATCCAAGGCCGACGGTCTACTAACCCCGCTTCGACGTGTCCTTTAGACATTTCTGCTCAAGATTTCGTAGACCTTCTAGCGTAACCTCAGTGACCTTTCCCTCGTGACTCGTCGACTTATCGTCGTTTTCTAACCCGGAAATTCTAACTTTTCTAAGTAATTCCCAAAGTAAGTGGTGTTGTCAAGGTCTCTTTACGTGGTACTTTAATAGGATTCTATTCAACGGGTAACTTTTAATGTAAATATCTACTTTTTATTTAATTTGTTATTAAACAGCCGTTACGGCCTTTGCATTGTATATAAAACTTTTAATCTGAAGTTTCAACAATTATAAAATGTAAAAACTACTGTAAAAAGGATTCAGGAGGAGATGGCTTTACGAAGCTCCCTCTTGAATGATCCTGAGGGTAATGAGGGATCCAGGGAATGGTAGCTAGGCGAAATGGCGTTGAAAAATGTAAGAAGTCAGTGAAAAAGTAATCTCTGAGAGAGAGAGAAAAACGGAATTTAGGCTGGTGTAGTCGGTGGTTATTACGGATGTCGCGGGTGGACATGTAAAGTGAAAAAATGGGAGTTTTTCTGAGGATCGGTGCTTATAATTTAGGGCGAATTAGTTCGTTTATTATTTGGTACGAATCTAAAATTGGATAGAAATTGTCGGTTTTCCATAGACATTTTATTCCTTAGGGCGATTAAGTGCGGCGTGCATTGTAATATATTCAATTTGGAATACTTATCTTATAGCTCGTTCCATTTATTAATGTCCTCCCTTATATTTATGGTGTTATGTCTATTTTTAACCTTGACGCAATGCGGTGGCAAATGGATCTGCTTTGTCCTCATTTCGGAAATTTTTTGGCTTGCTCTTTCATTTTCTCATTGCACAATAATTTGGATCCCTTGATCATATATTTATATATATTTTTTTAAGGGTTTTTAAGTAATGAGATATTCGTCACACCTAATTTCAAATTTCCGTGTACTTTTAAACGTTCATCCTAATTTTTCCCGACCAATTTCTTTTAGGCCTTCTCCTTCTCAATGTACTTCAGGAAACGTAAATGACCAACGTGAAACGTCATTATCCAGTATTTCAGGAGATTTATCTTCAATTTGAACTGTGATTTGCCATGAGAACGGCAACGTTATAGTGCTGTTAATTAGCATGATATGCCTTCGTGTATATCGGAGCTAGATGGCGTTATGCAATTTATGTTGCCTCACGAGGTTTGCCATGTAAATGAGGCACGTGATGTGAAGGTAGATTTACGCATAAGGAGGAAGTCGGTTCAAATCATCCCTATGTGCGACAGGTTAACAGAAACACGTGGTGCTGCGCGGATGCATATCGAATACAAATGGAATAAGGTATGTTACGTCGCTTGAAATCGACCTTTAGGATGACACCTCTTCCCTCGTTTCTCTGCCTCTGTAGATTAATATTAGAAGTTTGGGACTCCAGCTGGCTTAGTAAAATTACTATTACTTAGTTTAATTTTGTTCTTACCGCCTGTATGCCTCAATTTGACGAATTATTGATGAAATATTTATATTTACACCATTAACGGTCACAGATATCATGATTTCGTTAATACTTTAGACATAAGTCTAAGTATGAAGATTTACATTCCGAGTGGAGGAATGCACCTTGTTGGCATTCCTTGCTTATAGATTTAGCCTGCGAACATTCCATAATCTGGATAGTCTCATAATAGATGTTATAACTATGGCAAATTGCAAGCATAATTCCTCCATGGTTTTATTGATTTCCTTTGCGTAAATATGAGCCAAGGGAGCAAAAATTTGCGACTACAGCACCTACGTCCAAGTTCGACATCGCAGAAAATCTTAGACCACGTGATGAGACTCATGGGCTCAATGGCAATGATATTGTTTGTTTTCATATCGTCTATTTCGATTGGAGTTTATTATTCCATGCTTTTAATGCTCCCAGGAAAGGAAAAGTATCGGGATTTTAATGAATTATAAGTACAGTAGAACCCTGAATTGCCGAAACCAGATCAACCATAACCCAAGTTAACCGGAACGGTCGATAGAACATCAAAAATTAACGATTTAGACAAAATAAACCGACGAGCGTTTTACCATGCACGCTTTTATTTCAACAAGGCCAGTGGTCACTGAATTTGGGATTGTTTTGACGCCATACCCTCCATATCTCGTCCTCCCGCGTAGGATATTAATTTACTTATCCTTCGTTTTTCCGCATTCCGAACACTCCCATATTGTACCCACTGTTCTGTCCATATGAACACGTGTTTCGGTTCTGGGACTAAATACTATCCCTGTTCGTGGTTACAAAGTGCGTCAGTATTATTTTGTCGCAATTTTAAGTTTTTTGGTTTATTTAACACTCGCTGCAATGCCAAAAAAGAGAAAAATTGCTGTGGTGAAAGCAAGTGATATGCTGGAAGCCATCGGACGAACAGAAAATTGTAGAGAATTAAAAGAAAGATGCTGTTGACTTTAATGCACCTATTGGTATCTCAACCGTCGGTGATTTATTGAAAAATAAGGATAGACTTTTAAAAATATTCCTTATCAGGTTCTATTAGGAAAACTATCAAAACTTCTCTTGTCCAAAAAGTGAACGAATCTATGTTTTTGAGGTTTACTCAACCAAGATGGAAAAGTGTCACAATAACTGGCACTTAATAAGGGCTCCCGAAACTGTTGTAAAAAAATATTGTGGATTGTTTCAAGTCATAATTATTTTTTGTATATTTTTGGATTTAATACATAAAATTAAATTGAATTTGGGAGTACCTAATGTATGTTTATATGTGTCATTAAAATCTATCCTTATATATTGCAAAGCATATATTAGTATGCGAGAAATAAACCATCCTAAATGGCTTTGCACCCATTTTTCCGATTATTCGGGTTCCAATTATACGGTATTTCAATTGATAATTTTTTAATGTTTAATAATGATATCGAAGCTGGATATTTCCAATTTTGACCTTGGCTCTAGGCCGCTGCGGAGCCATCTTGACCGCTTTTGTTTACATTTACTCGGACTGATTGTGAGAGACATTATCCTTCCACCCGCAACTATCGTCGGAAAACAGTCTCTTCCAGTCCCTAAATCGTCCACGGCGCAACGCCACACTAGTTTTCGCCAGGACCGTGCCGTCTGGAGTCTGGGGTATAGTTTTGGTGAAGGGTGAAAGTGGAAGCTGCTGCAAAGGGAGTCGGACGGAATACTAAGCATTTGCGGGAAGGGAAGGATTGACTGAGCAAGCAGGAGTCACCCCTTAGACTCACCCGCCCCTCGTACTCCCTCTCCTCTTGCTAAGCGAACTCCTTCCTTGTGACATCTCCTCATCCCTCTCTGTTTGCCCGTCTCCCGCCCATTTTAGTGTGACAGCGGCGTGTTGGTCGGTATGAAAAAGGTCGAGGGGTCAGTTCTTTCTCTTTCTCCCTCCTTCCCCTCCCCAATTCCTCTCAATCGCCCCCTTTCTCTCCTCGTTCCTTCCTTCCTCATCCTAACCGAAGACCTAGCAGTCTCTTCCCCGACTCCTCCCCCAATTCTAACCTCCGGCGGCTCGGTCTCGCCCGAATTAACCCCGACTTCTGTCGTCCCGAGGAAAAGGAAAGGAATTGTGCGATTGTTCTTTGTTCAGTCTCCTAGGAGATTCGGTTCCGACGTCGTCCTGGGTCACCGCCCCCCGCAGTCCTCCTCAAAGGGCGACTATTTCCTGCCGTAATTTTTTATTTTTTATTTATTTTTCTATACTATAGCAAGGGCAGGCAACCCTGACACTTGTATGCCATCTAACGATTTTATCGTTGGATCCATCTTCCTCATAGAATGGCCCTCCAAGATTGTTAGAATATTAATTGCGCATGCTTGGTTTCGCTAATAATAGGACCCGCCCGACTCTGTGACGGTGCCGGATTCCTCGTCCCTTCCCTTCCTTCCCTATCCACTCCCAGAAGGCGTCGTCGGGCTCCTATCGCGGCGGCGCCTCCTTCCTTCTTACTTCCCCTTCAGGGTGCAGAGGAATAAAGCTCGCGCTTGTAGTCCCTGCCCCAGGAGTGTAGCCGGCGAGCCCGCCCTGGAGTCTCGTTTCCACTGACACTTGTATGCCGCTTGTTGAAATTAAAATGCTGGTGTGAGACGGAGAGAATATTAATGGAGGCTTCCTCGGAGTGGTGCAGTAGGCGCAGATTGGCTTCTGGGTTGTCCTCCGCGTCGATTAATCCTCGTTATGACGGTTTCGCTGACGTTGCAGCAGGAGTCTTCAGGTTTCAAGTGACCTGAAGACGCCTGGACCTGACGACGACTTCAAACCTGAAGACACCTGCTGCGACGCCGACGAAACTGAATCGACGCGGAGGACTACCCGAATGTCAAGCAGAGCACGTCGTCAACTGGTGGGTAGGCCATTAGAGTCTGAACCGGACGGTGCCTGATAGAATTCTGGGAGTGAAATCTTCGGTGATGTATCCAAATATTTGTTGTGTTGGTTCTTGATTCTTTTATAGACGCGTTGTTGAAGATGGAAAGTGGCCCTGGGGAAAATTTTTCGTGTACTTGCTTTGAATGAACGGCATTCACATCTTTAAATTTCATTTACTTTGTAAATATTGAATGAAATATCTTTTTTCATTTGTGCCGTAAGTGTGAGTCAAGAATGTGGGTTGGGTTACCGGGAAAGACATGTCAAACGTATGAATAGCCATTAAAAGAAATTATCCTTGACCAGGAATTGGATTGACCTTTGAAGGCTACGGGATATAGAATCGTTAACTCCTATAACTCCTATTATTTAGGAACTGTTAAGCTAATTTTTTGTTTGTTAAGTACATTTGATTGGAAAGGAAAGTATGTAGATGGCGTGATTGTGTGCGCTGTGCCCCGGAGAGCCTGAAGTCAGTGGTGCGATTACTGGTACTGTGTAACTTTTTTCGTGGCAATTAATGTGAATTCCAATTCCATTCGCGCGGTCTCATTCAAAGATATCCCTTATAAATTCAGTTTTTAATATCCTTACTCCTCACTCTCGCGCTCGGACTCTGAAGGATATGCCCATCTCATTCACTGATCACGTGTACTGTGCGTTTTGGCTATTACCTTGTGTTTTTATTCTGGTTGCTACATTTGTGTCTTATTTTCTGCCACCTAGTGATGCCGAAATAAATCGGATTTTGAATCGCATATCTGTAAATAAAATGTGCAAATAGTTACTCGCGGCGATGAATTTTGATGGCGATGAATGTCCTTAGAATATATGGGGAGGATTTGCGATTAAAAATTAGATTCACCATTAAAATATATTTGCCTTAACTGCAAATCGAACCCCGAATTCCCGTTTGCTCGTCAGACGCATAAACCAAATACACCATCATGCTATCTCATCGGATTGAACGTCAAGTAATTTGCTATGCACCCGTGCGCGTGACTGCGTACAAAGTCACTTGTTTCATTCTGTGCATTTTCTTTTGAGCTTGAAGGGAGCAGTAATAGCTGTCTTCGATCTCTTTAGACATAAGCGTCTCCCCAATAATGCGACCTATGAGAAACATTCCTTTCTCCTCAAAGCTCCGTCACCTTCTGTATGTCGCGTCTATTTTTTTTCCTGCCGCGCTAAGCGTACAATCTCTCACGCATCTCGCACGCTTGTTAACAGTGGCAGAACATCATGATGTCCTCTAAAATAATGGACTTCCCGCCTGGGACTTTTTTTTCTTCCGTGTCGTCTGTCAAACCTGTAAGGTCTGCATGCTTGTCAAGTTTTTAGGATGTAGTTAGTTGAGAGTTGTTTTTAGTAATGCTTAGCTATGGATAACGTTATGTGTTTGAATATTAATATTATTGTGCCAGAAAGCCAAAGTGCGAAAGGAAACTTATTATCTTATTATATACACCAAGGATGAAGTTCACCTTGAAAAAATGTTTGACTAAACCGGGATTTGAACCCGGATCTCCTAATTGCCCATCAGGGATAAAATGAATCTTTACAAATGACTCATCCTAACTGCCATCACAATTAAATGTATAATATTTTTCATAGTTCTAAGTTTAAGTTTAAGGAACGTTTGCCTTTGCTCTATGAGTGTATTCCTATTTCTGATTGATGTGATTTTTTACCTCTCTCGCCAGGATGATTACATTAACGTTAATTATCACAAAAAACTTCTATTTGGTTCCAGCAGGAGCATGTGGCTCTACGGGTCTATGCTCAGTGAACATTATTGTTGTCATTACGGCTCAGAACTCAAAATTTTCCTATCAGATATTTCGATGTGAATATTATTAAAAATATCCAAATTACCTGGAATGTATGTACTTAGTGCAGTGATCCGGTTAGCGTTAGGCTCGATGCCTGGTTGCGGTGCTACTTTTTCCCGCTGAAAATGAAGTTAATTTTCGATGCAACGAGCTATTTTTACTGTTTTCTCTCAGGGAATATTAATGTTAGAATGCCAAAATGAGCGTCTGAACGAATACTTTAATATTTAGAAAGGAACTAGTGTCAGAGCATACATTTTAAACTATGGAGAAGCATCAAAAGAGATTTCACAGCGTATATTGGACTGAGTTCTACCTCAGAGAAGTTTTGATACATGATCTGAATTGTAATTGTAAATTACGAAATTCGTTGACAGTTTGGAAAGCTCAGTTAAATTTAAGAACTGTCGGAAAATTGAACTTTCACTTTTCACATTTTTCCCGGCTTAACGTTTTTCTCGTCTCCTGTGTCCGGAGACCATCCTGGAACAAAGTAGCGGCGCATGGAATCAAAGCTCTTCTCACTGTTACGGGATGATCCTCCCAAAAAAAATACACCCTTTCCTTCCTTACTCGCCTCTACCCCCCTCCCTCCCCACCTCACTTCTTCATTTTCCTTCCTGCTCATAAATCTCCCTGCTCAAACTCTTATCCTGGCTCAGCTATGAAAGATTGTGACAGGCTTCCCTTTGACTGATATCTGTACTCCCCCTCACCGTTGTAACCCTCTCAGAGAGAATATAATGCTTACCCACGGTCTTGGATTCGCGAAGAATATCGTCGAAACACCCAAGGGAGCTCGAGTAAGGAAGGGTAACAAAAAAAATTGTGAAAGGTATTTGTTACGGCGGATGAGGGATCTTCTTCTTCGTATTCTCACTCTTGTAAGAGATGATTTTTGCCCGGTCTCCTTGCGAGCGCGGTGCTCAGTCATTGTTGCTGAGGTGTCCTCCTTGTCCCCAAGGGAACGGGCCGTGACTGGATTTGCCTTTGTCTCCAATTTGAGGAGCTTTTTCGCAAGGGTATAGAGAGAAAGTGTGGAATGAGGCGAGGATGTCCCAAGGCCGGAACGAATCAATACTCACTCTTATTTTGCCTCGCGAGGCGCCCCTGCGTTGAAATGATTGCCTACCTTGAATTACCAGAGAAAAGTGGTGAAATTAAGTTCTACTGTGGATCTTCTTCATGTTTTTTTGTGAATAGGTTCCATCTGGAAGTTAAATAAATATAATTTCAATTGTAGGAGGGTACTCGAGCTAAATTAGGAAAAGTGTGATGATCAGCTTGCTGCTATATTGTCCTTAACCAACTTCATAGATTACAATTAGTAATGGGACTTTAAATTGAAGTTATAATGATGGAAAATTCTTTAAATTTTTTCCTCTCGACTAGTTTCCTTGCCACTGAGATGCTAAGGAACTTAAAAGCAAATGAACTCACATTTAAGGGTTTCGCACCTTAGTTTATACCTATCTTTGAATCATGATCGAAACTCTACTCGCATTTAGAAGAATAATTTTGCTTGAATATTCCTTTGAAATGTAATTATTGTAAAATTAATACCTCATGGAAACTCGTTTTTCATTCGCAGCTAAGTAAAAATTCATTTTTCCATGCGTAAGTATTTGCAAACAATATTGTAACGACATTTTTAAAAATTCATGTGTATAAAATAGGCAATTTTTACTACTTTTCATTTCCTACAGCTAGTGATCTGCAATGAGCGATTAATGTCTCAACATCATCATAAAGAATTTTATCTGTGATGCCGTAGAAATAATACAATAAAAGACGACCGTCTTGTGGCTGTTGATTATTTAGAGCTTATTCTCACCCTGAATATCACTTGAATGCACCATGCGTTAAACCGCGAAAATAATTAATACCTTATATAGATTTAACCATCTACCCTTCAGTAGAATACATGATTACCAGGATTTGGTCATGTGGCGTGAGTTAAAACATATACTGATCACACTTTTGATTAACCAGTGATTTTTATTCATTTTGCCCATGTTATCAATTTATTATCACTCTTGGATCGTTCTCAGCCGTGTTGTCAGGTTTATTCTATTGCAAATATATTTCTGTATCCAAAGTTGTAATTTGGCCAACGGTATGCATCTGAGAAGCTAGACTTTCCAACTAAACATTAACACTTTATAACCACTAACACTAACCATAACCACTTTCTTCAAGTGTGTACCGTCTTTCTTTACGTTATTTTTCCCTCTCTCTGAGGATTATACTTTTTCCCAACATTCTCGATTTGTCTTTATTCCCCCTTAACTTGTTTGCGGTGGTCTTTACCGTTCTCTCAGTGGACGCCAAGTGAAAAAATATCCTTAGAATCTCACTTACATCCCGCTGTGAACTTTCTTTTGTGAGTCATGCACTCTTTGGTGGTTTGTTTTGGCGCGTATTGCGTCTTTTCTCCGACGCAAGCGTCAACGCGGATTCCGAGTCTCCTCCTGTTTTTAGGTCTCTATGTTTACCCAGCTGTTTGGCGCACCCACACTATCGGAATTATGGGAAAAACCTTGGCTCCGAGCTATTCCAGGAAGGTGCCACCGCTTATATTTACGACCTACGCTCTATTTCCGTCGCCGATGGGTCTCAGAGGAGAGACAGGTTCCGGTTCGTAATATAGCAACGTAATGCCTTATTTACATGCATCTATATCCTTATACACAGTAGCGTAACTATGGGGGAGGGGGATAGATCCCCCCCTAATGCCTCGGAGAAATAAAATAGCTTTAGCATATAATAGCTGCATCATCTTGAAGTTTTATTTTAAGTCTCAAAATGTGGTAAAATGTATTTCCAGGCATATCATTTTTTTTTTTAATTTCCCAGATCTTCCCTTGCTGGGGGGGAGGGGGGAGGTCACTCTCCCTTCCCCTCAGAATAGTTAGTTACGTAGTAGTTACGTCATTGCTTATACGCACATGTATATACATCCTTTGTTAATCATCAACTATTTATCAAAGAAACTTCTACGTAGAAATTTGATTCAATTTAGGTAGTGGATTCAGGCATTTTTCACGGATAAAATTTTGACTTTTCCCAAGGATTTTTGTAGCTATCGAAATGGTAACCAAATTTAAATCCAGAATAAAAACATAATTAAAGCCATGAATTCCAAATCGATACCATTTCATGTGTTATGCATGAATCTGCCACGATGATGGGCAGTGGTGATATTCATATACTTGAGTAAATGAGAAAAAAATCTCCCGGACCGGGGACTGAATCATCATTGGCTTTCCAGGCTAAGAAAAAAATTAAAAATACAAGTATGTTTGTAAGGAATTTAGGGTAAAAAATGTTAATGGATGTATATTTTGGACCAATTGTTTGACCAATGGATGTATATGGTGGACTTCGATTTTTTAAAGATTGGCTTTTACCCAGAATAACATATGTAATCGTCGGGGTAAGTCAAGTCGTGGGCTTTGGTGACTCTGAATAAGCACTACAGAAAAGTTATGAGTCAGAAGTTTATTCATAAAAAATTGGACCTCATCACAGCCACTTTTTTGGAGAAGATATATTTCTGGTGTGGGGTAAAGAAATTGTTCGGCGTATTCTAGGAGCTCAGGGTCGCCAGCTTCTCATGACAAATTATAGGGCGGGGTTCCGCATTGTTTTTCCTTTATAGGGTCTGGGCTATGAGAAATGGAAGCCTTCGTTTAGGGTGCCCTCATCAAAACTTCATTTGCCTCAGAGCCTCAATCGAGCCGTACGAGGTCTAGAGGAATTTTGATTTATCCTTTATGTTAGATAAGGTCATCTCATAACTTATACCTGCCAGGCCAAATCGACCAGCGTATGTTTCAACCGCAAACTTGATCCCGCTGTGATCTTGGTACGGTTGTTGTACTTACAGGCGAAGTTGTATTAAAAATATGGCCTCTAATATCGAGGGCCAAATTAATTTGCTATTTTTTCATTTAGTTTATTTCATTTTCAGTTATTGGGGAATTATTTAATTCAAATGTTTCATTTTCCCGTGCCGTCCTCACGTTAACTCGGCCCTCTCCTTTTACATATCGTGCATTCCGTGCCTCATGTATCTTTACCTGTTTCAAGGCCGTAGGAATCAGCAATTCAACTACTGTGTACTTACTTAACTTCTAATTGTATTCAAATTTTCGCAATAGCTCCGTATATTTATAGGCGTGGAGCCCCCTGAATTATGTGTTTGTCATGTATATTTATTAGCCGTTATTTCTTTGTCAATCTTAGAATAAGTATTCTAGTCATTAAGTATCTTTACTGCTAATATTTATACAGGATTTGCGTGCTTATGTCCACATACATGTTCCTTTAATTTGCTCATCAATCAGTCTAGCATACGAAAGGCCTCCACCGTATTATGTAGTAGGAATTAGTACAGAAAAGTGAGGGTTCTCTGAGATTTCTTGAGTAGAATATCCGCAAGTGAAAATAAGGACGGAGAACTAATATCGCTGATTTTTTCGATTATTAATAAAATATTAGCCCAGCGCTTCCCCAGTCATGCGTCTAGTCACCGCCCCGCGGGATGCCGCTGAGAATTTAAGAATAATAAATTTTAAGCTAGTTTTTTTAGAGAATGTTCTTCTTTTGGAGTATTTTCATATCAACATCTTTCTTCTTAATTTTTAATTTTTGTTTTCATAAATTATCCTCTGACGCTTGCTGCTTCATCATTAAACTTAAATTAATTTTTTTAGGTTTTTGAATGCTCTCCATGATCGTGCCATGAAAGTAGGTAAAAAAGTTGCTGAACTTCATATGAATAAACATGTTAAAAATAATATTTACTGGCATTTTATTAATAAAATGTTATCATGTGCACCTATCTCAATTTCTATCAAAATTGAACACATATGAAGAGGAGGTTTTCTTCGTGCATCATAGTCCCTCCAATCTTTGACTCGGGAACGTGCCGATATCGCAGGAATAGCGCCGCATTTCCCTGTCAATCCGAGTTTCGTCATTCAATCTGTGCAGCCCTTCCCCGAACCTTCCCTCCCGTCGAAGACCTTCGGGTGGAGGAGGAGAAAAAGAAAAGTTCCACCCTTCCACGGCCAGCCTCATTTGAATACAAACGTCACACGAGAGGAGTGAGAAAGTCAGGAGGGAGGAAGAAGGAAAAAGGGATGAAGTCAGTGAGAAGGGGAGAAATATGAAAACGGAATGGGAAATGAGGGGCTCGAAGATGAAAAAGACGTTCTTCTGCTCTTCTCTCTATCTCTCTCTGGTCGAGTCAGGGCGAGAAAGGTCACACCAGGGACGGGCCGAGAGGAAGCGATCTTAGAGAGGGAATCGCTATGGATCGGGAGGACGGGGATAAGTAAGACTTGGGGTCTTCCTTCAGGGCTCGTATGAGTACCGGGGGAAGATCTATCTATGTTCGGTGGCAAACGGAGAACTGAGAGCTTAAAGCCCGTAAAATATCTTAATTTGGTGTAGGAGTTGATGGAAAAAACTTTGCTTTTTCCAAAATAATGGTGATTTATGTTGTCCGGCAATGGTTTCTTTATTGCGTAACATTTTCAAGGTGCCATTACAGAAAGGTCTAAATCTTGAAAATAATAAAAAATTAGGAAATCTTGTTGAGTTTTGAAACTTATAGATGAAAATTTAATGTAAGACATAAGTTGTGTTTAAGTTTAGACTTAAGACTACATATTGCTCTGTGGATTGATGCCATTATTGGTGATGACGCTGGCATTAATGCAGCTTGGCGGTAATTCCGGTGTTGCTGTAGTAATAGTTGTATTCTGGGGGTGGAAAGGAATAAAAAATTTGCTTTTTTCTCATGGTGGTATATTTTGTCTAAGCATGATTGCGTAACAGCGTAACATTTTCAAGGTGCCATTATAGAAAGGTCTAAATCATGAAAATGTTACGCTGCTACGCAACCATGGTTAGACAAAATATATCACCACGAGAAAAAGCTAATTTTTTATGCCTTCAACTCCTACAGTAAAGAATTTCCACTAAGTCACACCCGCTACTATTGCTTATAATTTAGTGTAACTTGACTTATTATGAACCAGAAATGTCTCTTCGATCACAGCACCTCACCCAACCCAGGTTAAATAAACTAAAGTCAAGTCACCAATGGCGTATCAATCATAGAATCTGTCTTTGAGGTCATACAATGGTTTATATGTGTTTTGAAAGATAAAACAACCTTAATTCCAATTAATCCATTTTCAGCGATATCTTCGCTTTGCTTATAACAATGCTAAGTGAATGTACACCATTTTAAATTCTTGTGAACTAGAAACAGACATTCCTCTCCGATCACAGGACCAATCGCACATCCATAGTGGAATTTGTTGAGGTGTTAGGATGCTTTACAGGTATGTCTTTTGACTTTTTAAAACAATCTTACTTGGAAATTGTTCAATTATGTTTTATTAGAGACAATTTTCCAAAGCTGATAACCATTCTAAGTGAATGTACGCTTTTTAAACTGTTGTTAATCACAGACGCTCTTGTTGACTTTTGAACCTTATAGATGAAAATTTAATGTAAGACATAACATGTGTTTAAGTTAAGACTTAAGAGTGCATTTTGCTATGTGGATTGATTTCATTATTGGTGATAATTGGCTTGGCGGTAATTCCGGTGTTGCTGTGGTAATAGTTGTATTCTGGGGGTGGCAAGGAATTAAGCTTGGTACCCCTTGACACCCCCAAAACTCTCAAAGAATGGGATGATCAGAATGTAACGCTGTGTCACTTACTGATGCTCCTTGCGTTGTAAAGTTTCTAGAATAAAGGAAAGCGGCTCTCAAAATTCATTGAAAATAAGAATAAAATGTTTTGATCTTAAGGAACGTATACTGCGTAATAGTGTATGGAATTTATTGATTATTACTGATACATTAGGGTCACTTCTATATTTCTTTTTTCTCGTTTCCAACTATGCCAAATAGTAAAATTGGTAGCCCATTTTCGGTAATTTAACCTTTTTATTACATTTGCCAAATAGGGATCATGTTAGTGAAGTCAATTAGTTACGATAGAGTTTCGCGGCGTGCATTAGCGAAAACTTCACATCTTGCGCCTTTTTCTGTAAAAATTTATCTTATCTCCCACAGAGAGCAGCACTTTTCCCAGTGCAATAGGGAGTAAAATTACTGCCAAAAATGAGGCTATGGATGTATGCCGATTTTTTTTCTGTTTGGCGGGTAGTCCTATTTTCTGGGTAAAGGATGCGGCCTATCTCGCAAGATGAAATAAAGATAAAAGCGCCCGTGCACTAGGGTGGATGAATGGAGATATAGATCGCGAGATAGGATAAGATGCTGGCGAGGCAAGAAAATATACGCATTGCGTAACTATTAAGGAATGATGCGGCATATCCTTCCTCATTTCTTGTTCTCTGCAGTTCTCCCTCTGAATTAAACAGACTCGTGAGGAGTTATTTATTAATATTTTCATTTATTAATTAAACGAGTAGTTTGAAAAAAATGGATACGAGTACGCAAAACCCTTAAGCAAGATCACTCTGGCAGTCAGCTTTTTAGAATTCGTGATATAGTTTTACTTTGAATGTTGATTGGTTGGGAAGAAATATTTCCGCTATTCTTTCGATTTCCAAATACTCGCTTGGCACTCCATTTACTGAGCCTCTCACATTTTTAACGGGGATTATTTAGGTCTCCATTCTTTTAATCCAATCCTTCTCATCCAGGTTGGTAATTTCATTCGCTACATTATTTTATGCAAAATAGGCATTATGAATATTTATATTTGTAATTTCCTTAAGATATATTCTTGGTCTGAATTCTCCTAGTACTGCGATCATAAATATAAAAATTAACTTACCATTCCAGGAAATCGTTTTGAAGTAATTTGCTTAAAATTGTTGTTATTTTAGTTAAATTTTGTGGCCCTCTTTTTATTTGTGTAAGCATTTTCACGATTTTAAGAGGAGTTTAAAAAATCTATTTCATTTCTCTTAATATTAATTGACTTATCAGGGATCTTGATCTCGAGTGTATTTTACATATTCAATGCATAGCAATTTGATTATTTTCTCCGGCTGTGATCATATTTCGCTTTTTAAATATATTTATTTTTATATGTATTATCCGCATATATCCTGAGTATATTTCCTTCGTGATACTTGTGAAGGCGATATTAACGATTGCTAATGTTAATATCATGCCGTGGTTTCTAATTGTAACATAAAATTTCATCACTCCATCGGCTCAAAAAATATGACATACTTAGTACTTTTACGAGCCATTGACTTTATTTTTTCCTCTCTCTCTGGTGTACAATATGATGGTAGGAAAGACCTTGTTTAATTTATGCTATCTAAGTATTGGTTTCTATTATTCTTATTAAGTAGATTTTCCGCTCAGATATCTCCAACCCGTAGTAATGTTGCGTCAGATATTGATGAAATAAATCGTCTTTATTAGAATTTTTCTTCAAAAACGAGGCAGGTGTTCTAATTCGAAGTTTCACTCAATGACTATAAACCGGAATCTAGCGCGAATACGTCGTAGAATGGAGTCTCCGTACATATATATATGGACAGTCAAATCTTGGCAACCTTCAAGGATTTTTTTCTGAAATACGGTATTAAGAATGAAGCTTTGTCAGTCAGTTATACCTTTTCGTGTTTTTCATTATCTCATTCTCCTCGAATTTCTGTTGAATATAATGAATTAATAAATTGCTAATTTAAATGAAAAGAAATAAGGAAAAGGGTTGTCAAGGGTTAAAAGTTGTTGATTATTTATATAATAAGATCAATCAGTCAATGAGACAACAACAACGTGTATAATTTGATATTAATAAGATCATTATTTATATTAATACTTTGTGCAATAGTAATGGTGGAGCAAAAGAAGAACTATTAGACAGTGGGACTGAAGCAATAAAAACGTAATATTTTTAGCATTTCTTTAAAAAAATCGAAAATTTCTATTGTTCTCATCGTCAACGCGTGCATAAGGTTCAGCTCATGACAAAGGAGTCAAATAAAACGATTATAATGAGTGCAGCAGCGCTCGTAGGACGTGGTCAAAACCCTCGAAATCTCCGCGGGTGGCGTGTACCCTCGGGGAAGGTTTCAGCGGCGTCCAACGCTTGCCTCATCCCCCGAAAACCATCCCCTACTTGTCTGGATGTCCCCCCTCTCTGGATCCATATTACTCGAATTTGCTCTCCGGACAAAGTGGCGCCTTGGCCAACTCTTTCCTTTTCTCTCTCTCCACCCCTACTCCCGACATTTTCGATGGCTCTAGCATTTCCCACCATTCCACCGCCCGGCCCCGCCGCCATCTTTGCCCCATTCACCCCATCATTTACCTCCCGCCTACTGCCCCATTCGATTTTCTACGGGAATCGCTGAGGGGTTTGCGTGATTGCCTCTTCAAAGTGACTCACGTGCTTCGACTCGTCGATATACATATACCCTTTTATTTTATTATTATTATCATTATTTTTTTTTTGAGTTCTAGTCGATCGGAAAATGTTCTCCGGAAGAATGGAGCGCATTTGCATACATTTATCCGTCAACCTGTGTCGCAAGATTACGTGGCGCCTGGTCTTCCAGTAGGGACCTACCCATAAGGCCGTATTATTTTATTTGCTGATGACTATTCGGTGAATTCAACCGCGCTTTGTTCGGTGATTAGTGCATCATGATGCGCAAATATGCCGGCACCAGAGTGGTAAATGTTACGGCGAATCAGACCAGTATTTAAAATCTTCCGTTTTTATCACTAGTGATCAGTAGTTAATCGGTGTTTACCTTCGCTCACAACAATCGCCACTGGCCATTGGCATGGCATGCTCTCATTCAAACGTATGACATCACAGAAATCACTTTTTCTGAGAGCTTAGGTATTCACCTACTTCTATGTATGGCACTCATTTTTTCCTGTGATGATTGAAATTAATACATTGAGTTTGTTTAGTGGTATTTCTTGCAAAACTAACATCACGTTATACGAATTTCCCTCTGGCACCGCTATTTTGTAACGTCGAGTTATTTTTTTTCTCTGTGTTCAATTTGTTCTCGCTTGAAACGCTTTTTGATTGGGGAGAGACTTAAAATCAGGGATGGCAATCGAAACTAAGTGAATGTCAAAAGCAGTAAAATTTTGGTAGTTCCGTTGACGAGAGCGAAATGTAATAACGAAGCGAAAAAGAAAGAAACTCGGGGTTGAAACGAAATCGGAGTCAAAACTACTTCGGGTCGAAACTAAACTAAATCTCTGGGATGATACGAAACGCAGATAATGTTTCGCGCCGGAGGGACCGCGTGTTTTAGCTTCAAACAGTTTAGTTTCGATCCACGCACCGAGTAAGAAGCATCGTTGAAAGAAGTGGAGGTTCGGCCTACCGCCATTAGATGCATGGAGCATCAATATTTTTGCCAAGAGGAGAACGATGAACGAAAAGTGAAAATTTGATTCTTAAGCACAATTATTTAACTTCTCTTCACGTATGTCACACATAAAGGGTCGAAACTATTCCCTTGAATCCCCCGCTCAACTTCTGGGATCGAAACTTAACTTTGAGCAGAGGAGTTTCGATTAATTTAGCTTCGTTTCTAGGAGTAGAGTTTCGTCCTGAGTCGAAACGAAACTCCATGGTGATTTTTATTTCGTACGGGAACGAAACTAAATCCAGGCCACGTATTTTCGTTTCCCTTTGGGTTAAAACATAGGATTTTCGTTTGTTTTAATTGCCATCCCTACTTAAAATTAGGCTCATACTATTGGAGTTTTGTCTAGCTAGCGTAACTGTAATCGGGGTAGAAACGTAGACTTTGAGATATGAAGACGAAAGGAGTTATGGAATGGGATAGAGATGTTGATATTGAATGAAAAAAGACAAACGAGGAAGTTAAAGGCATGGTAGGGATGAGCGAAAAATTCCGGAGGAAATAAGAAGAAGGCAGATGTAGCTATAGCTTGTGCATAGGGCTGACGGAATGCTGAAAATGATTCTAGATGGACGAATGTTGGATTAATAAGGTGGATTGAGGAAGAGAACAGGGGTCATGTATGTAATTAAGAATAATTGGTCTTGCAGACACTATTTTAGCGCTGAGCAGAGTTCGCGTCAGTCACAGCTCCTTAAGCATTTCCTCAATAATTTAAGAGGCATATCCAATACATATTCCATGTAAATGCCGAAGAAGTCTTAAATTATTCTGCCCTCCACCATAGCCAAATTTTTTTCATAGATTCAGAAAGGGAGAATATTAGATAAGTAAGGCAAAAATATCCTAACAAATAAAAAAAAGGTGCCCATCGGCATAAAATTCACTAAACTTCCGCATTGAAGAAGGAAATTCAAGGTGGTAAGAGGTAAAAAGCGGGGTGATCATCAATTTTTATGCTGAAAACCAACATTATAAAATAATTATGGTACAAATATGGCGTGAAACACAGAATTAACCTGTCCTATTTTGTTGTGTTCAAGGCCTCAATTGCCTAGCCTTATATCACGGGCCCTAATTCTACCTTAGTAGGATCGTTGAACCAAGGGGCCATGCGTGTTATTATTCAACCTGCTATAATAGCTTCAATGGCACATAATGTGAATTTTTGAGGTGGTATAAAAATTGAAAAAATTGTGAAAATTTTAAATTCTTTGAATCAATCCCGCTTGATAATGCGCAAGTTTGATTTTAAATAGATAGTTAAACAGAATTTAAATTTACTTTAAAATATTAATCCCTCTCCGTAATTTTTGCGGATAATGTTACTTATGTGTAACTATATGAATGCTGTTTATTCTTCAAGTTGAAATAAATTGCTTTAGTAACTCTCGGCAGTAAAGCTATAGATATTGCCTTAAATAGTGGCTATTTCATTAAGGAGACGTTTAGCATAATTTTTTAATAAATTTTAGTTCTTAGAATTGACTGCCTTAATGTTTTTAATGCATGAAACTATTAATGACGGTGATCT
The DNA here is from genome assembly GCF_921293095.1 of Ischnura elegans. Classification (NCBI taxonomy): domain Eukaryota; kingdom Metazoa; phylum Arthropoda; class Insecta; order Odonata; family Coenagrionidae; genus Ischnura; species Ischnura elegans. Next base: position 34,124,063 of record NC_060249.1, read on the forward strand.
TATAATTATTTGATGATATTATTGTGGAACTTTAAAAATGGAAACTTTTCATCGTGAGTCGGCTTAAACCTGCCAATCATCAACAGCATAACTCCCCTAGTATTGGACATTTAAACTTCCCATCTCTTTGCGCCAATGGGGAACAAGTTTTAATTGATTTATTTATAGCCAGCTTCAGATCAGTCACGTGGCGACCCGTCATAAGAGTCTACTGGCTGCTTCTAAGAGTTACTGCTAAAGTAGAAACTTGTAATCTATCGTCCTCACAAACACCTGCGTAGTGGAGCATGATCTGAAGAGTCAAGATTACGCGCAGGAATCCGCGCATGAGAAAGTATAGTCAACAAGTAAATGTAGCTCTATCAAATGTACGTCGTAAATGTTTCTGAAATAGATCCAAAAGTGGACGGAAAGCAAATCGATTTATTCCGAGCGTTTTCTGAGTTGCAAAGTTTTCGGTGAGCATTCAGGAGTCGCGTGGAAAATGATATCCCCTATGAGCTTCCATTTTTTTTTTTATTTAACGGTTTAGGGAGATCGTCCTCTAAACTTTGGGATGCTATCTCTGTTGGAGGAAATTTAGCTGACTGCGGGGATTTAAATATCCACAAGTTGAACCAGAAGAAACGCGTCATCAGCAGAAGTTTATTTCTCAAATATCCTGTCTCGCCACGGATTCAGAACTTCTCCTTTCTCATATCGCTCCTTTCCTCCCCCTTTTTCCCTTGGCAGATACTGGGTAAAGTGCCGGTAAATAGTTACTAGGCCCACCAAGCTACAGTGAGTAACTTAGCCTAGATTTGCATCAGAAACGAGTGCTAATTTTGATTTCAAAAAGAAACTATTGTTACGGAAACGTGATTTTCATTCAACTTCTTGCACGTTTCGGTCGCGGTATTGGTCTACACATTAAAGTGGTGGGTTCTTAAAGCCACAATTTTAAAACTTTATGTACGTTTTAGTAATAAATATATAATGATTTTATTTTATCAAAAACTCTTTGGTGAATCTATGGTTATGATTATGTGGAAAACGTTACGCGTTTACTCGACGTTTTTGGCCTTGGCTTGTTGTATTGCATCAATGGTCCTTGTAAGGATAAATACTTGTCCATATTAACGCTTGGTTTTGCTATGGTTCTCACGTATTTAAGAATGTTACATCCGTTTGCAAGTGAGTAAAAACTAATTACTTAAATATGTATATAGGATACAATTTCAGTATTACTCAGAAGACAAATATAACGCATCATTTTGATTAATTCAATACAATACATTATTTTCATCCATATTTTGCATATTCCACATGTACTGCTGTTTCTTTCAACCCATCAGTACCCCACAGCAAATATTCAATTGTGTCATCAAATATTAGTATTGGTATTGCTTGAATAATAGTGAGAAAATAAATTACTCTCGGTAAATAATAGGTAAATCACGATTTATAGTTCACAATTTTTGAGTGTAATGACTGAAAGGAAAATGTATATGAAATATAATCGATAGTGACAACTAAGGTATCAACAATTATCGTAACATATTTTGAGTTTAACGATTTGAATTAAAATGCATATGAAATGTAATCGATACTGACGACTAAGGTACTTTTATTAAGCTGCTCACCATTTTTGTTCGCTAACTCTTTTCCTCATAACTCCTTCATCCTAGATCCGATGACTTGAACTCCCCCTCTCCTCCAAATTCTCGTGTTTTCCTCAATTTCCCGTTTCAAGGTTTCCCTCTGTTCCTCCGCCTTCCCATCTATTCCCTCCCGACACGGCAAACTCTTTCCAACAGTCTCATATCGCATCAACTTTATTTCGCCGTTTCTGTAATCCTAGCGTGCTGCCCTCTCTCCCCCTTGCAACCAATCTTCTTCTTCTTCTCTCTGGAAAACTTGGCGCCCTCATAGCTATATATATTTGGCCGAGCCATGGCCAGGGACTGACTGCAGGCTGAGAACTTCCTCCCCTCCTTCCTCGCCCGTGGCTTTATCGTCTATGAGATCACGGAATCGAAATCTGGGTGATGCCATAAATTCCTTATTTTTTTTAGCCCGCGATCTCGTTTACGTGCGAGAGAAAGCACCATTCATAGTGAAATCTATCTATATATGCATGAGTCAGTTCAGTGAATTTTATGCCATTGGGCACCTTTTTCTTATTTGCTGGGATATTTTTTGCCTTATTTAGTATTCTCCCTTTTTGAATCTATGAAAAGTTTTGATTATGGTGGGAGGCAGAATATATTTTGACTTCTTTAGCATATATATATTGGGTATGCCTCATAAAACCTTAAAGAAATACTTTCGGAGCTGTAACTCTGCTCAGCACTAAAACAGTGTACTTATGTGAAGTCTTGACTATGTTGGAAGGAGGTATAATGTAGTATTTTTCGAAATGCATGGTAATTTGTACATGATATTAAATAAAAACGAAATTTTTGATGCACGAGCGGAACAAAGAATGAAAATGTTATTCTTGCTCGTTGAACATTTTCAATTGCTTTAACTAAAGTAGTCGATGAAATTGTGAAAAAAAATCTGCTAAAAAAAATTTCCTATCCCTGAAGTTTAAATTTATCCATTAATAATAATTCATTTATTTTCATACGAAAACGTTTTTAAAACCACCACAGACTGTTTTTCTCTTTTCTCAGAATAGTTCGGAAAGTAATTTGCTTAAATTTTGTGGGTGTTTCAAGGGTTTTTCCAGCAGCTGCTGTTTCCAAGTACAAAAACTGTGCGTTGTGGACAGAATATTCACTTCAAAAAGGCAGAAAATATCTCTGCTCGTGCCGGACTCAAGCAGGGATAAGGCGAAGACCTCTATGGAATTCCTCGAATGCTTAGGGTCTGAAGGTTTGACCACTCCGTCGAGTCATGGTCCATTCTTACCTCTTGGAATGTGGAACCAAATACTTTCGCATTCCTTGTGGGATGGAAAACACGACGAATGAGATAAAAGTGCGTGCCGTAATTCCCTGAGAAACCTGTGTCTCCGCAGTTTATTCCTTTTTTTTAAATAAACGATGAATTTCAATCATTTTTTTATTTAGTGAATATAAGTCTACGTGCTAATTTTATTGTTATTTTGAAGTATTTTAAACGCAATTACGTTCGGTTCTCTTGCACCTACATCGTAGCCGACTTACATATTTTTATGATTAAATCAAAAGAATTGTGGATACGTAAGAAATATATTCTTAAACTGAATAAAATAACTTCTGATGTGATCACACTATTCATCTTGATATAGTGGAAGTTCGACACATTGAAATGATAGGTAGTTGAACTTTTCCACGTGTATTAAATGCGTACCACTCGTTTCGGGTCACAGAGCCGTCATCAATATAGTGCTGTTCCAGATGATAGCCTTCTGAGCCGAAACCCTTCGTACACGTTAAATAATTGAGGAAATCTTTCATTTAAATATTCTGATTCAATTTTTACTTTTGATTCCTTTAGCTTGGGAGCAGAAGCAACCTTACTGCATGAGGCTTAGCTTCATTTATCTGAGAAGAAAATGATTGAATTATGATTTATGGAAGGGTGTCATTATTCTCTGACTTGATCCACCCTGAATCAGGGTCACTGATTTTTTTCTTCGTCTCAAACCACTTCAGTGTTACCTTTGAACACGGTTCCTCTTTCCTCATCGAGGTGGTTAAAGAAAAGCTACCCTTCTTCCCCTGCGTCTTTGTCTTGTCTTTTTCCTGCACTTCAATCTCCATCACTCATCTTCCCTAATGGCATTTCTTTTTGGCATCGCCTTACACCTTCTCTGCTTTAGCCACTCCCATCAATTACTTTCTCACCCCTATACATCCTTTAATACAGTTTTTCCTCCCTCATTGTATGTATTCACAGCGATAAGCAGTGTGCTGCTGAAGTTTGACTGCATGAATATTTTCTCACAGTGAATAAAAAGCGAATGTATTCCACTACCTACTTAATAATAATAACTTGTAATAGAAATACTCCTACTTTCGACTAAGTTTCCAAATTTTAGGGTTACTAAATTAGATATAAATTGTGCGATGGGTAAAGATGTGTTCTTTTTTCTGACTAATATCCTCGGTAGATAACTAATCAGATTAAAATAATCAACAAAATTTTGTTGTGGAAGGTCCTATAATTATTTACAGGGTCTCAAACTCTTAATTTACGGGTAATACTCTTTCTTTCTCTTTCTCTCATGGAGATGTTAATTTTAGCCCTCTATCTCTATGATAAGTAGCGGCAACGTTATATCCATGAGAAAAGAAAGAGTTGTCCAATAACTAGACCATAGGTATGCGACCATCTTAATAATTTCTCGTAGCTTTCACGAGCAGTAGTCGTAGATTATTTAATGACTTACACAAAGTGAAACCTTATTGAGTAAGTTAATTGATTTTAATTTGCACGGTTGTTATTTAGTCTGAAAAATATTATGGACATATAAGTGGTTGCACCAAAACCAATATAAAAATACGGCCGGGTATAAACGATTTGTCGTATTCTGGACTGTTTTACTAGCCTCAAGTCTTCATCTCCTCCTATTTATAAATGCCGACCTCGGTAGAGTCCTCGCCTTCTGATCCAGGGTTCGCAGGTTCGAATCCCTGTCTGGGTGGATTTTCACCGCCCCAGGGCATGGACGTATGTGCGTTTCCATCTACTGAATTGTAAGAAAGGATTGCAAATTTGGTTAATAAATGAAGACGAAATTATCATTATTATTTGAGTACCCCTCCCTCATGATGCAACCCCAAGGAGTCCCCTTACGCTTTCCTCCAACCCTCCAGTGGACCCCTTTCATCTCCACCTGCCTCCACCTTCTCTTTATCCACACCGTCTCATCTCACTCCTTGAGCACGTCTCTCTTCGAATGAGGCCCGTGACCAATGCGACCCAACCTCCTCACCCCCTTATACAACATCCCCCGACGACGCACACCCGGAATGTCAAAATCCTCCAGGGACGAGAAGGATGTTCGACTCGTCATTAATCTCCTTTTATTGTCATTTCTTCATCTCTTACCCTTCATCTTTTCCTCCTCTATTTTTAGCACGAACTCGTTTCTAGAATTTGAATTGGGTATTGATGTGTGGCGTGCCTTTATTAATCAATATTGTCCACTTTTATGCCCATTCCTATATAGGAATAGCTCTCTCAATATAGGATAAATGCTACATCCATTGAGGGTATCGAAGCGAAAACTTGGTTCTCTCTAACGGCTTTATGTTCAAATAACATTTCTAACTATATCATCACTAAGTAATCTGTAAACGAAAATTTTATGAAACATCAAAAACTTTGCTAATTTAAAAATAATTTACGAGATTTAACATTAGTTTTTTTTATATTATAGAGAAAAAATTACATTGGGATTCAAATAAAAAAAACAATATAGGAAAGTTCGACGAGGAAAATCATTTAAAGCATTTTACAATAAAGGAGTATAAATGGCTCGGAAAGGAAAAATATCTGGTCATTTTGATGACTATATTGTATAATGCTACCGGGTACCGAGAAAAGTTGGTTCGTCGTAATTTAATTTCAACTCGAGGCGAAACAAAAATTCCTCTCTGAAATTTTTGAAACTCATATAATAAGATGGACTGTTACACAGTAGTTATGTATAAAAGGTGCTAAGTTTCGTGGTTGATGTTGGCGTTTGTAAATGTTTTTGTCCTTCCACATAAAAGATCTGTTTTCTTAAGTTGCAGGGGATCGGGTTGGTGTGGTGGCTAGAGTGTTGGCTTCCCACCCGGCGGGCTCGGGTTCAAATCCCGTCAGTGGCAGAGAATTTTCAGACTGCCCGATCCCTGCTTGAGTGTTGTGTGGAGGACATTTCAAGCGAAACACTCCGTCCGTCGGATGGGACGTTAAGCCGTGGTCCCCTTGGCGCCTTTCGTTAAGAGCAGGCTAATGCCGACGCCGGGTTTCTCTCCACCCTTCCTTACCTACCCTTCCCTCATGGCGCAAATGACCTCAGCTGTCGGTCGCCTCCTCCAAATACCATACCACTTAAGTTGCAATTTTATCCTTCATGGAATACCGTGGGTTCTTATTTACGATACTGACGAGTGTGGAATCTTGAGAGTCTCTTTTTGATAGGCGAGATGCTATTTGTTGCGGAACAAACTTGGTTTGTTGTGATTTAATTTCAACTCGGGGCGAAAGAATGTTTTTTTTTCTTAAATTTTCAAAAATCATGTATGAAAATGGCTGTAATTACAATATTCATGTTTAAAAGATGCTAAGTTTTCTTGATTGACATTGAAGTTTGTTAATGTTCTCGGCCTTCCACTTTAAACATTTGTATTCCTAAGCAGCAAATTTTAACCTTCATGGAATACCAAAGGGTTGATGTTTAGGATACTGACGAGTGTGGAGTCTTGACTTTTTGTGGAGCAAACTGAAGAAGATTGGTTGAATATATATCGTCGAGGGGGGGGGGGGTCAAGTTCCTGCTCTCGCCTCCGAGTGTGTTTGTCCGAGGGTTAGCACGTTTGCGTTCAGGGCGCCATGGAGACGGATTGATCCTCGTTCCGCCGCGAGGACCGGACGGTAAACACCAACAGTGATAAATTCGGCTCACTATTTCCATCCGCGGGCATCTTCGGGGAACGTAAAACCCCTTTCACTTTCCCCAGCCTTGGGTGGCCATGGAGAGATGTGTGCGAACGCTATTTTGCCTTATAGCCCAGCATCAACCCACTCATCAATCCACATACGCATTGCATCAGCGTTATGCTTCCTCCTCGTTGAGCGGAGTGGATTTACTTAGGTAGTTAACCTACGGGGTACCTATATTCCACTCTACTTTTTTTAGTTATCCATTGAATATATAATTTACATACTTTGTATACTTGTAATAATGCGGAATAAATTATCATTATATTATACTAGCTGACCCGGCGAACTTCGTACCGCCTAACAATCAATGAACTTACAGTTTACTTACACCATTTATAAATCAAGAGCGGCTGTAACGTTTTTAATCATGTTTAATTTATTATAATAATATAAGGATACAAATTCAATAAAACTACGTAAATGAGTACCAAAATTGCTTGTCAGAAAGACATTTTCTTTATCGAATCTACATAGGGTGAATCGGAGCACGTTTACGCGGATTTTTTTCAACAAATTTTCTTACGTTTTAGCTTAAGAAATTTTGGGCATTGTGGTTTAATAAAGCAGTTCATGAAATAAAAATTATACGCATTCAGTTGTTGGCTATTTGCGTTATTAGCTGTAAAAAAATGTTTTTAGGTCCAAGTCTGTTGCATACACTTGGCCCATTCAGGGGGCAGGTTGACACGACCCCAGACCGACGCTTGACTGATGCTCAAAATCGTGCAAGAAAAGCCCCTATGAAGCAGCATTCGCATTAAATGACTTAAGGCGCGCCAGTTTTAGTATCTCTGTTTGGAAAAAATGCACTGCGTAAACGTACTGCATGCGTAAACGTACTGCATGCGTAAACGCACCACGGTGAGCCCTACACATTCGGGTTTAATGTCTTGCGTCAAGCACCTTCTGAGAAACAACAGTTTTTGTTTTGTAATCAGGCGCAAGATGAAGCGGATGAAGCTAAATAAATATAGCGAAGCAAAGCAGTGACGCAGCGAGGGGAGGTTTTGGGGGATAAACCCCCCCCCCCCCCAAGAGCTTAGAGAATTTTTTTATGAAAGATTATGTTATTAATATTAGGGGGACGGATGACTAACAAACAAAACATATTTAACTATTCACACAGCCACAAAACCCACTATTTTGAACTATTTATCAAAAAAAATTCTGGGGGAAGTGCCCCCACACTTCCCGCTCACCTTAGCGAGTTTTCTATACCCTACAGACCCGTGGTATTAGCTGCACCCAAAACCCCCTATCCTAGCTACGCACTTGAAGCGAAGGAAGAAATACAGAGGATGGTTTATCAACTCGTGAACATAGCACGCTAAATTGACCATGAGAAAATCATGGGTTTTCATTAGCACATGAGCACAAACAACCCAAAAACTGAAAAAATGACCATGCGATTTTTTAATCGTTATCACGAATGCAACACGAATTGTAAATTGAATACGTTTAAGCTCAAAAGGGCATATGAGTTGAGATCATGGAATCTACGGAATGAGGACTTCCTAACCTTTGACTTTTCCTTTGAGTAAAGTTGCGTGAATCACATTCATCAACAATTTTTTTAATGACCAAACACGTTCCGCTGGATAGTTATGGTTGGTTTAGGCTTCGAAAGATCATGAGCAGAGAAACTACATTTTTCTGTAAATCGTGCCTTGGTAAGCCAGGTACGTCCAAGGACTTAAAATATTCAGATAGATATTTGGTGATTTCGTCTTCGTTTGTTACACATTTAAAAGATCGAATCCATGCAGAGTACGAACTATTTGAATTTACCTCGTTTTAGTCATCCACATCTTCGTTCTTGCTCGCTAAATCAACCATCTTTGATTCTTTTGGTGATCAATCATATTCTGGAACTCTTTGTTGATAAGCTCACCTCCCGCTGAAACTAATTTGCAATCATTCCAAGGAAATGAGTTAAAACTACTCGATTCCTCGACAGGAACACGGACATTACCGTTTGTCAACAATTGCTTGGAGATTTGTTTACAAACACGGTAGTGAAGTGTCAACTCGAGCTGGGCCACGGCTGGGCTTACAAACAGCTCGAATTAAATTTAAAAAATGTAATTTCAATTTAATTAATATTTTGAATATATTTAGTAATTAAAATGTTACATTACACGCCTACATTTCTTAGATAACGGTGAGTGCTTGTAATTTAATATGAACTTAATATAATAGCAATAAAGCTCAAATTGATTCTACGTTTTAGTTAGAAAACGTTTGTATGTGAAAAAGAAAAGGGCTGTTTTTAGGGTTTTCCCGGCAATTATTCGATTTTTTCTCGCCGTAAGAACCATCCTTGGACTTCAACGAACATTTAAAAAAAAGAATTGGCCAAATTGGTCCAGGCGTTGTTGAGTTATGCGCTTACCAACACATTTTGCGATTCATTTTTATATATAAGATTATAAAAATATTTCGGTAGTGGAATATATTACAATTCTGCACACATGTTGAAATATGTATCATGATAAACAAGTGTTATATCATCCAAGTTCTGCTGTCTGGATAGGAGACCTATTTTAATATTCAATGTATATTTAACGTGTCAGAGGTCATGTGGTGGTGAGGTTTCTTTTTTTCATTTATTAAATACTATTGAATAAGAAAACAACTATATATGCTCTTAAAATAATACCTAATAAAGCGCTAATGTATTTAATAGCCTGTCGTAGAGATGATACGGTTGTGGACGATCAGCTGTGCAGGCATCCTGGAAGTGATGGCTGAAAATTTTCATTACGTACTGCTACGTGTGAAATTTTTTAAAATGGGAACAAAGGAAATGGGATTCCACTGAGAGTTTTATTCATTTTTGCTGTGTATGAATCGAAAATTCTATGCGTGTGTAAAAATTTTAATCTTAGTTATTCGTATCCCAATCTCAAAGTCTTAAACTCTCTCTTAGAGTTATAAATGAAAGTGAAAAAACTTTGTGAATGTCCACAGTATTTATTCAAGTGCGACGCGTTTCAGCGATTCATCGCTATCATCAGGTACATATGCCCATTTGTACCTGATGATAGCGATGAATCGCTGAAACGCGTCGTACTTGAATAAATACTGTGGACATTCACAAAGTTTTTTCACTTTCATTTATAACTGCAATGAGTTCCACAACATCTCGCCAAACACCGTTGAATCTCTCTTAGTGGTTTGGTCACTTATGGTAATGGACTTTGGATATCAATAAGATTTCTTCTTCTCCTATCAACTCTCGGATAAATTATTAAAATTGTGTAAATTCTCTCTCTTCCCTTTTTGTAGCCGACTTCTCTTCGAGCAACAATTTAATAACGACCAAAACAGTGAATTTTTTGATGCGAAATACGACTGAGAAACCAAAATACAATATTCTGTGAAACGGGAGGATTTTTTTTCTTTTAATGTTGACGTAGCTGAACCACGGTATCCTATAAATAAAATTCAAGCTTAAAAGTGTTGATTTTTAATGTAAAATTTCAATACATTAAGTCAAAGAAGTTTCAATTTCTGATAAAATTTTCACATTAGTTATATTAATTTAATTTCTATCGATTATTAAACTTGTATTACACTCGGAAAAAAGTCGGAAAGAAACTTTATCTTCTAACGCTGAACTTAGATTATTACGATGTGCACTATAATGTCAGTGTTTGATCTCTAACTCAGAACATAATGATTTGCTTTATTACACGGATTTTGGTCCGTTTTTAAGCCAACTATGGAATGGTACTTTCCTCATCGCAAAAGCTGTGCGGAGAACAGCTCATACTGCGTATGCTCCTTTGTCGCTCAGAGTAAGCTCCGCATTCTGCATCTCTACGACATGATTTTGAAAAGAAATTGCGCGTTACCTCGAGGCACCAGGATTTTTGCACCATTCCTAAGCTCTCTAATAATCCAGCATGAAACGTAATTACCCTCTCCTGCCTATTCGTTAAGGAGCAAGGAAGCCAATAACAGTTATCGGTCGCCCGCTCGAATATCTGCCACTACTTACTCGAATGGAGAGTAAATCCGGCTGCGCTGGTCATTAGCGCAGGCGACGAGCCACTGAAGCAGTTTCCGTCATTAGAGATGGCGTACTATTCGGGGATTAGTCGGGACTTGGAGCGCACTGTAACGATCCAAAGGTTTTAGATTTCACCATAAGGCGATAGTCACCAAAGGAAATGTGAGGAAGTATTTCTTAAACTATCATTCAAGGAATGGAGCGTAGACATAGAACTGTTTCCTGTGCTGCAGTTTCATAAAAATCTTTATCCTCAGATGACCAAGTCTTAACTCTCAAGCGATCTATAAGGTCTAAAAGACACTATGACTCCAGTAATTGTTTTTGAAAAATTGTAATTTATTAATTCCAAAAGCCATAGATGACTGCAGTGAAGTAAACTGTAACTGTGAACTGTAAGGTTGTCTGGATTAGATATTTTCTTGATCAATTGGTTAATCCAATTGGATCCTTTCTTCTGTACCTTTTATATCATACATGGATTGATGTTAAAGGGGTAAAAAAGCTCCGAGTATTAGGCAGTTAGAATATGAATCTGTGTAAAAAGTAAATTCGTAAAAATTAATGCCTCGCAATTTGGAAATCAGAATATCTAAATGCGGTACAATTGGAAGAAAAATGTTTGGGAGTTGCTTTGGTGAACCTCTTGTAACCATCGTTGGAATAAATATCAAATTAGGTACCCTTAATCGCATCTCGGAAAAGGAAGACGGAAAAAACTAACTTAGGTTCCAAAAACATTGCATTTTTACTGAGGAAAGCTCAAAGCTTGCTACTTAGACACGATAGGCTTGTGGAATTAACGCGTTCATGAAATGTTTTAATTTTCGGGGCGTGTTCTGTCGTTATTAAGCGCTCTCAAGTCGGTCTCTTTTCACTTCAGTTCACATGCTGGCATGCTTGCAGTCGTTAAATAATATGCGTAGTTTCGCGGCGAGGACAGTCGCTAACATAAGGAAAATATTTGTTAGCTATTCCTCCTTTCGACAGAAGTTGTTTTCTCTCTTTGTAAAAATGTTAATGCCTGTTAAACTCGTTTCCGTATTTAGCCATTCTTTCTTTCCAAAAAAACTCAAAGAAAAAAGCTCACAGTAGATAGCCTCGTTGAAAGAGCGTGAACAGAAAATTTCCGGGGTCGCATCGCTTTACGAAAATCCTGCGGTAAGAAACGCTTAGGAGATTTAGCGCTCACCTTTCAGCCCTGTGTTTGACCAATCCCCTCCCCTGCTCTTCAACCTTAGTTGTGGCTAAGCTTCATTATTTTTTCTCCCATTTTTCCTTCTCTTCTGTTCTCATTTTGTCCTCATTCTTTCCAACACCCCTTTGCCATTCTCTTTCCTTCGGTGTAGTTTTTGTCTCACTTTCTCGCAGTGGGTTGAGTCACTCCGCTGGGGGATTGAGTTTCCATGCGTAGGAGGTCCAAAAAACCCCTGTTCACCCACCCCAAACCTTTAAGAGATCGATACCCGATTTGACGGTGGGGTGAGAATGGGAATGTGACGCAGTTTGCTTTCAGGTTTGGATGGAAACAATTGATGACGATTTGTTCGGATTTTCATGTAAATAAAGTTCGTTATTTCCATCCATCGAAAATGACATTAGCAAGTGAAAATTTTGTATATTCCTGATATAGGCTGACTGGAGGAGCACTACCTCAATATGATGGACCACGAAGACGTATACAGTGAAGAATTACGCGATTTTGCTATAATTTACGCATATTTAATTTGTTTTGATAAACGAGTTCAATTGTTTAAAATATTCGCACAATGAACTTTTATTTTATTCGATAAAATAAAAATGCAAACTTAGGAAAAATTAGGATTGCATCCATCAAGAGTGAAACTTTCTTGTTTCGGTTGAAAGCAAAAGCATTTTTTTTCTTAATTGTGATGTTAAGACTCGATATTTTCCTCCAGTGTGCTCATAAAGAAATTTTCAATGGACACGTATTTCTGCAGTCAGTCATGTTACGTGTTTTTGACGAATTCCTTTAACGCCTTATTCCCCGTGGTAGCCAGTGGAAACTAAATTTACGTTTACTATCTGCATATAAATCCGCAAAAATACTAAATTTGTGACACATAAATAATGTGAATTCATTACAATTAGTGTATTCTCGTCGAAGCGCCACAATCTTGCTAATATTAAATAAACCAACGGGTGAAGTTCGCCATTAAAAAATATTTGAAGTAGTTGGGATGCGAATCCGGATCTCCGGATTTCCGGTGAGGCGTGTTAACCAGTTACACCACCAAGCCATTTTCCCAAAGTGAACTTAGGGATGGGTTTTACCGAACAAGATGTTGACGTCACAAGTCCACAGTGTGGCACATGTGGCGAGGTCGTGCTTACTAAGCCACTGTCGGGGGAAAGACCCTTATTTTGTCGCTGGTCTGCGAATTTCAAAGCACTGCAGGAACAACTTTGTACACAGTCGCTTGTTCCTGCAGTGCTTTGATAATATTATTTACTTGTGAACTTTTATTGGTAATGTGTTCAATTCATGTGAGTTGAATATTTGTTGATAAGATGTTGGGAAAGTTTGTTCTTCGAGGGAGATCGCTCTGTAAAAAAAGGGAGAGACTTGTAAGCATCCGAAATTGTGAGGTTGAAACTTATCTTTTTCTCCGGCTGAATACTTTAAGAAGAATACACAAAGGAAAATTTAGCGAGACAGCGATATGTTTCAGTATAGAGGTCATTTACTGTGGTAATATTAATATTATCCTGATTATTGAAATAAATATTTGCAATATTCCACGATTATAAGTATGTATCGAAGTAAATATTAACAATTTTCCACTATAATATGTAACTTCGAATTTTATTATCCAGGAGTTTCACGTGTCTCATTCTCCAGCGATCCGCCCTAAAATGTATTGTTTAGATGAAGAACCATAGGCCCTCACGGCTCTGTTCCGCCTTTTCAAACCCTTAACAGATCGATAGGCATGGGATTTTTCACAAGGAGGGAAGGAGGGGGGGGGGGGTGGGTGACAAGGGAGATTGTAATGGAGAGTCAAGGGAATTGGGTTGAGGGTGGTAAGTTGGATTTGCAAGGGAGGCTAAAACGGTCGGTGGGGGAGAAAGTGGTCAGCTCGGCTGGAAATTGGGGGATTCGGAGTGAATCCCACTGTTTGGCGTAATGCGACGAAAGTACCCGGCCGAACTCGGTGGCACAAGCCTTTAAATGTTTCCGAGGGGAGTCTCCCACGGGAGGGAGATTTCAGGGGTTTATCGGAGGAGGATGGGAGGTCTCGTGTTTTTATTTGTCGGCCCTAATGAGGGCCGGAGCTTTGTGCGCGGGAAGCCGCGAAAAGGTTTGTCCCGTTTTAGAGAGAGAGAGAGGGGAGACTTCCTTTTGTTTTAAAAGGGCCGTAGCGATCAGTAGCGGAGTTTGTTTGTTGCCAAGGGCGCACCTTATCATTGTCGAGTCTCTGTGGGAATCTCACTCCCAACCCTTTTCCTCTCATGAAGTTTTCCACCGCTATCAGTGCAGCTAACCCATCTCCTGTGTTTTCTCAAGAATTCGAGGTAGTACTCAATTAAAAGCAATAAGGTTAGTAAAAAAATTCAACTGCTGTTCAGTGTAGAACTGTAGTGTCCCATTAACCGGGTTGTTTAAAAAATTACGAAGATGAGAATAATTTGATCTATGCATTCTCTTCGGGTTTTCACCAAGTCCATTGGGTTTTGGCGACAACATACGCGGTGAAAACCCGAAGAGAATGCAGAGATCATCTGATCAACGCCGCGAAAATCTTAGAACCTGCATGAGAATAATTTGTTATTGATATTGTATAATAAATATTTATCTCTTTAAAACTTATGATAAGACCATGTTTTACTTCGCACGCATTAGCACTATTTTCGCACGCATGTTGCAGACCAATAAATGCCAAACCAGGGCAAAGATTGAAATGGGTTTAGAGGTCTTAAAATTCATTTAATGAGCCTTTATTTGTACTCTTATGTCTAGTTCCTAACGAATAAAGATATTTTACCATATTTGATTCAAAAATTTGCGAGAAAATATCATATTCTTTTTTTGCAAATATGTTAAGAAGCAATCGTAGATTAGCCTATGTTAAATATTTAATTTACCCTCCATAGAACATTAAACGATGGAAATTCGCCAGAGGAAAATCTGGGGTGAAAGAAGGACCCCTCAGTAAAAAGTAAAATTTCTAGTCATATTTTGTGCAAATTTTAAAGGAAAACATTCTATTCCACATTAAAGAGAATGAGTTTTCCTCTGTGCAGTATTCACCATGTGACGGTGAATTCGAAATAAAATCACCTTGTCCCTCAATTTTCACTATTTATCCGTTCCGTAGGGAAATATTGTTCAGTGATTTTCATTCTTTATTTTATTGGAATCGTTTACGTACACTTGGTGTGAGGAGGACCAGATCCAATCTATCCAGTGTAAGCGACAGTGCATGAAAGCACGTGAAATTTCGTAGAGTATAATTTCTTAAAATTTTATTTTAAATAAATGTACAATCAAAAAACTCGACACATAAATTTGAAAAGCTCGCGTTATGTCAGTTGAAATTGTACGTCGAATCCGTTATTCGATCCCATCGTGAAGCGGAGATATTGCTGCACTTATTCAATTCCATTTACTCAAAGTCATCGGCACCAACGATGAGGTTGGCGAAAAATTCCATGCAAAGACCAACATTATTTATGAAAAACAAAGTCGAAAAACTGACAATTTTGTTATGAAAATGCAAAAACTCAATGAAACCTCTTACGAAGGAGTCAAGCAGCTCCAAAATGATTTATTTCCCCTTGCAATCAGAACAACGTGGTTTAGATGCTCTTTCAAAGTGCTACATCAATGGCATCTCCAGCTCTCAAATCGAATTGAAGTGCACGACCTATTGATCATCGGTCCAGTGAAATGGTAAACCCCGATGTTGGCGTGTGAAGTTTACGTATCATGCCACGGAAACCTGCCACACGCCCTGTGCCACCTGCGGTTTCCCAGAAGGCTCTGGTTTCCCGGGAAGCAGACATCCAGTGCTCCCTAGTGGTGTGCGTTCCTGCCTATGCGGAGGATTCATCTGCACCTGAACCTCGAATCCTGATCCATAGCCTAATGCCACTTGGCTACAGAGCAGTGTGCGTTGGCATAGGCACGTGGACTCTAGTATAAATTTTGCATGGAAGACACTTCGGTAAGAAAGGGAATATTGCATACATTATGGGGTACTAACCTTGGGGAAAATTTTCAAATATCACGCGTTAATGGGTTTACTGTGCGGACTTTTCCATGTTCGGGAAAGAATAACCGAGTAGATGTTCTCGCTTTGTGAATAGTTTTCTGCTATCTGGCTGGAAATTTTGGCTATCCTTTCATATCACCATAATAAGTTATCAGTCTTAACATTTGTTTGACACAGTTTACAGCATTGATATGTTGTCCGATGCAACTTATTCGGTGTCATCATAGACATTTCTTCATACCCTGCTGCATTTTGACGATTGGGTTCGTATAACTGTGTGTAGTTAAAAATAATAAATGGACTACTCCTTAGTGTACCAGCATTAGCTAACCCCTAAAGCAAAAATAATGTTAGTTAGTGTCCATTTAATTTGGAGTGAATGGCTACATAACTTATATGATACATTTATTGCTATTATAAAATAATAAGTAGAGTTGCAAATGTTTATTCATAATAAATATCTTATCTCCTTATTTACGTATGAAAGGTCACTTTAGGAATCGGCGAATTGTATTTAATATATTTTACCGGGCTTTCAACGCCTTTTACATTGATTAAGATTTGGCAGCTTTATTACTAATTCAGCACTTGTAAACGATTATTTTTCCACGATATAACGAAAATCATGATTAATATAAGCAACCACTGATAAAAATAATTATTTTCACAATCTCTCATTTAATAGCCAAAGGCATTGACCCATCAATGCCTTTGGTTCATATGTCTACGATACTTGAACTGTGAAGTGTTTTTTCGTGTACATGTTTATTTTTACCGCTCTATTAGGTGACATCCGAGTTTCAAATTACAGTCGGACAATTTGGGAGCTATGTATTTGTTAAAAATTATTGTGGCAATTAACATAGCATTATATTTTTGATTATATTTTTCCCTATCTATTTTTGTTCTATATTTTGAATTTTAGTCCTATTTGTTCTGCTCTGCTGAAATTTATTGATTTATTGCGAATGGAATTTTAGTTTAGCATTTAGACAATACGAAAAACTTATCTTTTTTTACACACAGGTATTCCAAATTCTTAGAAAGATAAATTTACCTATGCCATTTTTTCGGATTTTCAAGCGTTTAGAACCTGAATAAAGTCTGCATCCCGAAGATATTAATTCATAAGCTCCAACACATAAGCAACCTCTGAGGCGTGGGATTTTAGTATGAACTAGCGAAGGACAAAAATTGTAGCTTTTACTTAGTAATCTTCTGTTGCCATTTTCAAAATGATAGAACGAGCTTCTGGCTTAAGTATTGGAAATGGAAGAAAAAGGAAATAATCACGATGGGAGATAAAACTAATGGAGCTTGGTAGATAGCAGGATTACGTGTGACGCTAAGCTCACGTTCAAAAAGGCTTGGCGACCCATTAGTCGGATCTCCCCGGCGCCAGCTCGTGAACGGCACTAGGGACCCATAATTCTCAATTCGGCGGAAACGGATTTCTACCGAATTTCCTGGCTTCAGATAGGCGGGAAATAGTTCCATTTCTGCGCGATTACTTATGCATCATAAGCTTCAAATGGCGTGTGTATATCTACGGACGCTTGTACGTGTAAACAGAATAAGTTATTTCCCCCGACTGGTGAATGCGACACGTAGTTTTTTCAGATGAGATCTAGGGGAAGGTCCTTAAAGTTCAATCCAGAAAAAGCCCTGTAGCGCACAATTGTCTATTGTTTTACAGTGCAGTTTGGTATCCATAACGAATGATGTTCCTTATAAAAATGCCAGCGGGCAATAAAAAAATTGTGTATATTATATGATTCTCCTGTTTCTATCCTTTTCAGTGCTAAAATTAAAGTCTCTATTTTTTCTGTAAAGGTATTTAATTTCCTCAAAAAGTGTGGATTAAATATTATCGTATGTCTTGTATGCTAAAAATTCATCGAACAATTTGTTTTCCTGATCGTTTTAAATCATAAACTGAGTTGTAAAATTCAAATTATTTTTCAGCTACGACCGATTTTCTTCGTTAATAAATCAAGCTTCAGTGCTGTTTGCTCCCGTATAAAGTATTGCATTAAATGGGCTTTAATGGCATTGCTCATTACCTAGAAGGAAGGCATTATCGTTTCATGAAAAGGTGTGGCAATGGGAAGGGTGAAGATTTTGCTGGTGTGCCTAATTTATAATGTGGAACCTCCTGTATTGCTGGTACTTACGTGACGCTACACTCTATTCTGATATAGCATGGTAGATTTTTTTTTCAATTTTCAATCGATAAAATGTTTCAACACTTAACACGGCATGCATATTAGATTAAGAATGACATTGAAATCATGTTGTAGTTATCTCCTGCAAACCTTTCCGAAGGCAAGGAAGCAAAATCATATCCAATTGGTGTCAAAATTATTATTCTGAGTTTGTAATGGTAAAACATCTGCTTAGTACTTATCTATATTAAAGACACCCACATATTTTCAGAGGAGAACGGAAAAGGAGGCTAAGGAAAAGCTGGATACATGGGGTACAGAAAGAAATGGCTGTAAAGAAAAAAATGAAAATGTTGAAGGATCAGGAGGCATGAAGACATTAGAATCAATAGGCGTAGAACGTCATACGCCGATACATATAAAGTGACTTTATTATATTTTCCCGCAAATATTTGTCTCACGATATCACGATGTCTAGTTTCTTGTGGCATGGTATATTCTACGGGTTCTTATCTGGGGTAAGACATAATTCCTTTGCCTCTCCTAGCCTCGTCGAACCCATCGCCGCCGACACCATGTCTCGAAAGACTTAGCGGCTATGTGAAATTGTTACAACTAATTTTGGTGTATCAGATTGAAGAATCAGCGATATTTAATTTAAGCTATGTGCATTTTTATAATGCTCAAAATATTATTTATACTGTTCATCATATGCATTTAATTATCTTTTCTCATATCGCTTACAGCGACGGTCCGCATCTTCTTCGATATCATAACTATGCATCATAGTCTTCTGGAAGAACATTAAAATGTTCTAAACGTTGGCCAAATGAAGAAATATATGTATTGACTTAGTCCTCAAAGACTTTATCTGAAAATTAATTATACAGAGGTCAAGAAGACTATTATATTTATTCATAAAATTATAGCTACAAATAATCAACAGCTAAAAAACAATTCTAGACATTGAGACAATGTAATTATGTTTTCAAGGCGCCAGGGGTAACCATAGTGATAATAATTTGGAATTTTTGGGGTATTTGTACTTTTAACACCAAACGTACCTCGTTCATTTTCAACTCTAGTTGAGATTATCTGAGTACCCGCTACGAGCCGCGATAGCCACAATCACACTTGGGGGAGGCGTGGAAGAAAGAAACACGTCGACTTTAACCGTCCAACACATCCTCTTCGCAATCGTGCACCCTCCTAGCCCTTCGTATTCTTCCCTTCTCTCCTGCACTCCGCCCCTTACTTTACCCGAAGCTTTGACCGCCTAATTTATTTATGTGAGCCCGGCCTCCTCCTCCTCCTCCCCTTTCGGATGTGCCGAGAGGACGACGAATAAAGTAGCCTTACAGACATCCCTCAAGAGTTACGCCGCGGGAGAGTCTGGGGGTTTTTCGCTTCTTCTCCCCCCCCCCCCCCCCCGACACCCGCGGACCCCTCCAGCCGACCCCTCGACCTCTCTCTCTCCAGCCGAGACTTGACTCGTGGTCCTCGACGACAACCCTCAAGAGTGGGCGCGCGCGGGGGAGAGTCAGGAGGGCGGGTTGGGAGAAGTTGAATTGGCGGCACGGGCTGGCTTGAGGTTGGGGAACTCTGAGGGGGCTTTGTTGAAGGGAGGGGGGGGTACGCGAGGAGGAGGGAAGACACTGCGTCCGTCATTGTGTGGTCTTGCTGGAAAGGATTTGTTCTCCGGGAAAAATTCGTGTCCAGGCTATGTGTTCGCGATACGTTTTCTCGCTCCCTCTCCCCAAAACCGCTGTTATTGAGCTTTCTCGTGAAAAAGTCTATAACACTTTTTATTTATTTTTCAGGCTTATGTCCATGATTGATATCACGGGGTTCTCGGAGATATATAAATTCAATTAAATCAATGCTTAAATTCTTCGAAACACGAAGTCGGACATGATTTCTGCGCATGCTTGGGGTCCTTCCGCGTCCGTTGGCTTTGGGGCTCTTTTGACAAAAAAGAACCCGAAGAAAATGCAGAAAACGCCTGATTAACACCGCAAAAATCTTCGAACCTATTCAAAGTAGGAAATTTACTGAACATATTATGTTCTTTCTTGGTGAGTCTATGTAATACATCGAATATGGCTCTCGACTATCAATTTTAATACATTTAATAAAGGGAGTGCGTGAGTGGTGGAGGAAAACACACTATGGTGTTGATTACTTCCTTCCCCACAAAGTCTTTTTGATCGGGATATCTCCTGAAAACTTCTGCATTATTTAATTTGATGAGATGAAAACTGGATCAAAGATTCACATCATCCGGTTTGCTTTCCGAAATAAGCTAATTAAATTGCTAACCGGGCATCAATTAGTATAAAAGTGGCTACTTTCGAAGCTTCGTGGTGCTATGTCATACATAGTTTTCTGTATTTTCAATTAGTACCAATGTAAAGTGTAAAGTATGTATTTCAAGCAACTTTGAATTAGATTTGAAATATTTTTAGCATCGTTCAACGGATCTCCGATCATCGCAATCGTTTTTTTTAAATTATTCATATTTTTGCTTAGAATATCTTTCCCTTAGTTTACCCTAATTTTTCTCCCATCCACCGAATCCTTCCATTTCTACCACTTGAAGGCCTTACGAAAGCCTCTTAAGCTTCTTAAATGCGACCCATTTTTGAATCTTTTCTCACATTGGATTGGATCATAAATTTTTCATGTTTTGTTTCGGATATTTTCATATTAGAGTTTCAAACTTACGACAATGCCATGCCATTGTTTCAGGCTCATAGTCGGTACTATATTGATTAGTGTTCAAGTAGAAATTTTAATTTTTCGCAAAATGAATATGGTGCAGAATTACAGTGTATGCATTATGGTATGCGTTTGTCTTATGTGGATATTGAACATAAAAAAGCTTCCCGCCTTTCTGTATTCCAATCAAAGCGAATGCTGATCGAATAAAACTTTGCTATTTCTACGGTTTGCATTTTATTAAGAACACTTGTAGAGGCTATTTCGCTTTAACTGTCTACCAACTTGAAAAACTCAATGGGGTAGGCCAAATCGTGTCAAGTGTGGTTAAATGGAGTTAACTTATTGCGTGGGACTTTAAGCTAGGTGTTCAAGATTCTGTGCGTTACAAAAGCGCGTTATGCTTACTACAAGAATAAAAGATGGGACGGCCTTTGTCTAGGGTGTGTTGGAGATCTCGAGATATACTACGTACCGGAGGGGAGAGGTGTAAGCAGATTCGTCAAGATTAGTCTAAAATTCAGTACTTTTGGTCTATTTACTCCCTTATTGTCTTTCATAAAGGCGGGAAATCGACAGTTTGAAAGTGTTTATTGGTTGAAGAATATCCGTTTTAACTGCTCAAAAACTTGTGGACACTTTTTTCAAGGTTTCCATAAAGTTCCACCAAGTCAAGTCGATATGTGACGAGTTAAGTCAATGTGGATAGAGCAATGGGATCAGTGGTTGAAATCCTTCATGCATGTTAAGACGCGAGTAGATTCATGTCTAGATCGGATGTCTTTATCGGATGATGGGGGAATATTCCCGTCATAAAATAGAGCTGCTGAGTATTGCTGAACAAGCTGCTCGAAATGCAATGCAATCCGACAGCTATGACTTACATCTCATACTAAAATTTCCTCATAGCTTAAGATACGAGAGAAGCTATTTTTTTTATTTATGATTGGCCGTTAAAGCTATTGAAAACTTGAGGACGCTTTTTTCGAGATCTCCGTAAAGTTCCGCCGAGTCAAGTCGAAACACGTCGAGTTAAGTCACTGAGGATAGCGCAATGAGCTCAGGGGGATGAAGTCCTCCTTGCACAATTGAGACGCGACAAGGGTAAAAGAGGGGGTGGCCTGCGTAAAAGGGAGATCTCGAGATAAGTCCTAGTCTTCTGTGTGTGCAAGGGGGGGGTCTCGTTGAGGTGGTTTCGCCGGGCTTGTGGAAGAAGATGAGCGGACAAGGGGGGAAAGGAGGGAAGCTTGCGGCATAAAAGCCCTTGGGGTAATAAAAGCGGGCGAAAAGAAGATATCTACCGAATGAATGAGTGTGCACTGTTGGTGGGGAAGTAGGGCGGGGGCGAGGAGGTTTCACTGGTTTTTCAAGGGAGCAGGGAGCAGGATAGTTTAGGGGCGGAGAAGGAGAAAAAAGAAGGAATCTTAGGGGATAGGGAAAGGATGAGCAGAAAAGGCATGATAAAGGATGGATGAGCAGAGAATATAAAAGGCAAAGGATGGATGAGAGTAAGAATATCCGAAAGGCAAGGGAAGGGAGGTTGAAAGTGGAGTGCAGACCATGTAGACTCAAGGGGAGTTCGGAAGGTCGACAGAAGAAGAGAAGGATGAGGTTGGCGGCTTTATAAAAAGTAGATGGGGAACCACGAAGACTCCAGCATATAATCTCATCTTTTAATAATGGGTACACGATGACATCGGATGAAACCGGATCCCGAAAGTCATCGTCAAATCCATTAAGGGAGGGGAAAAAATTTAATGAAAAATATTATTATTAAATTTATGCCGCGAACTAGGGACATTTTTTGCAGACAAATATTAGGCTTGATCTTGGAATTTTTAGGGCTGATGAACTGCTCTCAGAAATGCTTTTTCCAATATCGAGATGAATCGGATTTTTTTACAAATATTTTCAACTCCCCCATGTCCTACGGAAATGGAACTAGGGGAGTCGTAACTAAATTGGACATCTCTACGTATCTGGGGATACATTCCTGTCACTGAAAAGATCTGCTGACTGAGTATGAAATATAAAAATAAGCTACACGAAATGCAATGCAATCTGACAGCAATGACTTTATGTCAAAATTTTCACCATGCCAAAGATACCGGCGAATATGTTCTTGCCTTATGCGTGTTCAAAAGATTGTGGATCAGATATTTTGAAATTATCTGTGTATGAAGAACACATGGAAAAAGTCTGTGTTGGAAATTATTTTTTACGCGCTTATAAAATGATTGCTTGGCAGGATTTTCATGCAGCCGATATATCGTAAAACTTGATTTTATCATGGAGAGTTCGTTTACAGAAGGCGTTTTTGGATGGCACTTCTTTACGGCTCGTACATGTAGTTAAAAGGAAATACTTTAAGTGTGCCAATTGTACGTTCAGAATTCAATTTTATATATGGAATTTAATGTGTATACCAGCACTATTCATGGCATCTCCTCAATATCTAACTGAATTTCATAATCATGTCAGATTAATTCATTGCTACAATCAGATTATTACAAGGTACCTGTGCTTACGGCTTCAGACACCAATACACTTTCGTCTTCAGATTAAAGTGATAGAATTGAGTTCGTCCCTATTTATAGGGCTGGAAACCTATGAAATAAGTTTCGAAAGGTTTAATAACGACAATAAAATAAATTGAATTATGAATATCAAAACAATCAGTATTGGCTACACATTTTCTGAGAATGAAACGCAGGACGAAAAAGCAGAATGAAAAATGTGTGTATATTTGCCAATTGTTTTGTTTTTCATAATTCGGTTTTTCTTGCCGTTTTTTATCCTTTCGTACCTTATTTCCTCACAGGGACGAACTCAATTTTATTACTTTGACCTGAAGACGGAAACAGGTTGGTGACTAAAACAGTAAGCCTTGGTGCCCAATAGTAAATTGAGTGTAGTAATGAATTAATATTGATAAAATTATTCAATCCCCTAAGGTATGAAGTAAATGCCAAGAATTATTATTTATTGAGCATTTCATCCACTAAAACCCCTGAGTGATGTTAAATCCACAAATGGCGCGAAATATATGCACGAGGTTATTTTGGAAATATAGGTGAATTTAATGTAATAATAATAATGATAATAATGGTGATAAATACAATAATAGGCTATTTTAATATGGAGGGAAACATAGCTTGATGAAGGTAATTGTCGACGGACAAGTAGATGGCAAGAACATAAAAGGAAGATATCAAATGAAATATATGAAACTAGTTAAGATGGACGTGAAAGAGGTGTGTGAAATACGTTGGTGAGAAAAGATTATCTGATAGAAGAATTGAGTGGAGAGGTGCGTCAAACCGATCTTAGGATTGTGGACCAGTGATGAGTTTGATGATAATGTTAAAAAATAAGTTTAACTTCTTTTTGGGAGGCACCTGATTGAGTTGTCTTGGTTTGGTTGAGGTGTTGCACCTTCAACCGCCGTCGGCGGAAAAACTGCACGGTGGAGGAAGCAAGCGAGGGACTGGAGAATGGAAGTCCCTAGGAGTGCTTCACAAGATTCTCTGAAGGACATAAGCTCTAATGACTGCGTGAGAGTTGATGGCCCGAAGGCATGGGGAAGCAGGGGTCAAGGGAAAGGGGTGGGTGTGGAGGGGGGTCGTATGAGCCACGGAAGGGGCCGAACGGATTGGGTGGACAAGGGACAGTGCCGTAGGGACGCCGGGGATAATGATGACGTTTGAGGTGGGCCAAGTGACGCAGACGGAAGGGTGACCATTGCCCGAATATGAGTGTGGATGGAGAAGTCATTCTTCCCCCTTGTATTGGAGAGGATATATATGCGAGTCTGTGCTTGCGCGTTGGAATTAGGGTGGTTTTCAGCGAGATATCAGGATGAGTCAGCAAGAGAGTGGGGTTTACAACAAAGCCTCCCTCGCAATATACGTAGGTGCCCACTGATAAGCGAAAGTCGTTTCCCGTGGAATTAACGTGCGAGCAGTGTGTGTGGGCCATGTTAATGAGACTTCTTATCCGACCGCTGACAAAGAGTTGGCATAAATGTTATTAGGGCGCAAGAAGTGAGCCTGGAATCAGAAGTACCACAAGGGTGTGTTTTGTGGCCCCTTGAGTTTCATATTAGCGGAACACATATCTACGTATGGGTCAATTATGCTCTGCCAATGGGAGGAGAAGCTTACATCGTTGACATTATGGTGTTAATGGAATGCAAAGAAACTAAACGTAAATAAATATGTTTGTAGCTCATAAAACTACAGAAAAGTGTTTCCCTTGCTAAAATAGAGTTTAAAAATATGAAATAAGTGGAAAAATGGTAATGAGGAGGAAAAAATTATTTTCTTTCTTTCGAAAATTACAAATCGTAAATGAATGTATATGACCGTTGCGTTTTTGCGGACGTTTATGAGTACCGTAACCTTATAAGTACCCTCGTTTTACGCTAGAAATATAAAATTTTCTATAAAAGTTACTTAGGATGGTTGTATCCATGGTGAGAGAATACAATGGCAATTTCCGCACTTTAATTCAAAACTCAACAACCGAACATGGTTTCAACATATTATGTCACCTACAAGGTTTCATAATATTTTGAAACCGTGGTCGGTTGTCGAGTTATGAATTGAAGTGTGGAAATCACTTGCGTTCTGTTGTCATGGATATATCGAACTTCCACAAAATCAACAAGATTTCGTACGATGGTTGTATCTTCGGATAAAGATATCAGATGAGCAGCCTTGCTCCTTAATCTGGCCTTGGTACGTCGGAATCAAGGCGCCCTAGGCAGTTGGCATTCTTTTGCAGTTTCTTTTTTGAAATGAGCCCTGTGAAATAGTTCCCGATAAACTTTTTGATCTTCAAAAAATATGTCTGACGGGAGTGTATTTTCGCGTCTTATATATCGATCGTACACATAATTTCCTCCCTCACCGTTACATAACTTCATCGCTAACTCGGTACAAGCTATGTTTGCCTTCATACGTTCTCACGTTAATTAGACCACCTCTACTTTCGTCTTCTCAACCGTAAGGCTTCAGGTCCTCCTTTCCTCGTTTTTATACTTTTCATTGAGGTCTACATCATTTCTTTTATTTATTCGTCATTCATGCAGATAAAAGAGATGATTACAGTCGTCTTGTAGTAGGCTACCTTTCTTGGCTTCTATAACTCTTCAAAATTTTCAGCCTGTGACCACATTTTCGGATGTGTAATTATAAAGATGCCTCTCAGGGATTTAAACTCATAATTCTTTTATTTCAGATTTTTATAGCTATCATATTTATTATCTATATCGTCTAGTCTAAATTTATCGTATGGTGATTCCACACGATTGGAATAAAAAATGCTGCCTTCTGCGGCTAAGAACGTAACATTCGGTTAAAGAGCAGGACTCCTTACATTCGCGGACGTGAACAATGACCAATTAGCTCAAGGAAAAGGGAAAATAAAATGCCTTATATGGGTCAAAATGCTAAGAGATGAAGTTCTTGATTTCATTTAAATTAATGGTTGGTAAATCATTTATGTTGAAAAATATTTTCCTTTAATTCTGCTTAAATGAAAATACTAAAGCATCAATAGACTTAAAAAAAACATGATGTCACTATGGGTACCGTTACACATGGTTCCATCGATTCACATTAAATATATAAGTACTGCGGTGACGTAACTAATAGAATACGCTGTTCAGGCAGCGCTCTTTCCCATTACAATATTTTTAGTCAATCCTCAAGTCTTGTTATTTCGAAATACTGCCGGGCTTGGGTTGATGATGGGTAAATGTGAATCATAGGAGTGAGTAAGTATGCAGAGGATGTATCGTGCTGGGTACATTCCATCGATTACAGTAACGCAATCGAGGCTCGCACCAATAAGGGTACAGCTTGCACAGATTCATTCGTCTAGGAGGTTCGTATGAGCTGGAATAGCCCCAATGGTCTCGTTAGTCGGGATGGTAGTGGATAGATGACTGGAAGCATGCCAAACCCTCAAGTGCACTGCGGTTGGCAGTGAGTTGTGGTTCAATAATGGAGGGCGTCGTATAAAGTGATATTCTTAGCTTAGGGTGTTACAAGGCTGGTATTGTTTCATGTGAACATTAAGTTAGTGAAACGGGCCAGGCGTCAGAATTATACGCTTACGCCTCATGGGTTAATTCCGGTAGCATAATATTCGAAGTGCTTTGCTGTCGATTGGTGATAAAGCCAAGATAAATATAGCCTTGTCATTGAAACTTATTTTTACAAAAGTATTCTTTTAAATCCAAGGTCATTTATTTTTAATGGAATGGGTAATTGTACTCCCGTCCTTAAATTCGCTTTCCTAAAACTCACTGCATTTTCTAATTCTACTTTTATAGCTGTTAGAATTATGATTCTCATAATGATAATATAGATCGTTTAAGGCCCGTGAAAGCTTAGTATGTACGTTTACGCGTACTTAAAATGAATTTTTCGAAATTAGTGTCATGTGAATCATTAATTTTAATGGAATTAGGAAAATTTATTCCTTGAAACTTGTACTCCTATAAGACACCACCCATAAACCTTCAAGACTTATGAGACTTCAACCTTCAACCTTTATAAGACTTCGTCCATTTTATTGAAGTAATTGGTCGCGATACCGCGACTATAAGTAGTCTTGCTCTTTTACCTAATGGTTTGTTGTTAGCTTTAGCGAAGCAGTATTTTTTATCTCCAGTCGTGTTGAATCACTATAATTTCTCACTTGTCTCTCCATTGCCTCAAAACCCCGCAGGACCGTTCCATTTCCGTTCTTGTTTCTTTTTTATCAATGGTTTGTCCCCATTTGTTTTCCCTTATCTTCATCAATGTGCTTCGTGGCGTCATCCTTTTTTTCTGCCGTTGCAACAGATATGCTTTCCGCCGGGAGAAAAAGCTTTTTCTTGCCACGCAGGGGTAACATCAGGAATGCCTAAAAATCTCAAAAAATGACTCAATCTGTTGATTACCTCCCGTTGGAATTATTTATATGATATTGAATTTATAAGCGCATGGATTCGTGAGTTCATAGCATCCTCGTTCCGTATAATTCACCATGCACTTTTCCTCGCTCTGAAATATTTTAATCTATGCTAACGATTCATCCTACTGAAATTATCTTTAAGTTATTATCATTCATGGAAACTATCATTATTTTGCTTGTCATCCTCCTTGAGGGTCTAAATACATTAACGTATTCATTGCATTTTCTCGGGTGCAGGTACTGAACTAGTAAATGTTTAATGTCGCGTAAAATGATTGCTAAAGTTCTTTCCTTTTACTGTATTAGATTCGCTGGCATACAATTATTCTTTTTTTGTTCTATCACATTATCAGGTTGACATGATTTTTACCTCAATCTTTTATTGCCTCGATTTTTTTTGAATTATCAGACTCGATACCATACGTACACTTGGAGAGATTACAGTGATAAATTTGGGGCTCAGATTAAAATAACAAAGACAAGTCACTTGCTCTAATTTTTGCTGTTTCTTTCTCGTTCATGTGACGAATAAGCCTTATGTAGCTCATGCCAATGTTTTTTCATTAATTTTTGCTATCCGACTTACTTAAGATTTACTTTGACGAGGTCTCCTATGTTCTCACGTGAAAGATGGGGAAGCAGGCCGATAATATGAGGGAGGTTCATCTACAGATTTCGGGTACGTGAAGTGTGCTGCACTGACAGAAAAGTGGAAAGGCATGTCCGCCAAATTTGAGTCTCATAGTTGAAAGTCATTCATTTACTTAAAAAATCCATCTGACCAATATTTGACTCTATGGTTATCTGTAAACCGAGAAAAATGATAGAAATCATGAAAAAATCATTACTTTTCATTATTTTTTATGATCCAATGTATTATTTTAAACTTCGTACGTTTGAAACAAATGTATCATTTTAATTTGACAGGAAAACTTATGTAGTTTTCTGTATTTATTTCCTCTAAGTCCTTTCTTTTTTATTTTAATGGATACTATACCATACTTTTCAAAACGCTATACTACAATACCTATGCTGACAGGCATCAGCTTCGCAGCATCCGAAAAAATCGCTTCGCATCAAAACGCTGTTGAGTAGCCGATGCCATTCTTGGTATTTCATGTATTTCAAATAGACAAAACTACTACTGTGTGTGTATATATATCCAAAATAATTCATAGATGATTGAGTAATATTTTAAACAGGTAATCCGCGTAGAACAAACAGAAAATATGACCTGTCGAGCCGAGGCAATGCTTCCTCAGGATCTAACTGTGCGTGCAGTGAAAGCATTGAAATGGCTGACTGATGAGGGGTCAACAACCGTCCGCGTCCGCGTTTGGGGCCCGTGATGCTGTCTGATTTCGGAAGCGGATCGGGGGCAACCCGTACAATGCATTTCCCCGTGGCAGATAGTGGAAGCGATTCGAACGGTGTCATCAAGGGCGGTCGACGAGGCGCCATCCCCAGTTCAAATCTCCACGGTCTGTGTCCCCCGTCCCCTATTCTCCACCTCAGTGACTTCCGGGTGTTGCCCTCTCGAGTGTCATCCATTCTCGCCTTTACTTCGCTTCACTGCGTTTAAAAACACCGTTTAATAATTGCTGTACTTACCCCCTCGCCGGGAGGGAATATGATTATTAAGAGTAACTGTTTGAAAAGTTTTTTAATTGCCTCAAATATTCATTTCGCCTATTTGAGAAGTTGAGCCATGAAATTATCTCTAGATTACGTGGAAAAAATATAGCGGCTAAATCAAATTTTAATCTACGAAATACGCGCTGACACATCGCGTCTCTTTGTTATTGTGGTATATTTTTGTATTATAGGGCCTGTATTTTTCCACCCTTTGATACCCCCTGGTATATTAGTTGTCGCAGCGTAGGTTAAAACAATAGCGGTCCATTGCAGATCCTTGAGGTACTCATGATAACATATTTGAATCAATGCTTTTTGAACCGTTTTACTTAACTAAATTTTGCAATCGGTTTTTGATGGTCTTATTACGTGCTTCTAAACTCATTTCGAACTGTATTGTATTCCAAATTATGTAGTCACCATTATTCAGGGTGTGTTAGTTAAGCAAAGAGGGAAGGAAGAGAATAGGATTTATGGATGGAATGATAGGGCAGTGAAAGGGCCTTCTTGTGAATATAAGATAGAACCTTAGCTTTTTGAGGGTTGACTGGCCGGGTGAACTAGAAAAATACTCCATGAAAACCTGCCTTAATTGGTGAAATACTTAAACAATAATATTTCATGTTGTGGTTGTTGAAAAAATTCTCGCTTTGTTGAAGATTTCAAACCGTCGCGCTCTTATGTTTATATCTTACAGACACTTTCAGAAAATTTGAGATATTCAATGAATCAACAGAATCAGGAGGTACACAACCAATATACATAGTAGGTATTGCACACAGACAATCACACAAACATTCCTATAAGAGGTTGTATTGAATGCTTTTGGTGGTCTTGGCATACGATTTTTGGGTGTGAATTTTAACTTTTAAGTATCCTTTTTTTCACACTACTCTCAGTAATTGTAATCATGGAATTGAGGAGATAATCCTTGGATCAAAATATATTATTCAATGATTTCTGAATTTTATCATTAGGTTACTTCGGCTTTAATACTCGCCCATGTACAATATTTTGCTATCGGTAATTTGAAAAGTATTCATGTCGAGTTCAGAATTGAGAAATATTCTTTTTTTCTTTTGAAAAATTGTATTATATTAAAGTTTTCTAGAATTTCATCCAAGTAATTACCTCTATCATGAGGTGTTAGCTGTCATACGTTACGTAATACCTACCATTATCCGCAAAAGTAACAGCTAAATATCACTTAAAAATGATTTCATTTATCTATGAAAACTATCTATGTTCAAATGTGAGCTAAAACTCAGTTGATCGTATTTTCCTTTCTTTCAGGTATGTACACAGGTCACCCCTGGAATTTCAAGGGAATCCGTGGAGACGCTTGGTGTTTGATGTCAGTGGGACTGCTGCACTTGGTGAACTTCACCGCACGGAGTGCAAGTAGAGGTCTTCACACATAAGTTAGAATTTCCATGAACAGGACCCAAGAAGAAGCCACAAGCACTTATATTCACTAGTATCGCATCTAGAATAGTGGCAGAAGGCTCAAAAACACCTCGCGGTGACGAAGGATATCAATTATCGAACTATGTTTTAGTTAACTATATTTTTGATTATAGCCCAGTTCAGACTTGGGTATCGTGCGTGTAAACAAAAGTTGGCCTTCATGTTATTTCAATCATACGAAAATTAGTACATTAGTCTCAGTACATTAGAATTTTTTTATTCATAGGTTGTCTTTTACGGATTCTCAATATGAGGGTTTTTGGGAGCTACCTATCAAACTCTTGGATACATTTGCTTCTTCTTATCCAATGTATCTTTATTATAAGTATATGAGGTATTGTTATGTCGGGAATCCTTAAGGTATAATTATGTTAAGAAGCCGACTTAACCCATATTGCTGTATTATTGACGTTTGGCTTAAAGCAATGGAAATACGTATGTGTTTTTACCACTTTAATCTTCCATTAAAAGTATTCCCTTAATGCTGAGAAGGAGCAAATTTGGAGTTATTGTATTGCAATGACGCATTGAGTTTACATTTGTATGTAACTTTCATGCTCTTCTTACAAATCTAGTATTAAAATTAAATTACAACTCTTCGGTTTTAGCTACTCCCGTAGAAGTTGTGCAAGATGCAATTTATTATTTTAATTTCCTCGAAAAAATAACTGTTGATTAGCTTAACATAAGCATTGCCAGCACTCTAGTGCTTCGCCTCTATCTAAATC
Source organism: Ischnura elegans (assembly GCF_921293095.1). NCBI lineage: Eukaryota > Metazoa > Arthropoda > Insecta > Odonata > Coenagrionidae > Ischnura > Ischnura elegans. Next base: position 34,155,618 of record NC_060249.1, read on the forward strand.
ATTTGGTAATTTAAAGTCATTAATTTCGGCGGCCCTTGGCTGCCGACCGGCGGGTGATCCAGTTGAAACAAGAAGGAATAATCGAAATTGAATGAAATACATGCGATGGTGGTTGGCGTAACATGGTGAAACTCCTTCATGATACACAAAGGTTAAGAAAACACTTAGCTGTTTCACAAAATAAAATATATTGCAACCGGTTTCGATACAGCGTATCATCATCTGGCAATTACTGCTAGATGATGATACGCTGTATCGAAACCGGTCGCAATATATTTTATTTTGTGAAACAGCTAAGTGTTTTCTTAACCTTTGTGCATCATGAATGAAATACATTTTATCTTTCATGCGCATGTTATTAGCATACGCGGAGGTCTAATGAAAATGATGTGTATAGAAGATTGTGCCAAGTGTTTCATAAGCCTGAGTAAGTTTGACTGTCTGCTGTACTGTTGGACTATGAGCTGTATAGATGTATTGCTGTAATAATGCTGCATATTTTATGCATATGCATAATTGTCATGGTAAAGTCTGGGAAGAATGAAAGGGAATATTCTGGGAATCGCTGGAAAGGATTACAAGGAATAGTCACAAGACAACCAACAGCTAAGTTTGTGGCAGCGTATTTAAGGTAATTTCAGCGTAAGGGTTTGGTCCCAAATGAGACCAAGAGACCTTACAGGCTCCAGGTTACCTCGAGGGACAAGTGTTACTTGTGACGCATATGAGGGATATTTAATAAGGATAACTTTACCACACATCAAAAGCAACCGAGTTGAACGTCTGAGCGTATTTATTTTCCTCCATTTTTTCCATCCAAGCCGGGTCCGCTTATTAGAAAGTTTTTGTCCATTGGTTTATGTGCGAACGTGTCTGGGCATTGTATATGTACTTTGAGGGAGAGATTCGTTGGCCTTCGCATCCCTAGGGGGTCATTCGAAAATTCAGAGAAGGATGTGAAGCTGTTGTCCGAAAAGCCCGCAGGAATAGGGTTCTAAACTTTTGGGAACAAGTTGTTTGTTATGGAGAGTAACTTGGGAAATCGTTGACCTGGGTAGCAGAGGTTTTCTCCATGATAGGCAATGCTCCGGGGAAATTTGACTGTCATTACTACCTCCGCTTGCCTCTGGACTTAAGAAGTTTGCCCTGTCCTGTATTTTCCTTCCTAAACGCAGACCACTTTCAATTACCTGCCGCAAACTTTCCCTGCGAGTCACATTTTTCTGCAATTGAAAAATAGCCTGTGGGCATGCATTGGTTTGATGTATGAGGAATTCATTCAATATTCATCTTCCTATTTTTCAAATGAATGGGTACTATAAATTAATGTTAAAATATCTAACATGATTTATCAGATACTTCTGCTATTAATATTTATATATATTAAATCTATTTCCACCAATGCAATGTGATTTGACTGCGGTACGTTTTTCATTGGTTTGACAAGCTCGAAATTACGATGAATAACCGTTGCGTCGCTGGATATTTTTTGAGGAATAGAATTTATTTTCATTCTTAATTATTTAAATCCTTGTGAAATGGTGAGCAAGAAGAAGTTTCTCAATATATTGCGTTGCTCTCTCGTAGAATTTTTGTGTTGCCTGAGTTTCCAGGTTTAACGTGATTGTTGCGAACAAGACTATGTATACGCGATAGTTTGGATGATGTAATAATATTTGCCATCTTTAGTTATCCTATTGTCTTTTCCATGTAACTAGGTAGCATAAGATCAATATTTATATTTATTCAGACGTTGCTAATGCATCATGGGGTTTTATGCTGATGGAGGACCGGGGAGTGTGGCAGGAACGGAAGCCGTAAATATGCACCCTCTCCAAACGCTGATGGGGTTCCTTTAATGTAGCCGGGGAAAGCTTCCTATGTATGTGGAGTTTTTTCCACTGCTCAAAATGCCTCTTGAAACCCCTTGTTCATGTAAGGCGCCGCTCAATGTTTTCGCAGACGCATTAGGAACTCCGCTTTTCCTTGCGGTAATTCAGTGACACGTGTTTTGGGGTTATCAGAAAGCAAATCCTCCCCCGAAATTTTCCTCGAAAGACTTGGTGACGCGAGTTGCGGATAGCATTTATTATGTAATATTTTGGTAAAGTCGCTTTGTTGTTTGTCATTGTGTCTGGGTTAAACCTTTCCACTCAATTTTAGCCCGTATTCAAATTAGCCATCGAGCTGAAATTTCCAGGATAAATCAGAAACATATGACGATGCAATATTCTTTTTTATTATGATTTTAATGTTTATTGAATAACTTCCATCTTTTCTAAAAATGAATTTTGTTAATTAAATGTGGTTGTAGTGAGTTTGCAGTCCGTATAGCTTAAAAGGTATTCAGAATACTCGCTAAAATCACTCTACTTCGTTTCCTCAAAAATTCAAAAGCAAATGCCTTGTGAGAAGTAACTTGTCGCCAGACCAAATAGCGCCTTCCAGTTGTACGACAGCTGTTTTTTTCCTCCTTTTCAAAAATTATTTTTGCCGCCTATTATTTTACTTTTTATAAATGAACCGCTTGATAATTATTGTCCTTCCTTTTTCGTAATGATACTACTCTGATGCATTATAATTCATTGAATAAAATACCTCACGAACAGACGATTGCAATGAATAATTGCGGTACGCACACTTTACTGCATGCTGAACTTTTTTTCAAGTCCCTCCCTCCATATCTAGTAATTTTGAAAGCAATACTTCTTACGAAGTGTATCGTTGTCGGCCGTGGGATCACTATTCAGTGACCCGAAAGCTTTTTCTCCCTTCATGTCGAAAAAGTAAATATCAAAGTACATTTTATTGAAAATAATTAGATAAATGTATTATCAATATTGATTCCTGCATTTTCTTCAGATTCGGGTTATGACCGCGCACGTTGGCTTTTGTTGACAACATCTTCAAAATTTTAACGACAGCAGTTGAAAAAAATTGTCAAAAAATGTCAACGGACGCGGTGAGTACCCGAATAAAATGCAGAAATCATCTGATCGGCGTCGCGAAAATCTTCGGACCTACGTATGATTAATATCTATCATTTACCTGTATTTTGAGGACTCTATATTTTATGAGTGGGTTGGAAGTTAAGGGGTACAAGTGATTTCTCTTTTCTATACAGAGTTAGGTACAGAAATTAGGTATAGAAATCAAACAAGATAGTTAGTAGTGCATTTGATTTTCCACTCGATGTCAGCACAGAACTGAGACTCACTCCTTTCCCCTGGCAACCAGGTTTTTGTGTATTTATTCTAACAATTAACTTTACCTAACTCTGTTGAGAAAAAAATCACTTCTACCCCTTGGCTTCCAACCCACTCATATAATATCGAGTCCCAAAAATTCAGGCAAATGATATTCCATCTCACACTAGCACAACACCACACTCAGAGACGGTTGCAATCAGTGCTTCAGATACTGTTGAAATGATTTTTGCTGAGCATCCTGAAACTTCATTGCGATTTAATCCCTACACTCCTCTATAATTCAAGAGCAAAAAGCCTCTCTTCAAAAGTACCTCGTTTTTAAACCTCTGAGATCTCCTCCCGGTAGTCCGGCAGCTTTTCCTTCCTCCCAAGAAGACAACCCCCTGAGCCCATCTTGCGTGCTCTTGTGCGGCTTTATCCGTTCGTCACATGTGCTTACTAAGTGGCCTTGTCACTCGCTCTCACGCTCTCACTGGCTCAGATAAAAGCTTATCCTATGTTACACTGAGAGAGTTTTTTTTCTCCTCCTGCGCCCTCTGGGTGGGGAGTGTCAAAGGAGGGGCTCGTCGTGTGGGTGAAGTCGGAGGATGCAGGGGGGTGGAAGCGAAGTATTTCGACGGAAGGAAGGTCGGAACGTTACGAGAACGGGTTTTAATATAAGTCCGCGCCTCATCCTCTCCGTTCTTCTTCATTCAGCTCCCCTCCACCCCCCCCCCCCCCGCGACCCCGTTTCCCCACCCACCCACCGCTGTGACGAGCATCAGGAAGCCATGGAATCGGAGACGTTGCGTGGTGCTGCTTGCTCTCACGACATCGCATGTATGTAGGTCGCAGTCGATGTATGGCAAAAATTACGGATACTATTGTTTTTCCGCGCTGCCGCTTCTATTTTTATATCACTTCGTGGTGGTGCGCTCTGTGGGTACGTGCTAGAAAAAAAGTTGGAGACGCTTATTTCAAGGGAATAAATAAATGGATAGATCGAGCCCCGAGAGGAAAATCTCATTTATTACAGGATGCCTCCTGCTTATAGGTACTGCTCAGTTTTAATGGTAGATATGTATTTCTAGGATTGTTTGCTGGTTGCGTTTTCCATTACATACCCTCCCTATTTTCCGTTCCAATCCGTATTTTATGTTTGCCAGCAGCTAAACTGGTTGGAAGTATGAAATGTTATTCTTTTTTGTGTTATGAATGGCCATTTTTGAGAATTTTTCTCTCCGCACTATTCCGTAAAATTTTCAATAGTATGCCGGGTCGTTAACTGTGTGTTGTAGTGATTTAATGACTGAATATCTATTAATAATATACAGTCCATTTAAACCTAATATGGTGGAGTTCTAACGCATTTTAAAACTAAAAATTCCAGTAAATTATAATTTAAAACCCCATTGATAAATAAGTTTGTAACAATTAGTCATGCAAATGCTGAATAAAAACGTACAATCCGGACCCAGTTATGGCAATGAGGTAGAGAAAACACATTGAAATCGTCAGATATCACCATCGTCTCGTATACTTTGTAATCTTTTCAGTTTTAACGTATTTTCAATAAATTTACTGTACCCTTGTATCTATTATGTTATTGCATTACGCAGTGTGGTTTTGTTTGACCTGGTAATCAAATATGGTATTTTTCAGTTCCTTTTGAATCCATCTTCATAGATAAATCACTTTATTTTTTGTATTTCATTTCTGCTTCAGCTTAAAGGAAAAAAACTTATCCTTTCAAAAGAGTCATTGAGTATATTATACTGTAATTTGCCTTCCAAACGTGGTGACGGAATAGAGGATAAATATATTCATCTATTACTGCCCGTTCGCTGAAGTTTGATCCGTCCAGCCTGTTCCGTCGAAGCTTGATTTTTTTCCACTTAGGTTGCATAATAAATTGTTCCTAAAATGTCCGTGCCTCGACGATTAGGTGAAAACGATCACTTATTATCAATATTAACAATATTAGAGGCGTAACAATGGGGGGAGGATAGATTCCCCCACCCCTAAAGTCTCGGAGAAATAAAAAAATATTTAAAACTATTGTCTATTTTCGGCATGCAATGACAGAATCTGGTTAAATTTTAGTCTTTCGTGCCAAAATTATGTGAAATGCATTTCCAGACGTCATTTCTCAAAAATTTTCCCGGACTGGGTTGCCTGGTGGTGGAGGGTTGCCGCCCCAGGCCATCCCATCTGCACCAAAGCATTTTTCTAGTTACACACCGAACTGTATAATATTTACAGTCGCGAGAAATAGCAAAGTGAAGTTATGCATTTTCCATCTTATATGACTCATCATCACGAATATAAATTTCACTAAGGAACCCTAATAATAATAATAGCTTATATCTCCAAGAAATTCGGATCGCTCTGTCCGATCGTGACGCGAGTGGCTACTTCTGTGAACCCATTTTAATACACGAAGGGTGGCAGCACGCATAGAGCAGCGATGGCAAATGAAACGAAACGAAAATATTTCGTTTGGATCCGGGGGAAAACGAAAATAATAGTTTCTAGGCCTAGGTTTAGTTTCGTTCCCACACGAAATTAAAATCAACTAGGAGTTTAGTTTCGACCCAGGACGAAACTTTACTCCCGGGAACGAAACTAAATTAAACGAAACTCCGCTGCTCATAGTTAAGTTTCGATCCCAGAAGTTAAGTGGAGGGGGAAAAGAGGGAAAAGTTTCGACACATTACGTTTCACATGCGTATAGAGAGGTTGAAAAATTGAGCGAATGGCTATTTAGCGTTCATCGTTCTCCAGCTATGGTAAAAATATGAGTGACCTATGCATCTAATGGCGGTAGACCGAACCTCTACTTCATTCAACCATATTTCGTACTCGGTGTGTTGGTCGAAACTAAACTGTTCGAAAGTGAAGCACGTGGTTCCTTTGGTGCGAAACATTATTTGTGTTTCGTTTCGTCTCAGAGTTTTAGTTTAGTTTTCACCCGAAATAGTTTTGACTCCGATTCCGTTTCGACCCTGTGTTTAGCTCCCCGGATTTAAATACATTTCGTTCCGTTTCTATTTTTCCCTCCCGGGAACGAAACTATTGAAATTTTACTGGTTTTAACTTTTTAGTTTTGATTGCATCCCTGATGTAGAGGCGACTAGAGAATCCTCTGTTGTAATATTCACGCTCGCATCTGAGAGATTCGGAATCTAGAACCAGGACAGGAAGTCACTAGAATGAGCTCCATCGCTTGACGTCTTAGATTAGGAAAGTGGTCTATTCTCGTAGCTTGGGGGAATAATCGATTGCATTCAGGGGTCAAGTTGGAATAACCCAGTGAGATCTAATTTTGCCTTGGAATTCCATTTTAAAATTTAATGTGGCGAGCACGTCCCATTCCCGCGTAGCAAGGTGCAATTTCCTTGAATATTTTCCTCCCCCATTTCAGCTCAACCTCGTGGGCGCAAAAGAAATTCCCTTATGGTTAATGCAGCTAGTGTCTCCTCTAAAAACACTAGCTACATCTAAGACAGTACTTATTATTGTATATTCGTAGACATTTTTTAACATTTACGAAAATCCACAATCTTTGTAAGATTTTTTTAACGCTGACTTTTAAATTTGCCATAAATTATTACGAAGGAGGAAGTGAAATTTCGCTTTTCTATTATTTTCTTTTCTTCATTTTTATGAAAGCCTCTGGATAAATTATCCTATTTTCTTTGCTCGAATGCTTACTCGCAGGAAGCCATTTAGGAGTATTAGTGTTGATATTATTTTCTTATTTTCGCCTTAATTGATAAATTTGAAACAATACATTAATGGTATAGTTTTCCGTCTATCGATTTATAGATGTATCAATGCTGCCGATATCGCCAGTTCAAAATTCCGCCATTACATGGATGTGAAAACTTAAATGGCCTTAACATTTTTTTGGCTCTCTTTATATTGTCTTGTCAATTCTCTCCAATGCAGCTTATATTTTTCAGTCCCTGTGTAGTTTACTATTTTTAAACGTGAATTCGCTGACTTAGACATCATCTCCCCAATGAAATTATAACATGATTAGTCATCTATGCCTCTTATATGAGTTAAGACCTCTTATTTGAGTTAAATGAGATATGAAACACGTCATGGTAATTACTACTACATCTGTTGTAATGAAGCACTTCAAACAAGTACGTAGAAAAAACTACTTAGGAAAAAAGTAACTGAATATGTTCGGTTTAAGAAAGCAATTTTATTTTCGGAGGGACGCTAAAAAGTCATGATTAAGAATGTATCTGCAATTATATATATATAGTTTCTTTTAATTAGAAATTAAATGAAACTGGATGAAATAATAAACTTGGCGCATAGTCGTAGACAAGAAGGGGCCTGAAGGTGTCTCTATCTTTCAGCCTTTTATAAGGGAAGGTATTGGAGTAATGCATTACTAATCTACTCGACGCAAGGCCAGAAATTGAATATCCCACCCTCTTGAGGTGGGGTCGCTAAATTAAATCTTTGCTGCACCCATTGTCTGTATATACAGAGTTTTTATAGCTTTGGCTCAGAAATAAATCAGAAACATTTAAAATTCCATTTTATGGTAGTTTTCTCATTGCTAGCATACTTTGAGTAGGTATTTATTGAAAATTTGTGTAAACTGATAGAGCGGATTGAGGATTTTATATAATATCTTGTTTTTAACGCATGGATTCAGTTGAAGTTTCCTCGTTTTCCTCTCGCAAAATTGAAAATTGAACATGCTGTCTTTGAGTATGCATACTCATAACCTTATGGAACATGCCGCAAAATTCCTGAATGCATTTCAACCACTCCTTAGATGCTATGGTTTGTAAAAGTTTTTCACGGTACCTTTGTATCATATGAATATTTTGGTAATATGCATCTGATTCCCGTTCTCGGAATGTAAAATTCGTCTGGACGCTGGTCGCTGCGTTATCTCCCGTCGAGGGCTGTCTTTAATGGCAACACCAGAAATTGTTGGCAAATCCGCGTGCGAGGGATACGGTACAGTTACACTCCTCATTTCCCTAAAAGGAAATTCCTTCCGCTCTTTTCATTCCCTTGGAGTTTATCCCATCTAATAAGAAGATTGGAGGTGCATTTTTAATGTTTTCATACCAAAGCTTGCTTTAATTCCGCTTGCCTCAATTTTGGCTTTTTGAATTATATATTTTCTTATGAATGGCAGGAAAAATTAGATCCACCCGCACTGCACTGCCTTTTGGCCTGTGATTATTTCATTGTCTCACCATCCAAATGAGTTTCAGCGAAATATGAATGAACTCAGTCGTGTCCTATTTAATGATAGTTTTTTATATTGCGTATAACATGTCCTAGTAAAGTTAATACCGAATTCAAATAACAATTATTACGTTTACACAATAAAAGTATGGTGAAAATATGATAAATCAACTAATGACCCAGCCCTCTGAGCAAAATTTAGCTCGTTTTACATTACATTACATACTTTAAAACCTCTCCAAACGGCCACCTCTATTCTGCGGTCATCCCTGTGAACCCCAATGTAAAATTATCCTCTATTCAGCTACACCTCTCTCTAGCAATCAGCAAAGCCTAAGCAAAAATTATTAAGAGGCACAACGAGAACAAGATGGAATCCTACCAAAATCTCCGAAGTTGTATACAAAATATTTTAAATGCAAGGAAATTTAACCATTTAAACAAAGTACCTTGGGTGAATTTTTTTAGAAAATAAAAATAATTATTAATCGAAGATGTAATCAATAGTTGTAAAAAATAATACTTGAGCCTTATGTCATAAAGTTTCATTACTTAGTATGCTGTACTCGCCCCCACGCTAGAAGGCCATTCTCTCCTCGAACTAGCAGTGGCCGCCTAAGAGAGGTATTACTGTATTTTTGTTTCTATTTGTAATGTATTTACGGTCTAAAACCTCATGTAAATCATAGTTATTTGTAATTTTTTTCTCCTTCATTTTCATGAATGTTTTCGCATGAAGGCATTGCATCCTCATAACTCAAAAAAAGTATCCTGTTGTTCAAATATTTCGCTTTTACGGGATTACACCATTAAACATCAATTTTAACGTTCTAAAAATAACAAGTGGAAGACTAATTTTTGTTTATTTAACAAAGACACTGAATGTTTTTAGTTGCTACCTAATGTTCAGGTGAAAATTTATTGTCTTAAAAACGAATGAGAAAACCTGTTTTAGCTCCGGAAGGATTGTATAACTGAGGTTTATAGGGAAAGACAACTGCGGGAGTCACAATTCTCTTCTTCAGTTTTGCTCAAGAATAGATATGCATATTTACTACATTTTAATCGTCGGTATCAGATCACTTTCGTTCTTACATACTTACTAAACCAGCATTTATTCTGAAATACCGATCTTTCTCTGAGTTAGATCTTCTCTTTCGCTTCTCTATATCACTCCATTATAAGTCTTATCGATTGACTTGAACATTATGGGCATCGCTGAGGAACGCTGTCATGTTCCTCAAGGTTGTGCCGGTGTGGTTCTCTCGATAGACGGCTGGAGCTGTGACCATATCCGTTCTCCCCATGGAATTCCTCCAGGCACCGTAAAGGGGATGTGAGCAAGAACAGGACTGAAAATGTTGGCTCAGAAGTAATTTTAAACAAATCGGGAAAAGTCTTGAAGCCAATATCCTTTCTATCAAGAGGATGATTTTTCCGGGTTCAATTCTCAAATCCTTTCTTAGCATATCGAAAATGTAGTTATTTTAGATATTAACAAGTATTTTGCTTTTGAAAGAATTTATTTTTTGGATCATTGCAAGTAGGTATAAAATTTCAAAGTTAGTCCCACGAGAAGAGCATCATTGCTTTTCAAAAAAATCTTTTATAGTCTTTTAAAAATGAGACATTTTTTCCAAAATATAACTAATAATCGAGCCAAAAATCTAGTTTCTGTCAGTGGAATATTATTTTCCCTAAGACATTTTGAAAATATCAATTGTAACGAAACTTTTTTAGTCCCATAACGCTCTCATGCTAATTCAAGGCGATATATCTCGAGAACGAATCGACGATTACGAGTTTTCAGATTTTACTCCCGATGAGCATTTATTTTTGCTTCTCTACCGGATATTTCACATCCGCACTCCGTATTTTTTCTCATTATCTTTTCTCCTCCTAAGTTTGGGCTGCGAATTTGTGCCAATCACCTAATCAGTGAATTAGTTTGTAGCTTAAGTGTTTAGGAGGACAATTTATTTTGAATCTTAATATTTGTTATTTATACGAAATTCTCTTCTCTTCAGCCGAGGGTTCTTTTTTTGATAAAATGATACGAATCATCCCACCCAAGTTGTTTCCAGGCAAAACACCTTTCAACCTGACTGAAACCGGGTATTTTCAAATAAAAACCCATTTTGATTTCGATTGCCCCTTTAATTAATTTTTATACGAAGTTATTACGAACTTAATTTTGTAGCAAATCAAAATGTGGCGTGATAAAGATTTTACATCAAATCTTTTTTATTATGGGGCACCACTTAAAGAGTTTCTCCGATAAACGTATGATTTTTGCTGGTCAAATTCATTTTTTCTTCCAATAAGTGCATATTGCCACCTGCGTCCGTGGAAAAATAAATCCATATATATGTAATTTAGTTGACTTTTACGTTTAAAATAATCTAAGTATAATCCAACGTAGTACACGAAATGATGACACGGAAATTCGGCAGTTTTTTCAGTCCATTCTCTTCATACAGTCTATTCAGCATCATTTGAGAGACCTATTTTGGAAACTTTAAAAACGTTATGGTTTATAAGTTCCTCGTTGGATCCTCCGTAAAAAATTAAAATTAATCGTAGTTACCGGACAAAAAACGAAGAAAATTAGGGTTTGATTCTCCTGGCGCTGTCCGAGAATCCTCTAAGAGTGAGAGGGAATTGGAGTTTGTCTGCATAGAGGCGGGGAGGGATATGCGGGCGTGGTAGCCGGAAGGGTTAACTTCATTTCTGCGTATAGCCCGTCGGGACTCCGAGCCTCCATGAGTGTATATGGGCCGCAGATAAGGGTCCCAGACGTGGAAGCGGACGGCTCGGCTGTTATGGCTGCTCTGCCGAACGGTGCGGAACAAAGATTATATACTCTAGAAAGATGTGTATCTACGTGTTAAAAATGACGTAGCAAGTTTTGGTCGCCTACTGTAGCGCCATCCTACTTTTGCAGCGGCCAAAAAAGTAACTTCGGCTATGCTAGAGCGCGAAATTCAAATTGAATAGCCTTTTTCCCCGCCCCCCTTTCCTAGGGATTACCAATATTACTACTTATTAACAACTCGGGCCAATGACCCGTTATCATAGTTGATATCCATTACGGTTCGCTAGGGTGAAAACACAAAAAAAATTATTGAGTAATACAAAGCACATTTATTAAGATTTCTTGCATATTACATTGTGATCACACCGCAGTAGCCTTTGACACAGAACAATAAAATGATGCAAAACAATTATACAAAAAGATGGGATTATATCCACAAATGTGAAGTAACAATCAAATGTGCAACAGAAAATTTTGAGACCTGCACCTCAACATTAATAATGAAATGAATCCCTAAGGGTGCTATTCGTAGATGGCACTTTAAGCTAAAGTATTCATTAGGCTAAAGTCTGCTTTCTCTGTTTCATAAACACCACTTTAGAAGAAAAATGGCAGAATTGTCACTTTACCGTAAAGTGCCCAACCGAAGCTCACTTAGGGTAAAATATTCTTTACGGATGAATAAATATGGCTGCTTTTGAAGTTGAAATATGAATATATTTGGGTTACGGAAATTAATAGGAATTAATTCTTTGGTGAGACTCAGCAGAAGACAGGCATATTTCAAGAAATAACAAGACACGTAATGTGTCTCTCTTTCCGGAAAATATATCGAGTCAGTATTGCTGGAGATGACCCATTACTTCTGCAATTGAACTCTATTAGTCGTTATACTACATACGACATTTTTACCATTATGTGATAATTACAGCACAGTAAGTGGTTGAATAGGTTGGCATAATTTGTGTTGATTTTGAAAACAAGCTAATTATGTTCTTAGGTTATGCATGTGTTTATATTCTAGAATTTCCCCCCTAGAAATGATAGCAAATTTCTGTTTATATTGGAGCCAATGGTCCTCGTAAGCAGACTTGATTTTCATATCGTTTGGCAAACCAAATGCTATTTTCTAAACGTTTCATTGTATTTTAAGCCTTTTCATTCCATAATTGCTTTATGTACTCTTTCCACATGCCTCCATATTATGTTTAACATTTTCCTGTCTGTCATTTTGAAACTAGAGAGTTTTTGTTTCGTTTTTCGATTAGTCATTTGAATGTTTACAATGATGAAATAGTATCTTGCCATGAAAGGCAGCAATAAATAAGTAAAACATACTTTCCTTCGTAGTCATATTATCTGCAGCTAAGCAATATTTTATCGAGGATGTACATACATACAGCCGCATACATCAACATCCCAAGAATTAAAATACTGGTAAGAACAAAAAAATTCAATAAACACCAATACCTACTTCAAAATATGCGTCCACTTGAGACAACCACTGATTGGAAAATCTTCAAATTGATTACTACAGTTTAAAGTTAACGTGAGAGAATTTCACTATTTCACCCACCTTCAATGAACTTATACCATCAAACTTCGACTAACATGTAGTCCAAACAACCGTGTGCAGTTAAACAGGCAAGATTATCATAAAATGATGTGAAAATATCAGCATTTGTATCTTAATTTGTTGAAAACATCGAAGTGCATTTCCAATGCAGGAAGCTAATTAAAAGTGAGCTTTTATTCACCTAACTCAGTCATTATCATACAAAAAAGTTAGTGGGGAAAAGCTTCGGACAACGCAGTATTAATTTATATCTGCACACAAAATGAGAGAACGAGAAAATGTAGCTTAATAAAATCTTTGCACAATACAAAATGGAAACCTAGTCCCCAAAAACCTGTAAACAACTTAGCAATTCATATCCTGAGTCAACTTTTTGTTAACCTTTACGAAGCGTTCATTGCCAACACTCAAAATTTCAATGCCTGATCGAGACTTTAGCAGCTTAAGTTCCACTTTATAAAGTGAGATCTTGGGGATGCCTTTGAAGTGAACTTTAGCTAAACTCTCACTTTACCGTAAAGAGACTTTGTAAAGTGAGCAATTTTAGTGTATCTATGAATCGCACCCTTAAATGCTTTTTTACCCCAAAAAAACTTTGTATGGCACTGCATAACATAATAAATAAAAATGTAAATGAAATACAAAGATTTCTTAAAAATCTAATGGCACAATTAAGTGGTCATAATCCCAATTGGTTACGCATCATTGTAATTCCAAATACATACAGCTACACCATTGATATAAAAACACTGACTATAAGATGGCCTGTAGGCAAAGATAAGGAATACCTTAGATGTACACCATGGCAATGTCAAAAATTTTACTTTTGCATATTTTCCTATCAAGGTTATTAATTTGGTTTAGAGCAAAGCTTCATTTCCATGTCCATTACCGCGGGAGAAATCCACAGGTTGAACCACTTCAGCAACTTCAGTTTCAAGATACTGTCAGAGCAAACAAAAAATATATATAAATATGTCACCCAATAAAAAGCAGGTACTCATAAAGATGAATGCGAAAGTACATTAGCAATCCCATCAAGTTGATTACATACCTCTAAGCTCCATGCCTTGGAATGTTAGAAATCCGATGGAATTTTTCAATATTCAATCCCATTCATCAGTTTAACTGCTCCATTATTCTGATCTAAGGTTTCACATTGTACTTGGGTGATGAATGGCATCAATTCAGATACTGTCAAGGTAAAAAAAAAAGATAAATGACAATATGTTACCTGGTAAAAGAGAGATGGCCATAGATATGAATATCAAAGTACATAGTCAATTCCATCAAGTTCAACACGAGCCATTCCATATCAATGCAACACACTTAAAATAAAGTGTTTACCTCACCATTTTAGATTTTGTGGAAATTTGTTACGATGATTGCAAGTGCTGGAGCATTAATTACCAAATTTTCAATTTTTTATCTGAAGCAGTTACAGAAATATGGCTAAGTAATATTTTCATAAACTGACAAAAAAGGGAGAACAAATATTTTTCATCACTCTTTGTGCTGTCTTAATTGAGCTGCAGAGATGGGAAAGGTGTCATATACCAACATTTTGTACGCTATTTCCAGTGAGATACAAGTATTAGATAGAAGGTTTTGCAGAAGGGTTATGCAACATTCTTTCAAGTTCTCTGCTGCATTTATCCATCTGAAGATGGCATGTATAGCAGGCGTTCCAGTCTGCTTCTTCAGGCTGGAAGTCAAGGTTGAAATGAAAAAAAATGTCAACTGAATTAAAAAATCAGCTTGAGTTGACATAAATAAAATAGACAAGTGCCTATTGAGAAACACCTAAAGTGGGGGAACTTGAAAATTTGGAGAGTGAGATGTTTCAAATTTGATGACTCTCGACATTTAAACAATATTCTTTTGACAGGTGGAACATCTAAATTAAGTCATAATTTAGGAGTTTGAGGCATAATGACATAGAACCTCTGATGATAAAATAGATGCACATGACTATGGGCCTATCTGAGGCTTTCTGAGTCGGTACTTCACAAGACTTAATCTAAAACCAGATAATGAACGACAATCTTGTTTCTCTGTTGGTGAGACTTTTTCCTTACATTTTTATTGAAGATAAAATTAAGTACCACATGGCTAAGCTATTACATTATGTCATGATGATGATCAAATCTGTTGAGTGATTCATTTATTAGCTTAATTATTAGCTGGACTGAGTGGCCACACCCCACTTGTGAATATTCAACTCAACAAATCATAAAATGAATGAGTGACAATGCCAAGCAAAATGTGGCATAGAAAATAACTTAAGTAATAACAAGCAATGCAGTGCAAAATAGCATTTCAACTGATCACCAATTGATTGAAACATACGTACACAATTCTGAATATTGCCCTTGAGAAACTGTTACACCTAAAACTTTGCAAGACTCCCTTGAAGTAAATTTAAATTTAACATGTTCCACTCTGACTGTAAAATTCAGTTCATTCCTGTAACCTTACTCAGACTAGATCATTTAATGTGATCTGTAAAATTGGAATTAGCATAAAATAACCTGCAACATGGCCTCCATTAGGCCACCAGCTCTCTAGCTCCATTAGGACTGCCACAAGTATAGCTGAAACAACACCATTAATTTATGAGCCAGTTTTTCCAAACATAAGAATTCTTATTCCATAAAGAAACTTATATCAATTTTAAAATTTGGTAGATATTTAGTATCAGAACCAGCTATGGGTGTACCACTTTTGAACAATATTAAAATTACGATTTTTCAACAGTAAAGGGCACCCAACAGTTCAGAACCTCAATCATACAAATCCAATGTCTCACGATAGAAGAGGATAATGAATGAAACCATTGACTACACAGCGAAGAAAAAAAGTTCTACTAGAGAAAGACTCCAGTTCAGATCAAAGGGGATGTAATCGTAAAATTAAATTTCAAAGATCATTACCTATTCCATTGCGTTGAAATTTATCAAAAAATCACACCCCAACATGATAGAAATCCAAGAGCATTTTATAACAGATCTTGCCAATATTCACTTAACCATGTCCAGCATACAAAGCCAATGTCTCATGCTATACGCGACTGATGAATTATAGCATAAATTTCACTGTGAAGAAAAAAAAAGATAGGTTCCCATTCGAAGAGGTCATATTCATAGAATGTAATTAGAGTTCTTACCTATTTCATTGAGTTGATCTTTATCCAACATTCACACCTCAACGTGATAGAAATTGAAGAGCTTTTTTCAATAGAATACGCCAATTTTCGCTGAATACACCATACACATCCAATGTCTCATGCTATATGTGATTGATGAATAATAGCATATATGTATTAAACTATGAAGAAAAAAGCAAATGGGATAAGGTGCACAATCAAAGAGGTTCTAGTCATAGAATTTAATTAAAATAATTACCTATTCCATTGAGTTGACCACGTCCAACATTCACACCTCAACATGATAGAAATTCAATTCAAGGGCACATCCTTCCTTACTCAAATATCGAACATCCATAATTATTTCCACTTATTTTCATGTTTTAATTGTCCAGATAACGAGATAACTGAGTAATACTGGTAATACCTCGAGCAAAACGAATGTTTCTGTCAACAACAACACAGGCAGGTGAAGCAACTGCACAATGTTCGCATAGTACAGTGGCGTAGGTTACTTTTGCACAATATGCATTAATCCGTGTAAAATATCGTTCATATATATCCGCAGATAACATTTCACAATTTTAAAATATGTTTCTTCCGCTGCACTGCTCTTTATTTTGCCAATGAAAAGTAATTCACACTAAAAGGATTATGTTGGTAATAGCACGAAGGATATCGAATAGGATGCTGAACTTGATGAATTTTCACTAGCGCCCCAGGTCTTCACGCGGTGTCTTATCCACAACATTAGGTAAGCCGGCGGCCTATACTTCTTTCACGGCCTTGGTGCGGAACGACACTCTATTTGCGCTCGGCCGAATCGACGGAAAACGCACCCTCTGCCGTTTGCTTTGGAAAGTTGATGCCCGAGCTGGCGTGCTTGATTGCCCGAGTATGGGCCGAATCCTTTATCTGTTGTCCATTTTTCCCTCTTAATCTTCATTTTCCGATAGCGCTCTGCTGCGGAATACCCAGGCCTATTGTTGCTCCGTATACAAAGCTCATAAATATTCCATTTGCCTACGATACTTCAGACTGATTTGCTTCATGACAATCGCTCGATTTCCACTAGGCTTCATTCGTGGTTGCTATGTGTGGTTGCACGCGTGAGTCATGCATGTTATCTAAGCTCTTCTTTAGTTCCTGGATTTATTCGAATGGAACTAGTGTGTATGTTTAAACTGTGGATAAAATCATGTTTTTTTTTTCTTTTCCGTAGGTGAAGTGATGAAATTTCTCATTTTCTCTTTCACTGAGTTAGATCCTCTCATTTGCTTGCCTTTAACGCACCATTATAAGCCTTATTCTATTTTCCGAAGAACTTCTTTCATCTCATCTTTTTAGCAGAATTAAATTCTTAAGCAATAATTTATTGCGAATTAGTATTTTATACCATTTTTCTTACTCTTGCAGAGAATAGATTTGATTGAATTTAAACACACGTTTTCGAGCTTCCATACATATTCCATCTTAGAGATTGTTTTTCGATTACTCAAAATAAAAAATCCACTTTGGTATTTTCCAATTTTTTCATTGGCTGTACAAATTCCGTAATGATTTTAATTGAAGTGCAAAAATAAAATGGAGCAAAAGTAATTTTCCGTAAAGTTTGGAATGCTATCGCTGAGTTATGGCTAAGTGATTCGTTTGGGTGGAATTATCTTATAAACATCTCCGTAGTAGGAGAACGCAGCTCTCTTAAAGTTTTTACATGGCAAATAAGCTCCCATTTAGAATCATATTTGATGTGGGATATTGTTTGGTTGCCTAGAAATTTACGCAAGAAATAAATGTCAAATTAATGATGCAGCATAACTGGAGTTTACGTGACTGAAAGATACACTAATTCGAGGGGATAGTAATAATAAAAAAATACCGATTCTTACCTATTTTAACCTCAAGTGAAAATGATGCGAAACTCTACCTGCTATACAGTGTATACATGTATACTATTATTTATAAAAATCTAGAAAATTAATCTATAGATTTAGAAAGTACTTCATGCAATCTTTTTAGATATACCTAAGATGATACCAATCTTAGATTATATCTCTTGTTGCGCAAGAAAAACAAAATGCCGGTGAATTTTGTTTCGAGTTATTTACAGAGCTATATCTGTGTTCATCATATTTTTGAAGAAAAAATGTTCGTGCTGTCCACTTAGTTGGCTGTCTGTCAATTTAAATATCTCCATTATCCGTCCATTTCCGAGTTAATGCATGGATATGAGTGACGTGAGTGATTGGGGAATAAAATTACGTGATTCCTCCTGCTCTGGCTTGTAATTCCATTTTGCATTCAATTTTTACTCACTCACTCACTTCAGGTTTAAACGGACATAAACTCTCGGGCAATCTAATCAGACGTAAAGTGGAAACCAAGAGTGGAAATAAACTACCCCGTTTCATCTCTGGACTTTGTAAATTCATGTAAAAATTTAACGATCCTCTTTGGATTGCGTTCCGGGGTGGACTTTTAGGAAGACTGGCCGAAATGGAAGTAAAAAAAAAGCCGCTTTCAAAATTCATTCCTTTGATATTTTGCGTTAACAGGAATTCATATTTTTTCACTGGCTAAGGAGAAAGGAACAACGTAATCATTTTCAAGGTGGTCATTAAGTGACATGGAAATATTTCAAAGAAAGCTTTCTTTGGCTTGAAAAATTAATCCACAGATTCTACTTCATTTTAGTAAGCGTACTTTTGGGATATACTAGACCTGTTTTAAATTTTGCATGTAAGCGATGAACGGCTCTTAAAATATCTGGTGCAAGAGAAAGCCGCAGTCTTTGTAAGCATGTGTCACTCGAGTTCAAAATTTTGAAATGTTATATTACCGGAAACATCATGGAGACACGGAGTGCCTTCTTAACTTCCTAAATAGTTGAGATTGTTTACTGTCAGCGAACAGAGTTCGTCGGCCTTAAGTCCTGACAAATTATATGTTTTAAAGTCCCTTTTATGAGAAGGGATTTTAGGTACTTAGAGTATCATATTTTACTTGGCTTGCAGAGTAATCATGTAGCTCGATCCTGGGGACATTGATATTTCAAGTCTATTACAGTGTCAAATATATTTCAGTTACAGTCTCGACATACTGTAAGTTTCACCGATGAAAGACCTCAACGCAGATGTGAATATGTGTTGAATAGGTAATTTTGTCGTTAAACCGCCAGTTCTGCAGTTGAAGGCATTTATTTATGTGCTCGGTGATAATTTCTGCGAATTCCACTTCAATTTATTTTTTTTAATATCGTGCTCCCATCCTATTTTTTTTGTGGCTATTTTTAAATGGAATGGCAGGTAATGAATTGATATTTTTCAGTAAGTAATCAAAGTAGAACAGTGAAATAAGTGATTGTTTAACATGGAGAACACAGCCATTGCTACTCGAATGAAGTCGGTTTATTCCTTCCAATGCAATACATTTCATGAAATGTGAATTATATGTACATTTTGGGTGTTTAATTATTGTTAAAATTTCAAAAAAGTTATATTTTTTCCTAAATGATGCTAAAATTACGAAAATCTCATGACGAGCTACACTCGCCATTGCGTGAGTTGGCATCGGAAGTCCCTGTAGAATTAGACTCGTCATTTCAGCGCAGGGGGCTATTTCTAATCCACTTCAGTTCATGTGATTTTTCTTCTCGGGAACTAACGCTCGATAGTATAACAGTGTCTGACTATATATAGATTGATGGCTGTCTACTCCTTGTTTCCTCTTTATTTCACCAATCATGCCTTTCAGTCTTATGTAATTTGAGAGGGGAATAACCCAGTAGGTCATCAGATGAAGAAACTGCTTTCCATGAAATAACATTAATATACCTTTATTGTGAGCATTATGCTTATTACGGAAATTTGATGTTGTTTTTTTTATAATTCCTCCCTAAGGTTAGAGCCCAGGACTATCCCACCTACAATCGAATTCAGTAATAACTAGAGAAGCGTGAAAATCGCAAATGCGATAAATACGATATAGATGCGATGTGCGCAAATAAATGCGACACAGATGCGATGACTGGACTTTTATGATATTTTTACGCAAATTTTCCTTTTCGACGGCAAAATTCGTACATTTTGTGCCGAGCGCAGTTTAAATACCCCGCCGACACTCACCGCTTAAAGCATGTGAGCGACTGGCCAGCTGCTAGTTGGCTGGGACTCTACGTGGCCGCAAACTACAAGTGGGTGCGGGCAAGCTACACCTCCGCCACCACATGTCTTATTCCTTAATTTATTATTTGCCTACAGCATAGTTATTTAAAATATTTTGTATTTTGTCATATACCTTTGTTTCACTACATTTTATCGTCATCTACTTCATTATGAAAATAAAAAAATAGACGCTACAAAATGCGATAAACTGTTCTTGAAAGTGCGATATAATAAAAATAAAAGTGCGATTTTCACGTATCTCTGCTAATAACGTATTAAAGTTAGACGCCACCCGAAGCTGACTGAGTCAAATATTTTGTCTTCGGATGGGAGACATAGACATTGCTTTCGTGGAGATTTGTATCCTCGGCTTTCAACTTCGTATGGGATAACATTCTGCTGGAAGGCAGCATTCCAGTAATGCATATCGCGGAATATGTATCAGAACCCAAGGATCAAGGGGAAGGAATGCAATGAAGGTATTTATCCTTGCCACAGAGTTGTTCTTTGAAAATAGGCAAGAAACCGTCGGGGCAATGTGTTGACTTGGTACGCATAATGTTGTTGGGAGCGGTTTTGCTGAAGCAGAACTTGAGGAAGTAGAAATTTTGGAGTACAAACGCCGGCATCCATGGCTGCGTTACAAGGATACGAAATTCAGACTTCCCACGTTTCCCGTCGCGATATTTCCCCCCTGCTCCTGGAAATGTGTTAGGAGGTCTAATTTTAAATTCTGTATCCGTTGATTTCTGAGTAAGTATAGTGCGGCTATCGAGGACGTTATTCTTATGAATTCTTCTTATTTTATTTTGCAAGAAAGTAATCAGTCATCAAATACTTATTAATGATTGGGAAATACTTAAGTTTTTAATGTAATTAATCTTTGAATAGTTTCAGAAAAAATAAAAAAGCTATTATTTATTCATATTTTTTCCCGAAAATTTAAGGTTGTAAAATTTAATGCAAAACCAATAAATGAAATTAATTTCCTTTAATTTTCCACGTGAATATTAGTGCTGGAAAACTTGGCGAATAGCTAATACTCATGAAGAAGAAAGTTCGATTATACTTACGAGTGGTCTTAAGGCTTCCTAGTGCCAAGTTAAGTGGGTGTAACCGAACCAGTTTTAGCCTAGAGAATTTAGTCAAATATCCTAACCCTTAGATCGCTTATAAATCATGAAATCAGAATTTTCTATATGAATATCGGTATGGGTTACTAAATTCCGCAATTTTGAGTAGAATTTAGAGATGGTCAAGCTTATGTTAGCACTTCGCCAAATTAGTCAAATATCCCAACACTTAGATCGCTTATAAATCATGAAATCAGAATTTCCTATATGAATATGGATATGGGTTACTAAATTTCGCAATTTTGAGCAGAATTTATAGATGGTTAAGCTTATGTTAGCATTACTAGTGGGCGTGATCAGATGGATGAGGGCGCTTAAAGTGTTTTCAACTAGCCTACGCTCTATTCAAGGTCTTCACTCCATAAGCCCTGCAATGTTACGTCAATTGAAGTCACTGAGGAGGAGGTTTTACTGTTGCCCGTGAAAAGCCGTTTTTTTCTGTTCGCCACTTTTAGGGTTTAGCTTTATGTAATCTCCTCTCGTAGCACGCGTTAAAATGTTCGTGATGTACGGAAAAGCAACAGCTGCCGTCCGCGAGAAGAATTTTTTGTGACCCAATTAAAAGTTTGCTGGATATCGCAGAAGCAGCAGTTTAAGTTACATTAATAGTATCCGCGACTCTCAGAAAAATTCCTACTTTTTTGTAATAAAGACTAGCATTTTATGAAACGGTTTGGAAATTTATTCCCGCCAAGTTCTTCCTGGCCGTGGATGTAACATGCGGCGAAGCCATCAAAGCTCAGAACTCGGCGGAACCCGGCGGCGAAAATTCCGCGGCCGGAATAGAATTGGCTTGCCGGCCGGCCGTCTTTGCGGTCGAGGCTTGCATTCCAGAACAGCACGGACTGCTGTAATACGCTAAACGGCGGCTACGACGTTAGAAATTAATTCTCCCCGACCTCCTGCTAGACTATTGAAGTAGGATGAATTATTTGATTTAGCCAGGGCTGAAATTCTGGAAGCGCGGGATACCGTCTTCTTGAGGGGAGCAGAGCATTAGTTGGCTTGAGGTAATGGGAATGGAATTTTCCAGTATAGCTCTGGCGTATATTAAGTCCTTTCTTGTCCTACTGTGCTCTTTTTTGTCACCTAGCATTGCTGTGACCTTCCCTTGCACCTGACATTGTTTGGAGATATTTCGTGCCGTATATCTTTTGTTTTGAACTTGTATCTTCATATAAGAAGCATTTTTAAATGTTTTATGACTAGATACGTTATTTCAGAAATTCCAAGTTTTATCTTAAAATAATCTTTTTCTTCAATGATTACCTCTTAAATGACGCGGCAAGAATAGATGTGCTAATTCATTCATTGATGACATTTTTTAAGGCCGTTTTACACGGTACACGGAATTGCGCAACCTGACGTACGTGCGAAGGCGCAATCAAAATTGCGTCGTGTAAAGCGGCGAATTGCTAGAACACATGCGAGAATGCGTGGATGCGAGACGGCAAAATAGCCCCTGTTCTAATTTCGTTTATTCATTCGCGCAATTCCACGCCATTTTAGCAATTAATGCAGCTCTAACCTGCGCAATTCCGTGCCCCGTGTAAAACGGCCTTTAGAGCAGGATGAGACACCGTTCAAATAAAAAGTTTCATTTATTTCCCTGGTTTATATTAGTCCGAAACACTCGTTCAATGCATCCACCCAGGATTTTGTTGAACACGAATAATGTCATTATTAACTCAGCCCTTTTCGCTTCAAATTTGATCTCTGCCGTAATATCAGAAGACGCAGTAACTTTTGGTTCTGATTTAACGTCATCATCATTAGTCAACAATCCTAAGATTGGTTTGACGCAGCTCTCCATTTCTCTCTCCTATCCGCTAATCTCTTCATAGCTACATATTTATTCTCTTTTACATCCTTTATAACCTGTCCTATGTAACTCATTCGGGGCCGTCCCTTGCCCTTTTTCCCTTCCACTTGTCCTTCAACGATTGTCTTCATCAGACCATCGTGCCTCAAAATGTAGCCAACTAAGTTGTCCCTTCTTCTGCTTAATGTTTTTAGGAGGCTTCTCTTTTCTCCTTCTCCCCTTAGCACTTCCTGGTTACTCACACGGTCAATCCATTTTATCTTCATCATTCTTCGGTAGCACCACATTTCGAATGCTTCCACTCTTGACTTCTCTGCTGCTGTCAACGTCCAAGCCTCGCTTCCATAGAGAAACATACTCCATATGTAGCATCTGATGAATTGTTTCCTTACTTCTATGCTGGTATTTTCAGCTGTAAGAAGATTCTTCTTTTTGTAGAGCCTATTTTAATCCAAGGACTGCACCGTTAGGCATGCTTGCAACGATTGATTACTCTCTTTCTGAGACTTTCTATTCATTAATTACACGAATTGGTTTTTTTTATATCCATTGGTTGAGTGATACAATAAAACAGGGCTCCCACTTAGCCGTGAAAATCTTAAAACCGTGATGATGCCGTGAATTACGTCATAATGCCTTAAAAATCTCTCAAAATTGATTGTAGAACTACGATTGACAGGTCAAAAGAAAAATCAGAAAGAAATTAAGTAACATTATGCTACGTTACGTAATAGTAGTAACGTAGTAGTAGTAGTAACGTAACATAACGTTACTAAAAGCGTTACTAGCTCACAAGTACCGAGCTGGTCATCGCATTAAATCCCGTTTACACTACGCACGTAGCGACGACGGTCCGTACGATCATAGTCTTAAAACGTCGTGTAAACGTAGTTGGTCGTAGTACCTAAAGCTGCCAACTTACGATGGTTAGCGCTAGTGCACCGAGAGAAAAGAGTAATGAAATGAAGATGAATGCATGTACAATTCTTTCGCGCCATTGTAGCCTTGAAACGATCACAGGTACATCATAAATAAATCTAGTACATCAAAAATCTATGACAACGATTGAAGAAAGTATGGGGCAGGTAATTGAAGGAGATAAGGGAAAAGGTTTTGATGATCTGTTTAACAAATGATAGCGGATGTACAACACAAAATCAGTTTCACTTATTAATTAAATTACGGGTTAACCCATTCACCATATTCTTACGTGAAACTTCGCAGTTGATGGAAAGTAACTAACAAACATATAGATTGAACCAATTTAAATCGTTATATACAGGATCGCACAATCCACTTAGGCACAAAAAACTTTTAAAGTTTGATAAAGACATGGAGAAATGAATGCTTGTACCTAGTTTATTAATCTAATCCTAGTAGTAATCCAAGATACTTATGATCATTAAAAAATATAGGTCAAGACAAGGAAAAGGCAAATCTAATTATCTAATCTTATCCTAGCTAATAATAAGAGCAATATGTACTGTTCTTAATGCATGAATATTGTTAAATTTTTTACTTATTCTCTTGATGAACCCTAGATTCTTTAAGGCTTCACTGGCAGTTTGGTCTAGTTTTAGTTTTACCTCATCATTCTGGATTGCGGGGAGTTTTAGGCAAACTTTTTTCTACGTTTATTAACAACCAGCGGGTGAGGATTTCTAAAACTGAAGATGTCCATTAAAGTTTTCTAATGGAAGGAGATAGGAATAATCTATGTAGGAATTAGGCACTTTGGGAATTAGGAATTTTGTGTCGGAATAGGGCATAGTTGGAAGATCCTTTGTCGTGTAAGTGTTTTCAATTTCAAGGGACAGAAGATATGAAGTTTTGTAATCAGACTGTGAGATTCCTAGCTTGGATTTGATAAATACATATGAGAAATTTATTTTGGACACGAAGAGTCCGAATTGAGACTTTATTATGATAAGGTGACCAGTTGAAAACAGAGTATTATAATTTGAAACGCACCTTGGCGCACCGTTAAATATTCTCTCGATGAATCCTTGATTCTTTAGGGATGACAGACATTTTTAGTTTTACCAAATGAAAACGTTGATATTCTTTCCCCCCTGGAAATCAATTCCTCACGCATTGTGTCGTCAGATGTTAACTATCAAAATTCCACAACGAAGGCACCACTGAGTTACGATAGTAATCAAGAAATTGTAAACGCGCGAATAGTTGCAACCGTCGTCGCTACGTGCTTTTCTACCTTCGTGAGCCAGTCCTCCCTCCGTGAAGGGCTCTCTCTGAGTTAGTGAATGAACCAGAGCTCCAATGACGTCATCGACTCATGAACATTGGGGGACAACTTTTGTGTTGTCTAATTTTAAACTTACGAACTTCGGCTGCATGGTAATATATTATTTCGCAATAGGTTTTCTTTCTCCTCTATTCGCCGAATTCTTGCGATGAATTGAGATTTCTGGTTCGATTTAACTCCCACAGATGGCTTAGTAATTAATAAATGTTGACTATGTTGGAGTTTAATAGGGTAAGGGTAACTTTTGTCAATGTGTAATGATTTTTACTGAATATTCAGTGGGTAATTTGGGCTTTCTAGTATAGTAACAATTCTGTGATTTCATGCCCATCCATCATCATGACATTCGGGTTGCTCCCAGAGCCAACCCTGTCCAAAATCATGGGGATAAGCCGATGTGTTTCCAAAACTCTGCCGATCCTAGTGACGGATATACCGCCTAAAATGAATCCCCCTTTCTTAAAGTTAGGCCGAAAAAGAAAAAGAGGATTATTTTACCCACCCTGATTAGGGCAATTAGCTCTTCATCTGTAGAAATTAGTGCGTTACCCTCGTCTTTCAGCAAAACCAACGTTTTATTTTCTAAATCCTAGAATTAAAGATAAAGTTTCATCCTATAATTTATTGATTTAACCCCTTTCGCCCACCCATCTATCATCATGTAATTCGAGCAGTTCCCGGACCCAACCGCTCCAAAATCATGGCGATGAGCCGATGTGCTTCCAAATATCTGCCGATCGCCCTCTCCGCATACGGAGTTGACTGCGTTGGAGCTTAACAACGCGAAAGCAAATGCTGCCAGTGTGTTAGAATTTTTGCACGGGCATTCAGTAGATTGGACTTTCTAGTACAGCAACAATTCTGTGATTCGATTAAACCCTTTTCGTCCGCCCATCCATCATCATGAAATTCGGGTAGCTTCCACAGCCAACCCTGTCCAAAATCATGTCGATGAGCCGATATGCTTCCAAATATCTGCCGATCGCCCACCCCGTATAATACGCAGTTTGAGGTGAGGTCGTCACACTTGAGAGGCCCTGTTTTCCGCCGAGCGCGTATGAGGGATGGATCGAAGGGAAGGATACAGGGAAACAGCGGGAAAGAGAGGCAAGGGGAGCTGAGGGGGGGTTGGAGAGGAGAAAATGGAAGATTTTACGGTCCGGGATATGGGCCTCTGTTGTGTTCCGCCACTCTGGGTCGCTCATCCGGAGCATACCGCCCTTGCGGCTTGGAAGGAGCAGTTTAACAGAGGAGGGCGCAGAGATTGTGAGCTTCCAGGGTTGCGGATATTTTCCACGAGGCAGCGCTGATGGTGCTGTAAAGGTTTTTTTGCGGTGGGTGGACGATGATGGTGTTCTGCTTTGACGAGGCGCTCTAGAATAGCGAGAGTAATGCAAGAAAACTTTGGTTTTACTGCGAGAGGAAGGTGAGGTACTATTTGTTGTAGTTTAGGAGCTAAGTACCCTGATCAAAGTAAAAAGTATACTATGAAGTCTATAACAATCCTCTTTTCTTCTTGGGCCTAAGTTTGGGATTAAGAAAAAGGGGATTGCCGTGAGGATAGTAAGAGAAGGGTGAGGTAGGTGAGGAGCCAATTTCCCTGATCGAGGCGCATAAAATATTTCTCTATCTCTTGAGGAGACACCCATGTACGTAGATCTCTCACTGTGCGATTCAAAACTAGTCCCTTTCCCGGCACTCACACAGCGGTCCTACCCAATGGTTGATTTAGCTAGGTTTGGGTAGTGATCAGTGACGTCATGGCAAAATTATCAGTGCCGGAAGGCACTTTTCTTAACTTTTTTACGAGTGAATATCTACTCTCTGTGTTTCAATTATTTCAGCAAATATATAAAAAAACAAATTGAAAAATATTTTTATTTTGGTTACGAATAATATTTGAAGTTTTGAGGCACCAAAATTAATGAAAGTGTTATTTGGCTATTATTTTTTTCTTAACCAGTGCCGGAACGGTGTTCCGGCGCGTTTTTGGTAGTGATCACACCAAATTACGCCATAGGGGTGTGAATATCCCACATTTGAGGTAGGGGGTCACTTGGTATACATATATGTTATGGTATATATGGGTATATTTCACTTGGAGTACTTTTGTTTGAGGATGTCCGAAGGTTTAGCCGAGGATTTGAACTCCAGCATGGACGATAATCATCGAGTTTGACCGATTATGTTGCTTCATATTCATCAAATGTTGCCTCTAAGTAACATCAAAAATGCATACATTTCAAGGGATTTTCTATCCAGGAATTATTTAAGCTTCGTGTTCTTTCGTGCTGTAGTGTTAACTGGTGAAATATTTAGCTGCAACGATAATTATGATTGAGTAATAATTTCCGTATTTTTAAAATGAGAAGCCTGGAAATGTGATTTCTTCCAGAAGCAACTCTGGGTTAGAAAAGGTTATATAGCCTGCATAAGGTGCAAAGAATATGGATACTCAAGTGATTATATCGGTAAGTGGTTAACTGGTATTTATTTACTATGAATGTTTGACTGTTGACACGGGGAAATGGGGCTTTTAAATCAGCATCCTGATTGATTTTTTTAATTTTTTTTTAGGTTTTCAAAAAATTATATTTCCAATTTCCGCATTAGAGCGGTTAATTTAGCATTGAATCTCACATGAAGTACATTTTTGAGTGCATGCAGGCAAATTGCAGTCCCGTAGCTTTTAAATGATGCCTCAGATATTTCTGTATTAAGAAAAAATTACTCTGCAATGGCTTTAAATGCAATGGCGTTAAATGACTTTTCTGGGTGTCATGGCAGAGTACGTTTGTCTATATCACAGAAGCAGATTTTGTTCTGTCAACATAGTCGACGTATTTGGTGTTACAAAAGTTTAGCGCTTCAATTTCACCAAATTTATTTGAAATTCGACAAAGTTCGCCAACAACTGTTTGTTGATTAAAAATTGAATGGCCTTCATTTTACTTTTAAATTAATTTATAATTTTTTCTCAGATATCTGAGTTGAATGCATCGTCATTTTCACCTTACTGGCGTGAGTTAGGCCCACTTGCAGCATTCATCTGTTAATAAATAAATGGATAGTCCAGTGTCCAGCATTATAGAAAGTTGTTTTTTTGTTGCTAAGCGTACATCATGCTATTTTTTGCGCGTAAAAGACGTCTATTCTAGCATTTTTCAGTTGCTTCCGTGTCTTAGACATGTAGCGCCATACGAGTTTATAAAAAAGTGGACTTTCAGATGCAGTTACGATAATATGGCATATACTCATTCTATTTGGATGTCAGCCGGCGGAGTACAAATTTGAAGAGCATAATTTGAAACAATGATGTGAATAACAAATTTTTCTTTCCTCCAATCGGCCTTTGATGAGCCTGACGCGTTAAAATAGACTTTTACAAACATAAACGAATTTAGTTCTTAGAAATTTTATAAATTTAGTGTATGAGGCTGGAGACCGCTGTATTCATTATTCAGATTGAACCGCGCGTCTAGATTACCTGGATGTGGGATAGTTGTCACAAATGCAATTGGTCATTAAAAACTGCGTTGAACATGTTATTCTCTTGAAATCGCATCACATCCAGGTAATCGCGAGACAACTTTTTTTTAACTATGAGGGTTTTAATAGGCTTGGCCTACTTGTTGATGTGGTAATTAATTAATTAATTTTTTGTCAAATACCACGTTATCAGTGGGTAAAAAATATTTTTACATCAGGTTGGCATTTAAAAATGAAATATGCCTGGTTTAAATTTGTCACTATTACGAAGCTTTCGGATTAAAACGTGTTTGGGTGTATTTGCGGAAAGCATTTTGTTATATCCGTGAAAGGCCAAATGAACATTCATTAGCATAATTTGACCACCCCGCTCAACTTTTACGAAATGGTACAACATTATATATCTCTGGGAGAAACGAGAGACTTTTTTACCACAGCATTCAACTGATTACAATTATATTACGCCACCAGCAATGATAAATGTTTGTCACCCTAGCAAATACCGACAATTGCATGGTTGTAAACGGAAATATGTTGCGTTGTGAATAAAGGAAAGAGATTTATCGTCCTCGTTAAGATACTGGGAGTTAGGTTATGATGAATGTACACTATGCAGTTGTATACCACGTGGACGTAATGGATTTTCAGAAGTAAAAAGCAAAATACTATGTTTTTTCAATTCGATTCGTTTAAATAAAGATTTTTTTCGCATTTTTCCCTTTGATAATAATCCTTTCTCAGCGATTTATTTTTTTACTCTTTACGGCTTTTAATTACAGTGGTTGAAATTGAAATTAGCAAGTTCATCGACGTTGTTAACATCATTTCAAACCGCTTTACTGCTTGGTAGGATTACCACGAAAGTAACTTTAGTATTAACGCCAAGAGAAAAGATAGAAAGAAATTCGACATTATAAAGTTGTGCTATATTTATGAGAATACTACACCCAAATAGTAATGTTGTGCCTCTACCGTAGTGCTGATGTGTAAGAAAAAACATGAAAACAAATTGTAAGTAATTCTGGATCTTCGTGGGAAAATACTCAGCGTGTACTTTCGGTATGCTACAGTGGTTAAAGTATGAATCGTAGTAAATTTCCTGTTTTCATACATGTAATACACTTACTCATAACTAAGGCTCCCTTCTGGATTAATGAATACCTATGTGTATTCCTAGTTCCGCATAACTTTACTCGTTTTCTTCCACTCTGGTGAGAACATTGGTAAGCCAAAGGAATGCACGGTGGCAACTGGTTAATTCCTTTTGCTACTCAAAAGCCACCCACGTTTTCACTTCTCTTTCAACTCCCAAGGAACCCCGGATTTAGGCTGCAAACTTAGCCGGAGCAGAGTGGCTCCGGGATGAAAACTTGAGGAGACGCTTTAAGTTTTGAGTGGCCTTTCTAATTTCGTGTCGGTTTCATATCGTGAGTATTGAGTCTATCTCCGTGAGCTTTTCGTCGTTAATCTCAGCACCCAGAAGTTACTGGGACCGAATTTTATTCCACTCGCATATTCAACTGTCATTTTAACTCACCTTCTGCGCCCTCTCGTGGGATGGTAATATGAATGGGGAATATAAATTTTGAATACTTGAAATATATATATTTGAAATGTTTTACCATCTAATTCTAAAGATAATTTTTATTTGATGACATATAATGTTTTAACATGGTTTTGTGAAATTCTTGTAGGTCTCAATGATCTCACGTACCAATTTTATTTGCCTGCTTTGAAATTAATTTTATTCAGTGCTGCCATGGTTACTCATAGACTATATCTGCATATTGTCAAACTGGTCATTTTTTTCGCTCTAGTGAAATGAATCTCGTGATTTTCATCATATATTAAGAATATTTACCGAATTTAGGATTCCCTTTTAGACGTTTTTTGTGTTCACCAGCCATATTAGAGGACTATTTCTTTTTCAGTATAGCAATTTCGTTAATTTTAGCTATGTGCTTAAGTAGAAGTCCACGCAAAACTCTTCAGTATACAAATCATGACTGAATTCATGTTTCGTATGAGACTAAGTAGACACACTGACCTATTTATTCCACCTTTTCAGTAGAATTATTTTTGGTACGCAATGTATTGCGAATTTTATTGTATGATTTCTAATTCAGGGGTGAATCACTTATTCCGGTTTCATGACAGCATTTCCTGGCAACAATTAAGAAGATAATTATTACGTAAAAAACATATTTTTATGTGCCTTATGCTGCTTTTTAACCTTAATTTAAAAAATTGGCAAAACTATTCAATATTAATGCAGAATAAATTGATCTTTTGGATAATGAACATTGGCTCATTATTAATATTCCCATTTAATGGCAAATATCCCTAGAACTCAGCGAAATTGCAACTGCTTTGATGACATAAGAAACTTCAATTCGGTCCCCTGATGCTAATGATCTTCGCTCCATTTCAGTAGCCATTCAAATGAAGCTCATCGCTATTCTCCCTTACTAGCCGTACATTTAATTAGCACTCCTTTCAAAATTCTCGCCTCACTTAAAAAAAAGATTCGAGGATAAAAAGTGAATTCGAGTCATGTCAGACGGCCTTTTGAAGATGCCCCCTATAGTCGCACGGCGTGAAATTCCGTGCTCGTATCCCGACCATCGCAGCCAATTGCAGGCTTAGGCTGGGAACCGAGCAATCGATGTTCCAACTGTCGACTCTGCGGAATCTCAAATCCTGCCTGACTACCTTGTCTGCCAGTGTTCATCGTCCGACTGCACCCCACCCGCTACCGACGGGGTTTTCTCTGGACGTTCAACTCTATGGATGGCCTTTTTTTTTCGTTCTGCCAGAGATGACTGCCAATCGATAATACGTCTTTGAAAGAGAGTGGTTCTCATACAGATGGAAAAGTCTTTCATCATTTGGTGACCTACTACTGTTGCTAGGCTTCGTTATTCCTCTCGTAGCGATTGTCCGCGAAAGTATTGTCGCCCTCGTCGTGCTCATAGGTGCGTGAGTTTGCGATTTCTTGGATATTTCTTTCTCCGCCGATATTTCATGGTATTGTGGGGCACTTCCTGGCGTTCAAAAGACTTCTCATTTATATTCCAAGTCAAAAGTAAAATACTGAATGCCTAACGTAAGATTTGAAACCTGTGTAAATCATCTTTTTTATTCGTATATTGCTATCTAGATAGCGCTTGATCAAATACGGTAATTAATTCGAATTCCATGCTTTTCAAATGAGATGTTTTCCTTTAATTGTAACTTTTGAGCAAACCAGGTTCCCGAAACCAACACTGTCCAAAATCATGTCAATGAGCCGATATGCTTCCAAATCAACAAGCAACACTAAGAATATCTTCCTATCGTGAAGATATTCTTAGTGTTGCTTTCAACTAAGAGTCGTGAAAGTCTGCGTCTTTAGAAATCATCTTATCTAAAATATCTCTGCCTCATTTCACTACGTATAGCATGCTAAGGTGCATCACTGCTTCTTTCATTGTCTCCCTTTCTCCTTAAAAATTACTACACCTAAGAATTGTGGGTGAAAATTCAATTTGGTTCATTGAATTTCACATTCGGTCAAGATCGCTGACTAATATAATACATTTAATATGGCAATTTCACCCACTTTTTCCAGAATTCCGCGAAGTTTGCGTCATTTATGTTTGAATAATAAGTTTCAAGTGTTTACGTGCCAGACTTAACCATATATTTTTATATGCCTCCAAAACCAAGTATTTCTATGCCTCCTAAATCATATTTTCACTGCTCATGAACTTTTCATTACTTTTCAACCTTGCAACCATGATCATTATTTTTTATTTTTGCTGGGAATAATTTTCTTTGGTGAATAGGCCGAAATAGTGCATTGAAAATTGGTGCAACGATAAAATAAAAATTTAAAAATTAGCCCGGTCAAAATAGACATTGACCCTTGCATAAATTGCCAACAAGCTGAAAATTCTCATGAACCTCAAGGATACCTTTCTAATGAAATTCTGAAAAGTCCCCATCGATCCCGTCCGTGTGTGCAAAAAATTTTATTCAAGGTCAAAGGTCACAAAAATGAGTTTTTTGTGCATATTTTGGCCAAACGGTTAGTTTTATAATAACAATTGCTCAGATCAAAATTGTAGGTCAAAAAATTATCTACAAAATTGTCACTTCTATTTTTTCTCTAAGATTTACCGTTTCTGAGAACAAGCCTTTCGAATGTAGGCTGGAGCTGTACTCTCCGTAATATGTTTGACTATATTGTTGCGTTCTCCGGACATTTTTGCAACATTATTAATTATTATTTAAAAGGTTTTTTCTCAGAAACGATAAATCTTAGAGGAAAAATAGACATGACAATTTTGTAGATAATTTTCTGATCTACAATTTTGATCTGAGCAATTTTTATCATAAAACTAACCGTTTGGCCAAAGAATGCAAAAAACTCATTTTTGTGACCTTTGACCTTGAATAAAATTTTTTGCACACACGGGATCGATGGGGACATTTCTGGATTTCATTAGAGTGGTATCCTTGAGGTTCATGAGAATTTTCAGCTTGTTGGCAATTTATGCAAGGGTACCCCTATTTTTTGGGCTTATTTGACCGGGTTAAATACCCATGAAAGTCTAATAATAAGGGAGGAATCATCCCGTGAAAATTACATGAAGATCTACAGATTATCAGTTTGCCTTGTAAATTATTTTATATTTGTTATGATGTTAATTTTTTCGGAGATGTACTGAGGATGGTATATCATCCCTTGTTTTGGTTTTATTTGTTCAAATTAGGATCGCAAAGTCCTGAATAACGCTCCATTATCTGGGCTGATATCGTAAATTTCATTTCTTGAGTGCAATTCTATGATTAAATTGGTAATAAATGAAAGATTATTCAACTACTTATCCGAAATTGGTTAGATGTTTCTTTAAATATTCTGTTAGCATCGCTTGAATATTTTATATTGATTTGAATATTTCATGACTATAAATTTATAACGTGATGAGTTTCACTCAGGGATATGTAAATTTTTAAATATGTGTTGGCTTCTTAAATCTCGAATTATTGATCAGTGATCAGTTGTGGATGGCGGTCATCATTACCAGTTACCTTAGTGATCAAATAATTAGGAAATTGTGGTAAATACGCATTTATCTTTGATGCTGATTGTATTTATTCTACAATGATTTGTTTGATTCTACCGAATTCTTGTCATTATTTTGTGAGGAATATGATTGCATCATCTTAGATGACGTTTTTTTTCTTGTATTCATATCATTAAATGCCCAATTTGCCGTCTGGATAATGATCTGCAAACTTTATTTCCTGGTCCTCAAAGAGTGAATACCAAATAATTTTATCGTGAATCATTAGTTCCTGGATATTCAACTGAGTCGATTTTTTGTCACATCATCTATGTGCATGTACTACTATCTCCCTATTGCGTTCAATTGCAATTTACTATTTTTATGCTAGATTGGATTTGCATGGGTCTACTCCTGAGATATTTTTACGAAATAATTACGAGCTAATTTCCATAGCTGAGCAGACTCAAATCAAAAATAACTTAAATTAAGGAAAGAGCTTACGTGCATTTTCCTCCCCATTCTTGAAAGCATTGCCGGAGATTGAGTTCTACTTAGAGCGTGAAAATGTACTCTTGTTACTTTAAGACTGTCTTAAGGTGATGAATATTTTCATCGAACCCCTAAAGTTGGATTTATTCATGAAAATTCTCAATGCAGTCGAGACATAAAAAAGTTTCTAAGTCACAGTGGCTTTCCTACAATATATATTTAAAAAGGGTTACTAAAGATCCATTCATTCGGCACGGAACCGGATGCTTTCATATTTTACACATTATAAGACATATGGTAACGCATTCATAAACGGCCTTACAAGATTTTTAAAGACCCCATCCAATTGAGGAGCATTTTTATAGTAACCTAAAAATAGTCTTTGACTGAAAAAATGTAGCAAATGTTTATTTAAAGGTTTGATCCATGAAAACTAATGTATTCACGTGAATCACTCACCAAATCCTTTCGATCAATGCACATATATATATCACGCGATTTTCCGGCGGTTCTTTTTATTTTTACTGCGAGCTTTCCGCAGCTATTTCCCGCGTTCATATCGCACGGATCTTTTGTCGCGTTTTATCAAGGTAATCAAGGATTCGCTGGAATGTGGTGTGGAACGGGATTTCCAGGCAATTTCAACACGTGTGCGACTCTGAATCCGGCAGAATTTTCCACGCCAGCGAACGTGTATCCTCACCGTTATTCAGAGCAGTCGAGTTTAAAGCCATCTGCAGTCACCGGCCTTTCATGACTGCGTTAGTTGTGCAAATGAACATCCGCAATGCCCGTTGTGCGTTCTTTAACGACTACCCATGTTCACCTTTCACTGATTGAATTTATCTTCGCTTTAGAAAAAATGAAAAGCATGATTTATAAAATGCAAGGCTTCACAGTTTAAGTGGACTCAAGCATGCCGGGAATTTAATTTAAAATTAAGTTTTGCTTGAAGGAAAAACTGCCCATGGTACTTATTGAAAAAAAGGCATTTTCTTTTCCCAGGTTTCAAATTTTGATGCATCGCAGAACTTTGTGAATTCCGTATTTTATCGGCTATGGGTAATATGGTAATGGTAGATTACACGAGAATATTCGGAATTTAAGGAATGCAGGTATCTGAAAGTGCCTTCATTATGTTGCAGGAAATATAATAAAATATACACTGTTGTATGTTCCACAAAAGTTTAATTAGCCATTAAACCTTTGAAAATGACATAGTTTAATGTTGAAACCTGAGTCAGTTAAGTAAGCCTATGTGGAACATGCAACCCAGGGCATCTTTTATTATGTTTCCCGTCACCAAGTTCCGCCAAGTATCGCCATCCAGCCTAAAGTTGATTTATTATGTTGCGTTTCATTTTTAATTATTTAAGGTTTTCAAGCGGCAAGGGTGGATGTCCAAGGATTGTTTTGCGAATCATCGCTGTCCATTCCAATGCAAATTAACACATTTTGAGATTTTCAATAGAACGACCTGCATTACCTTTCCTGGTACATTGAATGGAGAGAGATTACGTACGCTTAAGTCGGTTTCGCATAATCATGCTGATATTTAAAATATTAAACTTAAAATAACTTCATTTATTTCCCTATGCTATTATGTGCTTGAATTTTATTCCAAAAAATCTATTCAGCCAATATTTAATATCTTTTTGTTACGATAAAATACATTGGGCGAATTTAAATGAATTTGCCAACTGCTAGAAAGGAATTTGCTTATTTTAAAAGACATTGTAAATTCCTATTATTTAACTTTCCGGGAGGTTTAGAGAAAGGGACACGGCGTATGTTGCTCCATTTTTGCTTTGATGATCAGGCGCAGATGCGTGATATTCGACACTGACATCATAAATTCCTTCCGTCAAAATACCCGCTACCTATCTCTTCCCTGCACTTGCGTTTTGTATATGTTTACACGGAGGTGGCTCGGGGTTGCTCGCCTATCTTTCGTTCCTCTTTTGCTATCACTAACCCCGCCAATGAACTCCTTCCTGCCCGCTTTTATCATCCGCTAAAGAGCCTTCTGTCCGTCCTTCTCGCTGATTTATCGCCGCACTGAATGATGCTAATAAAGAGACACTGTGTGGTTGAACCACGCCACACAAGTGGAGAACATTGGCCCCCGTCCCACTTATACGTCCCTTCGTCCCCATTTCCCCTCCTCCTCTCTCTCTCTCTCTGCCTTGCCTCTCTTTGCTCAACACCATTCTATTGCTCCAAAAGGAGAGTTTTCAGTCCTCCTGCTGTGGACTCTCCAAGCTGCGAAAGAGAAACGACTGATACAGAGGGAAAAAAAGGGTCGCGAGTTCGCATGAATGGTCGATTGAAATTGAGAGGTTTCTAGAAAAATTTCGCAGAGTGAAGGTGACAAAAGAAAATGCAAACGATACAGTGGGACAACGAAACATGCAAAGAGTCATTTGATCCCTGTGAACGCCTCGTAATTGGTCACCTCTTTACGAATTGATCCTGTGGCCAAATATTATTTAGTTACCGTTCAATTATTTGCTAGACTAATCGATATCCCTAAGAAATAGTGACACGTAATATTCTTTCTTTCTGGCAATAAATATTAAAGGCACTGATGGCATCTAGGTGTTACTCAACAAAATATACTCTATATATAACTTCAAAATCATAGCCTAAGAGCTATGGGCATTATTCGAATACTTGAAAATTATATATGAAGAAAGTAAAAAGCAGTCCAACATGTAATACTAATATATACTCCTTCTAAATTATTGAATTAGCTCTAATAATGGTAGGTATTGAATAAGCATCGAATTTTGGGTGCAACTCTTTGAGATTCCTCCTGATCACCTCAACGAATTGACGTTTGGAGTGGTACTGCCATTAGAAGGGGTAATTTATATCTTCCTTATTTATCGGTTGACTATAGAAATTATCGCCGTCTAACATTTTTCTCAACATGTTTCTACCTGTTCACCATAATATTGGCTCAGATTGTTCCTTAAAATACCTACACTCGGGTAAAACTTGGGAAGAAGGCCATTCTCACGACAAAGAATGTACTTGAATTAATAGGAAATGTGATACGAAGCGGCGATATATCATGCTCATAGCATCTAGGTGTTATTCAATAAAACGTACTCTATATGTTGATTCAACACCATAGGTCGAGAGCTACGGATATTATTCGAATATTAATTCTGCCGATGCCAACTTTGTCTAGCCAAATCCACAAATTACATCACGAAGTTTTCATTCGGAACTTCGTCGTGATTTCCAAAGGAGTTCGTTCTTAGGCGTAGCAAGAGATAATTTTAGGCTATTCTGAGCATATGGAGTGTGTATTGTCCGAATTATTCGTTAAATATTATCAGTAGCCACTTAAGCAGTTGTTTCTGCTCTTTCGGCTAAGGATCATAATATTAAGCAGCGAGTCCATGTCTTCTTTTTTACTATATTCTTGAATTCAAAGGCGATAGTGACAGTGCCATCACTGTCGCAAAGGTTATCAGTTGCAATTTGCCATATTCATTGCGTTTTATAACTTGTTACAATATAGTGATGTCCTCGATGAGGGGAGAATTTGGTCTGGCAACATATATGACGATCGACTTAAATCAAAGTCATGAAATTGTTCCCTCATTTAGCTACGTGAGGCATAAACAATATGCCGCCGTAAATTCATGTCGTCGGGTCAGTGCTCCAGACGATTAGTTTGAATGAAGTATAAGTTTAGGTCTTGTCTGCTAAGGATCCTA
Source organism: Ischnura elegans (assembly GCF_921293095.1). NCBI lineage: Eukaryota > Metazoa > Arthropoda > Insecta > Odonata > Coenagrionidae > Ischnura > Ischnura elegans. The sequence goes on from NC_060249.1 coordinate 34,193,718, forward strand.
AAGCAAATGCTTCGCCGGCCTCGGTGGCACTGGGGAAAATTCCTCGCCTGCCGAACTTGAGGTCGCGGGTTCGAGTCCCGCCTGCGTAGGTTGCCTCTATCCAGTGCATTTGTGTTAATGTGTCTTTGTCAGTTGTTGAAATCTCACGATGTAGAACCCTCATTGTGCTGTTTTCAAGAGTAATTGAAATAAATTTTTAAAAATGCATCATATCCACGCAGGCTAGTTTTTGAAAGTGTAAATATGTTGCTACTGTCCGATCACCTCTCGAGAATTTCGAGTTCTTGAAATAATTTTTAACTTAAATAGCAATCATCAGAGGCACATCACAAAACCGAAATAAACTATCTGTTCTCACCCTGCTTTGTTTACGTGATCACCTTTCCTGTCGCCACCAGGTGTCAGCCGCATCGCTTGGATTTACGAATAAGACCTTATTTCGTGATAGCTATTTAATTTTTTTTAAATCACCAATTGTCAGATTTAATGACTAATGAATTATTTCATGTTTTACCACAAATTTCAAGCTTACAAGCCTAAAATATCGATAAAAGAAGATTTGACCTTCGTCGCTCTTCGTCGTGAGGTTTCAGTCACTGTGATTGAATTCCTATATTGGACTGTGAAATCCTTTATTGCAATTTTTATGTAAATTTCTTAAAAACTGACTCTAAGTCTACTAAGAAAAGGGATGAAGTAAAAGTGCTGACCACAAACCTCACGCCAACCATTCTTAAGTACCGGTGATTAGTGATGGGCAAAGTCGATCATTTTAGTGATTCAATCATTTTGACTCGAGTCACATAAGTGATTCAATCACTATGATCGAAAAGACTCTAATCAAGATTCAATCACTATGATCGAAAAGACTCAAATCAAGATTCAATCACTATATGATCGAAAATACTCAAAGGAGTCATGATTGAAAAGACTCAAAAGGAATCATGATCGAAAAGACTCAAAAGGAATCAAGATCGAAAAGACTCAATCAATGGATGTAATAAATCACTTTGAATAATCGAATAAATACTGCCTCATCTGCGAAGGGCATTGGTAACGCTGATTGCTATCCATATTATCATTTCATATACTATTTTAATTGTGAATTCCTAGATGAGTAAATTAGATTGCAAAAATGAAGGAAGCAGTGTCATGAAAATATTTGGGAAGGCGAAACTGCCACAGTTTCTTAACACTAATGAAATAATTTCTAACTATAGTTGATCAAAATATAACACAAAATACACCACACACTATGCATGAATCTGATCTGCAGGATAATTTTCTGAACGGCACAATAAAATATAACCAGCTTTAGCTTCTACTTCTTAACGTTCTCCTACAGGAGTCATCTTAATATTTTCCTTTTACGTGTATTGGTGTTATTAATACTGATAACTGCTGGAAAACATTTAAGAAAAAGATTACACAAGTATTCAGTTCTTCATAACATAGTATTTAATTTTATCACAACTATTTCTGCCCTGACGAAAAGAGATTAAGCATCGGTCGTTCCAAATTTTGAATCAAACCGGAAACCGAGATGATTGATATGAAACCGGAAGTCGGAGTGATTGATGATTGATGATCGACTTGTTTAACGAAATGAATCATGAGTCATTTGATTCACCTAGTGATTCAATCTTTTTGATCGAATCGTTCATGATCGACCCATCACTACCGGTGATGGAAGATTTGAATTTCGTCGCTCATGGCCGCCAGGTGTCAGTCACTGCGTTTTAAACCGTAGATTGGACGCGCACATTTCCTGATTGCAATTATTTTTGTCAATTTTGTTAAATTAACTCTTAGTGCCATTAATAGAAAGGCATTAAATTGATGTGATTACCACTAAACGTACGCTATCAACTCTTAAATAACGGTGATGGAAGAGTTAATCGCCCTTGGTCGTCAGGTGTCAGTCTCTGCGTTTGAATTCGAAAAATGGACGCGTAGTTTTTTTATATAATTAACTTTTAGTTCCATCGAATAAAAGGGACGGAGTGCAAGTGGTGACCACAAAACGCGCCCTATCAAGTCTTAAATATGGATGATGGAAGATTTTTCGACCTTCGTCGCTCTACTCCTGCTCCGATCTCCCGTGACCGCTCACGCTATCCGCTTCAAGTCACCGTCGCGTCTGTCGGAGCGTGCTCGACGGATCGCGCAACTGTTTTTGTTGATTTTTTCCCCCTCCTCGTTTCCGAGGATACGCCTCGCCTTTTTTTTATTTATCCATGCATGCGCCCGGGAGACGGCCAAGTTGACAACGTCCGCCACACTCGCACCGATTCCCGTGTCTCCTTCCTTCTGCACTCAGAGATCACGATCCAGCGGTTGAGTCATTGAGCCGGAGACATGGCCTTTGATGCACCTCGTGGCTAGAAATAAATTTTCGATTTCATTTTTTAATCGAACGGAACGTTCGTTTTTTACATATGAATCGGCTGAGCAATTCCGCGAGTTAACTCTTAATACTTTCCCAAGTTCTATAAGATCGCGTGTGCAGTTTATTTCAGACCACTCACGATCATGTCGCACTTCCGTAAAAACATGTTCAAGCTTAATTGTCCATGTTAAGGATTGATTGTTTGACGGTCTGAAGAATTTTATAAGGCAGTAGAATACGTTAAGGATTAATGCTTTGACCGTCTGAATTGAAAGACTGCGAAGTATGTTAGTTTTACCTGCTATTATTCAAATTTCTTGCAAATAAATGTCCTATCAAGTATCGAATTTGTTAAACAAATTTTAATTACCTGAAATTTCGCCTTTTTCTTGAATATTCAGCGAATTTATGCATTTGACTATTATTATTTATATGCTATTATTATTATGAATATTTAATATTTACACGCAATATGCGTATCAATTGTATATCAAAGCATTAAAGCAACAAACACTCGGTGAAATGTGAAAGTTTTCACTTCAAAGGCAGTTTTTCATCCCATTGGCATTATTAACTAATAATAATTTGCCCTTGCTTTGCTTGTACTGCTTATAGCCATCAAACTCATGAGAAATGCGCAGTTACTGAAAAAAGGTCTGGCTACATATGGCGATTGAGGAAATTCAATTTTTCTCGCTGATGTATGGTCTATTTTTTTGGCAGAATTTTTCAAGTTATACTTGGTGTTTTACTTCACTGACCTTTTTGTATTGCGCGGCCCGTGTCTGTTTTGAACGATGCGTTTCATACTCAACACTTAAGACCCTTTTGAGTCTTGGATGTGATATGTGCGCTACGCAGTGAAATAAAAATGCGCAAGTTTTCCTTGTTCATGCTGTATCCCTTTGCACACAAAAAGTCTACTAACACGGAAAACACTTGCTTCCTCCCAACAAAAATATTGAACATTTTATTGGGGATTCCATTTACGTTTCATGGATTCCCATCCTATACTGGAAATAAAATAAAGTCAAATGTAATTTTCTAGAAAACTAGTTTTTTTATATTTTCCAGCTACCGTGGGGAAGATTAAGGTTTTATTTATCAGCGTTTGCAGGGTAATCATTAGTTTTTTCAGGTTAATGCTGAATATTTACCCATTTTAATCGATCCCTTACATTTTTTCAATGCTTGGAAGCGACCTGCGTAATCGGCTTTGGAAGCGTTTCGTTAAGTGCTTTATCCGCCCTCCAGCTTCGGAGCTTCGAACGGATGTGCTTAATCTCATATCCAGCTCCTTTTAGGGATGAAATTTCATTCCATGTTCACTGTACTTATATGGCTGATGAGAAATCGAGCATGTTTTGCTATTTTATGTGAAAAATCCATGATTGCCATCGAGTTACGGATCAAAAAAGGTTTGCCGTGAATCTCTCTTCCTGGATTCTTATCATTCATTTATTCAATTTTTTGCTAGCTAACGAGAAGATGTTTACCAATATAGGGGATTGTGAACACAATAATTCCTCCTTCACGGCAACGTAACTTGTCGTTTTGTGACGTATTTCGAACCAGATTATTTGGTGAAATAAATTCTTCAATCTTAGTTTAAATCGCACATCAATCATTAAATCGATTTTAGAGGGCTTGCAATGGCGTTTATGTCCCTGCATAGACAGAAATATCTTCCTTGCTAAAAATATTAGATCTTTTCTTGACTGATTGCTATCCGAAGCTAGGCTATGCCATTTTAAATTCACATAAATTATGATTACCATTTTGAAATATAATTAGCTATAAACTCTTCTTTTGTTATTGGATATTCGTAATGAGTTCAATGTTTTCGAATGCGTCGTGAATCGTAATGACTTATTTTAATACCTTGTAATTGCTCTGATTTACCCTGTGGAATGTTTCAAGCATGTGATTTTAATTGTCTATGGTACTGATGTATTTGTATTTTATTACGGATGACCATTTCTGATCTGTTAGTCCATAATAATTTTGGGTAGAGTAGCAAACAAAACGTGCTCAGTACCTCAGCCTTTTAAGTACAGTTAACATGAATTACTTAACGAGTTTTCAACTCCACCGTTAATTTCAGCCGTTGTGAACTAGCGTAAGAACCAAATTTAAAAGAAGTAAGTACTTTTCTTCAGCAATAAATGTATTAAATGAATGATTTTTGTAAAATTAGCATAACATTTCTTTATATTATTGTCTTCAGGTCATGAAAACTACTAAAATAATCGTTAGAAAAATTAACGTAAAACATTCAATTTCGCATTTTTCAGTTTCCCTTTTATTAGAGTGAGCACATATTGGTATACGTCTACGATCGATGCTGTGTATTTTCATGATAATTGAGGTAAAATTGAAACTATTTTAGATAATATCCTGCCTCTTTTAATTTAAAACCGACTTGGGTCTCAACAAAGACCAGATGATGGTAGCAATGTGGTTAAACCTCGTTGGTTTGAAATGAAATGTGTGGATCTCAACAGTTTGTTTCTTTACGAATCGAAAAATTTATTGCGTCCAAAGTGTTCAAAATTCAAAAATATTATATAAAGCTCCATAAATATGGTTTTAACAATCATGTCTACGTGCAACCGGCTTATCTAGCTGGCTACTGAAGTTGTTCGTTGGGGTAATTTGCTGGGAGCCTTAGGATTCTCTCATAATCTGCCCGGGCCCGTCCGTGCCCTTATCGCAATCAGGGCACAAATCACCCTGGCCGCGAGTGTATCATTCCGTGCGTGAGGCATCCCGTTAAAGGCAGACTTCCCAGCTAGCACGACCGGGAAGGCAAGGCAGAGCCACGCCCCGGCCGGCGTGAGGCCAAAATAACGAGGCAGTGGCTGGCGGTGGGAGGCGACAGTGGCGTAAAATACCCGGGTATTTATAGCCAAAGGTGAATATCCTGCATATTTACCTTATCGAATCCTCAAAATTCTTCAATGCATTCGTGAATGGCACATACTTCAAGGCAACTGATCGTTTAACTTATGGCCATCAAATTCACGAGAAAGACTCAGTTGATTAAAAAAGGTCGGTCTACCGGTTTGCGAGAGGGAAAATTCAATTTTTCTCGGTGATCCATAGTCAAATGTTTTTGTCGGAATTTTTCAAATTATTCTCGGTGTTATTTTGCGCCGAACTTTTTGTTTCGCACGGCCTGTGTCTGTTTTGCATGATATTTTTCTTACTAAAGACCAAGCCCCTTTTCAGCCTTGGATGTGATATGTGCCTTAAGCAGTAAAAGAATAAATACGCAAGTTTTCCATGTGGCTAAATCGTGGCGGTTTGAAATGTAGTGTGTGGATCTAAAGAGTTTATTTCTTTATGAATAGAAATGTTTCCTTGCGACATGTGCTAATGCAAGGTGTTTTTTTTTTGTAATTTTAATCCAAGTAAATTTCATGCTGACGGTGAGACTTTCTTTCCCCCCATGCGTTTATCTTGATTTATGCTTCATATGTTGGCACTTCTAATCATACGCTACCAATAACATCAGGTGTGAATTAAATTTTTTTGTTTTTACTTGAAATGGAATCGGTATACTATGAAAAAAAGGGCTTTAGACGAAAATCAAACTTTTCAATTGCATAAAAAAAAATTAAATTGGCTAATGTAATACTTGAAGTCTTGGAAATGTGTTTAGCTGGTCTGTAAGATGAATTCCGTATGAAAGGTCCTGAAAAGATAGATTCGATATTGCTCTTATGGTGATAGAGGAAAGTTTTTTTGAATGCATGTATCAATTTGAATTTTGAGCAAGTGAAAACACAGCTTAGTTAACGCATTTGGGTTTAGTTAACGAGTGCCTAATTTTCTCCATGCATTACTTCATGCATCAATTATACTTTAAACACGCTTATACAGATTAGTAATAATATGAGATCAAATTATTTCATTCCAAAGTATTCTGGAGAAACTCATTTAACTAATTAAAGTAGTAAAAAAAAAAACAGCTGCCCTGAGCGGCGCTTAAGTGAATCCACAGAAATGTGAGTGTGAATCAATTAAACCCAACGTTCGCGTGAGGCTAGAAGAAAAAATGTTTATGTTCAGTGTCATTCACCGCTAAATCATCGGTTGTTTATCGGCGGCCTCAGGATATTTACCCGGCCTCGTCTCTAATGGTAACGCATTTCGTCCGATGGCTGAGCGGATGGGATCCGCGTGCGTCGATCCATAATGGGTGCGTGTCACATTGACCACGCCCCCTTTCCCACACTTGCAGCCTTAACACACACACACATTTTCCCGTCTCACGCATCTGCGCCTAATGAATTTTCGCGTTTGATAAATACGTTAACATGATGAAGACACGTACCGACCTGTGCCTCCTCCGCCCTGTACCTAGTTACCTTCGGCTCGACCTCTGCGTTGCAGGCCTTCTTCCACTTCAGAGACATTAATCTCTCTCGTGCGAGGTGCACAGTCTGATTGAATCTTGCCTCGCTCGTTACACGGCTACATCCGTGTTTCACTCCCCCACGACTGGCCGCAAGGGTGCGCGGTACAGGATATGGGAAATCCCGCGTACCCTCTTTAGGGCACAGTCGGTGGAAGTGGCAGGTCGGTAGTAGTTGGAATTCGTTGGAGAGGCAAAATTTGATGGATGTAAGGTGTGTCGATTAAAGTTGTTGAGGGAAGTAATAGTAATTCCGACGTCATAAGCTTGAATTTGGTCAAACGTTTCTCCCACATTGTTGATTTATTTACGAGCGTTGGATTTATAACAATCGCCACCTTGAATTGAAGTGAGAAAAATCGGCAAACTGAACTCGTAATTAAAATACGTTGCTCATTTTTAGATATGGTCTTCTTTGGCTACAGTTGGATTTACTTGATTTAGCGGGAGGTTGTTTAGATTTACCGGGAGTTCGTTGAGGTTGAGGGGAGTGCATTGGCATATGTAGGGAGAATGAAATAATGTTTTCAGAAGTGAAAATAATTATTGGATCACTAGCTCAAATTTTGCACAAACCCCTGTAACATTCCTGATTTTTTTCATGACCACGTTTAATGACTATCGCAACCATTAATTCAGCGACAAATTTAACACATTAAACTCGGAAACAAAATATATGGTCCCGCTTCTTTATTATTACGTACTTACTAACGTTTGTTGTTAATTAATATTTCTACTGTTTAATGCGGGTTTATTTTTATACGGCGGGTGGGAAATTTTTTACTAATTTTGCCCCTTTCCCACGTCTAAAAATCAATTCTTCTCGCCCACTGTGTGACAATTTTTCATTCTTTTCACCTTCTCCATTCTCCCCGCCACAACACCTCGTCAACTACGTCTTTACTAGTTATACCTTTCTGCTATGAGCAGATTTATTACTTTACATATTTTTCCGGAGCATCAGCGATGTGGGATAGAAAAGTTCTTATGACTAATTTGCTAATTTGAGAGTCATGATATTCACTGAACTCCGTCGTAATATGCGCTTGTTAAATATAATCTCGACCACAGATAATTGTTCTTTCAGTAAGTTTATAAACAAGAAAGCTTCATTTTCAATGAAAAAAATATGAAAATGAACCAGTGTTCGTTATTAACTGACCACGGAGTCAGATTAGTTTTTAGTTAGTTTGTTTTATACTTGTTTATTTTGAATGAGTTTCGGTGATTGGTCTTTAGAGCCAAAATTATTTTTGAGCATTATTATTAATATTGAATTAATGGAAATAATAAATCCTCTCATTTAATTCATTTTGAACATTTTCAATCATTTTAAAGCTAATTTTACCTTGTGATATTTTTATCCATCCAATATATATTTATGAATAGGTATTTTGCCATATGATTGTGACTTATCTCCTGAATTCCTTTCCCAAGAGTCAACGTTTTCATGTCATCGGAGTAAGAATCTCTTCTTATTCTTCCTGCGTCGGTTTCAATTATCCAAACTATTTTAATCATATTGCTATTGCTTTTGTATTGATGAATCGTCCATCGACCTTAGACGTAAAGTTTTGCAACAATGGCTATGGGGTCAAGATTGTCACATCTTCTCAGCTGTCTAGTTTTTTACCGGTTGAACCGTTCCATCATGAATGAAAAATCCTTTGTACGTTCCATTTGGAAACTTTACGTAACTTTCAAGCGCTTCGTCATTTTCAAATTTTTGTATACCACGTTTTACTCGCTTCAAAGAGTCAGGACGAGTCATTTGTCAACTAAAGTTTCCAAGTGGAATCTGCAAAAGATCTTTCTTTCGGAGATTTTTTTCGAATGAGAGCCAGCTTCAAGACTTTATGCAAACCGAGCAAAAGATAAGTGGGGAGAAACTGTAATTTTCTCCATCTTGTGCAAGTATAAGTCAAATTACAAGAATTTTTTCCATTTGCACAACTCCAAAAATCCGAAGCGTGCTCCTTAATCACAAAAATATTTGAAAAGGAAAATAGTTGAGGAAAGTTATAGAGCTGGGAGACATATACCATCAGATAGCCATCCACTTCGGCTGCGGACGTAGGGCTTGGATGTGACAGAAGTGTGTTGGAGAGGTTGCGAAACCCTCTCAAGAATGGAAGCTTTAAGAGCGCGATCATTTCTAGAGTCCATCTCAGAACTCCAGAGTAGCGGAACGATGTTGGAGGAGCCCTCTGTCGAAATCCACCAGGTCATCCATTCACGTCCTCCGGCATCGTATTTCTCGCCATCCTTCAAAGTCTTCTTTTCATCCTCCTTTCAGAGATATCCGATCCTTCCCTCACTACCTCTCCAAGCCACGGACATCCCTTTATCTTCTTCCCCTCAGCTTCCTTCCCCGTGCTATTTTTTCATTATTTTATTATATATATTTCTCCTCTCTCAGATTCCTTATATTATTTTTTTCTTATATTTTCTTCTCGCTTCAATTGAGCTCCAGTGATTCGCTTTTGTTCCTCCCCTCCCCTCTCATCCTCCGTTGCACGTCGGAAACTTCGGCCTAGATTCGCCAGTCAGCGAGCCCCCCTGCGGTGTTTGTCTCCCCCGGCTCAAACTGCTCGTATCCCCCACCTCACGAGTTTGGGATCATTGGGCAGAGCCAAGGCAGAGAGAGAGGGATGGGGTAAGCGGAAATCCTGGGACCAGATCAGCTGTTTCGCCGTTGGGTCGATTAAACTCTCGAGGCAGCGGGTGAGGTAATTAAAACGGTGGGAAGCGGGTTTATTGTTTAAAAAAAATTGGAAAATCATGAACTTCGTCGAATTGCTATTTTCTTCTTCGTTAACTACAAGCTTTTGGAGCTTGGTTGTTTTTTTAAAATTGATTATGCAGCTGTGCCATAGTTTGATGTCTTCAAGCCACGGAAATACCTTTATTTTCTTCCTTCAGCTGTCTTCTCTAAGTAATTTTTATTTTTTTAATTCTGGATTATTTAGGCGTTCGTTGTCAAGAAATTTCGTTTTGTACCCTGGTTATTTTTTTCATTCATACAAATGATAAAATTTAAATCCCACAGGAAATTTCACAATTTAGTTTTATTCACAGTGGATATTAGATGTAATTATTTTAGTAATACTGTATATACACCCCTTTCAATGAAATTGAAATACAATTGCAAATACATTGGAGCGGTCAAGCCTTATTTGGGTAAATACGTTGTTTAACATTGAAAATATTTTTTGTATTACCTTTGATTAATGAATTTTCATTCGAATGTTTCTCGAAATAAACGCTTGATAACTTTTCTTTGACTTAAATTTATCACTTATGCTTGATTTAACCTGCTGAACATTTCGAAAAGCAATCATCAAATGTCAAATTCAATGCATTTACAGCTACCTTCGCTATTTAGGGAAACTGTCAAATCCGTTTTGGATAAATTCCTCTTTTGCAAGTTTTAATTTTTTATTTCAGTATGAATTTATCTTTTCAACATTTCATCGTTTTCCAATCCAACAAATTGTATCTGTAGGGCTACTAATCTTGTAACCTTCGATATCAGCGCGATACGCTGTTTAAACTGTTTTTATCTGATTAGTTTTTGGCCTCCCCGTCAAATTAAAATTACGATCCGTCAACTTTTATTAAATTTTAATTAGAAAGCCGTCGTCCGTGCATGGTACGGCGTGCGAGGTCCGATGTGCATTTATTATTTTTTGATACGTCGCTGCATCGGTTCATAAATTTGTCCCCTCAAACAGTGTCGCGGTGAGTTCGACGTTTCGCTCTCTATCCGCCCCTGCATTGCGTGTCGGTTGTGCTCGCCGGTCGGCCATAACGAGGGCAGGGGACGCTGGGCAGTCGAGAGAGAGTGTTCCGTGACATGCCGCCTGTTTAATTGGCGGAAGCGAGGGACGGTCACGGGCTCATCCTCTCCAACCGAAAGCGGATTGTGAGACATTTTCAAATCATAATTAGTGCGTATCCGGTGACGCATCGTCCGTCTATATTAGAGTTTCAGTTTTGCCATAGGCAAACTACTTTGCTATCTAATCAGTTTTGGTGATATTTGATTAAACCTTTCGTCTAGCTAAAAGTGCCGAGTTCTCTATCTTTCTGAGTCTATTTTTCTCTCTCAAATCACTCGCTTAGGAGTTTACTGGAATGATCTACATTTATATAATACCCCGCAACCCACCTAAAATGCGTATGGCCGGGGGTGTTAGGACACCAGCCGTTTACACATAAAAATTAAGTGCTCTAACGAAGTTGGGACTAGCGTTTATTAAAGTCCTTTATGTTTCGGGGGAAAAACGAATTCCCATATCTATCCGTTCGGCAAAGCTTACAAACCTACTTAAATTAAAGCATCTCTCTTAATTTATCGCTCCCATCGGACCTGGAAATATAGTGTGGCTCTAATATTATGTTCTCCGTGTCGCTCTTAAAATGATACTCCTACACAAAATATTAAAGCCCCACTATATTTCCAGGTCCGATAGAAGTGATAAATTAAGAGAGAGATTTTGCCGAACGGATAGATAGGTATATGCGAATTCCTTTTTCCCCCGAACCATAAAGGTCTTTAATAAATGCCAGTTGTAATTTCGTGAGAGAATTTCCTTTTATGTGCAAATGGCTGGTGTCCTAAAATCCCCAGCCACACACGGCGCCTTGCGGTGTAGTATGTAGATGTACTTCATGTCGCCGAATACTCAGTAACCTGTGAAATAAAAAGCATGCTTATCAGTATCTTGAGCTTAGTAGGGAAGCGTGGCAGCCTTGTGGGTAAAGCCCTTGGTTACTGACCTTGGGGTAGCGGGTTTCGATCATGTGTGGAGCAACCGGATACCTACACACAAAACTTCAAAATACTAAGTGGCCAGGGAAAGTAATTGCCCTCCCTACCGTGGATGTGTGATTTCACACGTCTGTAGCTTAGTCCAGGCTGAGCTCGTATCTTCACCTATCCAAACAAGCCTCCGAGTTGAATCACGTAGTGGGTGTTAGCTGATATAGTTCACCAATTTTCTCATATTTTGGGTATTTTTTAAATTTATTTATGGATAGATTTTGTGATAGAAAGTGATAGATATTCATGAATAAAGAGACCCGTTTCTTACTGTCTGTCAATCGTAACATAGACGATCTTAACCCTTTCGTAAATGAGTTGATGGCGTCACCGACTCATTATGGGCTTTTCGTCCCTTATACGTCACACCTTGGTCTTGCGCATGGGCCTATTGTTGCTCGTTTTTGTTCACACTCGGGATTGCGATTCCTTCGCGTAATATGAGGTTCTTCCTGAAGTACATAAAGTACATAAAGCAAAACTCTATTGACATCGCAGTATAATAATAAGGGGGCGGAAACTTTCATTTTTTCAAATGAATAATATCAGGGAAAATTTTATTTCTATTTAACTTATCTTTAAACCGTTAACTTATTAAAGAATACGACATCTTTCATGAGCTATTGAGATAAAGGCTTAGTCGATACTGGTTTTTAATTTTTTCTCCTTTTCATATTTTGCAACATTTTCAGCTCCAATTAATACGTAGGTCGCGAAGTTTCGTAAATCTACTCAATTTTCGCAGATAATTACTGCAACGTCGATGTCGGTTGCTGACAAAATTAAAATTTATTCTTTAATTTTCTCTGAATCCAATTATGAATTCCCAGTTTCCGGTAATATCATTACTTCCCTCTAACTTTCGGTTTCGGAATTGCCAGCGTTCTAAGAAAATTTACGAGTGCTCAGGTGTAGCGCTAAATGGAGTCTTTATGAGAATACATAATTAAAGCTGGTTTTCAGATTTTTCCTGGTCTATTTTCGAGACATTTTCAGCTCATAGTTAATGTGGATCAGGTGAGGCTCTGGACTCAAGATTTGGTATGAGCTGAAATGTACCCTGCTGCTACAACGGTTTCGAGGGTTTTCGGTTTCATCATTTTCTTGGTCGGGCTCCTATACTGAAGACTAAAATGACTGTTATTCACTTTCTTAATTATTCCATGTGATTTTTTTTGTTTAATTATTGGTGAGTTAAAGGTGACGCATCGGTCCATTCCATATTTTTAATTGACGCTAATATGCGTTGATGCTATAGTAGCGGTCACGATTCCTTATAAAACTATTGGTTCATATAGTATGGGCTCCTGAAATAAGAAGTAATTGATGCCGTTTTTGAATCACCTCCCTTTTATTTTTTCGATGCATTTCAGCCCATAATTAGTGCGTAAACGATAATGTGATGGTCTTTCCCAGCTTTGCGATTCTTTGGAATATCCCTTGTCATTACAGCAGCGTTGGTGTTAGCTGATGAAACGAAAACATGTTAATAATCTGTTCTGTTAGTAAAATATTGCATTTCAACTAGTTGTGGATCTTTTACCCTTTTGTGTATGAATTTTTCTCTTTTTGATTCGTTACTAAACGTACCGCTACTATATTGCGGCGCAACATTCAATCATTAAACTGGAATTACAGTAGCAAATATTTTGTGTAAGTTTTCTTTCGCCACAAATTGCGGAGCGAGATAGGTTGGTGGAAAAAGTTATAATAGTAATAATAGTAATTGGTCGCTGTTTACTAATACGGCAGTACGCCTCCGTAAACCTCATAGTGTCCATGAAAGTTCAACCAATTGATATCGAAGTTCGTTCGCGGAAGGGAACTTGATGCCTGTTTAAATCCAACTCAACATAAGCTCTTGATAATATTCCCGTTATAATTTATTTTATCGGTAGAAAATTGCTTAGGAGGTATGCGCTACTATTGACACTGATATATCGGTGAAGAAGGAATTCCTGGATAATCGGCTTTGGCTGAAGTGAGTTAGCTAATGCCCATCTGCGCTACATATGCTTCTTCTCTCGACGAGTCCTTCAACCTTCGTCAGCAGGATATCTCAAGAACCTCTAGTGTGGAGACCTAGCGCAATACTTCCAGAAGCGCTCTCAACGTCTCCCGATGGCACTGAATGAGACGTAACGCGCACGCGGATCCAATTTATACCCTTCACACCTTCCAAGGATTTACGACTCCCCGGCTCGTAAAAGGAGTGCTCCTCATGGCATTTCTACAACTCGTCACTTTTCGTTATCACATCCCTCATGTTACCCCTCCCCGAATTCTTAATGCAGCCAGAATCCTTCCTTCCTCCCCACCCAGTGCTGTGAATGGGACGCAATTCCCTCGTGATTAAGATGATGGGCTCGCGAAGAGAGATGTTTGATCTGCTATAGAGCCGTCAAGAGGAAGGGTTTGGAGTGGTGGGAGGGCTTAGCCAATGGTATTTGCGCTCTACTGAAGCCTTTCGTTCTCTCTCTCTCTCCTTCCCGGTCCTTTTCCTCCCGGTCCGTCATTTGCCTCTCTGCTTTCGCGGTCTTATTTTCCCATCCATCCCCGCGTGTAGGAGTCGGCAGCTGTCTCCAACTCTTCACGGCGGCGGCGTCAGCCACCAACGCTCCTCCCCCCGACGTTCAATGCCATCCTCTCGCGACGCGTCTCTATCTCTTCGGAATCCCATATGCGTGGGGACCCTTCCGTCTCCCGCGATGTCTTCCCCGGCGCCCGCTGCACCTGCCTCGTTATCAAGTGCGTGTCTCTCGCCGAGTCGTCTACTTCGTCGCCCCGCTGACTCGCACTCACCTTAATTGAAGTCTCCCTTTCTTTCTTCCTCTGCTTCCTCCCTTGCAGATAATCGGGAGCCTCACTTGTTCGTTGCTCGCACCTTTGTCGTCATACTCTGTGAGTTATGTTGTTCTCAGAGAATGCCTGGCGACTCCATCAGTCCTGTTTCTTTTCTCCGTTGCAGGGAGCCCTTTGTGACAAAGGTTTCAGGCCAAGTCATGACGTGTATTCGGGATTGGTCATTTTTTAAAATCACTCTTGTGCCATAGTATTGACGAGCCTTAGAGGTGCAAAGCACTTCAGAAACACTGTTATTAATTTAAAATTAACGTAGAGGAGCACATTTCTGTAGTTTCTCTTTTGAATACCGAAATGTTACTGAGATGTCGGAGTTTTAAATTTCTTTTACGGTTTACGTAAGGAAAACTGCTTGCGTTAGTTGGCGATTATTCTGGATTCCTTTATAGTTTGGTGAAATGTTTGTTGGCCTTCGATGGGTTGTGTTTGTAGAGAAGGCAAATTTGGAACAAGAATAGAAGGTACTTTGATTGTATCAAATCCTGGAATGAATAAAAAGCTGTCAAGGTCACCCATTTCCAACGAAGAAATTTACTAAAAAATGACCTATTGTGTGCGACGTCCTTTGCCGTAGTTGCGGATCGCATTTAGCGTGGATTCCAGCCCTTGGTGTCGGGAAATGAATGATCACACACAAATATTGGAATTCCCTTTAAATTCCCAGCCAATCGATTCACAGGCCAAATATCAAGTGATGATTTTGTGCGTCTAGAATAGCCAAACTTTAAGATGCTACCAATGTCTCGGGAAGTACAAGAGTTGTGAGGTGTCACGTGTGAATAGCAAGGCGATGCGGTAGAACGGGCCGTTTAGCCCGCTGACGGCTACACTGTGACTGCAACTTCAGTGAATGGCGATAGAGTAACCAATAGTCGATGATTGGCCAAAGATAGACTGGTGAATCATTCTGACTGACTGACCACTCACGAATGAGTAGAGACGAGTCGCTAGTGAAGTGATTAGTCCCATCGCGTCTTCACCGTGCCAATATACAGTAATGGTAAAACTAGGATGTTTTCGAAAAAGAGGAAGAGGGAAGAGGGAAGAGGAAGTGATGCGGTTCTCGAAAGTGAAAGGTACAGCTCCTAAGGCGTAGTTTGATATAGTTGGATATTCTGAGACATTCACAAAAATACATATATATGCATATTTTGGGAAATGAAAATCTCCCATTTCCGTATCATTAATCGTCATTACTGGTCAACAATCCTATGATTGGTTTGATGCTGCTCTCCACTTAATTTCATCTATCAGCTTATCTTTTCGCACTTACGTATTTCTTCTCTTTCACATCCTTCTTTACCTTTCCGTATATTTCTTTCGAGGTCTTACTTATTTGTTCTTGCTATCCACTTGTCCCTCGAAAATTGTCATCATCAGGCCATCATATCTTAAGATGTAGTCTATAAGGATATTCCGTGTTATTATCAAGGTTATCATGAGATTTCTCTTATATCCTTCTCATCTGAGGACTTCCTCATTACTAACTCGGTCGATCCATTTGCTCCTCATCATTCCTCTCTAGTACCACATTTCAAAGGATTTCTATCCTTGCTCTCGCCGTTGCTATCATTGTCCCTGCCTCACGTCCGTATAGAAGCATACACCTGATGCCTCACAAAAGGTTCTTATAGATTGTCACTTTGATTACATGTTTAAGTTTCCCGCTGTAAGCAGGTATCTCTTTTTGTGGAATGATCTCTTCGATTGGGCTACTCTGCTGATAATTTCTTTCTTACTTCTCTCTGTTGCTAGTTATCCCGCTTCTCAAATAACATAATTCATTCCGAATCATTACACCTTTATAATAATCTTTACCAATCATCTGAATTTTCCTTAATACTACGCTTTTCTTCCATACCATCCTGCAGCATCGTTTCTCCGCCTTCTGGCCTCTCTCCGTCTCTCTCCCTTCGTTTCCTCATTTTTTAACTGCCTTTTCCCATTTCACTCTCTTCTCCTCCTTCCCCTTGGGACGTTTGGACTCATTCCTCACCCATTTTTTTCTTCTTTTTTTTTGTTTTTCCCTCCTCCTTCTACACCGCCGACGTCGGTCGTTTTCTCGACGAGTGTTTGCTTTCGTAATCCGAGTGCGGGACGCGGCAGCTAGGCAAGGCGCCTCCCCAACCCTCCACCCCACCCTCCGAGTATTTTTCCCTCCTTTCCATTCCACGCGCGTGTGGTTACTTTGGGTGTGGGATGTCGGGTCGCTGACTCCGAAATGACGCCGCGCTCCGGTGTGTGGATCTCTCCTCTGCCACACGAGCCGTTATTTTTTTTCCTTCCCCACCCCACTATCTCCGTGCTCTTTTAATTGCGGCCCTTGGGCGTTTAAGCCCGACACGCTGCCGGTGCGATGTCGCCTAGCCGTGTAAGGCCCTATTAAATTGGTGCGCTGCCTGATGCGTGCGTGGGTGAAATTAGTTTTCGCAGTCGCCGTGGGTCGTCATTTTTTTGGCGATGGACTCTTTTTTCCAGACTGATGGTGTAAAGTAGATTTTAGATGCTCTTTTTATTTTACTCGATCAAGTTTACCAAATGACCAGTCTGGTTACTCCTATTTTTGTATCATTACCTGAATGTTTACGCATTACGATTTCGGCCTCGGTAGTGTTGGTGTAAATTCCTTGCTTGCAATTCAAGAGGTCGCGGGTTCGAGTCACCCCCGGGCATGGATGTTCCTATTGCTACTATTCTGGTCATGGATCTTCGTGTACATTTGATTGTTGAGCTGTAAAATCCGGTGTAAAAAGCCAATGATGCTGTTTTGGCTGGTTTAGGATTAAATGAATAATTTAACAAAAATATCTCCCTGCCAAAAAATTAAAATTACAGTTCACTAAGGTTCGCTAAAAATATATATTTCTAGCGACCTGGGCTTCATTGTACTGTGGAATCCTCAGATGATAAATATGTCGATTTAAGAAACCATTTAAAGCCAAAATAATTATTTTTTGGCTATTATTTTAAACAATTAATTTAAGTGAGTGCTTGCCGAAATATCTTCCAGTGCTATGGAAATTATTAAGGTCTAATCATTCAAATGAAAATTCCTTTGGTGGTTCATTAAAATTTCTCAAGAACTTCTTAAGAAATTAGGTTAAGATTTCTACAAAACATTGGAATACTTTTTGAAAAATTCCTTAAATCCCAGCGGACACCAAGCGGACCTTTACCTCAGAAATCTCTCTTAAAAACTTTGGTGGGAATAAATTGCTTTTACAGAAGTTGTGTGGATAGCTGGAAGGATTCTTTTGTTCTAATAAGGTCCGGTAAAAACAGTTGAATCTTCACTGAGGGCTCCTAAATTTTCTTAAGATCAAAATTAGGCATTTTTGGAAAGTTAGCGATTATAAAAATATGTTGAAGGATTCCGACATAGTTTCATGCGTGAAATGGAAAACTATGATTATCATCATAAACTGAGCAGTAGCAGCAATCCAAGTTAAAATTTGCCATCAATGCTGATGTATTGAGATAAACACTTGCAATTTTCTACGAATGAAAATAGAAAGTGATTATTTCAATATGGAAGATTCCAATCCATCACGCTTGGATCTTCGAATTTTATTCGATGCTGAAGTGTTCATGTTAACATCTCTTATATTAATTTTTTCTCTAATGGCTATCACATTTTAGGAATCATTGGCACATGCGTGTTTGGTTACTAGTTATTAAATAAATGCATTCAAAGTTATTGCGTGAAATCATCCACTACTAGACTTATTCCGACACGACGTTACTGGAAGAAAGTGTCGTTTTGTTCTCCACACTCAATTTGGTACACCATCAGTTTTATCCAGAATTAGATTTGCATTCTGCAGGAGTCAAAGAGAAATTCTGTTTATTCTCCTCCCTTTCGGCATTACCTTCAGTAATTTTCTGTTCACCAGCAATTAATTACTGCCCACCAGTCTGACTAGTAATTAATATCTCGCGACCAGTAGTTAATTAGTAATCTTCAGCATTAATTTTCTGTTTGAAGCACGCCAGTTCTATTTAAATTTCACGTCTTAGCTTGCATTTATTGATTTAAGGAAGGCAATCAAACGCTATGCAATCGGTATTAAATAGGTTTTCAGAGGTGATACCCTATGAGAGCTATCATTGGTTTTTTCCCTTTGCGCCATACTTAAGGCATCATCTGTAAAATAAATTTATTCAGCCATCGGTGTAAAGGTAATACCGAGATATCCTGCTATTTTATAATTTTTCTTGTAAATTGAGATCGAATACGTTATACGTGCTAATATACAGGAGAACGTTTCCGATTCCAACAGGATATCCTGTTTATTCCCCTCCGAGTTCCACGATGATAAATTCTACGCCATCAAGGCTGGAAATAAAATTTGGAAGTTATTAATACAGTACTTCCTGCTGCGTACAGGTTTCATTAAATTGGTGAAATAATATTAATAATCGGTCCCTATTTTTTGTCATCCAATAAATAACACAGCTCTACAAAAAAAATTTTTTTTGTTGTTGCCGGAGATATTTCAACGAATACTGGGTATATTTGGTATGCTGAATCTGAATCTGAAAACGGATTTCCCCAATTGGCTCTAGTTTCTTAGATACAGGCTATCTCTGACATGTAGCGTTTAATCGTTAAATTATCAGTAAATCGGTTGTGATTCCTCAATTCTTTATGCCTATTCATTTTATATTTTGTAACTCCGTATGTACAAATGTAATATCTTATATGTTACACAATATAGAGGAGAAGGTGAGATTATGGGACGTGGTAGTAATTTGAGACACCCTCATGTGTCTCACAATTTCAAGGAGCGTCAGTTAGTCACACTGTTGCAGTGAAGGTGAAGGATAACACTGGTGAAAGTGAAGGAAGGAAAGGAAGGAAGTGCAACTTTAGCGCAGAACGGCTGTTGGGACCATTGAGATGGGGGGTGGAGGCAGGCGTGACAAGAGGTGGCTTTGCTCGACGGGCTTCGTCGGCTCAGAGACACGGACGGGGCGCTCAGTCTTCAGCGCGGCGTCAGATGAGCGAGTGTGACCTATCCAGTGATGTGAACCACTATCGTAAAACAGTCCACAAACCATTCTCAAGTTCGTGTTTTCATTTCTGTACGTAACCCACCCTTTGGACATTTCGTTAGAAAATACGAATTTCGAAAGCGAACAACGGCAGTCGAGAGAGGGACGAGCGTGTGAGAGGACGCAGTTTGTGTAATAGCCATTAAAAGTTTTCCTAGTGAAGAATTTCTCGTTCACAGTATCAATAAAAAGGTATGTCGCGATTAGTTACTACATTATATTCTTAGTTTAATGTAATATATAGATAATATTGTTATAAATATTGTCTTATTTGTTCCACCTTACCTTATTTACAATATTTTTACAAATATATTTTTTTAATTCTTTTCATAGATTAACATGAGTTCTTCGTGTAAAGGTTGTTTCAACTCTCTTGATGAGTTCTGTGATATCTGTGGAGAATACACTCTGCAAGAACAACGGAAGAACATTACTGACTTTGTGAAACAGGCCTATCTTGCATATTTTGGTGTTAAACTGGGAGACCAAGATAAACATTGGGCTCCTCATAAAGTTTGCATACGCTGTGTGGAGTCTTTACGACTGTAGACTAATGGGAAACGAAGGGGTTTAAACTTTGGAATGCCAATGGTGTGGCGAGAGCCAAAAAAATCACCATGATGATTGCAATTTATGCATGGTCAATGTAAAAGGTTTCAATCGCCACAAGAAGCATAAGTGGGAATATCCCGATTTGGAATCAGCAAGGCGACCAGTGCCACACAACGATGACATTCCTGTACCAGTCTTCACCACTCTGCCAAAACTACCCTCTTCAGATGACGATGATTTGCAGCACGTGAACACTAGTAGTAGTGAATGTGAATACGAAGGAAGCTCCACAAGACATCAGCTCTTCAGTCAGGAAGAGTTTAACGATTTGATAAGAGATCTCGGTCTTTCTAAACAGTCTTCTGAACTCTTGGCATGTAGACTTAATGAGAAGAATTGCCTGCAACCAGGAATTAAAATCACAGCTTACCGGACAAGAGAAGCAGATCTACTTCCATACTTCAGTCAACAAGATGAACTTGTTTACTGCAGTGACATTCCTGGTATACTACTGAAACTGGGACTAACAAAATATCAACCTCAAGACTGGAGGCTCTTTATCGATTGCTCAAGCAGAAGCTTATAAGGTGTGTTGTTGCATAATGGTAACCGCTATGAATCCATTCCAATTGGCCACTCAACAAAACTTCATGAGGAGAACGAAAATATCCAGATGATTCTCCAGAAACTTCGTTATAACCAACACCAATGGTCTCTCTGTGTTGATTTGAAAATGGTTAACTTTTTGCTTGGACAGCAAAGTGGATACACAAAATTCCCCTGCTTTATCTGCGTGTGGGACAGCAGAGCAAAGCATGATCACTGGGAGAAAGTTTCATTGCCATCAAGAGACACCTTTACTGTAGGAACAGCTAATATCCTAAAAAAACCATTAGTTGATGAGGACAAAATCATTCTTCCACCACTTCATATCAAGCTTGGTCTAATGAAGCAATTTGTGAAAGCATTGGACAAAAATGGTGAATGATTCAAATATATATGCAAATCATTCCCTGGTCTCAGTAATGAAAAATTAAAAGCTGGTATATTTGATGGTCCCCAAATTCGGAAACTTATGCATGATTTGGAATTCATTAAAGTTATGAATTGCATTGAAGCATCTGCGTGGAGCAGTTTTGCATCTGTTGTCAAGAATTTCTTGGGTAACTACAAAGCACACAATTATGAGGAACTGGTGAAAAACATGCTCAGAAACCTCAAAACCTTGGGGGCAAATATGAGCTTTAAGATTCACTACCTCCACAGCCATCTTGATAGATTTACGGACAATCTTGGTGACTACAGCGAGGATAAAGGTGAAAGATTCCATCAAGATTTTCAGGTGATGGAAGAACGATATCAAGGTAGATGGGACCAGCACATGATGGCAGACTACTGTTGGAACCTTCAGCATGACTGTCCTGATGTTCAACACAACAGAAAATCACACAGGCGGAGTTTTTCGAGATGATAATTGCAATAATTTTAAAAGACTGTGTTTTTTCTTTCTTTTTCTATTACTTCTGAATGAACAATGGATCAACATTTTTGTGATTATTTTCATATGTTTTCTCTTTTTCATTTGCTTGTGTGCACAATGTATCTCAATTAATATTTTGAAGTTTTTTGTTTTTTTTTTAAATCTATATAATATACGTTATAACAATAAATAGAGCCAATCTAGCAAAACAAATGACATATTCGAATTCAGGGCCATAAAGTTATCCTAAATTCATTGTAAATTAGTTGGCAACAAAATCACTGTTGACCAGTGTAATCGTTATCTAGAGAACATAGGAAAATTTCCTCTGTTTATGCTTTGAATCAGTGACGGAATAGGCTGCTTAAACTCCCCCGCATATTTGTTTTAATGAAACCATTTCATAAAACATTTTATGATGTATCTCAAGGAAACATGGAATACTTGTTTGATTCTGTTTATTTTTACTACTTGCTTGCTTTCATGTTTGGCTTCAGAGAAAATAATTTAATTGCTTTTGCACTGCTAATATAGAATATGCGTTACGACAAGATGCTATACTTATGCTTACGCAAACATGCTTACGCTTATATGATGCTTACGCAAACATTTTTAAAATTTTGGTCCTTCCGAAATACCTTTTCTGCGATAAACTAACAAATAATCATTATACTTGGTACTTTACAAATACAGCTGAAGGAGTTTGGTGGATAATCTCCTCAGTTAGTTTGAGAGAGCCCATGTTGTATATTGCTTGATTTGTGGGAAGACGTTTAATTTTATTGCGGAAAATGCTATTGTGAACGTGCACACGAGTTTTGGATAGTGATCAAAATGATTTTTCAGCTGGTGAATTGCCCACAGACATGATTCTCATCTTTACAAACCTCGTTGCTTTCAATCAACATTATCGTTATCAGTTTTCGTCAATCTCGTGACTTGCCTGGCATACCGCTCTCTTTCAATCCTATTACGTGATTACCGACCTCCTCTTACCGGTCGCTGGTAATTGTTGGCCCTGTAATTTCATCCCTCACTCCTTGCTGGGTCAAACCTCGTGTTTCTAATTAAAATTTTCCTCAGTCACTGAAACTGAACTCATTAAGATAATTAAATCAATTTAATTTTTTGTTTTTTATAAGCATTCTGACCGAATATTTTTCATTTTTCCCCTAATTTTGACTTATTTTTTCAGGATATTCTCTTATTAGAGTGGTTTGTTACTTTTCCTTGTGTCTAATATCGAATTCATAATGAACCATAATTATATTTTTTACCCACTGAATATGCCAAAATAGTTAAAGTAACAAGTAAGAAAATTCATAGAAATAATATATTAAATTCTAAACTTTTTACTCCCTTTTTTTTCACTGATGTTAATCAATTTCCTCATTTGATTACTCAAAAGGCTTGAGAAATGAGGTTTTAATGTTAGAAACCAGCTATAAATAGATGTTTCATCAATGCCGTTAATGACGCATTGCGTTACCAAAAGTTTTTATATGATATGAGTCACGGCTTTTGGGCGTTCCTCCGCGTTGTGTTGTCCTTAGGTGACGGCAGTTTCTTCAGCCATCCTGCTGACTCCTTCAGGTCAGAAGTGAATCTTCTGACCTTTCGCTGTAGCTGGTTAGAGAAGTGAATCTTCTGACCTGAAGACACCAGCTAGACGACAGTTTCTCCAGCCATCGTGCTGACTTCTTCAGGTCGGAAGTGAATATTTTGACCTTTCGCTGTAGCTTGTAGCTGGTTTCAGAAGTGAATCTTCTTACCTGAAGACGCCAGCAGGATGTTTGGAGAAACTGCCATCACCTATGCACAACACAACGCGGAGGAACGCCAGAAAGCCGTGACTCATGCGGAGAAACGCCGCGAAAACGTTAGATTCAAGTTTTAATATGAATTTAAGCCTCAAAAAACTAAACGACATCCTATTTCGATGAACCACCGTACTTTTTAGGAGAATTGTGAATTCACTCGTGTAAGTTTTACGATTCTCTGCGAATCGGTGTTCACAGGCATGCTAATCTCGATCTGAGCTAAGGTCGCATACTTCGCCCGAACCCCGAGGTATTTCAGTGGAGTCGATTTATATACGCCTCATCTATGCCCTAAGTGGTGCGGTTACACGGTAATTAAAATGAGTTTGTGTGAACCAAAATTAAATTCTTGTATACAGTGACCTGAATTCAGGCTATCAAAATCGAATAACCGCTAATTACTGAGCGAGTAGATGATCCTGTTTCGCGGATTTAATGGCAAGCATGCAGTCTCCCGTGTACACTTAAATGGGAAAAATAAATTAAACAAAACTTCTCATCTGAATTAGTAATTACATATGTTTTTCTTTAGATTCGCAAGTTATTAAAAGGTAATCCTACGATTGAGCGCACACATGAATTTACGGACGTTAATTACATCTCATAAATTTTTCTGATTATTTCCAAGTGGCGATTTTTTCGATAAAAATCATCGTATTCGTCGGATATCAATCCCTTTTCACGATTGACATGGATTTTCTTGTAATTCATTTATCATATCGGAGAACCATATCTTTCTCTTTTCGTTATTGGAGACACCAAAACTTGCCGGGAACTCTGAATTTTTAGAGATCGCTTGAAAATATTTCGTGAATGATTGTGCTTCGTATGATAGGATGATTTGTACGTCCGTTAGAAAGATACCAAGGGCTAATTCACATCTGCTTTCCTCAATTTAAAATTCTGCACAGCAAACTGATAAAAATAATACCAGGCTAGCGTAAAGGAGGTTTTAGGAAATACATCTTTGGAACTAAAAAACTAGTTCTTACACGCTTGGCCTATATGATACCTTGTACATTGTACATATACACTTTACAAAGTAGCGCAGTTGCTCTATTTTCATTGGGAAGATATTCATACCAGTGACGATTATACGAGGATTCGAGTTATATGCCAAATTCACCTCGAATTCTTTGTTCAACAATCGATATTTAATGCCTGAGTACTAAGATCGTCAGTAACTCAATGCTCATTTGACGGTGTGGCAAAAATTTGGTAGTTCCTCTGACAAAGGAATACTTGCCTTCAGGAGTTTTGAAAAAGATAAGAGTTTATCGCACAAATTTATACTATGAATCATTTGAATCAAAACTTTTGAATTTATTTTTAATAATTTATCGACTCTTTCAATATGGAATAGGGTTTTTAGAATATTAATATCGTGCCACAGCTTCCTGAACTGACTTTATTAAATGTCGTGATGAAGTTACTTTTACTTTGCTCAGCACATATTCATCTTCTATGCAATTCAATCTTCATTTTAATATTCATTTATGTATTGTATGAATTGTTTTATTTGTTTTTTTCTGCTTAAATCCATCCCCTTTCGTTTTGGCTAGATTTCTTGTTGGAAATAACAAAATCCAAACCTCCATCGTTATTCATTCCTCCAGTGCATTTGCAAGTCTCCGCCATAATGAATTTATTCCTTGGCTCCCCCCCTCCCACTCGGCCACCCGTTTCGTCGCCCTTGACTCCGCCTTGGCGAAGCAGTAGCTAGCTGTATTGACCGCAGCGGGTGATTTCGAATGTGGAGAAGCCAGAGAAATGAACGAGAGAGAGAGAGGAAGAAAAAACAAGCGACGACCGTGGTGCGCTTTCGTCCTTACAAGGAAGTGAGTGGGGTGGGTGTCTCTCTGTCTCTCCTCCCTCTCCCTTCTAACCATTTCTCCCCCCCCCCCCAAGATTGGCTCCTTTCCAATTTCACCCTCCTTACAAAATGTTTTTTTTCTCAAGGATACACCCCGCATCCTTGCATTCCTAGAGCTCGTCCTCTTACGCTCACCAATCCGGGAATTAGGGTTGTCCGCCGGCTGACGTACGAGCAGAGGAAAACACTATGGGTGAAACGAAAAAAAATTCCCGGGAGTGGCGGTGGATGGGAGAGATTTGTAAGTTTCCTGGTTTTTCTCGAACATGGTGCAGTCAGGCTCGAGTGAAATGGATTACCGTGAAAAATTTGTTTCTTGCCGGAAAACATAATACGCCGTGTCTGCCGAAATAGAGGTTTTACAATAGTTCCTCGTATATAGTTCCTCAATTAGGGGTGGTATTTTAGTATCCAAAGTAAAAATGTATTAGGTGAAAAGAAGCGCTGTGTCACCGATTAAGTTCAATGCGGCAAATGAAACTGTCATCTCTATACTTTATGTTATTGGACATTTTCTCATACAAAATTCACTGCACCTGAAAAGTTTCACTACGTTAAATATGTGTATGCAATGCGTGCTAGTTTATGCACAGAAAAAGGTGAAGTTTGAATGCCTACCCTAGTAATGCTTGGGAAATACTGCAATGAAAATCGCCATCTTTGTCTTTGACATCGGTGCTCATCTATTCTCTATGCTAATATGCAGCCAAAAGAGGTTTTGGGACTTCTAATTGCATTGGATTAATATGAATTGGAATGTTCTAATGAAACTTAGTGGCTTATGCGAAAAAACTGACTAGCAAGAATCGGAAACAAAATTAATGGTCTTCTTAGCTCTGGGTTGTGCTTGGTGTGTTAGTGGTTGACTTTTTCATTTCAAATAATCAATTTTTAGTAGTTTTTATGCCATGTATGTAGTTTCTACAAGAGTTATTTCCATTCAGATGTATCTCAGCTTCCATGCAATGTCAAAATTTAAAAAAATAATACACAATATCTCAACCGCTCTGGATGGTTTGAAGTAGTCACTCAACTACATAGGTTACATTCAATAGTAAGTACGACTTTCTGCCATGATTTCACCTGTATTTTTTTTTACAGAAGTAGCCCTTAAATTGTCCAAAATAAAAAATGTACAGGAGTATGCCTTTCATTGTACAAGCGAGTATGTATGCTCAACGTTCCTTCCACTTGGAAATTGATCAACGATAACCTCTTTAAATGTTAACCAGTTTTTCTGCACCAGGCACTTAATGTGTTTTTTTAATGTTTCGGTTTGACCTCATAAAAACAAAAACGATGGGGTTTTAAATAAAAAAATGAAAACCGAAACCGAATGTGCTCGGGGTTTCGCTTGGGAGGGAATCCTCCATCCTAATAAGGGGAGCTTCATCCGTTTTTCTTCCACTCCGCTGATTGCTAGACCCTGTCGACTGGAATTGATTATTCCGATGCATAGTTCTCCGTCATGTGGAGCGATCCATGCATATTCATGGCGATTAAAGTTCTCGGCACCGGGGTTGAATAGAGACGGAGAAGCTTCGTGGCATGCAAAGAGGAAGATGGGTGCGTTTTCGCGGATAGTTTTTATAACATTGGATTGTAAAAAAAAGAGGAAAAGAAACAATAATTATTCAAGGGAATAATCTGAATACGATATCACAAATCATAGTAGAGGGTTACAAGTTACAGAGCATATCCCCATCACCATTCCCTTTTCCAACACATGCTCTAGGAACTTGTTTGATTTTTTTTCCATTGCATCCTCTTCATTTCTTTGGTTCCTCCTTCCTGGAATGCTTGCAAACCCTTCCCTAGTGCATCAAAACATCTATCGCATACATTTAGATTTCCCTGCTATTTTTTCCAAGGATCCAAGGGGAGAATGCTTGGCACTTGATCGGTAAATGTCAAAAGTGCTCTAAAAATCTGTCGAAATACTTTAATATGAGGGAAAAACCGTGGTATAGCGGTAAACTTCCATTGAGCCAGCAGCAAGAAGTACTAAAAGCGTAAAGTAGTCTTAGAGAAATCATTCACTGGTACCTGAATTTTTAGATTTTTGATAACAGAAAAATATTTTCATGTCATAATTACGATGCCACGGGTGTGAAATTTCTACGTTCTTTTTCATCAGTTGCTGGTTTCAATTATTTTAATCTATTCTATTTGTACTTCTGTTGAAAATTGATATTACTATAAAAGTGTGCTAGCTTTCATAATTTAATACTTTTTTTCCTTTGGTATCGGTCTATCCTTGGTGATTCAGTTTTTTTCGCCATTGTTGTAAAATATCTAGAAAAATTCCTACGCTTACTTTCAACACTTAGACTTAATTTCCTCCACTCTTCCTCCTCCTTTCATATCCCAATTAATATTTATTACAAAACTGCGATTTCCGTTGTAGGTACGTATGAATTACATTCAAAAGCTCGTTTTGTTTTTGTTTTTCTTTATAATTCGCTGTTATTTCTTCCCTTCAACCCAGCACGGACTGAGAAAAACAGTCGGCTAATAATACTTAATCTCTTTGGCTAAGTGTTTCAAAAATATACTTAGAAAATAATTAATCCATCTTATAAGTACATTTTTATTGTCTGATTTTCTAACTAAAAAGTGTATTCTTTTTATTACAGGTGAGTCGACCGTATACGGCTACTTTAGTACTCCAAGTCCCGGACAGATGTCACCATTGGTGAATCAAATACAAATTAAAATAAGGCATTTAACTTTTAAAATTTACGATCGCAAAAGGTATTTAAGCCTTCATGCATATGTTTTAAGTTACATTCTATACTCTCTCTGTGTAATTTTTGTAAGATTGCCGAAACAACATTTTATTTTATTTTCTAGCCTGGTAGCGCTTAATGTCTATCTTTATAGAGAGAGGTTGCTGAGGGAAGAAGTAATGAGATAAATTGCATGTTTGGTGTCATACGTTACGAGTGGCGCGCGTGAAATCAAGCTAATTCATAAGTAAGCGTGTTCCCGTGTATTTTTTCATCATCTCCGCGTCCATTTCTGTTTCGTGACTCCGACGCCAAAGCTCGAGCTCAAAAAAGAGGACTATTTTTAGTAGAGCCTGGAAATATGTTGGTCGTCGGTGTGAAAAAATAAATTTGTTTGAAGTCGAGCCCAAATGGTGTCGTGATGTTTTACAACATGCTCCATCTTTTTTTAAATGAGTGAACGCGTGTTTATTACACTTAAAACATCGTGGATTAACAACTTTCCCCTCTGCTACAAAGAGACCAGCGAAATGGCCCCCGAGGGATTGTCGAGCGGTTTTGCTTTTACACCGTTATACCTATGCTTTTCAACATTCTCATGAGTTCTCCGATTTTCCATACTAGACATACTCTAAGGCAATGGCCTTCAAACCGAGGCCTACAGACTAATTTCTTGCGGCCCTTGGGGGCCAAAAAAATATTCTATCGCGAACCAAATATCGATATACTCGTTCAAAACAAAAAATGTCACAAATCGCATTGATTGATTGAACTTTTCAACCAATAAAGATTATTGTACCTAGGAGCAATATGATTTTTTGTGTGTTATTTATGTGGTGGTAAAGTGACTTGGAGCATTGTGGCCCTCCTTAGGAAGTGTAATCGTTTTTTTGGCTCTTACATTAAAATATTTGAAGACCCCCTGCTCTAAGGGAATCGGGGTAGCGTAGTGGGGTAAGTTTTAAGGTTTTTTCCAGGAGTTGCAGGTTCATATCCCGATTAAGGATTTTTGACGCTCGAAATAAATCCTCGAAATATGAGGTGGGGTAAATATAGGAATTTACTCCCCTGCCATGAACGTGTGTATTTCACTCGCTTGTCACAGTATCGATGATGAGCTCTACCCTCACCTATCAAAACAAAAAAAAACTTTCTAATCTCGGAATTAGTAATATGTAACTTAATTATACTTGGGAAAAAATTATATTCCCTCCAGTGAGCACCTTTTTTCGCTTTTTTACCTTTTTTTGGAATCCTCGCTGTTTTTAGAATTGTATGTATGGCATGTAACATTCCATGTGGCAATTCTAATTAATCGTGACCCCACAGGGTAATGGGATTCCACGGTTCATCCGAGGACACTACATAACAGTTCTACCAATTAAAAAAATCATTTTTATTTCCCTCTATAGTGTATATTGGAAGATATATATATTCTAGAATTTAATGAAAATTGGTGAATTATCTTGAAAACTATTACCTTAAAGCTGGATCGGGAAAGTATAACCTTTACTCCATTCCCACTAGAGCCCATTATTGATTTATATAATTTTACTAACTCCCTGCGGCTTTCAATATACCTAGCTACTTAAATTTTGTAAGCAGCTAATAGATGGCGATTATCTTTAAACATAAGCCCGCAAATAAAGCTTTCCAAGTTATCTCCAGTGAGGCCAGAATAACAATTATGATTCTTTCAGAATTCCCTTACTTATTCATTCCTAGCGGATCAATCGCAGCAATTCATGTAAAAAGGCTCTTACTAGCATCTCCCTCCTGTGGCGAAGTTATCGCGACTCATGTTTCATTTCCTGCAAATAGTTGTAAAATGCATCGATCATGAAGTGGTGAAAGAGTTGTGCTACAGACTACTTTTTAGATGCAGTGGAGGCGAACGTACATTCATACGGTTTTGTAATCACTCAATTGGAATGCAACAGGATAAGATGCAGAGACGTAATGCATTGCCTATGGGTATCTTTGATATGTCATGCGTGAAAATGTATTGATGTGGAATCGCATCATCTAGAAATGCTTCATACCCGTTCACGTGGACGTAATATTAACCTCAGAAAATTCTACAAGCAAAATATTTACTACTTTCAGCTATACTATTCTTTTTTAAAAGCATTTTACTGCTACCACTAGATTAAGAAATGGCCTAATGCATGTATTATCATATGGAAATATTTTTTTAACAACTTGTACCGCTTACAATTAGTTAAAGTCAATTAGCATACCACTCCACAAAATGTAATGCATGCTATCATGCTTAATACGAAAGAGGGAGCTCATTGCGCTCAAACAGGAAAAGCATAAGATTAATATTCTTAAAACAGGTGACTGACTTTGAATCACTCCTTAAGTTAGGCTTTACCCTACATCAGTGAACATTTTTATAGAAGAATTCATATTTTGGAGTCCAAGACATTCATTTTTGAGGAATAATTGATTTTTTTACAGTCCTGTTATTTATGTGTGGAATGTATGTGAAATTTTAGTAGAATCTAAATATTTCAACCGCTTTAAAAATAGCCTTCATGATAGGGGAAGGATAGCCCCAAGGATATGGTGACTGAAATAGTGGTCATTTAAAGAATTTGAAGTATAAAATTGAAAAGACCAACTTGCTCTATTTTACGTTTAATTTCGTTACCGGAGGAATAAAGGGCATTAAGTGCAGTGGTGTCAGTTTTTTTTATTTGAGTTGCCACGGTACCTGCCCATTTGACAACGGATTTTCTATCGACAGTGTTCTTCATTGCCATCAATCCGGCTCTGGATTCAAAAGCGGAGTAAAATCGACTTGATTTCTAATGAAATCGGGGTAAACTCCTTGTTTTTACGAAGAATAACCTCGATGCGCTTTTGAATCAGTAGCAAATTTTCCTGTTCTTTCACACTGCACTTTTTTTTCCCTGAAGTGAAATCGTATTAACAAAGGGTACAATGAGTTGCGCTTTCACCTTCTTGAAGTTTATATGGGCTCTCCTCTTTATATCAAACGTAAAATTTTTCCTTCGAATACGTCTTTGGCTTTCATTTTATCATGACATGAGCTTCTCTTCTGCGATTTAAAATCTTTTTTCTTTGTGTGAATGCTCGATTTTAGCAATGCCTAATTTGCTTGCAAGTATTAACCAATTATGACCAAATTTTGCTTCTAAGTAACTTAAAATTTGTTTTCAGATAGCGTTAGTTTTTCACGCAGTATATTTCAATGAAATATTGGTTAATACATTGTATTAAATTAAATTTAAATACATTGTATAAAATCTTTGTTAATATATTTTCAGTTACTCTGTCCGATGCAGAATGTTTAATACTCTCAAAAGAATTTATTGCTAATCTTTGATTTTTGTGCTTTGCCTTTTTCTAAAAGTTGCGTATAGTTATGATTTATTTTTTATTAGCATGTCTTATATCTTGAATCTTTAATAAATGTTAGTGCCAGGAGACAATCTGGTGTATCTTTTAGGAAATAATCATTGAATTTTTGTTATTAAATACGATTGAATTGCTATTCTTTATGCTTAGGAAAATGACAAGAGACGTGTGTGTTGTGCAGTACTAAAGAGCATGCTTGCCGGCCCTTGTGTTGTCTTTTATTATACTTGGATGAGGGTATTGCTTACATGTGATAATAAGTGGCAAACTTTAGGCAGGAATCATTTTAGTAAGTTAAAAAGTAAGTAAAAGTAGCATTTAAAAGATATGGTATATATGAAAGTTTGATGAAATGAGCTTTAAAAAATCGTAGCATTTAAAGTTTTTTTTTAAAGCTTTATCTCCTAAATATCTAACACATTAAAAAATATAAAATAAAAATTACTGTCAACATTCCACTGAAGGTTTTATCACCCACCTGGTTTCAATGCATGTTGTATCATCACCAGACATGGTCTTACCAAAAGCATTAAAACCCGATTTGTGATAGAGCGCTTCGTAAATGGGAAACATCCGGTAAATTTTATTTAATTAACAGGAAGATGAGAAAATGTCTTTAATTTAACTATAAAGTTAAATATAACTGGAATGAATGGGATCGATCAAGGATAAAGTGACTTCGATTGAACCTCATTATGTGCTTGTACTGTCCACCGAACCTATCGTTCCAATTTGAATCGAAGAAAAAATGTGATTTTTTTGCCAACAAATTAAACTCGATAGGCTTGAGAACGGACGGACACCTGTACCGTTCTTTTCCAGTGCACTTTTATCCATCAACCCTTCACCTACCACTGCCTACCACTCCCTTGCCAACCCTTCCTGTTGCCTTCCCTCGTTCTGTTTGCCTTCGAAACGCCTTGCCGTGGACGCAATTAACCTGTCGGGCAGGACGGGAGGAGAGACCGAACACCGGGGAAATCCCTCCCTTCCACGCTCGCATTCCTCATCCCTTGACTACAGCCCCTTCGGAATAATTAAAAGGGCGTTATTTAGACGGGAAATTGCTCGGAAAGCATGGGCTCCTATATCCTTCTTTTCCCTCCCACTGTCCCTGCTGACGTGCCCCGTCGTTGACTGTCGGGACGATTCCCCGCTAATAATAAAATCCTCCCGGTTTAATTAATCGTGGAAGAATAATTATCTCGAGGAAAGACATGTCTATTGGTTAAAGCTCTCGAGCGAATCCTCGTCTGGATTCTTGAGGAAATTCCAGATTTAAATTTGTGGTTTTGCAGGACCTCTGGTTAAATCTGAGAGACCAAATTGGCGTAAGGTACCTATGAGAAATTCTGCTGTGTGCGAATCTCTTTTATTTTCTCCCTTTAATTGGGAAATTTTTTAATGGCTTTTGAAACTAGACACTAACAAAAATCCCGTCAGGGTAATTAGTAGTGGAATAGTAAATATTTGAATTGATGGCATGTAGGCATTGCAGCTCTGGGTCTTTCAGTTCTTGAAAAAATAATATAAAAAATGTTTTGCAACAAGTATCAAGAAATAAAAGTGTTTTAATGCTTGTGGTCAAGATATGAAGTTCTGAGGTTCGTGTATGTTGTGTTCTTACTTTACTTTATGGGTGTCCGCCCCTTCCCGGTCTTCTCTACTTTTTTCCTACTTCCTCTGTGGATACTGGAGCGAATCCTTTCGTGAGAAATAATCCTGGTGAAAGTTGTAATTAATAGTTGATAAATAATCATCTCGTAAAAAAATGTGTCCTATGATTTTAGCTTCCAAAGGCGTTTTGCTAACACTCCAAAGAGTTATATAATCTTAATTTTCGGAAAATTTTGTGAAATCTATGGGTTCCACACTGTAAAATATCTACTAAAATTGGTTGAATTATATCAGCAATATCAATTTTGGATAAATGTCTTAGTTCAATTTTTAAAGTTATACGTTAAATATTTTGATATATTTAGATATTTGTTACTTTTACTACTAAATGCTTTTCAAATTATAAATTTTATTTACGAAACTAAAAAAGTGTATATGTATGGACAGCCTTCGTTTGGAACCTATGATCATAATAATTTGCATCAACGTTTTGGTGAACATATAGTATAAACGTTTACTTTGGACTCTTAGTGTGTGTACTTAGTGTGTGTACTCGCACTTAAAAAAAAACTTAAAGGGAAAAAATGGAATTCATCAACTATTTAATACCGAAATAGGTTCATATAATTTTGACATTAGAGGTTCATTATTTTTTTTATGTAACACTCAAATGCATTTTTGGGGCTTATATAAACTGTAATGGCTTTCCTATTTATCTTTGAATTTGGACACACCAGTTTAGTACGTCACCATTAGCCTCTGGAAAAGTTGGACGCCAAATCTATGAAATTTTTTTAAAAGTGTTGCATCCATTCTTTTTCAGCCATAAGAGCTCTGTATGAATTTTAAATTCTATACATTTCTGTGCTTGTCAAGTGTTTTCACTCATGCCATAAAACATTTTTGTAGCGCATGACTAAGCGGTTATCTGCTTGTATCAATATCGTATTCCATAATTTTTTCGATTCCCGGTCTCACCTCATGCTGTAGATGGGGAGCAATAGCGTTGAAGCTCAAACAGAGAATCACGAAAATTTTAGTGGGCACAATTGCAATTTCCCGCAAACTTATTTGAGCACGGCAGGTTATGGCGCAAACGTGATCTCATTACCGGTGTGGTCTTCGCTAACGGGTCTGCGTGCGACATTTTGCGACTGAGTCGTAAAAAATAACCGTCCATAAACGGCGAGGATTCTTTAATGAACGGCAACGGAATAATGGGATGTACCTCGCCAAGTTGCAGTGCGACCCAATTCTAAGTTGAGGAGGGCAGTGATTTAATAAGTACTACCTGGGCTAATTAGTCCGTATCCTTCGTTGGACCTCTCAATACCGCAAGTCGCAGGAATTCAAATTTGCATATTGGTGTCCAATATCGGCCTATCTGGTTGTTGGCAACTCCAGCAATACAATAAAATTAGGCGTTCTAGTAAACGAATTATATCGTGGAAACCTTGGTATCTGTTATGAAACAATGTTGACTAATGTTTCGAGACTTCTGTAACTTTGTGAATTGAAAATCCAAAACTCAAGGTCGAAAATAAAATCATTCTGATGGTACATTGCTGAAAATTAGTGATATGTGTTGCTTACTTTAATTTACCGTCGTACCTTTGTTTATTGTGAATGCTGTGTAGCATCGTCGTTATCCATTCATACGGAGTGTAGAACGTCATTTTTCATTCCATTTATAAATTCATAATTGTGATAAACTATCATCGTGGGTTCTTAGCTTATGTCAGTTATTTTTCGATGCATAGTATTTGCTGTTTTACGTTCCAAAAGGCTAGTAGCGTCAAAAAGTTTTGCCTAATTTTAGCCATTGTCTTTCATTTATATTTTTAAATGTTTAAACTGTTTTTTTCTGCATTAGAACTCTCTGTTTGCGCCCATACAAGATATTTTTATCTTCCATGATGTTCCCAAATTTCGTAAAACATTTAGTAAATAATGTAGAATCAAATCATTCCATTTCCTGATCCAATTCTACTTGCACCATTTTTTTTGTTCAGAACTA
This sequence comes from Ischnura elegans, assembly GCF_921293095.1. Taxonomy (NCBI): domain Eukaryota; kingdom Metazoa; phylum Arthropoda; class Insecta; order Odonata; family Coenagrionidae; genus Ischnura; species Ischnura elegans. Next base: position 34,228,744 of record NC_060249.1, read on the forward strand.
GTACCATTTTACCACTTACTCGTAGAAGAGGTGTACTAAACCGGGAAATCAGTCTTCATTTCTCCTGCAGTGAGCTTCGATTGACCTGTTGACCCGACTGCATTCGAACTACTTTTCTCGGAAAGAGATGGTAAAAAACTTTGGTTTCATCCCCTAAGGGAAGAATAATGGCGCGGAAGAAGAAGAAAAAAAAGATAGGTGCGGTATCCCCCTCCCCCCACACTTCGACTGAAAAACATCCGAAGGGTTGGTTGCGTCGCTCGATATCCCTCCTGGAAGAGGTCGAGGTCGGGCAACGTTACAAAGTCGCCTTATCGAGTGAGATGGGATTTTGGGATGGGAAAAAAAACTGTGTGAAAAATCCTGCGACTCGGGGAGGGAATGACACGACCATCCCCTGGAATCGGAAGAACGTTTTCCGAGATCTCCCTTTTGCCTTCATCCAGAAGGGATTCAAGAATGGAGTGTTAAGATAAATGTGAAACTATCAGGACAGTACGGTTCACCGGCATCGAGGTACTTCTCGACCAAGAGGAGGAAATTTAAAGGAGGGTGGGAAAGATTTGTGAAATCGACTGGTTCTCGAGCGTAAATGTACAGAATTGACGATTCCGCTCAATATTCCCTCCCATTGTGACGTTACTCGATGTTCTGATTCCCATTTTGATGGACAAATCATCGGCTAGCCCGATGCACATGCGTGATGTAGACACGTAGCCAGAAATTTACTTCAGAGAGTAGCTTGGATGGTTAGCGTAATGCCTAAAAGGGACCAGTTAAAAACTTTCTAATTAAAGAAGTCCTTAATGCATAGGTTCAAAACAATAAAACTCATATTTCCAACCAAAACTTTTTATTAAATTGACACTCCTGAAATATAAATACTTTGATTAACGCCTATAAACAAAATCAAAGTAACCTTAAAAGGAATATTTATTTCAACAAACTACAAAGTAAAGTATAGTAACGCATTTATTCTAACCTAAAAATGTCCTCATCAACATACGAACTGCTGCGCACTACCAAGTTACCTCGTAATGGTATACGTTTAGACAAGATGTCATAGCATATTACAACCTCTCGATTTTCTTTAACAAACTTTTTGTTCAACTTAATCCATTGGTCTTTGTTTTGTTGCTGCCCAGGGTTGGAACGGTCGGCGCGGCGAGCGGGAGGGGAAGGGTGAATCATCGGACTCTACGCTGGCACGCATTTTGTCAACACAAACATTTTGACAAATGCGTTAGTAAAGCATATTTTCAAATGGATTCACAATTATTTTCAGTCGCAGATAATAATTTATACCTTAATTTGGCAAACCAAAAATTCGAATAATCCACGATTTTTTTAGCATTATTTGAATACAAAATGCTAGGGACCAAACGAAATATTCGAATTAATGAATATTTCGAATTAAAGAAGCTAGAATTATTAAGGTTCCACTGTAAATGATACTCTATGTTAAATTCAACACTGCCTACTGCCAGATGTCAAACCTATCAATCCGGACGGCCAGCCACGGTGGCGGTGGGTTGAAGTCCTCGCATTCCAGACCGAAGGTGCGAGTTCCGCATGGGTATCGCTTCTATTCAGGGTATGGATGCTCGTGTTCGTTTAATCGTTAAATTTTATGAAAACTCCGATGAAAAGGCCAAATGGTTTTGTTTTCGGTGGTTTGGCAATAAATAAATGAATCATGGAAAATGGAGATCCAGAGGATAGGTGCCCCTGGGCTAGTGGTATACTCAGTATATGTATCGCGGCTGGTCACTATAGAGTAAAATATTCCGGGGAAAGGGATAGTGGAGCCGCAAAGCTGTCTGGTATGGTGACATTTTTACCTCTGTGCTGGGAAAAATAGCCAATTCAAGTCATAATATGTGTTTTGGGGTGATAGAGGTTTGTTGCATTGAAGGTAACCAATCCTAATGGAGTTAACATATATACAAGCGGGAGGTTGAAAAGCACTTTAACCCGAGAAAGGACCCGCGGAGAGTATATCACCTCATTGTTCTTTTTTATTTAGTAAGAATAATTATTGGTACCAATTTAATTCGGTGGGCCTATTTAAGAAAGAGCACATCATAACTATATCATTCCAAGGAAAGAGAAAAAATAAAATAAAATGTCAATAACACCCCACGCCTCCTAATGTTACATTTCACCGCGCGCCCTCTCCTGGGTTAAAAGCAAATAGGAAGTAACAGAGGATTAAGTTACGAATATACGTAAGTACTTGATTATCGTTGCAGCCCTTATTTTTTAATAGTATTCTACCGATTAAGGTAGGTTTCCATGGAGTACGCAAGAAGTGATCTGGGAGCCTCCCTTTCCTTCCAGCACTGCCTTCTTTAACTCACAGTAAGGCCTACTCTCTTTCAATCTATCTAGAAATCCTATTCTTTTCCTTCCCCTCCCTCGTTTCCCTAACATTCTACCCTCTAACACCATTTTCAACATCCCCTCACCGCTAAGCACTAACTCCATCCATACCTTCTGTCTCCTCCGTATCTCATCTAAAAGCTGTCTCTCCTCGCCAACCACATCCAGCACTTCGTCATTCCTTTTCCTCTCCGTCCATTTCACCCTCTCCATTCTTCTCCATACCCACATCTCGAATGCCTCCAATCTTCTCTCGTCTTCCTTCCTCAGTGTCCACGTTTCCGCACCGTAGAAAGCTACACTCCAGATCAAACTCTTCACTAACCTTTTCTTTAAGCTCTTACATAACGATCCTCTTAAAAGCTCCTTCCTGTTCATGAACGCCTCCTTCGCTAATGCAATTCTCTTCCTGATGTCCTTACTACTGTATCCGTTTTCCTCTAACGTACTGCCTAAATAGTTGAATTGTTCAACCTGCTCAAGTTTTTCATCACCCACCTTTATCTTGAGTCTCACATTCCTCGCTCGTGATGCTTTACAAAACCGCATAACCTTAGTTTTCTTGTGATTAATCCTCATCCCATACTCCTCGCAGCGCTCGTATAACGCATCCACTAGAGCCTGAAGCCCCCTCGCTGACTGGCTAATCAGCGCCTGATCATCCGCGAATCTCACTGATTTGAACATCATTCCTCCCACTTTTATTCCAGCTTCTAACTCATCCCACGCTTCCCTTACCATCTCCTCAGCGTACACGTTAAAGAGCAGCGGCGATAGAGGACAGCCTTGCCTCACACCTCGGCCAATGCTTGCCCACCCAGATTCTCCGTCCGCTACCCTCACTTGTGCAGTCTGGGCCATATACAGATTACGAATCAGTCGTCTATCCCTCCAATCTACACCTATTCTCTTGAGAATATCCATTAACTTTACCCAGTTCACCCTATCAAACGCTTTCTCAAAATCCACGAAACACGCATATACGTCCTGGTCATATTCTACGTTCCTCTCGACGAGGGACCTCATTATTGCTATTGCATCACGAGTTGACTTCCCTTTTCTGAAACCAAATTGATCTTCGCCCAAATATTCGTTTGCCCTCGCCTCCATTCGTCTGTTCAATATCCTCAGCACCACTTTCGCCGCATGCGATATTAAGCTGATAGTCCTATAATCTCCGCATTCCACAGCTTTCTTCTTTTTCGGAAGCGGAATTAAAACAGTCTTCACGAAATCTTCCGGCCAATATCCCTCCTCATAGATCCTGCGCACTAGTTCGAAAAACCTTTTCTTGCCTTCCCTCCCTAGATTCTTCAGAAGCTCACACGGGATATTGTCCACGCCGACTGCTTTCCTAGCCTTCATAACACGAAGTGCTCTCTCTATTTCCGAATCTAATATCTCCGGCCCAAGATTATCCTCCTCCACTGCACTTTCCTCCTCTAGAGTAAGTCCCTCTGGTCTGTTTATTCCGTCATACAGGTCCTCCACGTATTCCTTCCATCTACTCTGTACCTCTTCTCGCTCGGTTAGCATCCTTCCATCTTTAGCCTTAATTTTAGACATGGGTTGTCCTCTTTTACCGCCCGATAGCGACTTAACTTTGGCGTACAACGCGCCTGCTTCTCCATCCTTCTGGAACTTTTCCATTTCCTCACACTGTCTTTTCCACCAAGCCTCCCTTGCCCTCTTAGTTTCACGTCGTAATCGATTATTCAATTCCCTATACATTCTTTTGCCCTGTTCTGTGTCCACGTTCTTCCACTTCCTCCTCTCCTCCATTTCATTTACCATTGCCTCCGTTATCCACGGCTTCTTTATCCTTCTACTGTCAACGTAACCAATTGACTTCTCCGCCGCTTTGACTATTCCCGTTTTTATATTATCCCATCTTTCCTCTACCGTCTTGGTACTTTCAATCTCCCGTATACTAGTGTCCACTAGTTCCTGATATTCTCTCCTCATACTACCCTTCAGTGCTTCTACATTCCATTTCCTCACCCTCCTGCCTTTCATGAGCCTTTTGAACCTTAAATTGCATTTCATAAGTACTAAATTGTGGTCTGAATCCGCACCTGCTGCTGGGAAGCTGCGCGAGTTTTTCACACTATTCCTAAACCTCTGTCTTACCATAATGTAGTCTATTTGATATCTCCCCACATCCCCTGGACTTTTCCATGTGTACCTTCGCCCTTTATGATGTTTGAACCACGTGTTTGTGATGAATAACTTGTTTCTCTTGCAAAATTCTGCTACTTTCTCGCCCCTGTCGTTTCGAATTCCTAATCCAAATTCTCCTATTTCGTTTCCATCCCTACCTTCCCCGACTGACGCGTTCCAGTCCCCCATCACTACCAGATTTTTCTTACCCGGTGTGTCTCTAATTATTTCCTCGAGCTGTTCATACACCTCATCTACTTCTTCCTCCCTATGATTGCTAGTGGGCATGTAAACTTGGACCACCACCAGGTTGGCGGGCCGCGCCTCAATTTCTACCACCAGAATCCTATCGCTTACCTGGTCTATACCTACCACACGCTTACCCATCTTCCCGTTTAATACTAATGCTACCCCTCGCTGGCTTTCTTCCCCTCCACTATATATAACCCTATACCCATCACTCCAATAGTCCCCCCCATCCCTCCACCTCACCTCGCATAATCCTAAGATATCCATCCTCCCTTTATCCATTTCCCTTTTGATATTTTCTAATTTCCCCGCCCTCATCATAGTCCTCACATTCCACGTCCCTACATTTACAGCCGACTTCTTCTTCTCCATCTTCTTGGTCTTCTTTTCTTCTTTCTTCATTGCTGCTGCTGCTGATGGTGATGATGATAAGTCTCTGCAAGGATTTCGCATGTTGACGACCCCGAGGACCTTGCCGACCTCGCTGCCGTGCCCGACACCCGCCCTTTGCGGACGGGTCCCGGGCGATGAGATTCCGAGGCTCATTTGGTTGTACTCCATGTGTTCAGGGAAGAGATAGTTGGTAGGGTTTCCCACTTCCATTCCAACAGTGTTTTTCACGTGACACCATCACGTGGACTACCTTTCGTCTGGCTCCTACCCTTCGACCTATCTGGCATGGGTGGCCCTACCGGGAATAATTTAGAATTAATCCCGCCAGTGCAGCTCTAGGGGTCATAGGAACGCGCAAGCCTTTCCACCGCGACAAGGTTGTAGCCCAAGGGAAAGGGCAGCCCTTATAGGTGATGACAAATAACTTACAATTTTAGAATATGGCGCATATTAATCCCGTGTCGATCGTTTCGTGGAAATCTGGGTGTTTACTCTCTTGCCACTTATTATCTATGAAGCATTGTATATCAAGTTGCTTTAATGCCGCCAACGTACATTTTCTCACCACCAACTCTTTCTCTCCTGAGAACGCAGTGTTCTTTCTCAATTAACCTTGTACAGGTTATATTTGCAGCAAAAAAATGTTAACTTCTTCCCGGTACGAGACTTGGGAATCTGTACTCACACACTGCACAATCATAAATATCATCATCAGTCAAAAAAAAAGCAAAAAAACGAAGATGGCTTTGACGCAGCCCAATAACCATTTCTCCTATAAGTTTATATTTTTACTACATACATAAGAAACATGTTTCATATCCCTCATCATATGCTCCATTTACCTCATGAGATGCCTTACTTTGCCATTCTATCTTTCCAATTCAAAGATTGACTCCGTATACCTACTACGTCCCATGCAGGTTAATATCCTGTATCTATATTCGTGGAGCGAGCGGGTTTAAAAAAATAAATACCCGCCTCCCCAATATACCTAAGAGACTTTTCACTCTCGATAAAAGTCATCGATTCTGTTGGCGTGCGAGTTATCAATCGAGCTGTTTTCCGCGAGGTGGGTTTTCGCAGGCGTCTCGTTTAAGGGAGGGAAGCGGAGGAGAAAGTGAAATTGACGTGGAAATCAATCAGTTTCTCTCTCTCTCCCCGTGTATTTATCTCTTTTCTTCCTACTCCCTCGGGTGAAGAAATGAAATTAAATCCCTCTCTTCCTTTCGCAGCGATTGAAAAATTGTATTTGCTCCAAGCTTTTTTTTCTTTATAAAATATCGTCCTCCAATTCTTCTTTCGCGACGTGATTTTTTTTTTAATCTCAGGGAGAGCCTCCCTTGGGTTGAATGCAAAGGGGTATTCATATGCACCTATTATGTGTAGTTGCTCCGTTTTGTCCATGAAGCGCTCAGTTAATATCCATTTCAATCGTTGTGTTTCAATGCACTCTAATCAGCCCTTGTAAAAGGATAATTAAGCTGCTTTCTTCATCATCATTTGGGAACAATCCATTCAATTATACCCATTCGCTATTCCAAGCACCTGTATGTTATCCGTACTAAGTTGACGAATTGAAACGGTTTTATTGCATGTATTATGCCTAGAAACATCCTTTAAACTATATTCTACCCATAATTATTTTCACGTGTGCAATTTTTTTAAAAATTCAGTACGTGTGATAATTTCCTACGCTATCTTTTGTGTTGGTAGGTATGGAAATATTATCTAGGAAATTAAATTTCTATCTTTTATCTCTGCGTTTTTCCTGCTTTGATTTTTATGTTTTTCCTGCTTTTAAATATTTTTGTTCCCCATGCTAAGTGTGTCAATCATGAAGCGTAACCTTATTAGTAACTATTCGTTCTCTATTTTTGATTGATTTTCAAAATGTTATCTTTTAGTATGTAATTAACTCAGATAATTTGGAACAACTATATTGTTATACTAGTGTAAGAGACCGTGGATTATTACATCATATCTACTATATTTAAACAATAATAATTGATTATTCGGATCGACGACTCAAAGCAGTTTTCACATATTCGAGTTTAAATTTTAAAATAGCATTGGAAGCGAAATTCCAAATGTAAATACCTTACGTGTGTAAGGGGCTTAATGTGATTATCTTGTCTAATTGTCGTCTTGAATCGGTGTGACACGTATGAATTTTCTAATTTCTGTAGAATTATTCCCTCTTAGTGGTGAGTTTTTATCTAATATATCCATCGTGAACAATAATTCAGGAAGAAAACACAGTAATTTATATCATGTTTTCCTCTCTCATTACTATTTTAATGAATCCACATCCTTGTCAACATTGGCCGTGTTCACACGATTAGGTTTGCATCATCCAATGTCACCATTTATTTTGGCTCTCTCCGCAAGTGCTTCCACTGGAGAGCAGCCGGCACTTCAATCTAGTCTCGCAATTTCACGGCCAATGAGGTCGAGGACTCGACTCCGTTCCGTTGCAATCACATCGAGGATGCTTCTGATGCCATCAAGGTTGAATATTCTTCTGCAGATTTTTTTCGGTCGACCGCTTATACGTGTCTTTTATATTCATTTTTCCTCTGTTTCCTCCTCCGTGAAAAACGGTCTAAAAACACGAGAAAACCGCAAATATACCTCTCGCCTCTCTCTCCCGTGGTGAAACAAGCCTCCATTCGTGAGACATTAAATTTGAGCGTTTGTAAAAAGGAGTGGATCCATGGTGAAAATGAGTTTCATTTTAATGACGGGACACGGTGCTTCTTCCCTCCGGCGAGTCCTGTGCGTATATATATTATTTCGCGCCGCACCGCGCCAACGACCACGCCCACCCATACACGCATACTACACCTCATCCTTCAGCGCACCCGTGTACCCCCGGTAAAGGGTGAAAAAATAAAAGAAGGGAAGGATATCCCGGGAGCACCCCTTACCTCATCCACTGTCTTCATGCGCCCAAACCATCTAAAAACCGTCTCTCTTCCTCTCCTCCCTCGCTGCCTCATATATCACTGTCCTCTCTCGCATTCTGGGTGCCCGAAAAAACTTTCCCTTTTTTTTTAAATTTCTGTCTTCTCTTTCCCTTACACTCCCTCCTCCTCGCGGTACCCCCCTCTCACTCCCTTGGTGTAACCCTTCCCCGCCTTCTATTCCCACATGCACACAGGGACGGGCGCTTAAAAAAAATACGGGAAGGGAGTAGGGGAGGAACTTTTACATCACCTCAACTCTCTACAAACATATCCTCCTGTTTTTTAAATCATTTTTCTACCGCGTCGTCCTCAACCCATCTACCCACTTCCCTTTTTTAGTGATATTCCTTGCGGTTTCTGCCTCTCTGATTGGGTCGCTAGTTTCCTCTGTGAAGTTATGCTGCAAAATTTTCTGCGTTCATTATGGTGCTAATATTTTGTTCAAATGTGGTTAATAGTATTTTGAGTATTAAAGGAATAGCATTAACACGAGTCAATCATTCGCTACCATATAAAGACAAGTATTCGAGCATGAAGGGGAACTATTCCTCAATCCATACACCCACCTTCCTTTTTCATTGATCCTTCACGCGGTTTCTTCCATTCATCTTGAAGTAGTGTGATGGGGTCACTAATTTCTTCAGTGAAGTTAAGTTTTAATCATTTCTGCGTTCACCATGATACTAATACTTGCTAAAAATGTTCTTATGTAGTATCTTGAGCATTAAATATGCAATAGCAACACCGATCAATCTCTTGCCATAATCGAAATACAAATATCTGCGCGTGGAGGTAGAAGTGGTGAAACTTAATTGGATATCAATGTCACCCGCGATGTTCGCGTCTTGAAATTGATCAGAGAGTTATAACTTATTGCCACCGCCCACGCAATCTGCCACCTATCATACTCTACGTACCACCGTAAATTAATTAGAAGTCATCACATATAATGAATTGAGTTTCCCTTGAACATCGGAACCAATGTTATAAAAAATAGTCAAATTGAGCATTTATTATTCACAAAGAGGTTAATGAGGTGGTATTCAATCATATCTGAGTGAAGTAAATTATGAGAGGCACAGAACAGCCGGTTGCAATAGCTCTTCGGATAATTATTCATCTCCATTTTATTTGTAATGCTTCATAATATATTAAATGTTATGCTTGCATGCACCTCCATTGACTCGAATATAAATGTGAATTTCAAATTCAAAATTTCAGAATATAATATTATAAAAACCTAATATTCATGTTTCCTTATTTATATTCAATTTTAATAAGTGCATTAGATTAGCTTCAAGATTTTTCTCCGCTAGAGGATGCATTTGACTGTAAATATTCTCATTTCTTTCAATGTCGTGTTGATGGTAAAGTTCCTAATACATTTTCGGCTGAGTATCATATGCAATATGGCATTAAAAATTCGGCTTTATGTTAATATGTATTGGAACATATTGTCAAGACCATCCTTAAAACCTCCTGTAAATGTAGGTAATACAATAGTTCAATCAAAGTACACGTGTAGACTTCAAGGTTTTTTTCAGTATTTTTTTGGAACTTATTTTGTGAATTAAATACTTTTGTCAATGAAGTGTACACATATATTTCGCTCCGCATTTCCCACAATGGGCAGAAATCCATGATTCCCTTATTCTTTTCCGGCCAAACATCGTCCCCTTCTTTCTCGCAGGGATTTCGTTGGTGGGGGACAGAGTTTCAGGGCAGGGGGCCAAGAAACATTCCGAAGGGGCCACAGAACACGCTGCATTAGTCGGGGTAATTATTTTCACATTTTCCTGGAGAGCTTCAAATTTTTTCTTGGGCTCGTCGAGGTGATTTGGTTCCCTCGTGCAGTATTCCAGATGAAGTCCGTGGGAATTTCTAAGGAGGTTAGGTCGCTCCCATCTTCTCTCGTATTTTTTCCCAACGAGGCAATCTAACGATCGGGTTAAATTGCGAGGTGACAAGCGAGCTCTCAAAGGCGTTTGCGACGTTTAAGTGGCGAAAGAGTTCAGAGGACTTACTACAAGCAGGGTCAAAGTGTGGAGAGACCAAGGGAATATTTGAGCGTGTAATGTAACACGCTGTTGAGCAACTCCCAGAATTGTCTTTAGCCTTTTAACTAGGCAATATAGCCGGAAATTTCACCGGGTTTCATTTTCATATCAGGAATGAAATTATACTAATCCTGGAACAAGTTATAAAGTTAAAATCGAAGGTAACTTATTTATTATCTGCCATGATGTTATGAAATTTCATATATATAATTCTACAATACTGCCTACGAATTTTATGTCAAAATCGTAGGTAGAACCGTGCTTAATTTGCAGACGATGTGCCACTTCGTCAATAGTTACTCGTCTGTCTTAGAAATCATTTCACGTGGACGCTCAATGTTTTATTCCATTATTTAATTATTTATGGCGGTAAACCAAGAAGGTTGTAAATATCTGGAGGCTAAGTTATGTTTTGAAAATTAACTACATTAAGTAAAAAATGCCACCATAATCATTAGTATCTCACCGGTGATTGTCATCGGAGTTTTTCCATCATTCGCGATACTTCTATTAGTGTATAAACTCTGTGTCTTTTAGCTACTTCATTGTTGGGGATATCCTTGAAAATATACTTTTGTACTGTAATTCTATGATTTCCTATGCCTAAAATAAATTAAATACCAATATAAGTGCAGGGAAATGACCAGTTTACACTCGTAAAATTTTATTTTCAGCGAAGCTGGTTTTAGACCGTAACCATGGTGATTGATAGTAATTTTTCCCTGGGAAAATATACTTGAGTCATAACTTCGCGAAGCCCACCATTGAAGTAAGAAAAAAAGGTTTACATGTGCGTTTCATAGTTAATTTTAATATATTAACGAGTTATGGCCAAACATTTTTAAATAGTAAGCATTGATCCTTATGGGATTGTCAATGTTTTGGTCAAAGAGGGCGTGGCTTGTCTTACTGAAGCACCCCCATTACGGCTACACTTTGCTTTACGATCGAAACCAATGGTGCCCCCTCCAGATATTTACAACCTCCTTGCCGTAAACAGTCATCCGGCTCCTTCATCGTGTGTAACAGTTGTGCGACCATTTTGGAATTTTTCAAACCATTCGTAGACACTCCGTTGTGGCAAAACACTGTTCTCGAACTGTACCGAAAGTCTTCGATGAATTTCGGCCCCTGATACCCCTTCCGACCACAAAAAAGGATCACTGAGCGTTGCTCGTCTTTGGCGCTAATAGAAAACGAAGTAGCCATGATTAGCAAAACGACAGCGATGACGAAACTAACCGAGCAGATTGAAACTTGCAGAGACGTAACAACAAATAAACAAAGCAAGCGTCATATACGTAAAACGACAGTACTAGCAAAATAAAAAAGATAGAACCAAATGGCGGATAAAAATTTACTTAACCTCGTATAAAATTTGAATGGTTTAAATTTTACCGTCCACGAGCTAAAAATGTCATTTTAAAAGCAATTGTCTTCAAAAACATTAATTCATGGTTTAACATATTCGAAATCTATGTAATACGAGGTGCGTTTGGAAAGTAGGTCCCTTTTTTAAATAAAAAGGAACAAGGACGGATACTTCAAAGAAATTTAATTCACAAAATCCACCACAATTACACTATTTTTCGGTGTAGTTCCCGTGATTTTCCAGGTATTGTGCATATCGCGCTTCTATCAAATAAGTGCGTATAAACTCTCATTATGTTCTGAAGTTTTGAGAATATATTTTTCTATTAAAAGAGCGTATTGTCTGCTTCAATCCAAAGAAATTCTTCTTCTACCCACGTAATATAACGCTCCAAATGCTCCAAAGGGCATAATGCCGGGCTTAAAGTTCCCATTGTAAAATATATGGTTAGTTTGGGAGAATATTTCAACCCGAGCTTCTTGTTATATGTTAGTTTTCTTATAAAAGTAATTTATTTGATATCCAAATGCTTTCGTATCACATTTTTGCTTGAAATATTATGTCAATATTTCAAGCGAAATTAGCATAATTGATTAGCTTTCCAATGTAGTCCCGTTTATACTTAAATGCGTAGAATATTGATATGATGTATTGATACGTATTTAAATTGTTTGGACTCCATCTAATAATTTAATGTACATAGCAGTTTTAGAATAAAATTGTAAATTTAGTTGAAAATAATGCTCAATTTGAGCGTTTTTTTTTTATTTTCGAGCAGAAGGAGCACTTTATAAGGTAAAAGCGTGGTGATTGATGATTGTTATCTTCAAGCGACCAAATGGGATTTTTTTGAGGCGATTAAAGTTGAATATTCTGAGAAAAAAAACTGTTGATACCGGAAAATTAAAAATCTTCCACATAGGTGGTAGTATGATGATCGTAATACTGGTATGCAATGATGGATTGATGGTTATGATGGGCACTTTCCCTGATTATTCAACATTGTTGATGCATATATTTCTATTAGGCGGTTATTATTTCAGGGTTTTATAATAATTACTTGATCAAATATTCATTTTCATTTCATGATAATGCTTTTTTAGTTTTTTTTACAATCAAGCCTCAGATTTAGGCATGACAATTTAAGCAATTTTTCCTTGAATCGTAATTCAATTTATTGAAAAATTGAGTAATCTTTTTCAAATGAATAATAAGCTCAATTTTTGTGAGCGATATTTTTACTTACTACTTAAGATTTTAACAGCACGATTTCTTTAAAAGTTTCCTGAGTAAGCTGAATTTTAAAAGTATCTCCTCAAATATTAGGCTCATTAGAAAGGAAGAAAGTAGGTCAGTCGAACGAGAAACGTTAAATTTTCTGCGACCAAATATTTTTTGCTGCTACATGCTAGGTAGAAATTCGCGCAAGTTGGTAGTAGTAGGATCATCAAAGGCAGCCTCTCAACCGAGAAATGGTAAAATATATATTTTAATCAATTGTTTCTTTCCACCTAGGCATCATGCATGTGTACTAAGGGCCAGTTTTTAGGGTTTGTAGGAAGTATATACATCGGGGAAACATTCCATCGGTAAGTTGAGCAATTCTATTTCCTTAGGAGGAATAGCGGTTTTCCAACCTCCGATTTTTTTACCTGGACCATTGCTTAAAGTTAGTGATGATTGTCAAATTGGAATAGCTCATTAAATGCATTAGGTACGATAATAGACGTAGGAGATTCCTCATGCATTGGGGACATCACTTAATGCAATTAAATCCACCTCTAAATTCCAATGTTGCTAATCGGCTGATTTCCTGAGTATTTATTCGATGAGTAATTGTTAAGCTGCATGATGGCCCTTCATCAAATCAATGATGAATGGACATGTATTGGAAATCGGTCAAAAATAAGTCTTTTCCATCTTTCGCCCAAGGTGTCATGTTCATAACGTTTCAGTGCGTGTCGTCGCCAGTTGAAATGTTCTAATCGAGCTTTTGCGGGGCGGACTCGGTCCTCCACCATGTAGTCCCGCTGTTTGGAGGGTTGAGGTCATTCATCTCTTGTTATGCTCCTTTTCCTCGTGCCCTCGCGAATGGGAGGCCGAAATAACTCTGGCTCTCTCCCTCGCCTTTCTTGTCACCTGCTATCCATCCAGGCGGAACCAACGGCTGCGCCCGGCCCTGGCTGCTGCTTTTCCTCCACGCCCACCAACCTCCCTCCCACCCGCAGGGCATTCAATCTTATCCCTCTCCCCTTTCTCTTTCCATTTCTCCATAAAAATCCGTGTCTGCCAAGAAAAAAATATATCGCTTTTTACTGTTTCGGACCGCCCTCCACTGTCCCTCAGGGAATTGGTCCTGACCCTGTTACCTTCAGGGGACCCCTTCCTCCCCACCCCTATCTCCTCTCCTCCCTCCCCCGTCCTATATTTGCCTCCCGTCAGGGTAAACAATTTCTAGTCGCGAGCCGTGCTTACTCCATCAACTTTTTTTTCCCTGTAGCTGCGATGACAGGGATGGTGTCGATAGGTTTGACGACAGAGGCCCTAGTTTGGCCTGCGCCCAGCTGGTCGTGGAGACTGGGGTTTGATGAGTGAGATATTTGGGGAAACTTCCACGCGAGATGAGTCGATATTTGAAAGTTCCACAAGATGCGAAACTTGTGTGATAAGTTCTGAGAAAGTGCGTCAGTCAATAACTATTTTGTGTCGCGATCATATCTATCAGTCTTCATTTTATTCGTGGTGACGTACTATCTATTTTTTTCAATATTCAAACACGTTATTGATAACTTATTAATCTGTGAATCAGGAATCAGTTTTTTACATATTTTATGTAAATTCAAACGTATCAAATTTGTGGCACATTGTGAATATTTCAGCACAAAATTCGCGAGTGTTAGGAAAAAAAACATTGATAACTGAATATCAAGTGACAGATTGGGGATCTAATTAAAAATTAATTAAGGTGGTTGCCTGTTTTGGTTACCATCAACTAAATGACATGGTATAATATCGATAAATTCCAGAGGAAGATTTAGTTGATATCATTTCTGTGGCTTTGGCACTATTCCGTTTTAAATAGAAATTCCTTAATGATTGCAATCCATTCAGGGAAGATGAATGTATTAGTAGCGAGAATGTAGAATTTTTATATGCATTGAGGACAAGTTGTTTTGTGAAAGTCAGTAACTTTTACCTAATAAGTGTCTTTTTGGAACTCTGAGTTTTCACTTTGATAAAAGAGTTACTCCTGAATTATCGCTGCAGTTTGTTCTGTGAGGGCCTTTGGAAATTCTTTCCTTACATTTTTGATTCTAATCTTGTATCCACTTTGTCGCATCCACTAACAATTGACATGGAGGAGATGGACACAACCACGAATGGATGGATGGAATGCATAGTTTCTATTTAAAATTATATCAATGTCTGCCCAACACCGAATTTTTAACCCTTTCATATGCTATCGAAGAATGGTATCCCTGATAATCATATCGTTATTTAGGTCCAAATAGCAGAAAAAAATCTTTATCAAATATTTTATCTTCTGTTCTTCCTACATTTTTCATATTAGCATTGGAACTTTCTAGTCTTCGAGATTGATTTCAAACATACGTAAACAATTTGAATGGGTTGGTGCACGATTGTTTTTCACCCGTTCGTAGTTTTTAGAGGTAACCATATGCGTAATGGATGGCATACGATTATATTGGATTATGGTTTATTGACAAGCTAGGTGACCATCAAGAGTTTGTTAGTTGATGTGATAGCTAAGGCCGTTCGTATATCGATGAGCAAGTGTCACTCGTAGAATGATATGAGAGCAATGAATTCGTAATAGAAATAGTAACGTACTTGCTTTTTATTTTTATACTCTAGTGGCATAAAGTAAAATATCCATAATTTCATGTAAAATATGACGTTTTGTGCCGTACATAATTCTGGAGGAGATTTAGTTCCTCATGGGGCAGCATTGATCTAATTTCCTAAAGAGTAAGAACTCTCAAGTGCGTGATGAGTGTAACTAAAAGTGCTTCGGCAAATTATTTGATCACCCTTTTGCTTTCTTTCGGAAGCGTGATTCCTCACATCATCTCGGTTTTATTAGCGTGCTCTAATTTTTTTTCGATTATTTAAATCTTTTTCCCTCTTCAGATTCAGTCCTTAAAATCAGTATGAGCTCCCATAGGACCTACGTTACGGTTTTTTTAAAATATCTTTCAACTATTTTTGATCTTAAATATTCTACCTTATTTCTATTTATTCCGTTTGCATAGCTCCAACAGAAGTCTAAAGCTTTTAAGGACTGCCCACTTGCGGATGCTAACGCTCAGTTTTTTGTACCTACGCTATTAATTTATGTAAATGTATGGGTATAGCTTAGGTAATTAATAGTAGTCTAAAAATTTGTCTCGACTATCTTTTTTATGATATATAGGGCGAAGTGATGGTCTGCTAGGATAAGTGTGTTTTCAGGCTTAATATGATAGAAGTTAAAGATAAAATATTTTACATGAATCTAAGAGGCTGGTAATATTCCATGAAACATTAGTTATTTAGAAACGTTTTCAAAACGAATTGTGTCATGGGTTTTTGTAGTAATTAATAGTAGTAATAATTTATCAAAAATTCACTTATACAAAAATAGATATATTCGTCAAATTTCATTTTGATGCATTCTAATTAGAATGAACGAAAGTATAAAAAAGTGTAATCATGCATTACAACAGGAAGATTTAATACTCTAAATATTAGAAATGGAATTCCATGTATCTATTATCGATGTAGAGGAAGCTTCTTTCATGATTTTTCCGAATTTTCTTTCTTCTAGTAATTTAATGGAAACATATGATGCAGATCCTTGGCATGTAATAAGTTATTAAATGTTTTCCTAGTTCAATCGTGTTGTGGCTATGGGAATCTGACGTTTTTTCAAGTTATGTTTTTTATGCTCGAAGGACACAGATTTTATTATATAAATGCACTTTACCGGTAGAATTTTTTGCTCGGCATAAATTTGCCTCGTGGATAAACGTTGACGAGCCTGTAAACCGGCCGGATGTAAAATAAATTCGTGGAAAATGACAGTGTCTCCTATTAGCATGAATTAACTGTAAGCATGATCCTTTAATTAGTATTTAAAAAGTCCGAGAAATATTTTGATGAAACGATATTTATTATTAGTGAGGGACATCCCAACTCTAAGCCGTCCTTGAGAGAAGGTAAAAGTTGTCCCCACCTAATTTAAGGTTTAATCGAGTTATTCATCCACATCCCCTCAATTTACACCAATGTAACAAGTAAGGGAATTCCCGTACCCTGGCGGCGTTGATTCATCCTCACTATTCCTTTGAGCTTCAATCTTATCCGCGCAAGCCTTTCACCCGTAATTCCCATGAATCACTTTAATGGACTGCCGGTTGGAAAGGATTATTTTCATCTCGCATGAATGAAATGTTTATTTTATCCAGAATCCGTGTTATTCACCGCCAAAGGGATTTTTTAAAACCATTCTCTGGGTATTCGAAAACGATTTAAGCCTCCCGCGACTAACTCTGTGAGAGGAGACCCTAGCGCACAAGATTTCTGGATGGTTCTCAGATAAAAATAATGGAACAAAAAATGCAGAAGGTAAACCTTGTGTGCCAGAGTAAGAGAGAGAGACTATTGGCATTATAAAAAAACACATAAATATGTTCTCTAGTCCCTATATGTTTTCTCTCTCCGTAAGCTTATATTTAAAAAAACACTTGGCTCCAAGGAAATGGTTCAAGTTATGCAATCAGAGCGTGATGTGGAGTTCTTCCAGCATAGAAATGTCTGGCGACCCCAATATGAATGCGTGCGTTTTACTTTTTTTCGAATCTTTTCCTCTATTTTTTTTAATCCTCTGCCGCTTCGTTAACGGCCAGCCAGCTAGAACGTTGGGTCTGCTACGTTTTAGGGGAGGGTAGCGGGTGTTGGAACCTCCTCTGCCCCTAGCCTGGCTGGGGCGGCCGAAGTCGTGAGGGTGGGTGGACTGGGACTGCGGCATTTTAAGCGTAGGAAAGCCGACTAGTGGCGCCAGCCCTAGGGTTTTGTTGTAGAGCCGGAAAGCTCTTCTCTTCTCTTGGCTCGGGATCCGGATTTTTTTTACCACTCCCTTTCGTATCTCGGTAAAGTAAAAGAAAAAAACCTAACGCCCCAAATCTCTCCCCTATACGTCTCTCTCAGCCATGCCACTCTACCTTCCATTCACTTTGTAGTGGTGGTAGGGACCGATTTCTTTTATTTGTCACTCTCGTGACGCTTTTATTTATTTTTTATCGGAAGATTTTGTTTGATATTAAGCGTGAGTCACCGATTCCGTGAGTCTTTTGTCGCTTCACCGTGATTTCAGGTCTTTTGGAGTTAGCATCGAAATGAAAAGGTGAAAAGGGTGGTAGCGGTAGCTTGTACATTTAAATCTTTTCGGTTGGGATCTCACCTCTCAGCCATGTGATGAACTCCTTTTATATCCTAGGCGATGTTTACTTTTAGAATCAATTTTCGTGTTTTCTCTTCTCATTGCGCCTCAGGGACCAATTCTCAGTTTAACTATCGATGAAATAACTGTATACTAACGTAATATTTGGTACTATGTAAAAGGATTTTACCCTTTTCAGTAGAGTATCCAGTATGGGTTTGAATAAAAAACTGTATTATATGTTGTTATGGATATGTTTTCTATGAACTTTAGTTACTGTACAATTAACGTGGTTACGGTTATATGCCCTTCATCTGATGTTAAATATTTATTTTAAATTTATCACGAGAATTCATTTCATAATATCGATTATAAACCTAAAATATGTTTTTTTTTCCATTTTGTAGAGCTACTTTTACGCTATAATACTAGAATGTTTACATAAATATTTGCGGAAAACTAGTTTACATTTTATATTTCCCGTAGTGTATATAGCTCAAAGATATCTACCACGTAAACACAAGGTATTGATAGTAATGAATGCACACTGAGATGAAAATAGTATGGCACGTAATTCCGTACATTTAGTTGCTCTTAATCCACAGAAAAATGTTTCCTATTTTCTATTTTTGCAATATTATTGGTATCAATCTCTAGAACTAATTGCAAATGCGACAATTTTAGCGGAAAGGTCTCTTTGTAGCGTTGCGAAAGCCCGGAATATTTGCCTGCAACGTCCTCAATTTTATTTTTCGTTTCTAGTTTTATAGCAAGCGTGTTCCACCGATTTTACGATCCCGTAGCGTTTTCCTGTAATTTCAGAACGTGAGAATGGTATCGAGAGGTGCAGGTGTGAAAGGTAGGCAGCGATTTATTTAAATCGTTGCGATTGGCATGCGCTTCCTCATTCAGTCTTTGAACATTTTTTGTACAGGATGACAATGCGATTTTTTCCACAATCTATGGTGGGTACTCTCCCGAAGTTAATTCTCTTCATGGACTTAAAATCGTCAGCGTGATTAGTGGGCGAACATGTTATGCCTATTCCTGTCCTTTTTCGCATAAAATCTTCCACTTTTCATACAATACTGTGCATGGTGCATTACCCTTAAAGAAAAGGCATTGTTCTTTGTATTTTAGTTCTATTTACATGGTTTAGTTTTTTGTTACTTATACATAAGTTCAGATTTTGAATTTTTTAATCTCATTAAATATTTAAGGATTGGTCCCTGGTTTGACGAAATTGAAACTATAACCACGAAGGTCTTGAGGTCTTCACCTCTTTGTGTTCTTATATTTATGGTACAATTACATCGGTAATTTTAGATTATTTTATTCCTTCCTTTCCGCTAAATAGCAAGAAAATTTTGTATTCCTAGGAATCATTCTTAATATGAGTCTTAAAAACTTAGTAAGCAAAAAAAGTAAGTATAGAAATTACTTTATATTTAACCAAATTGTCCAATCAATATAGTAAAATGTTCACTATTTCAAAAGTATTTGTACTTTTAATTATAGAAATTTTGTTATTTCTTTCTCCGTTGCATTTAATACCAGCATTTAGGCACCTTCATTTCACTTTTTGGTTGTACCTCAAAGCGACTCTCCTCAATTCTCTTGTACTCAACCATCACCATGTATTTCTCTCTCATTCTCTTAAAAAAATATTTTTTTCTTTTTTTTTCTATTAATATCGATCTATCAGTGATGCTATTGACATAATTACTATCTCGGTATTGACCCTTTCTCGATCGTAATTACAACTACACTCCTCTTGCATTTTGGCCTAAGGTTATCTGATTTACCCTCGTGCTCCGATTTTTTTTTACCTAGCGAATTATTTGGCCTCTAATCAAACTTTTCAATTCATTTTTTGGTAACATTTGGTAGTCATCAATTGGTTTCGGTTCTCTCTTTTTTCCTATCCATTCTTCGTGTGCATAATTGGCTGGGCTTTCTCTAACATTTTTCGTGACGTAACCCACGGTATATTTCATTTCGATCGAAAATTATCTGTCCAACTGTTTTTATCTCCATTGATATTGATCATCTAGCACACTCAACCACCGACAATAGGATCGTGGTAGTCTTGAAATTCACCGTGGATGGATGGTGGATTGCAATTCACTTAGATCGTGTCGAAAGTGGTGTATTTGTGGCTGCAATCAATATCTATTGATATCGTAGCACACGACAGCCATCTGAGGTCATTCGTGATCCGTCAAGCTTAGTTCACTGCATTGAAGTGAATGTTGATCGTGATTGGTTCGGCTCGGGTTTCTGATATCTCTGGACCCCATCATCAATGTAGCATCACTCGTAAATTACCATGGATTCCGGGTTATTTTCTCCCATATATTTTTTCTTGGGTTTCTTTGTGAATATTTTTAAACCACCAGGGCACTTTATTGTTTCCATTTGCCATTTTTAATTAGGTTGGTAGGATGAAAATCTGTTTTCGATTATCTGCCGTTCTTATTTTCATTGACGATAGTGAAATGATTTCTTGTTCTTGTACCAAATTAAAGAATATACTTTGAAAATCCATTGCTTTCCACATTGGAGACTTTTGTGCATTAGGTTTTTCAAATGCTATTTATTTATTTAATGCCGCGTTAAATTTTCAGGAAGTAATTCCGATACCCTGATGTAGTCAACGAAATTTCATCTCTGTAGGAAGCCTTTCTTCTGTGAACAAACGGTATTTTGTACTATTAGTGTGTTAATTATAATTCGTGGCAATTATATCTTATATTCAAGGACTTGTTTTAAGGGTTTAATTAAAAACAACTAATATGCTAATGGAAGAAAAATGCTGTAATTTTATAGCCAAATTAAATTATAGAGCCAAAAGCAATTCTCTTTATTACCGCTCTAATGGGATGCACGTAACTTCCAATCTATTTCCGTGCCAGCTTCTTCTCAGGTCCTCCTCCTATCTTTTATACTCTATACTTTTTTCTATGTTACTTGTATTATATAGGACTATTGTACTCCACAGAGCATGTCTAATGAACATAATTTTAATTTCTCCAACTTTCTTTAGTCATTCTGGCCTATTATTTTAATAATTGCCATAATTTTGGGATTAAGACAAAACACCTCTAGAGATAGAGTGCCAATGGTTTGACTGACACGTGAACCTCACCTATCGGGTTCTTTTTCGTTCCTCTTTAGCTCCCTTCAACCCTCTCTCGTTCCGTGTGTTCTTGCTCTCCCTCTGGTTCTCCTTTGGCAGAGAGCCCAGTACTTATTCCCCACTCCCTGACCGACTCGACAGCTCCGCCTTGTCAAACCTTTTAGGTCAATCCGCCTAAACCACAGCCGGTTGGTTGGAGTATCAACTTCTCTCCAAAATCCCCAGTATCCTTTGTTCTCACCCTGTCTCCATTCCAAACCACCTTGTCCGTAGCACTCGACCACGCGGGCAATGGCTTGGAGTCCCCTCCTGCCTATCCTTAGAGGTTCTTGTAAATAACGGTTCTCACGCGCAACGGTGCCCCAGAGAGGACGAAGGCTATTTTCTGTGAGAATCAATGGCCGAGTATCGGATTTGAATTAGGGGTGTAAACACGGAATAGGTCAAAAGCCATATTTATTGATCATGCTTTAAGTTACCAGCAATAATTTTACAGCATTTGGTGTCAGTTACTTGTTTCAATGAGAACAGCGCGGATATTCTGATAATTATTATTAGCGGTCACTTACTCAGGTTAGCGAAGGTATTTGCGGTTCTCGCCACGAATTTTGTAATGATAGTAATGTCTGCTTTGGCTAACTCTTAGTTTTGAAAGAGCCGAAATGGATATCTAGAGATTATAAGCGGCCTGAACCACAAATAGCAGTAAAATACTTCTTGCGAAAGATCCACAGAGAAAAAATCACGCACGATTTCGAAACGAAAAAAAAATTCATGAAAAATTTCGCACGATTGTGCATTGCGGGTGACTCCCGTAAAATTTATCACCGCGGCTAGTCCCGGTATACTTTAAAAACTAGTCAAATACTTTTTTTTATTTCAGTTATGAAAACTGGATTACTGCCCAGTCCAGAGCTAGGACTTGATGTACTTGTATTTACCAGAAGAAGTTATACATGAAAAATTTAGTATTTTTATCCAACAAGGAAATGAAAATTTGTACTTTCTGTTATATCCCCCGATTATTTGTAGGAAATTCAGTTGGACCTTATTTCATAGGTGTGGGGCAGTTAAAAGCGATATGATGAACGCCTATTGGAAAAAAGGTATTTCTGAAATTCCATTATTATAGTGCGAAAATATTGGTATCTAAAAATAAATTAAGAAGAATATAAATAAGTATTTTATCATACTTTCTTTTTACTCCGGATAAAATGAATGATTAAAATGAATACAATGCAATACACAATAGAAATAAGCCATGAAATTTTTACCACTGGGAAGTTTTTTGTAAAATTACCAACAGCTTAATTATTGAGGAATTGTTAAGTGTAGGGGATCAGTCCATCATGCTTGGGTGGAGAATTCTGTTATGATGCGAGGCAGTCAGAAGTGTCAATTTAGTTGAACTCACAAAGTTATAGTTTCTATTAATGCATTTGACAGTTTATCTTAAAAATGAAATTTATTCACTTTTTAACCTAAAAAAAATTGATAGCATCTTTTACGAAAAAGAGAAACTGAAGGTTTAATACTGTTCTCCTTTCACAGCGCCGAAATTCTCCGTTGGTAAGAAAATGTAACTCGTAACGTTCTCACACGGTCAGCACAGATACCTCGCCCCAAATTCTAAAAAAACCGCCCCCTTCGGTAGGTTCCGAAGTCTTAATATGAAGATGTATTAATCCACCGAGATATTTCCAGGCGACGCTTTTGCTAGGTCCTTGGAGATTTTCTTTGGTCTGAAATAGTCAGTGGACCAAGACAGCATTATATCCCCCTGCCTAAGTTATTCAGATAAGGAGGGCATTATAATATATGCGGTGATTCTAACAAAGTGTCCACGCTACGCTCCAGAGCCAAATCTCTTAAATCTAGGGCATTGACTAAAATTAGGCTTAGGTTTGGGGCATAATGTCTCAGCCTCAAATGGGACTTCAAAACCATCTGAAGAACGCCAAACTGAGTCCACGACAGGTATAAATAAGTTTCTTTGAAGTTAATATTGGCTGGGAACGCTGCATAAGGTGTATTTGAAAGAGTTCATCTTTGTCTCAGCTTAGACGCGAAGAGAGAAATTTTTGTTTAACATCTATGGGGCGAACTCGACGCCGTTGTAGATGTTTTCGTCCAACCTTATTCACATTCGTCCAAAAAAATCATAATCGTCTAAAATAATTAATCTTAGAGCTTGATTGAACGAGAGCTTTGAGCGAGTATCAATTATGCGATTGCGCAATATCACCCATTTTGAAATCACTTGTTTCAGACAATTATAATTGTACATTTTCTCCGAGCATAATTATTTAACGTCCTTAATAACCCAGAGAATTTAATAAAATGTCGAAAATGCTAGATACCCAAGAAAAATCGTTTTCATGGTGACTGCAAAGTGCATCCAACAATATGTTTGCGTTATCATTGCTAAGTTACTGACGAGTTGCGGCGTTGGACAAAAATGCTTAAAAATTTTCTTCCCTACATGAAAAACCGTGTGTATGTGTAATGGGGTCGTCCACTAAATCACCAATTTTCAATAACATTCGGTAGAAGGTAGGAAAATATAGGTTATTACGAAAGAAATTCTCCTAATTCACCCATTTGATCGTAATTGATAAATAAGTAAACGCGAAAATTTCCACCCGCTTTTCATGAGTTGGTTACGTCATTGTTTTCCTGATTCATTTGCTAGTTTTAAGGGGACATTTCATCGAGATAAGTAATCTCTGGCAAGTTAACAAGCAACATGGAACCACGCGCGGTCTGTGAAAAAAGCCGAAGAGTGGCGGAGATGCGATAACCCGTAGGGCATGAGATCTTGACGTCATCAACTCATCTGCGAAAAGGTTGAGGAAGATGAAGAATTGAAAAACGGAAAAAATCGTGTCTTTCTTTTGATTGAACCAATGAAAAAGGCCGAGGAGTAACGGAGAAGCGGTAACTCGCTCGGCATTAGATCGTGGCGTCATCAACTCATCTGCGAAAAGGATGAGTTCGTAGAAGTAGTTGAAACATTGAAAAACGTAAAAATTCTTGCTCATCTAGTTTAGCGACACGAATATTATAATATTTTACTCAATCAAAATCGGCAATAATGTGAAATTAGTGAAAGAGTCCATATTGCATACCTACATGTATATATGCCCAATAGTCAAAACTCCCTCTCCTCCACTGAGTCCCAATGATCTTAACTTAAGCCCTTCGCTCTCCTCTTCCACCTCCTTCACACACGAAATACCACCACTACGTCTTCTAGTCGTATTTTTCCCGCTCCGCCCTCGCCTCATTTTCCGCCTGAATGGCCCCAAATAGCCTTTCATTCCTTCTAATCAGTTTCCCATTTATAAGCTGCCTTCATCCCTTTGGATTCACTCCGTCGCGCCTCGTATTCACCCCGCACAACGCACCAGCCCTGTTTTCGCACGATGCGGAGTCGCGACGCCATCTCGCCCTTCTGCTGTAGAGGAGGAGGTGTGTACGGGAGAGACATACGGACGAAGAGGCCAAGAAGGAGCAGCGTAAGGATCTCTTTCGGAACCATGACGATGCTTAAATCCGAGGGGGAACCTGATCTCAGCAATAGAATAGTGTAATATCATGAAAATTTTACCATACATACCTAGATTTCAGCTAATTAAACCTCCACATAGATACGATCTGTGCCTCAGTTGCTACTACAGATCATTACTGTCAAATTACAGGAATTGACTATAAAAAATGATGAAAACACCGAAATAAGCTCGGTTTATCACTGGGAAGAAAATGGTCATGTATAAATATGGAAAAAAAACGCCAATTTACATTTGGCACTCGAGTTTGAGCGGTTTTTCAGGAAATAATGATGAATGGGATAAAATGTATAGGAATTATTATGTAAGTAATTTTGATTGGAGTAGATTTTAGTAAAATTAGTCGTATTTTTGAGATATTTGGTTAAATTTATCGTATTGCTTTTAGTTGGGCATGCTTTACCCATTATTTTTTTTGTTTTTCTTTTCGAACATCATATAATTGCCCTCTTTATTCCATTGATAACTTTACCCAATGAAAAAGGACGATTGAAATCATCCTTTCTCACTAGCCAAGTCAAACACTGTCCGCTCGCTGAATAGCTTCTTTCCTTCCCTACCTCTCTCTTCTTTGCGAACCGTTGCCATCGCTTAAATCCTCTGCCCTCCCCTCTCTCCTCAGTCCATTGCCCCCCTCCCCTACTCTATTTCTTCATTCCTCCCTGCGAGACCTCCGACCTCCTTTCAATACTTTATGTCCCTCTCGCTCCATTGCCCAGCAGTAAGGAAACCTCCTCCCTCTCCTCCAACTCCCAATCTTCACCGGAGACATCCTTCAAAGCCACCGGCGCGCAACCTTTTCTGACCTTTCATAGTCGAACCCCGGCCGTTTGTTGCTTTCGCCGCCGGTATTCCTCTATTTTTCATTCCGCTCCGAACGAATTTACGCGGGGTTGCCGGAGATCGCCGATTCGTATGTACAGCGCGAGAGATATGAAAAGGGTCGGTGACTCGCGCGGATAGGAGAGATACTTCTTTGAGATGGGTTTCTTTCGGTAACGTGCTTCTTTTTCTCTTCGCATCCTAGTATCTCATGCTCTTGTTGAAACTCTGTGACATTACTTCCGGAATGTAAAGGCATTTGACTTATTTATCTTCGAGAGAACTGAACAATATGTAATATCTCATTCTTGTTTGCTTATAGAACCAATGACGTGTAGTCAACATGCATAACAGAATGCCTCTTTACGTAAGTCTTTACGCTGGTCCTTAGCCCATTGAGGCTTTGAACCCACAGACAATGACCTACAATAGATAAATTCTGCATAGGTTTTCACATAATCAAAATATCCATAGTTGTTTCTATTAATGACTAGCCTTACATCCTCAGGGGTTGGAAAGATGACGAAGTTTTCTTCCAGTATTGTCTGTCTGCCGTAGCGGAAGTTAGATCTAACGATACGTGGGTAACTATGGAGTTTTAACTCGGTGTGGATAACATGTAAAGAAATATCAATACCATCCATCGGGGAATACTAAATTACCTACAGTGCCTTTTTTTAATCCGGCACGGCAGAGATCGAATTTCATTATAGCTCATTTTTATTCCTATCTCCATAATGAAAGCTATTAGAAGAAGATATTCGTAGATATTGCTAAAAATTACAACGAAACTTCACTCTCTCCCCTTAATTTTAGTTCAATTATCCCATATTTTATTCCAAATAGCAATAAATGTTCATTTGCTTCTTGATTGACAACACCCTCCATCTGAATTCTATTGGATGTACTCTTGAAACTGCATATTCAGATACTTCTAAAGTGGCCATGTGGTCATTTTATTGAACTTTTGGCTAACGAAAAGATGAAAGAATTGAAAACTCCAATGAACAATTATACCTACAAATTTTTAAGTGGTGTGCTGGGGAATGGTAATTCAGTGATCATAATAAGATCATTATAATTGTTATTTATTACCCATTATTCTCATCACTGCGAAGTAATTAAGCTCTGTTCTGTCAGAGTATGTAACCAAACATCCATCATTTTGTAATCTCGGTAATTATTTGGGTGGGTATGGGTAGGTACCTCGTAACTGGCGTTCAGTGTATCAAGCTTTCTCTGCTTGCCACCAATAATGCTTCAGTGTCGATACCAACTTCCTAGGGTTCTTCGAGTTTTCTTCGTCTTCTTGTTTTATTCCCATCACAGTTTGATGCGGTAATGTCTAAAGTGGTTCTCCCGTCGGCCCCGAAGGTTTTTCCGTATTTTCTCAGCAAGCTGTGGTTTATAGGCTGAGGCAATATGCCGTCTTTCAGCGCCCGAATGAAAAACTTTTTGAAAGCCAATATCCTCTACTACATGACGATGCAGGGATATAGATTTTTCCTACGACGATCCTTGAAGTTTATGGAGCCCTATCTTAGTTTTTTTTTCTTTCTCCACAAAATTGCCAAACACCGTTAGCACTCCTCAACACTTCTCAACTCTTTGAGTTAAGAAATTTGCTGAGAGCAGGAAAAAATATTGCTAAAAAAAATAAAGAGAAACGATGCAGGTGAGGTTTGCGAAGGGGAGACCAGAATTCATTTCGTCACAGCTCTTTACCCGAGTTAACGCTCCACATCTTCTACCGGAGGAAAGTATTAGCTTTTCTCCGTCGGGAGTACTCATCTTAAAAATGAAATTTTGAAAAAATTCTTCTTTATTGAGTCACTCGCGAAGTGTCTTCTTGCCCTGCTACCGTATTCGCTCATTTATTTACATTTATCATACAGAAATAAAAGGAAAATGATAAACTTAGATGCATCATGAAAGCATTTTTGAAAATATTAATGTAAACTGAACTTCTGTAAATATGGATTGAGATAACGCATGAGTTTCTAAAACCCACAATTTTGATATTTATGAGGCTAAACCAATAATTCTGGGATAAAGGCTACAGTGATACGATCGCAACAAATAATGAATCGATCGATCATTCAAATATATAGTCTAAAAAAAATTCCGTAAAAGCATATTTAATCCAGTTACAAGCAGTGGAGATGGCATCGGAATTTAACTATTTAATAAAATATTTAGGAAATACCTACTTGAAATTTTTTTATGATACAATTATGCGTTTTAGTGAGAATGTTAGCGATTACAAATTAACTTTCCTATACAACAGGTTTGCTGGTTAAATGAGACTGGGTTTTTGGATTCTTGGCTCATTTGTGATTAGGATTTTTTCCCAATAATTTCTGTTTATTCTTTTGGTCAGGGATTGGAAAAGCTCATATCGTTGGCTAAGTTCTAGCAACACGTATCTGAAAAATAGTAGATTTTCAGGAGAGTAAAAAAACGATTAATATTTGTTACTTGCCCCCGGAAATTAGAAACCCAAAGTTCATAAAATTGAAAAAGAAGCATTCATTTGCAAAGAAAGAGTTGTTTTTTGCTTCTATTTTATTTTTTTATGTCATTACGATTTGTTTAAGATACCTGTTTCAAAGCGGCCGAATTTGAGATACGTGTTGTTAGAACTTAGCCATCGATGTTTTCTTTTTACATTGCACAAGTTGGGTCAGGTTTCTAGTTTGCTTAGACATGCTTTTTCTGTATGGATATAGGGCGTCTCCACGCCTGGGTTGCGTGTTCCCAGTCTTCAACCTGGAGGAACCAAATGGAGCCTAGATATTTTTCGGTGACAGTTTTTTGAGTTTCCCACTTCCTTCAATGCAAAAGGCACCGCGAAAATATTTCACTATCTTATAGTCATCTTAAAAAAAAACTATCCGGAGTTTTACTTAATATTTCTTAAAGGCATTAATTAAACCCTTTTCTCTCTTTTTGCGTTATAATATCGGTGCTATAGAGTTGATGGTTTGAGGCGTTACTGAGTGGAACTTACTCATGATGAATAAAAAATTTAAACTTTGTTTTTCCACAGAATATATTTATAATTACACGACCATGGTTTCGACGCTCCGCGTCATTCTCAAGCCGGAGCCGCGGATTCAAAGTTTAAATTTTTTATTCATCGGTGTTATAGAGAAATTATATGGTTTTACCTTCTGGCATCAGATTCGGCTGCTGCAAAATCATGTCAAGGGTTTTCACGCACCTTGAGGGTAAAACCTGGTGAATATCAGGAGTTTTATTCGATCCGTCACTAGGCTCGGCAAAACACGGCGCGAGGAGGAAAAAACTGCGGCAGGCGTTTGCATTCCCGACTGCGTTTCCGTCAACCCCAACTCTGCACACCACGCGCCGCTATTTCTCTCCTTCGCCTCGCCCTGTTTCCGCGGAACTCGCGGCAAACAACACCCTAGAGAGGGTGAGAGAGTGAGAGGGAGGGAGAGAGAGAGTACATATCAAGTTACCTCTTCGTTCGCCTTCCGAATTAAATCTCTGGGGTGGGTTTTGAGGACGATGAAAGTGGATTAGCCCGACGACGCCGCTGCCTCACCGAAGTTATTTCGAAAGGTCTGCGAGAATCTGGGAAGAGATAGGGTAGGGCCACAAAACTTGGGGAGTCTGGAGGAGTAGGTGGGTGCCTATTGCTTCGCGAAGTCTGCTCAAGTTCGCAGCCGGGAAGATCCCAGGACGTGAGCGCTTTGCGAAAAGCAACACTCTCCCCAGAGGTGAGGGCAAGGAATGGGTGGGCGGGAGGGTCATAACTCCGATTCAAAAGGTTTTTGAATTCGGTTAATCCTGCCCAAATATCGGGTCCGGTCCGACTTCGGGTCCATTCTAGGCCGTGGCTCGTCAAGTACTCTTGTCCACAAGTAGCTCTTACGATGCCATTGGACTTTTAAAGCTGAGTGCTCTCAGCGACTTGGGTGAACGGGCTTTATTTTAAATGGGACGGAATATCTACTCTTCTTTAGAATATTTTTGTTTGAAATTCTCCTCATGCAGTTTAATTACAAAAAGTGTGATAAGTTCCAAGGTTTCAGTTGATTTTACCGTGGTATAGCTATTTATTTCGCCTTATTTATGATTATACCTATCTCTAAAAATATCAATCAGTTTTGACAGCGAATGAATAAATCGATGAGTAACGATGTCGTGTTCTTTCATTCATGCATTATTCCAGTACACCGTAAATTAAATAGCTGTTATTTTAGTCATAGTCACTATTATATAGTTAATAGGCAGTATTTGAAATCGTGGCTGCGCTTTTTAGATGTTTGTTCAAATATTTCTTCCAATTTACTATAAGCTCTCGACCTCATTCAACTCAGTAAGATTTCCCTACTATAGAAATCGTAAATTTATTGATTACTTATAACATACGAAAAATCTGCTTTATACTCTTAACTTTAAACCACATTCCAAAGTTTTTATCCATTTATTTATGGATAATCAACCTTCTTCTTCTTATACTTATCTCGTGGTTCTTATTATTTATATATGTAAATATATTTTGTATTGTTTAAAGCTATTTGTCAATTGCATCTCACATGTCAAAAAAAATATCACCTCGGTAACAAGGATTTCTGAGAACATATTTATGAATTACTAAGGCATGAAATGACTGATGTAACTCATTACACTCTTAGCCTTACTATAGGGCTGTGTTGGTAGCTCTCGTGTGGGCGTGCAGACTCAGGGTTTGCGCAAAAAATGATGGAGCCGAATGGATAAGTTCCACACTTTATTATTGTCTTTACTCAATGTCTAGAAAACCCCAAGATGTGGGATAATGGTCAAACATTAAATAAAATCGGAAGTTTGCG
The DNA here is from genome assembly GCF_921293095.1 of Ischnura elegans. Taxonomy (NCBI): domain Eukaryota; kingdom Metazoa; phylum Arthropoda; class Insecta; order Odonata; family Coenagrionidae; genus Ischnura; species Ischnura elegans. The sequence goes on from NC_060249.1 coordinate 34,259,136, forward strand.
AAAACTTATCGTAAAAAAAATCCCCCACTGCCTCTCGCAGCTCAGCAAACGCTTCAAGGACAATACTGACGTCATGCTGTGTTCAAAAGCTTTTACGAAAGCAGTTTAGGGGGGTCACAACGGCGAGAAGAGTTGTTTGAAGAACGGAGTTATGAAGCGGGAGGAGAAGAAGAAGGGAAAGTCCTAACTTTTTACGCCGAAAAATTTTCCACACCAGAGGGCCCAAATTGTCGCTAGTGCCCCTGCTCTCGCGATATTTTGAAAGTGCGAAAATAGCCCATTTTATTTCTCGGATTATGAGAGACCTTTCTCTCACTCAACTCACGCACTCCTCCTCCTATCTCACCCTTGCGAAAATGGCCCCGTAAGAAATTTTCCAGATATTTTAGTGACTGATGCCATGCCAAAATGTATTTATCGTTCCCGAGAGTGTTCACTCCGCTTAATGTACTGACGCTAAAAGTTTGGATGGGCCCATCAAAGATATTATATCTAGTGAAGTTTTATTCTTTTCAAGGGAAGTGATTTCTATAGAAGAATATTTTTTTCAAAAACTAACTTCGAGTTCATTTTATGGGTAGGATTTGTTGTTCACCACGCATAGAAATTGGCACCTTATCTCGTAGCTCCCGGTAGTTCTATAGATAAAGGAATTACAACTTGGTGGAATTGCATATTAGGACATTTTTGGTTTTGGCTATTTAGTAGGAACCTCTGGATATTGACCTTTTTATGGAGTGACCTTTTAAAGTGATCTTCGGAAGTTCCACAAGGGATCATTTAAAAATTATGTAATTTTTTGTTTTAACTGATTTCTACACAATATGCACGCCGGCTGGATAAGTATGCTCCCTGGAAAAACACCAAAACTGTAACAATTAATGGTTGTAAAACAGCTTAACATTAAGAGGGTTTTCACCACTTCCCGTATTTCCCTTAGAAAAAGTAGGCCAAGCCAACATCAGCTATAAAAAGAATTATGCTTGAGTATAATTGCGCGGTAATATGTAAATATTTGTAGGCAAATCGTGGGCATTGAGCTGACACTGTGACGGGTAAGCTAGCTTCTCACTCTCAGAGACAGAGTTACAAATCAGGCATCGAGAGTTTAAGTGTTTTCAAAGATTTTCCAATCCTTTTGTTAGTGATATGTAGCTTTCTATTAAATTATAAGCCCGTTATTCAGGGAAGATCTGAAACCATGGTCCATTTGGTATCTCCTGTTAGCTGCAGCTGAAAATGTGACTATCTATGGTACATTTCGTCCATAAAAAGCGCAAAAGAATTCAACCATTGGATAAAAATTTATTCCGTGTTTTATTGCTAAAAAGGCTTGTATATATTTCATAGAAGTCGTTCTCATACGTAAGATCTACACAATTAAAAGAATTGGGGTATTGACTTAGTATGTTCTGATAATTTCATAGCTTGACTGAAGCCAAAATTTCTCTTTGTTGAGATTTGATAATTCTGCCGATAAAATCCTTACTTATTTATGTAAATATCCACTGTAAAATTTATTCAAATATTTCTAATTTTCCTTCTTCTATTTTCATCACTTGATTCCACGAATATAATCATCTTTCCCGTGCGCTTTTCGCCAGCCGTTGTTGGTCGTTTTTAAAGAATGACTTATTTATATTTTCTAACTACCAATTTACGATTATATTACCCCTGGAAAATTTTCCTTTGAACGAGAGTGCCATTAATTTTAGGTGGCACTTGAGTTACTGGAACTCATAGGGGCAAGTAATTAAATTTTTTTTTATTTTACTCATACAAAAGAATCACATTCCTTTTTAATAATTATACTCGTTTTATTTTTGCCAGTATTCCAGGCTCTGCTTGTGATTGAAAGCTGTTTTAGTATTTCAATAAAGTATTTTTGTTCAGCACTTAAATTTCAGTAGAAATTTCGCTCGGCATTTTTATGAAGTTGGGGAAAAGTGGTCGGGCTTTCTCAAAGACGACGTATGTATATATAATGCGATTTTTTGAAGCGCTGACGTTTACCGATTCGTCCTTTGGTCACTCAATATTTGTTTCCCCAAGGATGATGGGATCTTTCTCGTACGTTTCACCATTTCTTGGAGAACTCGCCGCGACTTCCTGTTCTCCCCGAAGGGATTTCTCCTTCGACTTTCTTCTTCCCGTTGGAAAAAAACCTTCACTTCGAGCCAAGAGGAAAAGCGAAGTGAGAGTGAGACAAAAATAAGGTTTGGGTCGCAGGATCAGACCTTTACCTCCCATGGCGCCATCTCCCCCTCTTGCGGTGGACCTCTTACTTCCTGCGGAAGAGTCACGAATCTCCGGCTGAGGGAGGAAGTGCGGGTCGGAAGGGGAGTCCCTCAGGGTCGCATCCTTGCACCACCTTGATGGATAGCCGCAGCCCTCCGGCACATTCGAAGAGATAGAATTCAGTCGCGATTAGTATGATCTTTACATCTTAGTACATTCCTTGCTCTTATGTTTTATTAATGGAAATTAATTGTTCCCGCAAATGTAATTAACACCCTGTACTTTTGTTAGTATTATATATTCTTCAGTTTTATCATCCACTTCTTTATTCATACTCCTTTTTTGTGGGGTTCACAGGGTTTAAGTAAGCCTGAATAAAAAATCATTTTCCTAGTCAAAGTTTCTATTAACTAATAAAGTTTTATCATGGCATAAGTTTAGTTTTAAGTTAAAACTTTTAAAAACTTTTAACGCAATTAATGGAAGCTTCTTCCGTTGGCCAAGCATTGGTCAACCTCTAATATTGACAAAAATCTCAAAAACTCACAGAAAGAGAATGCATTTTTACATATTCGGCTTTGCAAAACATCGTACTGGAAGTGCTGGCTCAAATTACCTTCGGGAGGCATCGATAATGCTGTATTTCATTCAGTAAGAGAAGAAAACATGAAAAACACAACAAAAAAAACATTTCCATCTTGATAATACGCGGGAAGATAACGTGTAACGACTTGATATATCAATTTCTATCATTTAAGTCACCATCAATACCGTGCAAAAACTTTAAAATTAAATGAGATAAAATTTAAGGATTTCAAAAACTTACAAAGTTCTTTTTATGCTGGAAGAATACTAGGAAGTGCCCAAATTGTGAATTTTAGACTTTTCCCCCGATGATTTTCTATGTTTGCTCTTTTTTTATTTTTGTTCTCTGCTATCTAGTGCTCAAGATATGGCTAATGTTGAGAACAAAATGAATCGCCATCGTTAGGATTGATGCTTTCAATAGCCTTTTCTAGTAACGCATTTACAGACTGTGATCATGGTATCAATTGATTTAACTGTGAATATAATCATAGTACTGCTTTAAACATTGCTTTGAAATTCGTCGTCGCCGATTAGAGCGAAAAAGTAGGGTTTCTCTCTCCGGTAATTTCTTAGTAAGCACGACCCCGCCACACGTGCCACTGTATGGGCTTGTGACGTCAACACCTTGTTCGGTAAAATCCATACCGAAGTTCGAAGTTCCTCGGTGTATTTAGAATAATCATGCCTATGGGTAAACAAATTTGAATGAGAAATGTATTGAAAATCGGTAATTGAAACATTTAAATCCCTACTTTTGGAATCTAAAACTAAATTTTACGCCAACAGGCACATTTTCAATTGCGATGGAATGTAATTAATGAAATACGTTTTATTTCTTTACTGCGTGCTCTTATCTACCTCCCTTTGTATTCCCGGAAATTTTCGTGCATTTGGGATATGTTTCCCTGTTTTTAGTCCCGGCACTCCACTCCGAGCTCTTCGCTTCTTGGATATGTGTTCGCGCTGGTCGTAGGCCGTAAATCATCTCTTCTATGGGGTAGTCATCTTCAAACTATGACGTAGTATTCTTCCCTTTTCGGTCATGGCCTGGTTATTAATCTTTGTCATTGATCAATGGGAAAATGGTACTTTTGATAAATTTTACCATACATAAGTTCAGGAACCTTCAGCCAATTTTTAGGTTGTCGCCGCACTCATGTTATGCATCACTTAGTTTCATTTTCACTCATGTTTACTCTGCCAACCAGCACGACTTTGGTTGACTAATGTGTCATCAAGAAACTCTATTTCCCTAGAGAAGTATGCCTATAACTATCTGTTCAATTTTAACATTTATTTGCTGGAATTTCCGTTTTTTATGTATAAAGTAAACGGAATAATTCGGAATATTCAATATGACAACGCAATAAGAAGCTTTCTTAAATTTCACTGTTTGGAGAAGGTTCAAAATATTTTTTCCCGTCCTCAATGTTAGAATATCGCGATCAAATATCATTTCATTGATAATGTGATCCTGTGCGAAGTGCTCTTTCTTGTCATTATCATCATAATGTGAGAAGAAAGAGAAAGTCTTAATGGTGATATATAGGCTATTCCTTATAATGGTATATATTCCTTTTTTTATAATTGTTTTCTATTATGTGTTACTCATGGTATGGCGTAGGCACAGAAAAAAAATTAAAATTTAGGATTTTCCCTGAAAATGCATAACGCCTGGGAGCTCCAAAAATGGGATTATATTGAATTAAAAATGACATGGCTTATTTAACTGCAATGCAAATGTGCACCTTTTGGAACGTGCTATCATGCAATACAGGAGTACCCATACCCTTTTTTCTTTTGCGCACCCCTTCACCATCGATGGAAATTCCGAGACGTTAGACCCGAAATGTAATCAAAATGGAAACGAATATTTGATCCTCTGGGGACCACCCCAAATACCCGACCAGCAATTGGTGCCGCCGCGCATAAAATGTTTCGGGACTTCCTTCGTTATATTTCTGCGACTAATTTCTTATTCCAAAATGGGAAGACGACCTCTCTCTCTCTCTCTATCTTCCGTGCTGGGAGGAGATTTTCCAGGTTAATCCAGGAGACGGACCAATTTCCTACCACCCCCCCCTGCCACCCGTTCCCGAAATTACGCCCTCTCTCTTATCGACCTTCCCCCGAACTCGTCGCGCGGCTCCGTCCGCCAATAAACTTGGCCGATTTTCCTCCGTGAGAGAGAGAGAGTCACCACTCTCTCCCTCTCCTCGCCTTATCTGCGTTTTTTTTCGGGACACCAAGGAAGTGGGTAATCAAGGGGAAAAGCCTGATGAAGACCGCCCTCTTTGCCGAAGGGGTTTCCTCTGTAGCTGAGGAGGGGCTAAATGCGAGCTGAAGGAAGCGCGCGTTAAGACTGCGGCGGGAAGGAATAAGGTCTCCTCTTTACCGCTTCCTTTTGCGCGACTTTTTATTTCCACTAATCCGTTCCCGGATTGGCTGTTTCTGCGCTTCTTAATGGAGCGGACCAATTTCTTTTGGTACTCCATATCAAGTCCTGTCCACTTCATCTCTCTCCTTATTAGTTTCCTAAGTATTCCCGTAGGACAGCCAGAATATACACCGAAATTATGACGAATTGGAGCTTTTTTATGTCGTTTTACGTTTGTGCTACTTTTACCTAATGATCATGCTCAATTTAGGATAACAAGAAGGAAGCGGTCTCACGAATTTATTTGCATTATATAAAGTTCGTGCGAGGCGAATGGCAGGATTGAATGACAGATTTTTAGAACTTGATGGCTTCATTTAACCTGGCCCAGATGTGGCCACAATCCGGCCCTCTCTGTCCAATGGATCATTAATACGGTGAAATTGGTGTATGACAGGAGACGCCAAGATACTAGCCGTTCACAAGCAAGTGAATATTAAAAATTTAGTTGAAGTTCTACGATTACGGCCTCTTAGTCACTATTAAATTTATTTGTTCCCAATAGCTAAAGTAATGTTTGCCCAAAATATTTTTTTTTACTGGAAATATTTCTTGCAGCTTTTTAACCCAAAAACACGTGTGTCTCATATTAGAAACTCATTGTCTTCTGAAAATATTCTATAAACTGCTAGAATATTTCGTCGAAAAAAACTGAAATGTTTAATTACCCTGGATATAGCTTTGATAAATCCGTAGTCCAATCAATATTCGTAAAAATAAAACGCTCCCAAAAATATTTTTTTAAATTGTAAAACTCAAGGATGTGACGAAGGTTTTTGCGGCCGGAAAGGAATGAACCAGCGTACATCAAAAGAGGCTATTTCATGCTAATCTCTCCCTTCAAATGCAAATAGGTCTACCTTTGAGGAAGGTTAAGATCAGTCAAGCACGGAATTGGAAATCTTCTTCATATTAAAAGATCTGTAGCAAAGGAATGCGGCCAACTGGGACCCAAATCTTTAAAGACTGGGGAATACTTCTACTAAATTTTCCGCCACTGCCGCGAAAATCAAGCTGAAGGCTAGCGTGAATGCCATTTTTTCTTTTTTTTTCCTTCCCGTTTCAGTTGGCAACGTGCCCCTTTGCTATTAAAATAATCGCAACCGACTTCCCTTATAAACGTTTGTGGATAATGAATGGCGAATGAGTAAGGAAAACATTTCCTACGAACGACGCGGAGGATAGGCTTTCTAGGCATGCATTCTATCCTGCCCATGTATCTCGTCCCACCTCAACATTTTCGTTTCTTTCTTTCTCTCTTTCTCTGTCTCTCTCACTCCGGGGCGTTTGTTTTCCCTGCCGGCATTAGTGCACTCTCCGGCAGATGCGTCCCGCGGAAGAGAGTCGCCATTAATCACAGACCCGTCACTATTGTTGCCATGGAAATGTATCTCATCCCTCTAGGCCGTTGTTTCCGAGAATTTTAGCTCCACGGGCGCTATCCCAGGAGTGGAAGGCACGTGAGCTCTTCAGCCCTTGCTCGCGGAAAGGGGCGTGCTCTCGCGGTAGGGGTCGTATTAACGCGGATACAATGTAGGCGACGGCCTACAGGCTCTTGACACACTCCCGTAGACACGGTAAAAATTTATTGTGAAGAATACAGGTTATATAGGGTAGTTTCCTTCATCAAAGAAAACGAAATGCATTGATTGCGATTACTTACCCACCATTAGTGTATTCATAATATACAAATTATTTGGTTTTATAAATCCCAGTTTAGACGAATGGCAATGGTGAATTTTAACCTCATTTGAAAAAGGCCAGATTGGCGCCCATGCGATTCCACTCCACGTGACGTCACAGGGACCTAGTTTCCATACGAGTAGATAGGAGTTTTACATTGTTCGAGATTACCAATGCATGCATGAGGCACAGAGCTCAGGGAAACATCTCTTAATAATCACACATTAAAAATACCTAAGTTCGGAAATTTTCCTTCGTTTGAAAGGGGAATAATAATCCTTATTTAAGCCAAGCGCTACCTGCTAGCAGGGTACTCAGCTACCTGCTAGCATCCTGCGTCGTATCAGCGCTCAAGCCTCGCCCCAAGGTCACCTCACACGCCGTCAGCTGGAACCAGAAATACGTCACACAGACTTTTCCCAGTATTCCTACTTAGCCGTCGCGTTTTCGCGCGCTTGAAAATTTTCACTTTTCATTTAATGGTAAAAATAGATATCGTCATTTGAAAATCTAAGAGCGTGAAATGCGTACTCCAGGAGTAATAATCTTTCGATTTAGGCAGTAAAAAAATAATAGGAAACCACCCTATTGCAAAGGAGTAAAGAAGTCAACAAGTATGGGGAGTTTCAGCAGTTCCATTATTTAAGATATGGGCAGTTACACGAAGTACTGGCATAAAATACTGGTGTGCAGTGTGCAATTTACTTCCATAAATGTAAAGATATTAAATTAAATTCAAATTTATTATATTATCATTTGTACAAGTACCTCATGAATATCTTCAAAATAAATTTATAACCCTACAGGAATAAATGAATAATAAGCAGATGCAGGGAGCATATCAGATTTTTAATTATTTTAGTCATAGGGGTATATTTAAAAAAATAAATGTTTTAAAAGTCATGTGAAATGTCTCTGTGTTGCTAAATATAATCATTGTTACAGAAGAGGAATGGAAATCAGCAGATTATGGGCAAGTTAACGTGGTGTGAATAGAGTTAAGTAGTGAATGAAGAGTAAAACCTTATGATTATATAGCTTAACTTTTCGTTAGGATAAGTCGGTTCAATTAAATCACACCAAAGACAATGAATTACATTTAATAAATCATCATCATCATCATTAGTCTGCAAAACTAAGATTGGTCCTTCACCAATTTTCTTCATCAGGCATCATGCCTCAAAATGTGGCCATCTAAGTTGTCCCGTCTTCTGCTTAAGGTTTTAAGGAGGCTTCTCTTTTCTTCCACTCTTCTTAGAACTGCCTCGTTACTGACACGGCCAATCCATTTCATTTTCATCATTCTTTGGTAGCACCTCATTTTGAATGCTTCCACCCTTGACTTCTCTGCTGCTGTCAACGTCCGAGAATACAAGCATAGGAGTAAGGAAACAATTCATCAGATGGAGTATGTTTCTCTATGGAAGCGAGGCTTGGTATTAAATAAATGCTTTACTAATATTTCTAAAATTGAATGAACAGGTTTAAATATTTTGGAATATTAATGGTATTGAAATTCGATTGTCACGTTATTTTTTAAGACTTCCCCCGGGCCCCGGAATCTCTGTGATTTGGAAGGCCTTCCCATAATTCCCGAATTGACTTTTCCGCTATATACCCTTGGCTGGATAAAAAAATGAATGTCCTTTACATCTTCTTCGATTGAAGGATGGGGGTTGAGTTGAATATATATTTTGGCAAAAAAACTCCCCGGTGACGCCAGCATCTTTGGTTCACCATGATGGAAACCATAAATCCAACCTTTTTTTGAATTTCATTTATTAAGGGTTATTTATTATTATTAAGGGTTGGATGCGGCATAATCGCCTTCAATCCCAACAACATAGTTGCTCTTAGTTTCAGAGTGTAAAGCTGTCCCTTGTTTTTAACGTATAAAAAAATAATATTTGTTCAATATAGCCTAGCATACATTTAGAATTGAATTTGGCAAAAAACTCAAATGGACACGTTTCATTAAAACATACTTTTAATTGTAATATTTTTTTATGTTTTATTTATAACGCTACATTGAAAGCAAAGCATGTGGGACTTCATATAAAAGTAAATGGGCTGGGGGCGAGAAAATTCAATTATTTATCCTGGCATAATAAAATTGGCATCGCAGTAAAGAAAGCTTAAGGGGGTGTTTATGGATAGAAGAGGCCTTATGATTGTTACGTATGTTGTGCTCAGTGAGGAACGCGGATGCTAAGGAAACAGGACGAGGCGAGTGTGTAGGCGTTTGAGGTATGGGTAAAGAGCAGAATGGAGAATTGACTTCGAGGGTGAAATTAAAAAAAATTAAAAAAAACTAGCCACGGTTGGCAAGTACAGAAAACGTATGGAGAAGAGAGAATGCTAGGATAGAGGGAGTATTGACACAAGTAGGAAAAGGATACGGAAAGCTGGATAGCGGGAGGAATGCAAAATAAGCGGATGAGGGAGTGGTAGAGATTAGAGTTTATGAATGTAATGAAAGAGATTTAGCGTTACTTTGAAATACAGATGCATCGAGGAAAGCTCAGTGAGGGATGAGGAACACACGGGATTGATTTGTACGAACCTCAACTGGTACGATATTATTATAATAATAATATTTCCTCATTGCAATTTGCGTCTCATCTCATCAGTTTCTGTGTTCTAAAAGCGAATTCGGAAGTTTAGTCCATGTAAGGAAGGCCATTCCTCCTTTAAGCCCTTGATGGTAATGGAAGTCCAAGCTTTCGAGAGCTCCGCCAACATGCATTCTGAAGATGTGGACCACAGCTGTAGTACAACCACTATTACATATAATCAGTGCTTTTTCGCAAACTCACATCCAAACAACATGGAAGATTTGGGGTACAATATATTAAAATCTTTGTACAGGGAAAAGCAATTCAAATTCAACCATGATCATTATAAATCGATAGAAAAGTTGGTATTTGTTTAAAATTACGTTGATATTATTAATTAATTTGTAATAAATTGTAAAATTTTAGGATACATAATTCAAATATTTACAATCTTGCTTAAACAATATTATCCGGCTGTGGTTAAACTTTATCATGTTTCATTTACGATCCGGTTTCAACACGGCATATTACGTCTGGGAACCCTTTTTCTATCGTAAACTTGTCCTGATAGCTTTCAAAGGAAGCTTTATCTTTGATATTTATTTAATGATCTTTTGTGCCGCTCCTTTGGGAATGAAATAGGTAATATTGACTTAGTACAATATTTACTAATCTTTTATCTAGTACCTACGTTAGTATTTTTGTTTCTGTGCATATTCATTTGCAATGAATGACTCGTTGGAAAAGATGGCATTGTTATAGTTCTTAGACTTTGGTTCTATTTTTTGTGATATTTTGGTTCTATTTGGAACACCATTATCCTTTGTGGCTCACTGTGAAAATTTTATATTTACTGCCAAACATCAGATTTAACTGATTTGAATACTATAGATAGTGTGAGATATGAATTTATTATTGATTCTTCGATTAAGGGCGCTGCTCTTTCTTGAAATGGGTCTTGATTGTTGTATTGGAGCTCATAAGCCAGTCCCGTTATTGGAACGGATATGATTTCCTAATATATCCTTTTTCTATTTCAGGTAAGATGCTGATTCTGAATAATCGTAAGTGGTAATGACGTTTTTATTCAGATAAGTAACATATTATTTTAAAAATTTCCATAATTATTATATTTTATCGCGTTTTTTCGCCGTAATGACAAAAATCTATGTCACTAATTCCTACCGGTGTTTCTTTTGGTACTTTGCTTACCACGGGACGAAATAATAGTGCTCGAGATATGAATGGGTTATCATTGGTAATATTTATGTGTAAAGTATAAAGCGATAGTTATTTCTGTAACAGTAATGTGGAATTGGCCATACTGAGAATCACGTGAGTGTTTTTCCTCTAATGATAGATTATATGCTATTATGCTAATGACCCCATGAATGTGGAGCCAATTTACTATATTTCATCTGGAATTCCTTTTGTTTTCCAACAAAAATTACCATTTAAATCTCAAAAAGGTATCGGGGACGCTTGGCTGAGCAATGGCGCTCAGGGAATCGGAAACGGTGAATAATAAAAATTTCTGATGGGGCATTATATCGATCTTGACTGTGGCACTCGTAAAGATAAGAACGGGAGATTCGGAGAATGTTCGGGCACGATTGCAACCATTCGAATCGATGGGTGGGTGGAAACAAGATAGGGTCTACACGGCTCTAATAAAATGGCAAGACATTGCTCAGTATCTCGAGTTGAATACATATATTAGGAAAGATGTACTAAGCGATACGGAGAATTCCGCTAGCCAACTGCTTCGCTTTTATTCTTTCCATTCTGATGTGTCAGTATCGTGGGATCGATGAATAACCAAATGGGTACCGTAAAAGTCACTTCCATTGAAAATATTTTGTCCGCTTATTTTAGCTTCGATTATTACATTCAAATCTAACTGTGGCTTTACGTACACATTAGCATTGTGTATACATTATATGAGGTTTTATCGTGGCCTTGGATTACATTATAATGGCGATAACTTCGTACCTATTCCTATAGCTATTACCTATAGCTATTCTTAAATTAATAGCGAAACAGGAACTTCTCTATTTTTTCCAAGTCATAAAGTATAAATCTCATAAGGCATATAACCAAAAATGGGCGGGTCACATTAATCACGTATCACTGCAATAACTATCATATCGCGTGATACAGGGATGTCTACATAGCGAAACATTTCAGTTTAGTTGTGATTTTCAGCGCTTTATTCATCATCGCCAAGAATCAAAATAATGATTTAATAGCAAGTTCAAATATAGTCACTTAAAGCTGAAACTGAGGTCGTTATTTTAGTCAAACAGAGAATGAAGACTTCAATTAATAAACTTAAATATTTCCAGATTCCTTCTGGAATTCAGCACCACTTCTCCCTCAGTTCCCTGTTTATTCCTGTATTTTACCTTTCTGACCTCATAATTTGCTCTTTTTTCTTACTGTGCTATTACTCATTTCTGGTTGTTTCTTCCTGGGCGTTACTTATAGCTAACAATCCGTGGGATTTACGGCCAGTCAAAATATGTGACGGGCATTCCATTTTCTCAGCAAATAAGAAGTCATTCCAATGACGGAGTGTTAGCGCTGAGTTATGGAAAGCCTCTTCTTCAGCTTCGTGGTCGTCTTCCCTGCGCCGAGTGGGCTTTGGGCTCCCTCAAGACGCTTCCGGTCCATTCTTCTCAATTTTTGTCTTCTCCCGCCATACTTCAGCCTGGATATCTTTCAGGTCTTCTTCCACGCACAGTGTCCATCTCTTCCTCCATCTTTTCCTCCCTTCACATTCTCATGTGGACTCAACTTTATTCCTTAACCTAATAACCTACGTAACTTACGTAAATAAATTTACCTATCCTATACGTCGAAGAGAGTACCTATATCTGTCACTAAGTATTTAAATACAAATACGTTTCGAATGTTTAAATAAAAGATGGTAGCACGATGAAAACACAACCATGTATTCCAAGTTATAGAAAGATTTGAAGTAGAAAGCTGTAATCAAATAAAAGATGGTAGCACTTTTCCAAAGTGCTACCATCTTTTATTTACATATGTCAAACTACCACCATATAACACCTTGATCTGTTGACCTTACACGTTTCGTGTGTACCATTTAAAACAAATTTTCCTATTGAAGATGACACATTTGAAAATTAATCAATCAATTAGGGCGCAAATAATAATAAGAATTCTAATTTTATGCTAGCAATTTATCTTGTTATGTGAGTAGGCCGTAGCGTTATTTTCTTGTTTCCTAAGTTATTTGACTTGAGTCACAGAATTCATTTACTAATAGCTCCAAACTTACTTTCTTGACGATCCAAAGCTTTATGAATATCGGATTCCTTAACATTAATTTAGTTATTTGCCAAAATGGCGCATATATTCACTCGTAGAAATAGAAATTAACTTTGACGAGTAGCATTTTTCAAATGTTTTTACAAACTTTGAAAAAATCGTCGTAAGAGTCTGCGTAAAAATTCTGATTTTTTAAACTCAATACCGAGAAAATATTACATCAAAATTCTATTTCTTGATTAGATCAATGTGAGTTACTGGAGGATATTTTGGAATTTTAATAGAAATGAGATGTAAGCCATGATTTTGTTCTTTTCAAAGGCAGATTTTCACCTTTTAGATTTTTTTTAAAATCTTAAAGTCTGAATTGGTGAACTTAGCTGTACATATTTTGCACTCATTCTATATTTTGCTCATAAAATTCTTATCCTCGCATTTTTTCGATGATGAAAGATATTAGATTCATGAATCTTCATTCATAACATATTACACAGGTTGAATTATTTCACCCCGAAATATCCCACTTTTACTCTTCCTTTTCATTGATACTAGGGTTTGTGACATAAAACCACTCTATAGCTAATTTTTACATGAATTCTGATAAAAGTTTATCTTTTTTTTACGAATAATTGGTCAAACTGGAAGATGGAAATTCATAAAAATATAACTATGCAATACTTTTTGCATGGAATGCTCTGTTGATTTTTTCAATTTTATTTGAAAATTCATTGTTTTCATATTTTCCTCATGCAAAGATCCATGGTTTGAAACTATTCTGGGTTTTCTTGATCTAAGACTGTAGGTAATTACAATATCCCCAACCTCAAGGAACTGAACCTCAAAACCCGAAGATCTGTTCGTCTTTTGTCATTTTGACCCGTCTGAATTTATCATTTTCATTCTTATTTTGTGGATACTTTCGGGGATAATTGTGGAATATTGTGTTTTAGTCGGGAAATTTATTATTGATATAGGGTTACCATAATTGCTGGATTTATAGATCGTCATAATAATTTCAGATCAATGGCTTGAAATCCTGAATCATGAAAACGGTTGCGATGTATGGCTGAGTTGTTAAGTGCTACAAGAAAGGCCATTACTGTGGTAAGTGGTTGGAACAAGGAAATACGGAGGTAGTTATCTTTAATTTTGGTTATTTTGTAGTGCGTAGTCGAAGTCAAGCTTTCCACTCAAGGACATTGGAATTGATGATAATGCATTTCAAATTTTATTAATTCTCATGTTCCTGGATTTACATTTGCATTTATGGGCTAAGGTAATCATGATCAAGTAGCTGCAAATTATTCTCTTATCGTTTTTACCGCAGAATTGCTTGTCTTGCATGAAAAACACAATTTCTAAGGCCAGGGAATAATGATAGCATAATTCTTTTTTATGATCTATCGTTGTCATATTTCACCTAAACCTGCGAAAATAAAGCTGAAGTCTAAGAATTTAAACTTCTGACTAGCTTTAGTGCTACTTTGCCGATCTCAGTGAAAGTGAAATAAAGAAAAGGAGGAATAAATAATATTCAGATGAATGTTAAGTCTTCATTTTGAATGTCCATATCAAAACGTTTCCATTGTGTATTTTATTTAATGAAGGTAACGCCATATTTATACAGTTATTATTATATTATAATAACAAAATAATTCTATTCCAATCTCTATTCCTACAGAATTTGCAGTATAAAAACTTCCTATTGTATTTTCAATTAGAAAATCCTTACCTATTCGGCCGTCGATTTAAAATTTCAATACCGCTTGATAACCCTACCATTCAACTGCAAACGCCACGTTTCCTCCTAACCATACCAATAACTTCAAATATCTCTCAGCGAAAAAGCACGCTCGTTTCATCGGAATGCACGCGTGATATTCTCTCTTTTTTGTATGGAAGAGGGATGCTACGCGCCGTTTCCAACGAAGCGCTCATGACTTCTCCCGTCGCCGGTTCACCGGGATTCTTTTCTGAAAGAGCCCGGTGGGTATCGATAATTTTTCCCGCCATCAGCTTTCCGTCCCCCGGAAACCGGCTATTAACACTGAAAAGGCGTTTTCCCGACGAGGGACTTTTTTTTTAAGGAATATTTTCTCTATATAAGTATATAAACGGCGGGCCAATTGATGACTCCCATTGATACGAAAACGAAAACTGGGTGTGGCTCTTATCGCCGGAGTTCGGAGGGGAGGACCGTTGAAAGAGACGAGGTGGTGCATTTGGGGGATCGCTATTTTTTTTAAGGGAACGAGGAGGGGCCCGTTCACAAAAATAAAAGACTGTCTATATGCGTGGGGCGTAGTGAGGAGACGGAGATAGTGATGCGCGATTAGGGGAACGGAAAAAAAGAACGAAAACGTCGAAGTATGAATGGGGATGGGGTGGATGGCGAAAATGTTTGTTTGTGGATAAATGGAATTAATGAATATACGATCTGACCAGGAGGGTGAGGGAGAGAATTGGAAATGAATAATTCATATCCAGCCTCAGAGGGTGGGGGGTAAGGGGGAGGGGAGAGATTGTTATCGGCGACGTCATGCAAGGTAGGCTCCTGGGATTGGACCATGTGTTGACAACTCGCCAGCAGCTTGAAGCGAAAGGAATATGTTCGAAGAATTGGCTTTTTTTCTTTATGAACTCACTTTTTTGTGTTTCGGATACTTTTAACATTCCAGAAAGTAATTTTAATGAAGTTGAACTGGTATGAGATGAAAGGACATCGGTTTACACATCACTTATTCAGTTTGATGAAGTAGGTATATAATCATTTTAACATTTATGAGAAGTCTATAGGGCATATACGATTGAACACCCCGTCGATGTAAGTAAGATACTCGTATTTCGACGGGGTGTTAAATAAAAAAAATGCTTGAACGAAGATTAGTGATGACATTCTAATAACTCATTTTATTGAAAATTGTTTCAAATTATATGAATTTATTCTTAGTGAGACAAATATTTCGATTCAATTTATACCTCATAAGTATATATCGATATTACTTACCAATGAATTGAAGTTAAAAGACACTGTCGAGCCTTAATCTTCAGCAATTTTTAAAGATTGAAATGTTTTAAATACTGTTATTACATAATTTTAACATTTTACCTACTTAGAATAATCGTATGCCTATCATTAAAATGGTGGAGCATCGTGGTTTAGTGGCTAGAATGCTTGGATATTGGTAGAAGGGTAGCGCTTTCAAACACCTGGTGAAGCCTGTTCACAATCCCTAATAAAATTCCGAGGTGACCCATGGAAAGGAATTGGCTTCCCTACCCTGCGTCGGTAAAATAACGGCGGCTGGTATTAGGCTGAAATCTAACATAAACTATCTTTACTTGTCATTTTGTGATATATATCAAGCACCGTGTGATATCATCAAAGCCTGGAAATTAAAGCTCTATATATTCTTTTCTATATAGATTCATATCTAATTATGGCTTCAGTTACAGCTTTCTACTTCAAATCTTTCTATAATTTGGAATAGATGGTTTTGTTTTTATCGTTTCAATCATGGTATTGTTTTTTATCGTTGAAAAAGCCGTGTTTTGCCTATTTGATGTCATATATTTTTTCAGGGAAAATTACATTCCTCCGACCGCTGTTTTTTTACTCCGTAAATTTTGCACCAGTGCAAATAATTAAAACCAAAGACGCCGTTTGTTGAGGGTCACCAAGTCCCCATGATTGGAAATTTGTCGTGAGGTAGCAGCCAGCGATAACAGCTTCAGTGAAAAGGAAAACCTTCGGAGGCATTGGAAGCAAATGTCATGGTCAGAGAGAGGTCAAATTGCCAGGCTCCCCGTCCTGGAAATCATAAGGCATCGTCTAAACGAAAGTTTTTTTCCGGTCGAAAGCTCTAGCTTTTTGTGTGAAAAATTAAGAGGCATTTTATATAAAAGGGGGACTGAAAGCCCCGTCAGTCGGTATTCAAAGATGAAAGATTAACTCGTTGGGAAAGGAATCGGTGATGGTGAACTTTGCGATGGCATGAGAATTTTAGATGAGTGAGAGAACAGGGGAATAGACCTTTTCACCAGAATAAAAGGCGTCAGAGTCAAAGAACAAAAATAAAATGGAGACTTGGGGTGAATTTTGCTTGGGATTCCTACTGGGTCAGGATTTCAAATCTCAGAATTTCAATGGTTAACGAATATATCATATTCAATCATTTGAAATAACCATCGCAAAATGATTTATTAGCCATGACCTTTGGTTTAGTATCTGAAACATAAAGAATATAATTCTCGTACAGCTGAAACACCATGTCGAAATTCTTTGTTCAAATGTCGGCCCAAGCATCTAATGTAATCTCGTTGAAAATTAAATTTCCATGAGTGATCTTTTTGGTCCAGCAAAATTCTTGCTCATAAATAGTCTTTCTTGTTCAATAGAAGATTACTTATCGGTTTGATGAATGCATTACGAATAGTAATTATCTTAGAATTATCATCAGAATTATCTTTGGATAGTAAGCCATGCTACGGCATTTGAAAAATCGCAACCTGAAGTTAATACCTTGGGATCGAGCGTAGGGCGTTAACTGGTGGCACCGTTCAGCTGCTCATTTTGATATGCATGCTAACAATGGTCAATATTTTTCTTCCTTGTACTCTTTTTACGTCGATAATGATAACATTTTTAGATCATCAAAGTGATATTAACTCATGGTTACTAATTTACACATATAATAGATCAAACTTTTGGTACCACTTAAATACCAAGTAAAAGAAATAATTTTGTACTAATTAACTGCATCGGACTCATTTATGACCACTTTGGAACGCTTAATTGAAAAATATGAATTAATCAAAGTTTAACCAGTTGCAATTCCTTTGCCGAGTGGTATTTTATTGGTGCCACTTTTTCAACACAAGCGATTATTTTTGCCAAGGAATAATTTTTTGAGATCGCTTTTTAATTATTTTAATGATATCAAATTTTAATATCATTAGTGGCATTATATTCATTTTATATTTTGTATTTGTGAAGTAAAATCGATATCTTAGGGTCTAAAACATTTCTCATAAAGTAGCCCGTTCGTCATTTTTTTAAATTGCCGATTGTGATAAAGTTTGAAAACTATCGAGACAATCGTATAAAATAGATATTTTTGGATCCGTCACCTTCTTTTCAAGCTCTTCGCGACGAAACGTCAAATATCTTAGCCATATAAGTGAATGACGTCAAGAGCTCATGTCGATTGGGTCACGCTGTTAACTCTGAGTCTTACGCACAAACCTCGCTCGGCTCGCTCTTGTTTACACTCTCGTGAACGACTACCTACCTCAATGAAGTGTTCTTTCTGGACAAATAAATGAACCGAAACCCTAATGATGTTGTGACGTTTGATATTTAATCATTGATGTCGATGTTGGTAGGGAGTTGTTGATGGGAATAGAGGGAGGATTGTTGAGGAGAAAGAAAAAGAGGAAAGAGTAAGGAGGAAAAAAAACGGCATCTTTATGAAAATAAAGTGGATTTGGAAAATACCAGCATCTCATTTTACAACGTCAATGAAATGTGGACGAAAATAATTCGTTGTTTTTACTTGGAACACTCTAATGAACGTTTTTCGTTATGTTCAATAAATACCTTCCGTCTACCGAGTTCTTTTGTTGAATTTTTCTTTCGGGTCTGAGTAAATTGGTTTCACCGTGATCGAAAGGAAGAGTGAAGAAATTCTCCTATACTGCTCTCTCCTCGTTTCAACCTTCCATTTCTCTTCACCAAAAGAATACTAGAAAAACTCAAGCTGGCCTCTCTGGGACCTCTGCCCCGCCCCATATCAATCGGCGAACCGGTGGAAAATGTGAGAAATGGCTCTTTTTCGTGTATGTCTAGTTCCTGGTGCTCCCCAAGGGGTCTTTAATGGCTACCACCATACCGTACGGCAGCACTCCTTTCCCTTGCCTGCGGGCGGCGACCCGCCTCTGGGGTTTAACACCTTTCTATTCTTGTGGGTCAAGCGTGAAAGGGAGAGCAAGCCCTTCGCCAATAGCCGTGTACAATGAGAAAATTCCCGATTTGGCAAATTATTGAAAATAATTTGGTAAATAGAAGATAAAGATAAGTTGAAACGGAAACAAAACTTCTTCATTCAGACATTCACTCACAAGTTTACAATAAAAAAAAGACGCGTGAATTCGTGCCCACTTGTCATGTTTTCATGACATTATTATAATTTCGGTTCATACAATATTTCAGGGAGAATCTGTCATTGAGGAAAAGATTCGTTCACAAAAGTGTAAATAACTACAAGTCACGTGTTTTTCATACTCGAGGCGGATAAGAAGCTGAGAAACTGTGACCTGCTCAACAGGAGCGCGTGACGCTATTCGCTTGTCTGAGAAAGGGCACAGACATAGATTTTTCGTTGCAAAAAGTTTGAGAAGTACGTGGGTAATTAATGGAATATCATGAGTTGTAATTCACGAACATTTTTCCATACAAAGCGCACTGATATTTAAATTTTGGTGACTCGCTGTTATTGCCTAACTTCAAGTGATAGCAGAAATGAGGAGGTGTTTGAAGAAATATCGCAATTATCTGTTTTTAGCTGGAATTCTACGAATTGACTCCTGAAAAGCCAAAAATCTATCTTAAGGTACCCGCTGAGCTCAGAAAATTTGCTTCTGACGTGCTGAGTAATAAGAAGTATAGAGATGGGTTTAACGCTTGGACCTCGTTTACGGTATTATGAAATATTTTTATTTATCCGAGGCTACGCATTCTAAAAATCTACTTATAAATCGTCTTTGGCGCGATTTGACCTGCACCGCATCCTTTACAAGTAGGGTTTACAAAAACCGTTCATTCGTTCAAATGTGTAATCCTTGACATCACCCTAATGTAGGCGTGAATACTCCTAATCATTGTCTGAAAAACTGAATGCGAGTTGGAAACTTCCCCAAAAGCAAAGAGACTTTGGAAATCGGTTTAATTCACCAGACATAATTCAGTGTTTCTCATATAGAAGTAAAAAAAGAGAGAGGCAAACGCTTGAATCACTCTCTTTCTCTCTAAAAACTTTAATAAACTCAGGGATAGGGTTTGGCTGTGGCGAAAAAGGGATTTTATTTTTCGCGGGGTTTCCTCCCGAAGGGTCCACCCCTTTTTACCGCTTCCGCCATCCTTCTCGGGACTACTCCCTTTCGTTTTCCGCTCGTCCGAAATGCCTCCTTCGACCCGTCTTCGTCGTCATAACCCCTGCGAAAGAAAACTTTTCCATCTCGAATTTTCACCCTTCCGCTATCATTCCAACTCCCCCTGTACTCTCCCTGCAGTTCTTTTTCCGCTCTCTGTATCCTGCGTACTCGTCCCGGGCTCTTTCTTCGCTCACAATCCTAGTTTAGCCGTGCAGAATACCGAAGGGTGTTTGTTACTTCCTGAGAGGTAATGAAAGCATCCCCGTTTTGCGGCTTCTGGGCAAAATATCAAGATTGAAATGGTGAAATCCCAGATCACGTGATTTGTATGCTAGACCTGGTTGGCTGCTTTCGACGATTGCGTGCGATTTCATGTTATTTATTTTTTATTGGATTATTTTTATTTCATTCCATTTTTACGACCAAGGACAGTTATCATGATTATAATTACATATATGACTTATATGCACCTCTTTTGCTGATTTTTTTCACTTCCCATGATGGTGCTTATGCTGGGAGCTTCAATGTTGGTTTCCGCTCCTACTGCGCAGCCACCTTCAACAATATTGTGTGTATTTATTCGCAGGGTAAAGTCTGTTGGAATACATTACAGGAAACAACCAAAATCCATAAATCCCTTAATGCTTGTAGCATTCTTGTACAACACGTTATGGTCTATCCTAGACATCACCAAGCTGCAACATCACAAGCATTTTACTAAGGGTGTAGGGTACAGGTTAAAGGATATAGGTTAATAATAAGGTATTAGGTACCGGCTGTAGTATTGTTACTTGCTTCACCTAAGGTGAAAAAGAATTCGTCAACCGCGGTCTAAACCCTTATTTTGAAAGAACTGAAGAGATTTAGGTTGCTTTTAGGTAGATTTTACGACATAGGTACAAGAAGGTGATATTTTTTTAAATCCAAGGAAGTATACAAATTCGTTCATTAGGCAATAGTTACAGATATTTGCAGTCCTTTCGCGATAAATACATCTTATAAAATGCATCTTATCTGTAAAACTAGTTATCGTCACCCCTTGAGATCATAAAATCATCCTAATTTTAATTTTTCTCTGAGGGTGAATACCCGAAAGACTGAGGGTAAATAACCAAGTCTAAATGCTCTACCCAGTGGTTGGCCGCCTGGTGTACGATTGTGGTTCGTGTCTATGTGTTTTTAGTTAATTCTGACCTAAGTATATTAGATCATACATAGATAACATTACCGCTTTAAGGGGGGAGGGAACAAGAGAAACTTCTCGAAAACTAATGAGGGTAGTAAGGTTCCGAGAATGAGTTTACTCCATGAAATGAGGTCAAGATGATTTTTAATGTAGTCGTTGCATAACTGAACCTCTATTGAAGGGAAATACGCGAGGTCCGTATGAAAGTTTATGAAAAACATACTGGGCATTATTCTTTAATACAACTTTTTGTCTTGCATCAAAGGCTGCTAGAAGAAGCTTTAAAGATTCCTTTGAACTGTAGTGATAGTAGTGAACACTTGGACTCAGACCAAATTACATTGCTATACCACTGGATTAGGGTACACATTAGAGGAGAACGCTATGAAAAAGATTCTAATTGTGCCTAGAGGAACGTTCGAGAAAGACTTCTGGGTAATATCTAGACGTATTTATACCTAAAAAGAGTTGTAATGACATTTCGGAAAGGAAATTAAATGCACCATTGAATGGAGAAAGTGATAGCTCCTCATTCATCCCTGAATATTAAGTGATGATTTGAATCACACTGTCGTTAATGGACGCCCTTTGCGTAAGAATCTGCCATTTATGGAAGATTCTGCCATTCATCTTCCTTGTGACCTCAACTTTTCTCGTTTCCTTTGGGTCTTTTATAGCTTCACCGCAGTAATGTGCTCATAAATTAGCAAAAACTTAAAAGGGTTGCGCTTCAGTGCTATCATTACGGCAGATATTACGTATCACTACTCCTCCCTGTCTTGTATCATGGTGCTTCTTAACTTCTCTCGGGTAAATATATAGAATAACCTACCAGCATTAATATGTTAATATCACTGCGATTTACGTGAATTGCTAAGCAGATGCACAAAAATTTGTATTAATACGAAAATATTATGATAATGCATACGCTTATATTTGTACGTTACATTACGTCATATTTACTTGCAGTGATAATTAAAACACCGTGATATCTTGAAATATACGCAAAAATGGAATTGATATCGATGTAAGGGGGATCTGTAGCCTAAGGCACGCAAAAATTTCCTGTTTCTAATGGATAAGGTGAGTTTGCATTCTGATTGATTTAATTTCTTTGCTTACTCTCCGTGAGAACTGGTTTTACGTTTCAAATGGTAATAAAAACGCTATTTTAACTAAATATTTTCAAACTCAAATGTAAAAAGATTATTTTAATTGAAAAATAAGAACTTTGTTATGTTGCGTTAGTTTATAAAGTACACTGCTTGGCATTTACAATATTTTTAGAAGGAAGTATTGTGAAGAAAAATTTCTCTGGATCAATTTCGTTGCCAAATGTTCGTATGAATTAATATTTCAATCAAGTTTCCTTGTCATTTCACTTTAACAAATTAAATGTTTGCACCATTCAAAAGTTATCCTATTTTCATTACTCAAAACATATGTCACTATTTTGTCTCAAAAATTCACAGGTCTGAGATAAAGATATCACAAAATAGCTTTAATCCATGTGGATAAGGTCGTTTGAATTAATTTAATGTGCCATGATTTGAAAATAATAATAATATCACTGATAACTCTCTTTGCATTTTAATTATTAGGTATTTGCTATATTCAAATTTACTGCCTAATTTTTTTCTCTAGAAGAAAGGATTCGGTTATTGAGCCATAGAAAATTCCATGTCCTTAGGATGGATATAGTCGATATTTCAACGATGACATAAACTCATTGAAATCAGTGTGTGCTTAAAAGAGAGGAAAGTGTTTAATTCCATTAATCATTTGCTTTCGTATACGCACTTCCTTGGCTTTATCATCGACGAAATTTATGGCGATGAGATCTGAGTTGTCATTCATCAGAATATAAATTCATAAATCGTTCTAATCGGCCTCCTCATAATTTGAAAAATCCTATGGGGAGTGATGCATTTTAAAATCGGTTCGTTAATCGCAAATTAGCGCGTACGTGTATTGTTGATACCTGCATCTGCTAATCGTTTCAACCACTCGGTTATCTTTAATATACAATAACAAATATTTTGCAATCCTTAATCACTTAACGTTTCCTAAGGCTTTTGCTATTTGCTCTATGCGATGAAAATTTTTAAAAATAGAAACCGATGAAATAATACCCATGATCGGTATTTGCTGACTTCGCAGGGTGTATTTTTATCATTACATTTGAGTTACTACGGATGCTTTTAACAATTATCAAAATTATGTGGGTACTTACAAGTGAATAATAACTTCAACTACTTTAATCAGTGCTATTGAATAGAAAATAAAGCTTTTATCCTTTTTCTTAATATTTTTAACTCAATATTCAATTTTATGTGAAACCTTATTGAATGCCTTTTTATTAGCAAATTACTGCGCGGTAAAATGGATGGGTGCTTGTCGTTATTTGCTTTATTTCCATGTTATAAGGCAAAGAGCTTGAAAATTACGCCGAGCAAATTAGCTTAGGTAATCCGGAAAGGTCGTCCTCTCGGTCCACCGCACCACACCGAAATTTTCTTGTTGTTTTTTCACTGTTCCCAGCCATTTGGATGCCTAGAGTGGGTTTTTTAATTTCATTTAATTTCGTCATTTTTAAATTTTAGTTTCATTTATTGCCGTCATGGGTTAGTCGCAGTGTGGTATATAGTATACTTCTGGGGTAGGGATATGATGGGGGAGGAGAATGTATTTGGGGCTTTAATGATTGTCAGTAGGAAGTGGGTTGTATTGCCAGAGATTAATAATCGATCTGTTGTTTGTAGCAGCTAGGAGTTTTTCAAACTGAATTAATTGTGCCTTTAATTCAGTGAGGATGGGGGTAATTTTCAGATCTTTTCTGATGTCTCTGTTTCGGATATACCACGGAGTTCCAGCAATTTTCCCGGTAAGTTTGTTTTCTGTTGTTTGGATTTTATCGAGATGTGTTTTTTTCCGCCATGAGCCACACTGGTGACGAATAGGATGAGAGAGGTTTCAGCATACTGTTTGTTATATAAGAGAGTCTTAGATTTAGCGAACGTTTGGAATTCCTGTGAAGAAGAGGACTACTAAGAGCAGCAGCCGCTGCTAAGGGTCTTGCAGTCGAATAATGAATATGTTGTTCCCATCGCATCCGTTGATCCAGAACTACGCCGACGAACGTTGACTTCTCTGCACGGGGGATTTCTATGTCACCGTAGTACAGGTTCACCAGTCGTTGGTCGTCTAGAAAATGTTACGTGAACGCATTTTCAGGGATTTGCTGAGAGCTTCCAGGGCCTCTCGATCCATGATGTTTCTTGCTAAAGCTTAAAAGAGGTATTCTTGTACAATGGAGGAAATGTATCACTTACCATACCTCTTACTCGTGTTATTTTGGAATAAGGTAGTCCTATAAATGTCTAACGTTAGCTATGTATTATGCAATATGAAATGAGTATTTGGTGAGCTTCGCCCGAATTTTTCCTGAGGTAAATAATTTTTTTCAGCTATTTTATTTCATTTTCAAACGTGTCCTAAATACCTATTGTATCTTAACAAAGAAAAGCTTTTCTGTTTTAATAACACTATGCAGCTCGTACCCGGCAATATTTTCACTGTGGAGATCACTTTTTTTATTGTGCTATTATACGTCCCACGGTAATTTTAAAGCTTTTTTTGTTTTAGTCATTTTATCGATCATATCTTCAACCATTTTTTGTCAAAAATTGTAAGTGAAATTAACTTTGAATAATGCATTTATATTTTGTAGAAAAATTAAGTAAAGTGATTATTTTTCGGTGCTGAACGCATATTCTTTTTTCCCAGAAGCAGCATGAAGACTTGCAATTTAGAGGGATGCTGAAATATGGGATCAATATTAATTGATAAGCCTTTATGATTCCATTTTTTTCGGTCATTCCACGTTTACTTTTATTATTTATTTTTTACCAAGCAGAATCCAACAATTTTCATGTATTTTTAAATCTCCCACCCTCGCAATCTACAATAAGATCCACAAAGTTACTTTTCTTCAAAGTTAAAAGTTTAAATTCGTTATCCTAACGTTAACACACCAAAAAATATAGCTACCGCTGCAGAAGATAAAGTTAATCTTATTTTCCGAAATGGAAAGGCGTCTAAAAGTAAACCATAAATTTGTTAGCAACATGAATCTTCAGGCCTTGTCAGGAATTGTAGGCTCTCTTTGCTATCTGCAGCACTTGAAAAAGTATCTTCACTATGCCGTTCATGCGTCCAGACGGGCACAGAAATTGACTTTAAACATGTAAACATATGACTTGTCCCAAGGGCATCCTCTGAAGGGCTCCTATCCTCTCTCTTGGGAGAGCCTTACTTAGGAGAGTTGCCTGAATGGCTAGGCCGAGCCCGAAGAAGAAGCGAGAGAGCTGCATATCTCAGAGACGGCTGCCAAAAAATGCTAGGATCATGCAAGGTTTTTACGCAAAAAATGCGATTTTTTTCCGCATTCGCTCCAGAAACCCGAAACTGTCGCCTCCGCAAAATTCCTGACCCTGTTGACTCCTCGCTTCGCCAGCGTCTTAAAATTCCCACGCCGAACAGAGAGTGGTTCTCTGCCTCTCGTCTCCAGTTTTTTTTCCCCTCGAAGATGGCTGTTTCGTGAAGGAGATTCTGCCGTTTCATGCTCCTCCTGTATATATATGTAGCTATTTCTTTCCTTCACACCCTCCGTGGTCCCTCGCAGCCCATCCACCGAAAATATTTTTCCTCCACCCTTGCTTCAAGATAAATATTTCTCTCTCCCCTCTTCCGCTCCAAACTTCATTGCTCAGGTTATTTTTTATGTTCCTGTTCTCTTCCATGTAGTGCCTCTCTTTCGCTGCCTGTTTCATCATTATTTCATTCTTTCTATGCCCATTTTCCGGCCTTTTTCTCTGCTCCTTCCATCATCCTTCGGATTGATTTCACCTCTTTCATCTCCTGTATCTTTAATCTTCCGGCACTTGGCTCTCTTGTTTGAGTTTCCTGGAGAAGCATAAATAAGCTCTTGAATCCGCTATAAATTAGGTAGTACTTTCGTTTCTATGTAAATCACCTAGAGAAGTTCATCGCATTTCAGCCATTTTAAATTATCTATGATATGACTTGACTTTCTAGCCACTAAAAGACACGGCTTACAGCTTAAGTTTAGTGACAAGGTGTCATTATGTGTCTTTGCAGCTTTGATGTAACTTCAACCACTTCAATATTTTATCTCGGGAATATAATGCTTATTGGCTGTGATATGGAGGATAAAATTTCAACATTTTAGTTATGGATATTTCACTATTTTATGCACTACAATCGATTTTTATTGCGTAGTTTTCGCCACACATATCAGAATTATGTCAATGCACCTTCAGTTCCTTCAGTCATGGCACCGTTTACCTTTTTTCTGCATCTTAAAATTGTCGCCAATGACAGCGGAATCGCTAGTGATCATTTGCTACTCCCATAATTCAATACCTACCGTATATTTGCTAAAGCTCATGAAAAACTGCAAAATTTTATTGGATATGTCATACAATTCACATAAAAATTTTGCAACTTCACCTGGGATTTAGAGTGTAACCCTAAGAAGCGTTCTGGATATCGAATGCCCTCGAAAAAATCTTGACGGTGTACATGGCATACCCTACTTGCTTCTGAGAAATTGATAGAGCTCAACAAAAGATGGATTAACTTAGCACTTCATGTGAAAATATTAGGAGTTATTTAACTCAACGGGGGAATTTCCTTCTGCGAAATTGGGAGTCCTATATCGTAATGATCTTCTCAAATTTCTGCAAAAGTTTGCAGGTATTTTTATATGAAGTAGCTATTAAAAAATTTCTGAGCTTATTTTTATGTAAGAAATATTTGTAGAGAAGATTGAGAAGTAATTACCCTAGTTCAAGTTTCTCCTGTTTAGCTTCTTTCTTCCCTACCTCTTCCTTTTCCGACTTTTTTGAACGAAGGCTCATCTTTGCGTTTTTGTGAAAATATCTGTGTAAACGCTTTTAATGGACTCAACTGAGCAAAAGTGACGATGTTTTTCGCTCCAAAATCATTTTCACTCCCAAAAACCATCGCCACATAATAATACCAAAAAAAGATGTGAGACCAAATATCTGTGATATCATTGAGGAATCAGGAATGGAGATATGATGCAATGGAGAGCTGAAATAGTCAGGTGAAACTAATGTAGCGATATTCAGATTTTACGTATGTCTACCGGGTAGAGCGCTAGTCTACTGATCGCAGAGTCCCAGGCTCAATTCCTGGGTGAAGTCTGCGGAACCCACACTCGTATCGATACCTCCGCTGCAAAAACGCTCAACAATCGCTCACCGATCAAATCTCATTCGGTGAGCGATTGTTCAGCTCATCTCCTATTCTCCAAGCTTGGAGGTGAGCGTTTATGCTCCGGACACTGCCAGCTGAGCGGATTCGTATTATTGGGCTACTAAATGAGCGGATTTGATTCGGTGAGCGATTGTTGAGCGTTTTTGCGGTGGAGGTGTCGATGTCCTATGAAGTGCGAAGTGGTTTAGGAAAAGTGACTATCTCTGCTATGAATCAATGATATTCACATGTCTGTCACTTGAAATTAATCTTATGTGAGCTCTACACGCATCCCTCAAAACCACTCTTTGATTTAAATTACTTTTTGGACGAATATGTCGACCAGCATTGAAGATATTAAGCATATTCCTTGGCCAAAATAATTTATAAATATCATATGATTTTTATTTCTCATTTTCAAATTATATATTCCTCCCACAATCACTTACTGCTTCCAATGTCGGTTCCATTCATTCTTTTGCAACTTTTTAAAATCCATATGTCGAAGGAAGTGAATGAGTAGTATTATGCTAGGGAAAAGTTGTTGCAACAAAAAAGCCAGACACACATCACTCCCTCTAGGCCGGTCGGATTTTTTCGTTTTATGTGACGAATTGATAGTTTCAAACTTGCGATTTAATATTGAAATATTCAAAGTATATAGGTTTTTATCTACATTTTTCTGTGTATCAAGTGTAAAATATTTGGATCTGAGAAGAAACGAAGGTAAATTATTGGAATTTGAGGCTCATGCAAATGTTGAAAAGGTTGCACTCCACTCAATTACGTATAATTATTCTGAAACACAGATAATTGTTAGTTTTAAACATATAATTCCTTACAAGAAAATGTTTGCTGAGCGGAAGAAATGCGTTCTCGAAAGTATAAGTTGATGAATGTTGAACGATTATAACAAAAATATTTTGTTCGATTTGCTTCCCAGATTCTCATACCTTATGTATCTGCGGGAGCCTGAGAAACGTACCTGTTCTTCTTCCCACAAAAAGAAAAAAATTCGACCAATACAAAGTAACTCATAAGATATTTTCTTAAGAGCGTCATGGCTTCATATTTTTTAAGCTTGAAAATAGCTTTTTTTCTCTTACATACTTGTACATCGGTGCTGAAAAATGTGACTTATTTGGGCTTAGAACTATCCTCATCATATCTCGTCGCTTGGCACAGCTTCTCCTGTTTTTATACACTCACTCAAATACTTGTTTTCGCTCCCAATCCGCTGTCTCGTATATTTGTCTCTTGTGTTTTTCGCCCCTTATTCCCTTTCGCCAAATCTTCCGACCTCCCCTGTTCCTCCACTCTTTCATTTTCCCGCTAACTCCGCGTTCCACCGCCTCCCTCTCCACATTCTCCCATCCCGATCATTCCCATAAGCCCCGGCTTACATTGGAGCGGAGCCATTCGCTGTAATGAAAGGTCGTTCGTCAAACAAATAGCCGCGCGTGAGGATTGAGCTGCGAGATTAAACTCGCTTCTGAGAAAGGGAAAAGGGGAGGTGCCTTCGGAGCCTTGGTGGCTGGTCTCTTTTCCCTTCTCAGAGCCAAACAACCCCTTCCACGTCCCACCCTTCTCTCGCAAACCCTCTCTTCCACGCCCGTAAGCATCTTAATGCCTCCTTATCCAAGCACCTCTTGTGCGGCCAATCAAACGGGAACCGAACCGTCAGACCGCACATGGCCAGCCATCTGAGTAATGGTTCCCCACCCTCACCCTTCGACGGATATATATTTTTTTTTCGCCCCATTAATTTTTTACGAGGGTCGTTGAGGGTGTATGCGTCAATCCTAATTTTTGTCCCGTGTTCGGTTTGATGGGTGGGTACCTGAATTTGAGCCGTAGGCCGCCTTCTTTTTTTATTTGCATATTTTTATCCCTTCGGTGGATCGATCGATTTTATACCTACTCACATGTTTTGCGTCAGGCTGCAAATGATATTTTTTTAGATAGATATGTATGTGTATATGTAGGTGTTAAAAGTATTAAATATCTTCAACTCGCATAGTCTTAAGTATTAGAACCTTAGAGAACCACAAGATCGGGATATTAACTTCAATTAACACGTTTCACTCTTTTTAAATATGACCATAGAGTAAGTACATATCCTCCATGTTCTGACTAAGCATTGTTTACCATTATTGTCACATTTATGATGAGTGTCATCTTCGAAAATTACAATTATTTGTAAACCATGGTCGGTCGTAAAAAATAAATGACGGATGTACGAAGTGTATTTAATTTTCTCCATTAGAATTTCATATCTAATTAATTGCATGCCAATCCTTGAAGGTCGAATGTATACTATTTGCATTCCAGATTACGAAATAAGGTTAAACAGTAATAAGTAAATTTCTGACCAACGGCTTTTTCTACGGCCTTGGTTTTGATCCTGTCATATTCCGAGGAAGTGCCATACCCGCGCCAGCCGAAATTCTTCCCGTGACGTGGTGATTGCATTTCTTGAGCTTTTTGATGCTATTTCGGACTTGATTACATATTTCTTCTTTAGTGTCAGCCAAATACCCAACGGGAATCTGGGGTGAAATACAATTAAGAGTTACATGTGAGGTGAATGTGGTCGATCCTGATGAATGAGCACGCAAGTTACCCAAAACTGTGTAAACTGATTGGATATGCCTTTGTAAAAGAGTTATAGTGTTCATGTAAATTAGCGAAATCGAATTCTCTCGTCGTATCGTAATGGAGATAAAGGAAGTGCCGAGGTCAATCATTCTTATAAGTCGGCGATTGAACGGACTGCCGCTGAATAGAACTCAATTTAGTCTGAGACGTTTGAGTTTCATATCATGCGCTCTTAAATAATGGATGACCCGAAGCCAAGTTAGGAAGATCCCTTCTCTTTTATTGGCCGACGGACTGCTCTTTCTCTCGCCTCTTTTTTTTCGTCTGGGCTGCAAGACTTTTAGGTGACTAGGGATCCTAAAATGAAATCCCCAAAGAAATATCTTGAGACGGAATTTTTTATTCGTTTATGATGTGCTGCATTTTTTTCTCCCAGAATTCTCTTCCGTGTGTTGATATACATATTTTCCTTCAACTTATTATGTTAATCTTTGCAGACACTTTGCAAAAATTTGGGTGAAAGTTGGCGCTTAAAATATATCATTTTCTCAAGTCTCATATATTCCACAATCAAGTTATTTGTAAGTTTCTTCTACCTCCTCTTTTTTTGGAAACTAATGCAAATGCCCTATTGCCTCAGAGCATTGTTTACTGATGAGGTGCAAGGAAAATTAAACACAACGTAAGTCATTTTAATATTTTCGTTGTTAAAATAAAGCAGTTTTAGAACAAGGGAATAGTGATTTTTAAGAGGTTTCCACGTTCTATTTAATCCATGAAATTTGACGCAATTCCCATTTTATTACATAATCTGACTTATATTCACTTATATGTATGGTGATATGATTCGCTATGTCGGTATAATATGATATTTTAATTTTAATGATTGTGAAACCTATAAAATAATGAAGCTTCGGAAAAATTGTGGTAACGAATACCATGGGGCACGTCCTAAATTATTCCAATCTTATTATTCAAATGTTTGATTCAACGAGTAGGTAAAATAAAATATGAATGATTGTTACGATTGCCCGAAGTTTATATGAATATTTGTGTAGCTATTAAAAGTATTCTAAAATTACGCATGTACCGCCATATACCATCGCCTTATCTAATTAGCAGTCCAAATTAACCTCAATAATTATTCAAACCTACCGTATGTCGACAAAATGTGGCGTATTGAATTACGGTATTTTATTCTTTTCTATTATTAGTGTCATAAATAGGGAATTCTCTGGGGCCATGGAATGAACTGCTGAGAATTCTTGTACCTTCCTAGATTTCACGTTATTGTTTAAATCATATAACGACCCCGCGGATAAGTCAGTCAAGAGATTTTGGAACCGAAAACAGAGGCGGGAAAGTTTTAAATATTTTTGTTTGTTCAGCCCTAATTCTGATCACAGCCGCGTTAGCTGGGTTAGTTTATACGCTCAATAACGCTGGAACTCTTGCGTCATCTGCAGTGACGTCGATTCAGCGAATTTCTGATCGTGTTTTGTCGTTTCATGGAATTAATAACCGCTCCGTGGAGCACGCCGTACATCATGAGAATATTATTCGTCTTTCTGAGCACCGTCTATCCCGAGTCAACCGCAATAACGACGAAACAGCTGAATTGTGATTGTGCTCCGTCGCTGGAAAAATCAATATGTATTACTCGTAAAACACCGTTGGACTAGGCACATTTCCGGAAATTTTAACATCAGATTTCTAGCAATGATTCTTTGAGTTTGAATTTCTGTGGTTCCTGGAATTTCTTCATCGCAAACGCATCGAAAACTTCATCGCACTAAAATCACCATTTTTGTGTCGTAGTACGATGCATTTTCACTTCTACATATTTCGCACTAAATGAGGTGCTAGGCCATGAGGTAATCATCTCTCCCCGAAATCATCGTGCGATTGACATGCCTGCACTATTATTGTAATTCCTTTTCAACTTAATTCTGAGTAATATCGCGTAATGCGGAGCTTAATACCCAAAACTTTAAATACCGAAACGCATGCGCTAAATCCTCACGATTTTCAAATATAAACCCCTCACCCCCCTTTTAAAAATTCCGATTTTTTTTAAACTTGTAATTTTGTGACTAGTTTCAATGAGAAATCATGTTTTACCGCATGTGAAATAAACTTTGACATTTTTTGACACGACACAAGTTACCCTGAGAGGTGCCGTAACCCCGTTCCGGGCGAAATTACGCGCCGTCGTAACGAGCCTATTTTTCTCATTTCTACATCAAACGGTTGAAATATCAAGCCTTACTGCATTTTCCCCTGTTACTGCCAAAGAGCGTTTTGGAAGAAGTGGTCCTCATGTTAACGAGGGCGGTCGCTTCGTTGTGATCGTAAAGGTTTGTTCACTTAGTCGCCGCCGGCTAACTACGGTCGCCACCATAACTTTATTTCGTCCTCTCCCAAAGTTTGCCTATCACACAAAATAAACGTAACTTTGTGGAAAGCTTTGTCTTCCTGGCGCACTTACGAGCTGTCGCTTCACAAGTCGTTTAGGACTAACCGCCAAGTTTGGCAAAGTTCCCCCGGAAAGTCAACATCAAGGGGTTTAACATCAATAATGGTCCATACCCGGTGTAAACTCGAAGCATGCAAATCCGTATTCCAGAGCATACGAGGACGGCTAAGCACCGTCACATCTCCAGATTGTTAATGGAGCTTGTATGCCGTTAGCACTCATGTGTACTCGCGTTTATAATTGGAGTCCCTTCGTCCGAACGTCAATACCGAGATACCTAATCTTGAATCACCGTGGACTTACTCGCGTCGAAAAAAACGAATGATTATTCCTTTCAATAAATACCAGGGTCTTTGATATTATAAAACCCTCAGATATCAAACCAATTGTACTTATATTTAAAAATATTGCTCACCCGAATAAAATTAGTCTAATGTTTAATTCTGGCTTCTTTGGGATCTATTTTCAAATTCTTACCTCTTGTTAGTTTCATGCATGCTCAAAATTATTTCAGTATTGGATTAATGTTAGAACTCGCAGGACGAGTGGGCGCGCATTTCATATTGCGGAGCATATTCGTGAAACCTGCCTGTGAATGCATCTGGAAGCAAGATTCCCCATGGTTTTTGCTTTGAACGGTATAATCCAATATTTTCAAAGCTTTTCTACGTTTTCATGGTGTGAATACGATAATAATCTTAAAGTGAGAGCTCTTAGCATTAAGTTGCAACGTCATAGAATGTGATTGAGTGCTTTAATTGTTTTGAGCCAGAGATTATATATTTTATATGAAAGGTCTTGTAATTACCTTAAATATGGGTTACTTTCAGGAATGGTGATTCTGAGACGCTAAGATATAAAGCTCAAAAAATACCGGTAATCTCTCTCTTTTATTTTGTACTTTTTGCTGTTATGCAATACGCAATGTGACTTTTTGACGAATAAAGAAAATTAAATGCATCAATTGAGTTTAAATGAATAGATCATAAGAAATATAAGCCTTTTGAATGCATTGAGAAGAATAATCTAAGCCTTAAAAGAGCTTGAGCTGCATCAAACCATTCTTCTTGACGGTGATACGAGCTTGTGAGGCAGGCAGTCTGTATTTCAAGTTCCTTGCAGTCTTCACCTTAACTACTCGGCTTAAAATCAAGAATGCATGCTTTAGGTATTCTTCACGAAGTATCTTCGTCGCCTGACACGAATCCTACCAGAAGTATTTTCAGTGACCGGTGCCAAAATATCTCATTTCTTCTGTTAGCCATTTCCAGTATCATCCCACCTGACGCTAGCAGTATTCTCCCTTTATTTTTTTAAGGTGGAAACTGCAATTTTCTTGTCAGACGGACGAGACGGTACGAAAAAAAAAAGTTCACGTATAGCGGAAACTACCCCCGTATTGTCAACCTCCTCCTTCAGCCCACCCCGACGGCTGAAATCGGACAATGAACTCGGCTGTTTACACGCGCGGCTTCAACGTGTCTCAGCTCCACGCACTTGAAGTCTATCCTTCTGCAGCTCCTTCTTTTGTTTTCGCTTCCGTCTCGTAATCCTCGCTTCACCCTCATCAACTCGCGGACACCCCCCCCTATATGAGGAGACGCGCGCCCTGGCGGACTCCTGGGCGTCCCACCTCGTCATGTGCCCTTTCGCAACCCCATCTCTCTTCACACACACCCAGTCGGCTGTGTTCCGTTCTTTTCAATTCAATACCTTTCTCTCATACCGTTTCACTCACTCCCCATCTTCCCTCGTGTCACTCATCAAGCTTTTTCAATTAGTTTTCCACCCCCTCTATTTATTTTTTTTTTCGGATGTTTGAAAAATAAAGAGGCTTTCATCCGGCTTCACTTTTTTTGTTGTTAGCTCCTCCTCCCCGAACATTCTTTTAATTATCGCGTCGCGTCGTGCGAAAACAATTTTTTTTGCTGTTTTATAAAATTTTGCGGAGCTTTATTTTTTTGTATTTTTTCTTTTTACTCGCGATACATCCACTGTAATTAGATTAATCCTACTAGACACTTTGCTGGAAACTTGAATGTTGAGTAGTCGCTGCACAGTTTGCGTCAACCAGTTGCTAATGGCCCTTACTTCGGTTTGAAATCGTGACATCTTCCAGGCTAAAGTGTAAAAACATTTCCTCTTCCTCCTATCTTTCATATCTATGGAAGTAGATTATATTTAAGTAACTCAATTTATTCTTGAAATTGTTATGTGGCTAAGGTCATACATTTCTATCGTTATGGCATTTTATGAGCAACAAAAATATCGATCCAAAATATTGAGGATTTACTATGTGTTCATCGGTCATCGTGATATTATCTTGGAGCTCTTCCAAATTTTCTGTATTTGAGAATCTTGCTATTTAGAAGAGCTGATACTAACACACGAATTCAGTTTTGATGTAACACTGATTCATTGATATTTTTTTATTTAATCTATTTTTATATCTTAAACCCTTTTATTTTAATCCTTCTTTTGATCACGCAGGTTGAATAATATTATTGTATGTCATAAAACTTTATTAAACATCGACCATTAGATTAAGCATCAACCTTACCATGACTAGCTATAATTTTTTCCCCTAGTACGTAACGATGAACAAATCTGTATCCTATCGATACCGTGCGTTGTATCTCTTTGCCTTCTCCCTACACCGTAGAAGCTATCAGCATTCCAATTCGATGGTGTATCATCCGGCCTAAATCTTATCATGGGACAGCTTATATGCCGCTTAATTATGCTTCGCATGTATTTATCTCTGGGACAAGGGTTCAAACCGGAGTGAGTTGTAGAGAATTTCTGGACCGCTGAGCACGAGGAATAACGCGTTTGCCTTTTGACTGCAGTCCCTGCGAAATCCTGATGGTTTCCTCTTCTCGTCGGGTAAACCTTGTTGTGAGGTAATGAATGGGTTTGAGAAGGTTTCGGATTGCTCTGAACCCTTTACAAAAGTCATTCCCTTTTTTTATCCCCAGCTCGTTTAAATCTCTCCAAAGCCCGACCCGGGGTCCTTGTTTCTCCCATCTAATCAAGGCCTTTTCAATAAACCTTCCCTGTTCCTGTTTTTTTCTGTCTTTTGGACACCGCAGGGTTTCCCTATCCTCTTCCTCACCGTCCGCAGGAATGTCCGACGGGTACGGTTTTGTCGGACTTATTCCATCCCTCCTGATTCTCACTATCTTAAATAGTGATATGGGAACCACAAGGTCTTTATCATCCACTTACTTCTCTTACACTGGTATAATGGATTGCCTTTCTTTAAAGAAGGCTATCAGTATAATTTTATTTTATTTGAATGTTTATAATTCCTAAAGCTACAACTTTGAAAATGAGATGAAATATTATATTGCTAATTTCGCAAACAATGCATTTAATTCCTTATGCAAGGTGTTTTAAATACCAGTCTAATGTCAGCATGATGATTATCAGTAAGCTGAAGCAACTATTTTAGGTATTTCTGTTTTTAAAACATAATTCCAAGTTGTCAAGTTCTAAATTTCATAACATTCAAAACGGCGATAACCCGTATAACAATAGAGATGAGTTATTTTAATGTTTACTGCTACTTAACACATTTTACCGTATTATAAATCCTTCATGATTTTTCATTTGATAAGTGACATATTTTCGTATTAAAATTATATGAATTATGTTATAGTTTATTATATATAATTATTATAACGATTTTTTATTGTTAAATCAGCGTTCGATAAATTTTACATAAGTACGAGCGCAAAGTTTTCTGCGATTACTATCTTTAAAAAAAGTAGAGAGTGCCTAGGGTTTCGGACAATGCGGATAAAATGCACATTTTCGCTCCTGATTCCATCGGTGAACAGTAGTGCTGGAGCGAAATGTATGCAGATAAATTAATAACTATTAATACACAAGTTTTATTTGCAGTTTTTAAATATTTCTGCTTAGATAGCCGTGCAATTGGTTTAAAATAGGTGTGCAACTCGTTGAAGAGGAAATTCCACGGAATTTGGTAAAAGTGTCAATATGAAAATGATAAATTTCAGTGCATTTGTTTGCAAGCGCAGGACAGCCTCTTGCTTTTCACATTATAAACCGTGTGAGTTCAACAAATATTAGCGGTTCTCGGCCTTATACTGACAGGAGTCCGACTGCTGTCAAATAGACTGATCAATATCGCCGACACAGTGGCAGTAATAATCTAAGGTTTCGTCATTGACTCTTTTTTAATATCCATCTTCAACACCGCCCTCTCTCCTCTCCTCTCTCTACCAGGTATTATCTTCACCACTAACCCTGAATTTTACTCCCGATTCTCCCATTAAAAGCTTTCAATTTCGTTATGAGTACCCCTGTGGCAAATTATATATTCTTTGAACAGTTGCAAGATGACAGGTATGACAAGTTTTTCGCCAGTGAGTGAGAAGTAGTACGGAGGGAAGCCATGTGCTTTAGATTCGATGAGATTACTATTGATCATTATCTACTGAATCATTGAATTGATCACTATCAAATGAATGTTAAAATTATTGTTCAATATCAGGAATGATAAGCCAAGATTCAATCGAAAATGCAGTTCGTACATTCACTGTATGATAGTGGTGCTAATCTCAAATTAATTGACTGGATCAATTTATTTTAGATTAGCACCAAAAAATGCGAAGCAATGGCGGTGTGGAAGATCTTACATGGATATTTCCTAGAATTGTAATCATTGACTAATTGGATATGTCATACTTGCATTTATCTTATGAATTGGATAAAAATCGAGGGCAGTATTTATCAGATAACGTATCAATTCTCAAATTGAGAAATATGCAGTCCTGTTGATAACTGGGAAAACATAGATCAACCTAAGGTAAAGAATTTTTTTTACGATTTAAACAAAGACATCCTTGTTAATCTGCTGGTATGTTTTCTAAGGTTGATTCTCTTTTTCCGGATTTTTCTCAACTTTTTCCTAGCATTGACAGTGAAAAATGTGGCTCACACGAGAGCAGTGTAAAGTTACATTATTGTGCTTCAAGTATCGTTTGAATAATGCCTTCCTCTCGTATCCCTTCGCTTGAATGATTTTTTTCTTCACTTCCAGTTCCCGTTCATTTGCAGTAAAAATGGTTTAAGACGCAGTAATAAAAATTTATATCACAAAGGATATATATATGTTATAAGACTGTTGCATTTTTATCTGCTTCTCATTTATTTCCCACCGTTTCATACCTACGCATGAAAATTGAATGGCCCCTCGTTCAAACATGTAAATTCACGAGTCGTCGATTACAGCGCCAGACATCGGGAGTTTTATCATCCCGAAGACGCTTTCCAAGATAAATGATGGGCGGACGTTAACCACTTCGTCATTTATGATGAATAATAAAGTGCCGATTTCATTGAATTATTTCCACGGTGGTAATAGAAACTGTGTGCCTCATTTCTCGAAATGAATTGGACCGCGCGGCAAGGAGACGAAGTCATCCCTCAGGGCTCTCTTGTGATGGCGCAACTGTTTTTTACGCTCGCAAAATCCATAAAAGGAAAACGGAGAATCATGGTCTGAGCCCGCGAAGACGTATTTCCGTTCCGTCACCTCTTTATTGCATACTTCTCCGCATCCCTGGGGAATAAATTTCTTGCCGAATCCCTCGCCTACTTTTCTCCCATCCTTACTTTTCTCCGCGTGCATTTCCATGGTATCCTCGTAAAATCATGTGACACCTCTGCCTTTCTTCGGAGCGTAGCATCTCGCAACGTGCTTCCACGAGAAATGTGACGAAAACGTGGAAATATCAGGTTCTGGATATGAGGTTGACAAAAGTCATCCTGGAAAAGGGCATGGAGGAAGCTCAAGCAAGAGGTCTGTTCGCGAAGGAGAAAAGTACGTGTCAAAGTTTGTAGCAAGACTAGTGACGGTAAATTTATCTGCGGAAGTTATATCTGATAGGTGCTTATTTTTCATTATCTGATAGGTTACTATTTTTGTCTTTCTTAATGGCGTGATCGCTTCTTCAGTAGATGAGACTGATCGCGAATGTGGTGAGAAGACTTGATGTAAAAATATGCTACAGACATTTGGGTACCGATGTCGCCTGTTAGTGTCTTCAGGCGATGGAAGACGGCATTGTTATTTATTCGCCTGGGGTGGCTTTATTGGGAAATTAGCACATTTCATTACGGGACATGGAAGACAATTTTAACCGTTACCAGCCGCGTGAAGTCCATGTGACCCGAGATATTACTCAACTGAATAAAATCTACATTTAGTTACCTAACATCACAATATAAGTTCTCCATGCTATCTTTTTATTTATTTTGCTCAATTCCTTCGCTTACTGCAAGAATTCTGAGTCGTAAATTAGGAAATAAAAAAAATGATTATTAAAACATTTTTGTGATTGGCTATAAGTCATGTCTATCGCAAAGTCATATTTTAAGTCATTGTGTTAACGTCATTTCATACATCATTGTGTGGCAAGAACTTTTGTCCCTAGAACATAAGGTCGCAATTTCCTTAGTTTCTCACCGGTGGTAACTCAAAATATTATTTTAAATTCTTTGAAAAATAAAGTGTTTTGTAAGTGTGTGATTGAAGAAATTAAACTCTCTTAATGGAAATATAAAATTTCAATGTTATTTATAGAAATATAATTAAACTTTGCGAATTGAATTAGCCAAAAATATGTTCGTGTTTCTAAATATTATGAAAAAGATAAGAAAGATGCATTTTCCAGCGAAGTTAAATATTCTCAATTTGCTTTCCATGAATGATGTTTTTGGCAGAGAATCTTTGGTAAAGAAATGAATAAAGACGCAATCTTTATTCCCGATGCGGATTATATTAATTTCATTTTTTTAATGGTTTAATACTAATATCTATTGTTCTCAGCATTTGTCCATATCCGCCTGAGAAGGTGCTCGTATTCTTATAGAATAGTAATTAAGGATCTTCAATTCAATGTTGGTGGGACCAGAAATAGCAGAAATAGTATCTCGTGCCATTTCTCGATACTCCGCGTGTGCACCGCATGCTGATGAAATCCGGATGCTGCGTCCTTCTGCGAGGAATACAGACAATACTTTTTCATGTTCTGTAGCAAAGGATTTGACTTCTCTATTGTCGTAATGAACACATTCATATGTGACCCAGTCCTTGGTTTTAGGCAAAATCATATATAAGACAGATATGATGGACGTTGTAGCTTTATTATGAATATCTTCATTAAGTATAGGTAAGAATTGTGTCTCCCTCCAAACCATGACTCTAATTTGATAAAGTGTGTATCGCTGAATTTTTTTTGCTCCTTCAATTTATAATCTGGCATTTTATCACATACTGCCCTTAATGTGAGTGC
Source organism: Ischnura elegans (assembly GCF_921293095.1). NCBI lineage: Eukaryota > Metazoa > Arthropoda > Insecta > Odonata > Coenagrionidae > Ischnura > Ischnura elegans. Next base: position 34,298,974 of record NC_060249.1, read on the forward strand.
GGATCCTACAGAAGAAGAGCGTCATCAGCCCAGTTTCTCGGCGCGTGAAACTTCTTTCTAACATCTGCATCCTTTCTCTTTTCTTTTTGTGTCTCTATTGTCCTTTTATCTAACCTGTTCATCTTCCACCTTATTGGCATTACACGAAACCTAATATTGTAGAGACAGTATAGTATATTAGCCAGGGATGGCAATTGAAATGAACCGAAAATATTTTGTTTCGACCCGGAGGGAAACGAAAATACTAGGCCTAGGTTTAGTTTCGTTCTCGCACGAAATTAAAATCACCAAGGAGTTTCGTTTCGATTAAGGACGAAACATAACTTCCGGGAACGAAGCTAAATTAATCAAATCTCTAAACGACCTATGAATTTTAACAGGGATGATGGATATAATTTAAGCCATGTGTGGAAGAGATATATTTCGAAAATTTAATAACAATATTCCACTTTTCATCTTCCTTTTTTAGAGAAGATGTTTTAAAGAAGTTGGCTTTTATTTTATTTTTATTTACTTTTTTAAATACCTTGACAACAATGGACCAGTTTTTCCAACGGTACGATAGATGTTTATATTTTCATTCTCCTGACGACGTTCCCAGTAAGTGGAATGAAACGTTGAGACAAATATTAAGCACGCAGACGTACACCCGAAAATGGATTATAATAGTGCTCTGTTGCTCATTGTTAAGTTTCGATCCTAGAAGTTGGAAGTGAAAGAGGATAAGAGGGAATCGTTTCGACCCATTTCATAACAGAATATGGAGAGGTTAAAACATCGAGCCTAAAAATCGAATGGCCAGTTTGCCTCCACTGTTCTCCTGTTTGTGGTAAAAATATGAGTGCCTCATGCATCTAATGGCGGTAGGCCGAACCTCTACTCGGTGTGTGGGTCGAAAGATGACACTGTTCGAAGATGAAGCACGTGGTCCCTCCGGTGCGAAACATAATCTGTGTTTCGTTTCATTCCAGAGGTTGATTTTAGTTTCAACCCGGAGTAGTTTTGACTTCAATTTCGTTTCGACCCTGAGTTTAGCACCCTGGGTTTAAATCCGTTTCGTTTCTACATTTCACTCTCAGGAACGAAACTATTGAAATTTTACTGGTTTTGACTTTTTTTTAAGTTTTGATTGCCATTCTTGTTATTAGCAATGTGTTTTGAAGCCAAAAATGGCTTTGAAAAAACGAAGTGGGAGGATACCACAGAGTTATAGCCCCCAAACATTCCTAAATTTGGTATGCACTACAGTTTCCTGGAGTCACTTATTATGTTGGATCCATAAAAAAGAATTAGGGTGAAACAATCGTCTTGGTAGGTTTCCCTGCTTTTAGAGTTTCCCTAACCAATGCAAACGTTAATATAATACATTTTAGTATTCTTAATCTAGAAAATTGTAACGATAATTTGCTTAGGTAATGACGATAAATCTGTAACCGCCCTGAGAATGAATGTGAGGAATTTCGTTTTGATAAGAATTCACTTGGCATTAATCTTTCAAATGGAATTGGTGTTAGTTACTTATATCTGGGATATCTAAGGCTCCTTTTAATTAGTTTGATCTAAAGTAACAATTTGGAGGGAAAACCTCAGGTAAAATGTCTTTACTCTCAGGATTTGAAAATTCTGAGGAGAGAGAGCCAAGGAAATGGAATGAAATATTAGAGCAATGCGGGTCATTGCTAAGGTTGCCAGGAACGGCAAAAGTTAAGAGGGACCTTAATTTCCTGAGATTCGCTGTCGAAGTTCTTGGTGTTAAAGTCTCGAGACGATAATGCGGCTTCAATCCATCATCTTTCCGTTAATCTCCTCCATTCAATTAGAGAACAAGAGTTAATCAGAGCTACCTCCGTCGCTGCGGCGTGAGAAAGGGCGGAGGATATCTGAGATTCCGGATTCCCTTATAACGCGCAGGAAACTGAATGAGTTAAATCATTCCCTGATGGAAGTGAGTGGATTTAGTTATATCTCCCCCCGGAATGTACGCCAATATCTTGGATAGGCTATAAGGGTCGGGGCCGTCAGCTGAGTTTATTTGGTAGCACAATTAATTAGCAACACGCTAAGCGGGGATTATGCCACATTTTTCATAAATTCGAAATAGCGCGTTTACTGCGTATAGATCACTGGTGGCACACTTTGTTATTCTAATTCTGCACTTTTTCCTCGACCGAGAACATTATCGTGTGCAATTCCTTAAGAAAAATTATTCAAAGCATTAATCAAGAAATTTGCATATTAATATGCTTTATTTTTGTTTATAAATGAAAGATAAAAATATTTAAAGTGCTTTAAATTATTAGAAGTTATCTAAATGCGTTAGAATATCCTAAAATTTTAATGTATATTTAGGAAAACCAAAAATATTAAAGTGTGGCAAAAAAGCCGCAAGCGTGCACCGGCGCTGTCCTCGCGGGCGCGTGAAGCTAAGGGTTCATAAGGTCGAAAAGAGATGGAAAATATGAAGACGGGTTTAGAAAAGAGTGTCCGTTGATTAAATATAAGTTTAAGAGAAGCTGCTACTTCATTGAAAATTACTCCCGGGGTTATAAGTTTCATTCTTCTGGCGGAAAGGGACAATTATTTAGGTGCTCATATCGCACACAATTCCTCTGATGAAATTTGAATATCTTCGGGATTAGGATTATTCACCAGCTTTATGGTTGAGAGACCGGCTTGGCGTCTGATCCCTAATTCGCATAAGTACCATCAATATTTGTTCGCGCCAGATCCTCATACTTTCACTGAGTTACCCTTACCTTTCACAATGATCTCATTCCCTATTGCATTTTTCTTTTATTCATTATTAGGTACCTAGTAGACTAGCGTCATAGAAAGCCTTGTTATCGTTGTATATCCTGTGCTTTCTCTTTAAATATCGCGTGCAGCTATCTTTATTCATATCCAAAATACTGCATCTCCCTATTCCTTCGAGTTATTGTCAATATCCAGAAATTGAAGGTAATGGAAAGCAAACGCCTGTTATTAGGTTTAAATGTAAATCATATGTAACCAGGAATTTATTATTAAGCGTATCAGAATGATATCTCTCTCTAAACACTCAAGTTAAGTGGCAATAAAGTGAGTTCTTCACGAGAAATACTTGGATCAAATTTTTATGCATGCAGTAGATTGATTAATATAGAAATCCATTTGTTTAACTTCCCAGATAAATTCCTATATTTCCCTATTCTTGCATTTTATAGCTACTAGCGCTTAATGGATATCGATTTTCCGCCGAAAATTTTAAATTTAATTATTATTTTGACAGAAAAATTGCATTTCGAATACATAGTCACTGGAATCGCTCCGCAATCGAAAATCGCATTGATAATTTTATTATATAAATACCAAAATATTCCATTTTTTTACTTTGCCGCGAGATATAATCAAAAGCGGCTGAGTTGATTTTAAATAACACATTCGCACTGTAAATATTGTAGATGACTGTGTATTCACAAGTGTATTCCCTTCATAAAAATGCCGAAAATCGTGACTCTTTTCGCACATTGTATTCCATTATACGTGAAAACGTTCCTTTTACTCTGAAGAGGAATTGAGTTGTATTTTCTAGTCACGATTCGTAATGTGAAATGATTAGTTAAGGGCGTGAGGGCAGAATGAATATAAAAAGGAGTCTTTTTCATGCGCTCATGAACGTGGAAAGTGAGGTAATATATTATTTTTGTTTGTTCGTTTCACGAGTAGGCAACACACGAGAGAAATGACCAAATAATTAAAGGGATTCAAAGGGTTCATCACAAAAATTTCCCCGCGGTCTGTTTATTCGGAGAGAACTAGAGGTAATGTAAATAATTCGCAGTTGTTAACGCATTGGACGAACCGCTGATGGGTGTTTAATTTAAATAATTACATTTTTTGCCGCTAGGTTCGTTTTTCTCTTAGGTAAGTGAGCAGGTTCGGGCACTTCGGTCGTATTCTATTGAAATAGTAGTCGCCTATGCAGCTTTAATGTGAAATGTTTATATCATTGCCTATCGCAGGAGTCGCCTTTTTTACTCTGTTTTTAATGACAATACCAAAATTATTTTAGCATTACCTTATACCTTCTTAATTGCGTGCATGGTTTAAAAATGACACATTATCTTGGTTGGTAAGTCGGAATAAGCGACAGTTGGTGAATACTTACCAACATTGAGAGCGCCTATTGGTGATATTTCAGGTATCCCAACCATCAAAGGGGCTAAAGATGTTCTGTTGAAAGTGGCACAATAGCTTTGCGTGAGAAGCCCAACTTATGGCAAAATAAATATTGAATTGACAGGTGAAAACGGAATGTTATTTTTGCAAAGATTGGATTCGTTTCGGTCAAAAAATTAACTACTTTCTTCATATGTACCGCTAAAAGCTCATTTATTTTGCTTGTTTCGATCCGTTATGCTTTTAAATGGCTAAACAAATAAATATTTTGGCTACGTATTGAATCCAGCGCTAACGAAAAAAAAAGTCAAGTGGGATAAAATTTGTCATGGCCTAAAACTGCGCGTCGACATATTTTATTAAAGGATGCGAATTAATTCTTTTTCCGCGAGAGCGAATTTTGGCCGATTTTCAACTAACGGCATGACAGGGAAGCGATAAATTACCTGGAATGTTGCTTGCGACAGCTAGCAATTACTCACAGGCAATAGTGATGACACACACAAAAATGAGAAGAACACGCTTGAAGAGAGAGACAAAACACGTTCGTTTTTGTCCACGAGAAATTAGTACCCAGTTTGGATTTTATCTGCATAATGTGACCATTCATTTTATACAATGTTGTGTTATGAACAGCATATTTTCCGATGTTTGGTAATATTAGCGCGAGGAATGAGATTTTTCTTTGTGTAGATCATCGCCCGAATTCTGAAGAAAAGAACTCCCCTGTTGTCTACATTCAGGGAGAGACTCAAGCAGCGACAAATAGAATTATAGAAGGTGCAATGTTAGAAACATCTTGGCAATTATTAGCATTCATGGGGATGTCTTGCATACTTTTGGTATTGAATTCATCAATTAATATTGTGATGTGCTATAACATGCACTGGCAATATAATAGTAATAAAATGAACTAATGAGCCTCATATTTTATTTTTATGAAATGTCTTTTTCATTTCAGGTAATTTCATCGCTTGCTGAAAGCCCCCATTTCTACTGAAGTACAGACCGTGAAAAGTGTAAGAATGGCCTCTTTTAATAATAGGTAATTATTTTGAAATCCTCTTGCAGTTGTGTGCAGAATTCATCAAATATTAATACGGATAGGTCTAAGTGTAATAATTAAAAGCTTAGCTATGAATCTAGGGTTATCATATTCCGAAGACATTAAGGAACTTATGGGACTACAGACGAAATTATGGGTCAGAGATTCCTTTTGCAATGCAATCAACGCATTAATCGCTGCTGAAAAATTAGTCACATTTGTTTTAATATTACTCAGCGATTGGATTAAACGTATGTGAGTTTTAAAGTACAATTTAGACTATAAGTGAATGTGGTTTTGTATTGCAGTGGGACTTTTTACGCTCAAAGTTCATAAATATATGTATATACTATCGGGCGTAACGAGGACTTTGGCTTTAATTAGCTTCACATTGCTCATGAATAACGGTATACTACTGAAATAATTTACCTTAAGGGCAATTAGTGCATGCTACTCGTAAACCTGTGATAGCATACCATAAGGGCCACGTTACTTTACCCTCCGCGTGTCTCCACGTCGTCATTAAAGTTCATGTTATTCCTACAAGTACGATATGTTTCAGCCCGGTGTATGTGTTCGTGTATGTTTGATCAATATTTGCTCAATAATGTTATTCTAAGAGCAGGTACAATGCTGATGTTTGTTTACTCTGCTTTTGGGTCATCAAAAAATTGATTGCTGATCCTTATCGGTACAACACCGCCTTTCTGTGGCATCGTATCATTTATGCTCACCCCAGAGTAATTTTTTACGTCAGCTGAATATGTGTTGTCACTCCTTTTAGTTATCGCAGGAATAGAAGGATCAACAACTTTGCTATTTCCACATGGTAATTTATTGAGACCGACCATGGTTTCTTTACAGCTTAACATTATCAAGGTGAAGAATTGCACGCAATTTGGGCAAGTCTCTACAGGAAATTGACAATTACCCAACCTTCAGCTATATATACTGTAAATTTACCTGCGATTCTTCACCTTGATAATGTTACGCTGCAACGAAACCAAAGGTCGGTCTCAATAAAATACCACGTGGAAATAGCAAAGTTGTTGATCCTTCTTTTCCTGCGATTATGGATTTCCACAAAGTTACGCCCGCTACTGTTAATTATACCTTTTAGTTATTTTCATATTTCAAAACTTTTCTTTTAAAAAATTAATGGAACTCGTCTTATGAGCTACGGTAAAGGAAGCTAAAATTATTTTTTTATATCAAAATATGATAATTTTTCTACCGCTTCATAATGAAGTACATTTTTTATGTTAAATCGTCTCACGATTATGCGAATTTCAAAACTTACTTAAAATAAATTGTGTATTTTCTTAATTTGTTTTCCATTCTCCCCGATTCTGCACTAACGTTTACTAGATTCACTCTAACGAGACTGTAATTGGGTTCTTCATTTTGAGGTACTAATTTATAAGAGGTTTTAGTGGAAATGCCTACCATTTGTCCTTTTACGAAATTACGTTCATAGGTCTACCAAGTCCTTTCCACAGTTTGGTCCTTTCTCTTAACTTAGCCTTCACCAGTTGCCCACCATTTTGCCCTAAATTATGAACACAACTCTCCTTCTCGCACCTCAGTATCTTCTCCTACTGTTTTCTCTGTTTCCTCCCCATATTTTCGGAAAGTTTGTTCTCTCCATTAACTACTCCATGTTTTGAGCTAGAAACTACTTCTTTAGGCTATATTGAAAGTTGTTCTTCGATTCACTCATTTCTCCGCTTCCATTTTCCTCCGCACGCCAATTGTTTTATTTTTTAGGACTTCACTATGTATCAACTTCATTGATATGTTTTGAAACTTTCTCTCTATAAATCAATGACTAAAACCTTACCTAGTTATTATGGTTAGTGGCGGACCTAATGGAGGTATTGGGTCGAAACAGACGCTAGGTAAAATCGAAATTTTTGGAGGTTATTCATTTGTACAAAAGTATTTAGTTATATTTTCCGTTAAATTTACCCACTGTATCGAATCAAAATACAAATTAATTTTAAACTTAGGACCTATTTTATAGGCTTTGGTACTAATAGAACAGCCTACTACAAGTGCTTAGTGTGTGTTTTTTATCAAGGAATAAGCCTGATACGGTCGTTATTAACTCTTGAAAATCCGAAATTTCCTAAATCTTCAAAGCCTCCTTTTGACTGGGGAGGAATTTCCTAGACTTCCGTCCTCCCCATCCCTTGGTCCAAGACTAATGCAGCCACTAATTATAATAATAAATTCGTTTATTTCGTGGGCCTTGTGGCCCATGAGAAAATTATTCTACGACTTTTACAAGTTCAGCATGACATAACATTCATAAAAGAAAAGAAAAAATGAAAAGAATTACAAAAGATTCACTCGTGGCAGACCGCCGTTAACTTATAGACGATTCGGCAAAACAATATTAACGAAAGGAAAAATATCATACTGCGATATAACTGATTAATTATTACAAGAAATTAAGGCGACAATTTATTATGACAATAGTGTCACACAAACAATATTTTCAAAAAAATAAATGACAGATTGGTATAGCACTCTAATTTAACACAATTTTAAACTCAATTTTCTGCAACAATATCTTTGAGCCAAGAATATGTTTGAGAAGATTATTGTACAACTTATACAAGTTCAGCGTGACGTTACATTCATAAAAGAAAAGAAATACAAAAGATTCACTCGTTGCAAACCGCCGTTAACATACAGACAATTCGGCAAAACAATATTATCGCTAGGAAAAATATCATACTGCGGAATAACTGACTAATTATTACAAGAGATTAAGTAATGGTAATAATCATGCGGTAAAAAAAAACAGTTTTGGCAGCTTGTGAATTCTCTCTCCATCGATCGCCCATGATTACATCAGTGTCCCCGAACTTAAGACTAATAAATTGTAATTGGGAGCGCGTTGGCCCATTTTATGATGCATGGTTACTTTAATTATTCTCCTAAGGATTGGTCTCGGTTTCAAATCCTGGGTGCAGTATACGGGCATCACACACAAGAAAAATCTCGAAGTACGAGTCGGAAAAGGAATAGGCCCTCCTTCCTTAACCCTATTAGTGCTGCGGACCGATTTACGGGCTTTTTCCACTCACATCAGACGAAAAGTCCCACGAGCCTAAATATCGGCTTGGATATAATTAATTTTTGAAATTTATAATGATGCAGCTACTAAAATCATGAATGTAAATCTGATTTGATTATGCAGTGAAGAATTAATATAATAAGAGTAAAGTTAAAAAATGGCATGTTGATATGCCAAAGAATTAAATGGCAGAAATTTTTTCGCGAAGATGTTAGATTATATTTTAATACCTTCGGCATTTCTCCCTAGTGGCACACCATTTAAGTGACACTAATACAGTTAATGAGTTCATTTCATACGTATGTGGCTAAGTGTGTGGTGAAATCTACCCTCGCTTATCCGAAACAAGCGTTGGAACGCTGGTTATGAAAGACTGCTTTGTATTTGCACCGGTTTTTTTATACTGTAGGATGAATTGAATATGGAGAGATTAATAATTGCTTTAACATTCCAAATTTTTGCGTTTTCATCCCACTAATTTCACCAGATTTTCCGCATTCTCTCTCTCGCATTTATATAAAATTGTTTCGCACATCCCTTTCTGTGGCACGTCTCGGCTCACGTTTCATCCCCGAGTAACGTTTTCCTCGGAATGTTTGACATTTACGTATCTGGGGCTCATCCTTCAAATCTAGTTTATTCTTCTGTCTCTCTCCGCCGTACCATCTCTTTCCCATTCATCCCTCTTTCTCTTTCGCCTTCTCCGTGGAATTCCCATCCGTTTTCCTCTTGCTTCAAGGGCGCGGTGGATGGGGTGAGAACGGTATGTCGTGGGCCGGGGACGCCCCCGTCTCCCTCGTCTAATCATATCAGGCGAGTGGAGATACATGGGGATATCGCCATGCATAAAGGGTGTGGGAGAGGGATTTGTGGTCTGATATTAAGGAAAGGGAGTGGAAAAACCTTTGAACCCCCTTCTACGTATTTTGGTCGAACTATTTGTTGCATTACGTATGTATATAATGTATTGAAATCTTATTTGCTGACGACATCAGGATATAAAAATTACATCCGTTGAATACACTGTGACAAACCTGAAAATTTGAATTTGCAGCTATTTTTGGATAAGGCTTTAATGATACTCTTTTTCAGCTCTAGATCAACTAGGGTTGAATTGAATTCCTTGCATTTGAATAGTTGGAAGCTAAATAATTTAAATGAAGTTCATATTTTTACACTACAGAAGCAGTAAATGGAAAGTAATCGGAATTGTTCATTTTTCCAGTTTGATTTGAAAACCTACCGCTCGTTGGAATTCATTCAATAAATTATGAATTTCCGCATCGAAGACAAAGAAGTTTATTTTTCAAGCACATATCCTACAAATTATTTTGCTGTAGTGAGAGTAAACAAAGCCCAAAGTTAGATAAAATACACATAATTTCGCCCCCATGGGGAATTTATGAGACAGAATAAATTACCGCAATTATAATAATTCCACGCAAAGTTTCTGTACGACACTAACAAAAATCCCTCGCAGTGCTCGGTGAACCTTCGAAAGAAAATACCTTCCTGCACTAAGAATGGTAATTTCAGGACCGTATGACGTAGTCTATGGAGACCCTTACACATACTTTTAGACCCCATTATCACCGAAATTTTTTTTATTAGAAGGAGGTGTTTTGAAACCACCTATTTTTATAGTATTATAAACGATGAAATGATATTTAAAAAATCAGTAAAATCCTATCACCATATTTTTGTTGAATCTCTTGCTGCCGATCGCGAAGATTTTGACCCATTTTCATGTATGGAACAGCAGTGGACTATATAGGACAGTAGGAAACTGGGCAACCCGCAGATCACCTCAATCGCGCGGTAAACGATGCAAAACCATGCCTCCCGTGCACGCGGTCTAAAGCCCCTTGTATCAGCTATTGATGAGACAAGATAGAAGGTACTTACCTACCTGGCTTTAGTGGCCTGCGGATCACTTGCCTAGAGAAAGGTTTGCACCGGTTGATACGGTGCTGTTGCCAGCGGGGTCTTCCTCAAGTGTTGTGTATTTTGTAGCTTTGGGGAGGCTCACAGCGAAATGTCATTATTGGTATTGCTGTAATACATGCCTTATATATTCAGTGTATTCCGGATGGGAAGGGGATACTGAAACAATCATAGATTAATCTAGGATAAAAATGGCTTTAAAAACCAAAATAAGAAAAATCGGACAAAGAAAATACGGCTGGGTTGGTCAAACGCGGATTTCCTTCCATTAACATAGTATTTGTTATACTAAATGACTGTTTCCATATGAATATTTAAAACTTCCTCCAATATACAGTAAGCTTTTGTCCTTTTTCAACTCGTATTGGAGGGAAATGACTTTTATCCACAAATGTAGCCAGCTGCCAGGGATTTCGTTCTTCCTTCATCATTTTTCAACTGGATTCTATTTTCTTGAGATGAATCTGCATTTTAATCATGTGTTTGAACGACCAATATCCTCTCTTATTTATGAACTAAAAATTGCCGATTCATTGTAGGTTGTCTTTGTCGATACGTGCATCAGACTTATTTTATACGTAAAGAGTTCCCGAAGCATAATAAGTAGTTATTATTTTAAAGAGTAAGGCTGCATCATGTGAAATCGTATTTGTATGGGGATATTTTTGATTATGAAACGGTTTTGGAGGGTAAAATATTGGGTAAACGAGGGAGGGGGGGAGATAATATATGAGGATTTTATGATTGAATGAAAGGGAGTGGATCTTATTGCTAATTGAAGAGGGAAGTCCGTGAAGGGAGGGGATGTTGACATAATACCTACTTCTGAGGTACTCCATAGAAAACTACCTTAACCGGTAAAATACTTAAATATTAAATTTGTTTTAGCAAATTCCAAAATGTGGGTATTTCTGTCCTTGCACCTTTCTGACTTGGGATTCTGATCTGCTTAGCATCTTAAAACTCATTCCTCCATTGACTGGCAGCTTTGATGGTGAGTTAAATTTTAGAACACGTCATCAAACTTTCTATTTTACGAGCTTACTACGCCACTTTCATTTTACGCCATCGACCCGAAAGTACGTTCCATTCTGCGTCTTTCTTCTACGCAAAGATTTACCCTATCTCTCGTCCTGGAAGTTTCCGCGATGTCCTCGGCGGAACGATGACGTGAGGTCGGATACGTCATCGTCTGCGATTAAAAATTCCAGCGCCGCCATCGTGTCTTCGCGTCGCGTGATTGCTCTTTCGGGAAGAAGCGGGGGCATTCCGCGATGAGAGATGAGATAGAAAAGTGGAGGAGAGGGGCGAGGCGAAATTACCGCGAAGAAAAAAATAATCCTGTCACGTGAAGGGTACATTTTTTCTCATTGGATAACAAGGTGGTTACCAGACGCAATATTCCTTTTTGTTTTCCCCCAATCTTTCTCATTTTGTTCTCAAAATCTTGCTGCTGTGGAATGAAATAGAGCTTTGAAATGACACAGAGAAGTTATATATAGCGTGAATATTTTTCAGCAAGAGGGTTTTAGCATGTGAATGATAAAAAATAGGTCTTGCTGTATATGACCTTTTTCCAGCAAAACATTTTAAGAATGTGACTGATAGAAAGTAGTTAACTAGTTAACTTCGAATTCCGAAGCTTCTTATGTAAACGCTCCTAATAGTGAAAGTGAGTTTGGATTTCCATATTTCCAAGTCTATGTTTCCAAACTTTGAAACCCATGTCGAAACTTTCTGTTTTGTCGATTGAATCATTTAAGTTACGTTTTCGTAACATTACATCCAGATACTTGCAGGTAGGGAACATTTACAAAAAAATATTTATTTACGAATGCATAGTAAATTAATGTCGAGGACTGGCCAAAAATAGACACAACTTAGAAGGTTATTATTCTTTATCCTAAATTTTGTTTAGAATATTCCATAGCCAATGAATGACCTGAAATATATTACATGCGTTGTGACATCGGTCTGCATTTCTTCGATTCCTTTGTTTTTCGTGCATGTGTAACAAACCTCCTCAATTATAATACCATTTTCAATATTATTTGCATTGTTATCTCTTTTTTTACATTCAGTTAGACCTCAATATGTTATCAAAATAAACCTTGTGCGGAAAAAACACTTTTCAATCAATTTCATTCATTGAGAATAAATTTAAGTACGATGCTGTCTGCCATGCAGCCAGTGAACTGTTCCTCTTTCACGTCATACGATAGTTCCTCTTGTGGATGATTACATCCGTCAATATAAATTCGTCTCGATATTGATTTAGGCTCTTGGTCAGGTTAGAGTGGCATGAGAAAAACAAAAGTGGATAGCATTTCGGATGGATTGATTTAGACAGCGACTGAATGCGTTTATGGCACGAAAAGATTGCTTTTTCCATTCTTTCTGCTGTTACCATTTCTGGTAGATCGGTGAGCTTAAATTTAATGTTAATGTGTTAGCAACCGTTGAACTTGTCCTAATTTAGTTAAAATCTCAGAGAGTTGTCCGTTAGACAATATTTTGGTCTCATGTCTACGTATATTAGGCTTGACTCCACTCAAATGTCGAATGGATCTTCTATATGAGCGTTGTGACTTTGATCTGCATTTCTTCAAGTCCTTTATGATGCATATATGTATTTATGCTAAAATATCTAATCTGTTCATTGATAATGATATTTGAGTTAAATTATTTTTCACAAAATTTTTCATTTTTTTTCTTTAAAAAAAGGCAAAACGTATTTTAGAACCTAAATGCGACTTCCATGAATCCGAGAGAAATCAATTAGTTCGTCCTCAGTAAGAAATCTTGGTGAATTATCGTTTTTCATTTTAAAACTTTATATAGGAACTATAGTTTAATTCATTGGCTCAGATCACGAAGACGATGATAATGTAAAATATGGAATAGATACACCCGTCAAGAATTGATCTTTTCATTATTTATATCATGTTTAACGGGTTTTAATAGGATGAATTATTTAGTATGACGGTAATTTCAAAACCCATGAAATTCAACCCACATCTCGAGTTCTTGTCCTATTCCATGCTGTAATGAATTTTGAAATATCTTTGCGTTTAAAAATAGAAAAAATACTTGATTCCTAGTGTTTTGCATCTTGATTGAACTGAATCCGATGGGGTTTGACTAAATTCTGCGTTATCAGGATTTGTGTAGAACCAATGTATTTTTGGGCTGTCAAAGTAATTGGTATCAGTGGTCAACATTTGCAAAAATAATTTAACGAAGCTCTGAACTTAATTATCTTATCATAAAATCTTTCCAAACCTACGTATATTTTGTTTTTTGTAACCCTATACCTGTACCATACTTTTTATGAAGGTCTCCCTTAAACGTTCTTTCTCTTGTCCTTCAACTATTGTCTATTTAAGACCATCATGTCTCCAAAGATGCCGATTAAGTTGTTCCGGTTTCTTATCAATGTTATTACGAGGTTATTCTTCTTAAGCGTAGAACATACCTCATTGAGTTATTCCAATAAATTTTGGCTACTTATTGAGGGAAAATTGGCTAGACAGTTGGACTAAACATATGCTACAATAATACCCATGAATGTTATGAAAAATTTTCAATGATCGAATATGGGCATAATTATTTTGAAAGCATATAAATATTTTCATCCCGAATGTACGTATATCGACTTCGGGAAAAAAGAATACCCAACTCCATTTATCAGTTGGATTAATTTGGCTAAGTTTTGGTTATTGTTCAAATATTATCCATAGATATGGTAGATCAATCCATTTTATACGTTTCCGAATCGCAAATATGGAGTAGTTTTGAATGCTGACCTGAATTCATCCTATACTTCTAATTATTGACTCGAATCTAGAGCTGAGGCTATTAAATATGAATAATTACTGAATGTCCTATTAAAGCCAGCTTTTCTATTTATGCATGGATTAAAATATAAACTATGTAGTCCTTCAGGTAAAATTTTCGGATGAATTATATTTACAAAGCGTTATTTGCGTATCTAATTTTATAAATGTACCGAATCTGCGGTCTTTTAACTTCTCCATATTCATGAAATGCTACCTCGTGACTGAATCCTTTTTGCCTCTGTATTCATTGCCCTCATAAACCGCGATAGGAAACTCAAGGTTATTGATCACGGAGCCTTCTCGAGCCACACGAATTCCGGACTAAGAATAACAGGATAAACGTTTTCCCTCGAAACCAGGGAGCCTTAACGGAAGCGTTCTTCCTTCATTGGAGCTCGAGGCATGCTACAAATAGATCAAGGTGTTTCATTTATCCATCATGGTTAGTATTCACTGAATTTCAACGACACACAGCTCTGTTTTCGAAGGATATGAGAGAGTTTGCAATCCGACATTGAATTTACAATCGAGTATAAATCAGTAAGTTTGTATTCATTTGCATACGAAATTTCATTTGATTGCAAACTGTTTTCAATATTTTTTTAATGAAAACAATGTTAAGTAAATAATACTAAGGCATATACATTATATTTCCTATCAAATAACAAGAATATTCATTTCGGGAGCATATCCATCTGTTTATCCCACTTCCCGTTCGCTTTTATCAGCCAAAGCTGAAACTACTGTTGATTATAATATACTTACTATACTGTATTTCCGGGAACGGCAAGTATTGAAATGTATTTGCACTCAATACTTATTCCTAAGATCTATTTAAATCATGATGATTTTTTAGCACAGAACTATTACTTTTGCATTACTTGTGTAATTACTGCACATCACGCCAGTTATATCATCGATATTGGTTATTTTATGCTATATTATTATTTTTAAGTCAAGTGTGCATCGAATACCAATTATCATGTTAACTATTCCTGAGATCGGTATTATTTGACGCATTAAAGAATACTATAAAGCCTGAGACACTCAGAACATTGAATACTCATGAATACATTTTCCTTTTCCGCCGTTAATTTCCAGTTGTTCGTATGCCTTAATTTTAGTTTCATGCAAGGGAAGGATTCCCATAAGACTCCTTTCAAAACGTCGGTGGGGGGACGTAATCTAAGCTTAATGAACCGGGGACAGGGACCAAATGGGAACGTCTTCTTTCTCAGAACAAGGGCAAACAATAAAGAGGGCCGAGGAGAAATATTTGGCGAATTAGAGCTCTGATTAAATTACTCGTTTTCTGAACGAGGGAACGTTAATGAGAGACGCACAAAATAGCATCCTTTAGCGAGATAGAGAGAGAAAGATAGCGTAGGATCTCAGTAGCTTTCTCGTGGGGATGGAGATAAAATACAAAGAACTGGAGTGCGGGAAGGGATTTTAATAACCGTGTGAGAGGGCTGCGAAAAGAAAACGTAGGACTAGGGAGGTATAATCAGCCGTTTCCACGTTGCTTATCGTAGTTATCCGAGGTGAATTCTTGCTAGGGAAATCCACAAAACTGTTTAGCTCAGCCTCTTATCTGATGAAACGCTTTTCCAAAACTTCCGATTTTTAACTCGTACATCCGTTAGTTAATCTTCCTCGCTCTTAAATAAGCTACCCATGATAAATGTTCCAAGAAATGAGGGCATTTCTGCTTCAAAGGGAAAAGTTCTATATTTTATGTGTAATGCCACTTTATTTAAGTAAATTTGCATGCGTTTTGTGATGTTCAAAATATGTATCTCAAATTTTATTACGTTATTCGTATTTTTTGAGCGCATGCTACTACCTTAATTATTGTCTTTTCAGGCCAGAAACAATTTGTGCGATCGGTGGTGTTTATAAAAACGGAAGAATTATTCTGTTTGATCTTGATATTTATTTTTTTGAAGTTTTGATGCAACGCCAGCAAAATATATGAAATAAATAGATCGTGTTTTGATATACAAGTAAATGAGTATTTGGTAAATAATTCAAAGCAATACGGGTCTAAACTGTAGAACTCGTGCCGTATATTTTAAAATTATCTATAAATGGATAAGTAACAACACCGTAAATAAATGATTATTGGTATTTATTTTCCACTCTTACTGGTTGACCAGTACCATTTATCCGATAATGCACTGAAGTTTTATTCGTGTGTTATGATTGGTCATTGGTTTCAGCAGTTTTGGTGAACTTTTTGGAAAATTACGGCCGAAATTATTAAATGAGATTTATAGGATATTAAATAGTTTTGTTCGGCAGAATCCTTTTGCTATTGCTTTATTATCAAGCTTGCTTGAGTTAACTCAGAGATAATTCATTTTACTTCATGCCCAGGTGGAAATGTTATTTACTATGAAAATTTGCACAGATTTAAATAGTTAGGTGCTGCGAATTGACATCACAACTATATAACAGAAATTTATTTTGTGTCTTTTGAATTGATTTTTTTAATATACATCAACATCCGTTATTTATTTCATTAAGTAGCCATAAAATAAAGTCCTAAATTGGGCACTCAGCGATAGGTTACCGCTAAGGCAGCCGGGTGAGAGGGCCCCGAATCTAAACCGTGGTGATAAAATCTTTTAATTGGCGGCGGGAACGTTTTTCATTGACTTCCCATTTCTGCTTTCGTTTGCTCTCTCTATCCTCACTGTTTCTGTGTTCCTCTGTGAGCTCTCTCTGCACTTGTCTCGGCATACAACATGCGAGTTAAAAGAAGTATTTAATTTTATTGCTGGGGCTAATGACCAATAGATCTGAGTTCTGTTATATTTATCACTAGATCACATATATATGAATGTGAAAATTGATTACCTCCGTGAAACCTTACTCAAATTAAGTAAATTCAATGCTATATTTTCAAATAACTGTGCAATGGTACTCGTGACATTTAATTTTCAAAATTATTTTACTGATTTGCTAAAGAATCCAACTTAGGACAAGGTTTTTGCCAGCCGTATGCATGCATTGCCGGATAAAAATTATCCATTTTTTCTCGTAAAATACACAGTCCCTCTTGTTTCAAAATTATAATGTCAAAATAGATTAGCATTAACATGTGTATACATTTGCAGGAACAATTCACCGGCTGTTGCTTGAAATAACCATTGTAGTTCCTCGTCATCGTAATATATTTTCATTATTTCTCCTCTACTGTGAACTAGTGCCACCACTAGAACGAAGTCTAGTCGGTTGCCTATCGATATCTGGGTCGCATACGAGTGGCGTCTACTTCTTCAGCCAACTCCTCCCAATCGCCGATGACTATATAGGATGTCCTCGGCGCCCTTATACACCAAGCGTGGTGTTTTCGAAATTCCCATTCTAACCCCTTACCCTCGCTTCAGCATACTCCTCTCGCGTAAATTTTCAGGCACGGTCGGCGGTGAGGCATTTTAAAGGGGATGAAAATCCTTTTACGGTACACAAGAAACCATCCCCTCCGGGCTGCGCCACGGATTTCGGACCCTACCTCTAATGCGACCCATTGTGTTTGGCCTTATCGCGGATAGGTGCCTTTTCGATTCAATATTTCTTCGAGCCTTGTAAACTTTACCCTTCGGGAATTATTTTATGGGACTAACCCCGAGAGACCATTTTCGGTAATAGGGGGAGGTCGATAGCCGTTGGCGTAGGGTAAAAGCCTTAAGAGATAAAAGATTATCCGTAATTAGACACAGGGCAAATATGTTAAATTTGGTATGTCGTAAAATGTCGTATTTCTCTGGGTTTTAAACGCCCCATTAATTTAGCAATATCCTATTGTGTTTTGTACTAAAATTATGCTTTGCCTAGATTTCAAAATAATATACCATAGACGTAGGGGTGAAATAAATTACGCAAGAAATGTGTCACTTCAAATTATATAGCAAACTTATTCCTCGTAGTATCAGCTAAATTCATGTGTATTTCTTAAAATCTGATTCATTTTACTTCAAGCTAACATGTCAGACCCAACTTTAACAATTCTTATATCCATTCTGACATTTGAGATATCTGAATCATGGAGTTAGTGAGGAATATTGGAGGGAAATTACAACTTCGATGAAGAATGTTGGAGTGAAATACGCAGGTATTAAGTCACTTTTAAATCTATCTAGGAATTCTTTTTCCTCTGAACATTTAAGGTCAATAACAAATGCTAGATCGAACGCAGGTAGTCAAATCTCTCACGATGACCACCTTAATTCTTTTTGTATTCTTGTACAGGTTAACAGCTGGTGGCATACACCTCTCGCCACGTCTATTGAGGCAGTTAGGGGGTAATATGTTTATGTAGAATCATTATAAAGGCGTTGATAGCCAAGATCTTCCTTTCAATCTCCAGCCCCGCTCTGGAAAGTGGAGGCGATGCTCCTAACCCAGCTAAATTGGAGTGAAATCCTCATGTCCATGGCGATTGATAAATGCGGTCCTTGTCTCACCACGTTAAGACGAATTGTACGCGATGATCAGTCACCCATGTTTCCCGGTCATGACCATTTAGGATCACAACCAATCGCACTTCGATGCGAGTCAAGGGAAGCAGATTATACAAACGTGACCAAAACATTCTATTGGCTTTTTTAGCCGTCTACAATAATGCAACAGTTCTTGTTCATGAGTTACAAAATTCTCTATGTTTTAAAGTAGTGGATAATAGCCCAATTTTGCTCGAGTGCGTGTTTCAGGTAAAAAATGATGGATTATTCACCCTATAGGATTTTTTAACCTTATTGTTTCAATAGTCGTATGAATGGTTGGTGACCAATCTGCCCAAAATTTCAGTATAGATCAGCATGGATAATATTCTCATCACGATAAGACGAACTATGCGCGATTATCAGTCTCTCATGCTTTCCCATCACGACCATTTGGGATACAAACCAATCGCACGTCGACTCAAGTCATGTGAAGTGGCTATCGAAACGGAGTATTCGCATCAAGTGTCGATGGCCATCCTCTTCCCAACCCTGACCCCGGGGGCTTAACGTCTCGGTGGCCGACCGACCGAGGGGATTGCTTGATCACCTTGGACCTCGGGCACGAGTCCTATAAGGCGCCATTTGGAGTATCTCACAGGACCAAGAGATCCTTCTCTCCTGACTGAAGACAATTTCTCACGATAGTTTCATCAACACTGAATTCAGTTCCTCCATACGTTCAGGATATAGCATTCGTGATGGGTTCAAACGGCCATTGAAAGCCTTGAAGTAATTGAATAATCCTTGAATATTCGGAGTCGGGAAAACTCTCGTGAGTCATTGATCATTTTAGTCAGGCATTTTTACTGCAAATTTTAAAAAGCGTTCATATATTATACTGAAATTCGTGAAGACAGTCTCGCATAGAATATCTTCTCAAATAAATATTACGTTTTTCCCTAAACAAAGCCCTCATGCTTGCATTACTACAAGCAAATACAAAGGCAGCATGTGCGAGTTTCCTTTCTAGGAATATTTATTCAGTCAAAAAGCTATATTTTCTTATGCGTCTGAAATCAAATGCCCTGATTGTTGCGGAAGGCGAGATGCGAGATAAAATAGCAAAGCTATTTAAGAGAAGGCAGAACAAGCAGATAGAGTTACGATCCTAATCGTCTACACCCATCATTCAAACTAAAGATAAACTGCCAAAATAGTATTCCTCGTGCGTTTTCATAAGTTAATTCTTCGCACGCTGTACGTGAAGACGGGAAATTTAAAGTCATCGTTTAGTATGCGCTTTTCCCGTTTGAAAATCTTAAAGAGCATAATATTGGCATGTAATTTAACTGCAAGGTATTTTCTTAGGATTTAACAAACATGACCAAATTCATTTGATGTTTGTAGCGGTCTATGCTAATGGAACTGTCCTTGTGCGTGAGTAACAAAATTCGATGAATAAAGTAACAGTCTCATTCGCTTGTGTAATAGCCCGAATCTTCCCGAGTGCGTATTTCAGATAAAAAAAATAAGGATTTTTCAGCCTTTTGGATTAGTCTGCTTTATTGGTTAGAGTACTTCGATGAATGGTCGGCGTTTGAATGCCCAATTACGTAGGATGATGATACTTCCTAATTTTTAAGAATTTAGAAAAAAAGATATTTTACAATGTCGAGGCATTATTCTTTCCATTTTTTATAGTTTATATTCAGTGTTGAAGGTTAGGTAACCTAAAAATTATAATTATTAATAAAAATACTAAACTCTATCGTTTATACATGTTTTCTTAGGAAAGTTAGACGAAAAATGTGCTCTTTCTTTTCAACTTGATCATATCCCATTTATATTGTTGCCCGTTACTGTTACTGTCACCAGTGTTGTATTAAAGCTTACCTTAGTACCTTGTATGATAAGATTTTGAAAAATTAATCCGGTTCTGTAGATTCCAAATTCAGGATATCACGAATCGGGTTGAAATGGAAATTAAGTAGAGAGTTTACCGGAAAAATTCTTGTTCATTAAAATTTATCCCTTCCGAATCATATATAATGGCTTAATGTCAGTTTCGGAGATAATTCTAGTGCTTATGTATCAGAGGACTCGAATTCGCCCTTGCAATTGAGATGATACTTCACGAAATGGTAAAATTGAAATATTTTGCCAAAATGGGGTGCTCTCGTAAAATTAAAATAGCTGAAGAAAGATTTGATGCTTTCCCGGCGAATGATGTGAGTAAACTTCTCTCGGGTTTCCCACCGGGTTAAAGGCTTCATAATGGCCGACGTTTCGAGCTCCGACTCGGCGCTCATCATCAGGGCTACTGGATGCTGTGATGCGGGAATGGGCCTGCTTATATGCTGCCCTCCTCCGGTCAGGTTCCTCGGGATTGGCTGGTAGTTTCCCGCCTGGTGGGGTTGAATCCGGATTGGTCTGTCCGTCGTATCGTCCTTTCCCTGTATTCGGTCAGTTTTTTCAGAACGGGTTTCCAAGTGCTGCTAAGGGAATACCCTGAATCGCGATTAAAGTTCTTCCTCTCCAGTTTAATTTCGATGGCTTCTTTGGTGAGACGGTCCCAAAAACTTTTGGCATGACAAAGTATCTCTGTTTTTTCAAATTGAATTTTATGGGCGTGTTCGACACTATGCTCAGCAATGGCAGATTTTTCTAGCTGACCAAGCCTCAGATGCCGCTTATGTTCTTTAAGCCTGGTTTCAATGGTGCGGCCAGTTTCTCCAATGTATGCCTCACCGCACTCGCAGGGGACACGGTAGACACCAGGAATCTTGAGACCGGCTGGGTCCTTCGCTCGTACCAGCTGTTCCTTCAATTTCATGGGAGGCTTGTGGATGGTCTCGATGTTGTGCCTCCTGAGTATCCTCGAAATCTTCCCCGAAACTGATGAGACATAAGGCAGGCACGCTCTTGCAACCGGCTTTTCCTTGTCCTCTATATGGCGCTTATCCCGTGGTTCGTGGTTTCACTATAATTTTTAGCGTGGAGGATACTTTTTTATTGCATAATCACCCACTTTCATTGGAATTCCCCATTAAAAGTACTAGAATCGGTCTGAAATTGGTTTCTTGGCGAACCAGGTGGTCTAGAATCGAAAATTAGCGTTTTTGAAAAACCGATTTTTTTGACCTCCAAAGGCCCCGTAAAGTAGATGCCTAGAAGCAGTAGGCAACACGGTAGGAGATAATATTTCGACAATTTTTTCTTAGTATTCCAGATGATTTTAGAGAGGTCGATTCTTTGACTTTTTGTCATATCTCGTTCTCGTTCACCTCAAACATTTGTGTGAATTAGTCAGTCATTGTCGGAAGTGGGACTTATGTGTAATACATAGATACGTCTTTGATTGAGCACAAGTAAAACCATGGAATGAGGTTTCCCGAATCGCAGTTCTATTATGCTACAGTGCAGTAGTCGTTTGTGAACCCATTGCTTTGCGTTGCGAATGCCATGCTGTTGTTTTATCCTGTAAAATGTATGTTCCGTTTGTCGTGCCTTGTGCAGCCACATGCTACAATTTTCTTGAGAATGGGACGATTTTTATAGTGAATGCGAGTTCCCATTTTCCTCTTTGAGATGAAAAGTAGATTTTTTTTAATTTCTCTGTTGCAACTGGAAATGTCTCTCTTTTTCACGTCGCTTGTTCGGAGTTCCTCCGTCTCTGAATGAAATCGATAGCGTCCTTGAAGCCGCATCTCAAGGATTTTCGATATTTTTTGTTTTTTTGCGCCTCTTCTCGAACAAAAGGGATTAACAAAATTTAAATGAAAAAGAACCCTCTATGGATTTTACGAATTGAATCGTTTCTCATTTCCATAGAAATGTATGCTATTGTTTTACATTTAATGCCAAATATAACCTTAAATGCTTGGATAGCCTTGAGTATAGATCAGAAAAAAATGTCAGTTAGTACTACAGAACCGACGTTGCAGCCGTTGTCCATTTTTCATAATAATTCAAGGTATATGTCGGTTTTGCATTCTCATGAGTTTTAACGCATTTTCTTTCATTTTTTCTGTTGATACCAGTAGTGTGATGGAGCCGGAACGCGCCGAAACGCCGTTTATGCACTGGTTAACAAAAGGCATTATAGTCAAATAACACTTTTATCAATTTTTTTGCCTCCAAATTTCTAATGCATACATTCGTTACCAAAAAAAAGCTTTTATCATAAAATGTAACTAATAAGTTAAAATAAAAAACACAGAGTAATATCTCACATCTAAAAAAGTTAAGGAAAGTACGTTCCGGTACTGCTAATTTTGCCATGACGTCACTGGCTGATGCGTACATGCTTTCATGTTAAAGAGATTTCAAGTCTCATTACGCGCGTAGAAAAATTTTCCTGTATCAGCATTGAAATCCTGATATTGTTGATAGAAAATTTTTAATGTTGTTCTTTTTTACTCTATTGAACTCTATTATCAATCCTTTATTCTCACTTGTTTTTACCATAAGCAGCAGAAAATTTGCCACCAAGTTAATTTTAACTTTCCCTGATGGTATAATTCATCAAGCTGATCAGCCAAAATATAAATTTTTCTAAATTAAATTGCAGAATATGTACAAAGCGCATTTTAACTGGTTTTTAGAGGGTGTCTACATTGTGGCCGACACCTGAAAATGGCAAACGAAAAATTATTTTTTTAAGAGAGTCGTATAGTCATAAACTATGCTGATAGGTACACTTGGGTGGTTAATAGTAATGGAAATATTAGAAGTGGTAATTGGTTGTGTCATTCGGTAGCAGAAAAATAAATTTTTAGATGCTGCATGCGTGATTTACGCCTCCTGGATTTAAATTTTCGGCGTCAATTTCATGTTACCGAAGATTCGTACAGTTTTAGGACTGTTTGCTTTAAATCATGGGGGCAACCCCGCTTTTTTGGGATTCGTCCTCTGGATTTTTCTTTCATAAGGCTCTTAGTAAGTATGTAAGCAATGTAACTGAATCCCAATCCTTTAAATCTAACTTGCGATACATTTTTGCATGTACCGTGATGCGGATGGCGTTTGTGTTTTATAGTTGATAGCAAAAATCTGATCATTGACCTTTGATCTCACTTTTGACGACATTAATCACCCAAATTTAAAGCCCATGCCATTCTTGCTTTTATCGTTAAATTTCAAACAAGTTTTATCTACATACCGGCCTCATACATTTTGCTTTATGTTAAGGGCTTTAATGTTTTAATGCCAATTTTGTCGTTAATTGTTTGCTCATTATTCTTAGTTATTTCTTTCTCTGGATTTTACTCTATCATCAACTATTTTTGGGCTTCTTATTATTTGCTGCTGCTCATACATTTTTTACCCTTTTTCTTGTTTTTTGTCCTAACTTTGATTCTAAAATGGCGGACAAAATGTATTGTTTTTTTGGCGTCCCTCAAGCATTAGGAGTTATCCTCAAATTTTAGTCGATTTTGCACGGCGCTTGATGCGTTATCGGAGCTTGTAGAAATTCTTTCGTTTGAGTGTGTCAGTATTTTACGTGCATGGGTGCTCAAGGCTAGTTTGAAATTTTGTGTTTACGCTGTTGTGATAGACCATTTGAGGAAATACAAATTAGTTCCAGGTACTTTCAAATAATGAGTGTAATTTCGTAAACATGTGCTACAGTTGTATGTAAGAAGAATATTGGAATTGCGTTTCATAGCTGACTTAACATATTGCGATCCTAGGGTAGCGCCAAAAATATGTATTTTAAAACAGTAGGCAGCAAATTCGTAGAAAATTTGAAAATGTTTGGGTGATAGACCTTTTAATCGATTGCTTTTCTCAACTGTCAAATGTGTACGTACACCATGGACATTTGTGTTTCCAGTTCAAAATAATTCAATCAATAGGAAATAAGGAAGAAACTCCCCGGCCGATTATGACTAATAAGCATGCATAAACCCATTTTAGTCCACCTGCACGTTATGGCTGTATATTTAGTGCTTTAGTCGTAACTTAGTCGATGAAAATTATACGTGGTCTTCTTTGATTAATAATTATAATAGATGGAATGATACACTGAAAATTAAACCTAACCATATTACAACAGTGGATACACTAAGTGGTCTGCATGAAGTGAATTAACATTTCATTTCATTTCTCGGTCATAGGATGGACTTTAAAAATACGTAGGTTTTGTGCCGCACTTCTAACTATTGGGATAGAATTGTAAAGGAGGCAATTGCTATTAGCCTTGAGGAGAAGAGCTTAAATAAAGATAAAGGCTTCCAACTGAGCAGTGCTTGGAATGCCATAATTAATCGCTACATCCGCACTCAACAATAACGGCAACCAGGGATATCAATAAATAAATAAATAAGTACCGTAAAAAGTACCATTACAAATGAACCCCTGAAGATGATGGCAGACTTAGCCATTGAAACGTTGCGTTGGGAGAATTAACCCAATACCACACCCGGTGGGAATCCCGATAAATTTTTCTTCAGCATTTCTTTAGCTCACAATTAAAACACAAAAATTTCATTAACTCACTTTGTAAATGGGCCGTTTGAAGATTTCTGTGGAGAATTAATTTTTACCATCAGAATGCCAAGAATTATCTTTGAAAGCTGATTTACATTTTTGTACGTAACGTCGAAATGTGAATGGCCGACTCCCTTGTAGATCACAGAAATGTTTGGGCTAGAAAATGTGGTCGCTAATTGCCACAACCCGGCTCCCACAGTTTTGTGTCGGGTAGCTAGGAATTTTGTTGTATCTTGCGACTATGGTGGCATTCGCACTGACCAGATGGATTGGAAGTGGATAGCCATAAACAGACGGCGCCAAATGACTGTATGAGCTAGGGAATGGATACCGAAATAACGACCGGGATTAAAAGCTACGGAACTCATCAGAGCGCTGAAGCGGATATTGAAGCCCTCCCTGCTCGTATTCAGCCGAGGATTTTCAGGGGAAAATCACTTTGGCGGCCCACTGAACACCCATTTTCACCCCTCTTTGTCGCGGGGCAAGTGACCAGGGCGTCTGGACCAGTTTGCGCCAGCGGCAATCGACTTAACGTCCGCCCATAATCCACTCTTCTCCTTTTTTTCTTTTAATCATCTCGCCATCACCCGGAGCGGGAAGAGACTGGAAAAATTGCGTCGCACGTCTTCATTCCCCGTAATCAAGCTTAAAGAGGGCAGGGGTGTGCGCTCGTTTCGAAGTAAACGCCCGCAAGATGGCATTACTGTCGCCAGCCTTACCATTCCCCCTCCTCAGGTTGGCCACCTTGGCTACAGGCGCTTGCCAGGGTGGCCACACGCGCTGTAGCGGGAAAAAATTTCAAAGTTTATCTCGGTTTTCTTTGGCACATTCTCATAATTTCCAGTTTGAATCGAAACACTTCACATTATTCATGAGCAAGTACTAAGCACAAGACGGTGGTATTCTTACATGCGCAATTGAGGAATGGAGTTAAGATAGACGAGAAAGAGGTGAGCAGAATGTACCTTTGACAAAAAAATTACTTATGTTGGAACAGACGTTGTTGTTAATTGAGGATGCAAGCTCAGAGTTGTGGAGGGTATGGTGGGGTAAGATTCGCAAAACATCTAATTATTCTTATCTCTACTGGTAGAAAATATTTTCACTACGAGTGATTGTACGTTTTTTTTAATATGCAAGACTCGGTTAGATTATTAGTTATTAGTCGTGGCCTGGTATTCAGCTCATCAGTTGCATGAAAGTGTAATTTGCGCAAAACATGTCGAAGTAGAAGGTGGTCCAGGGATAAGTAATAGTCTTTTCAAATCTCATTTTTTGATGCTGCATGACTGTCACATTACACTCCTGCCCTAAATTTTCCTCGAATTTAGTGTGGTGCTTACTTTTTACCTCAGCTAAAATACATCAATAGGGTAATTATCTGGGAATTATTACTCAATTGAGCTTCTTCTTGGGATTATTACTCAAGTGAGTTTTAATTTTATTGGCTGTACCTGATTGTATTGCATGTAAGATGGTAGTTATCAAAAACTGAAATTTTGGCAAGGATTAATAGTTTCATCTTTACTGGTCATGTAAGTAAGATTTTAAAACTGATTGATTGTATTAATTTGAGATGATTAATACTGTCTCAACTTTATGAATAAATTAACTGTGTCTAGTTTTAAAATATCGAGATCAGATATAACTATAATCTTTACTAACCCCGGACTAAACCACCGGCATTTGAAATCACATAGGCCAATTCCTTTCCGACGGGTTTGAACCTGAGGATTCGAACTGAGGAATATTCAATCAACGTTCAGGTGCTTTATCACCAGGCTACCACGCCCCCCCAAAACTATAAAACCTTTCAATTTAAATTATAAAAATGAATATTAACATTTTGAAACTTAAATCTACCAGAATCAAGTTACAGAAAGATTTGGTTTATTCGCGGTTTTTGCCATTGATCGTGAATTTACTTGGCACAAAATTCTCACTCGACACTCAATAGCCCTGAGGACAATGACCGACTCGGACGTCAAATAGTCGGCAGCAGGGGTGCAGCTAGGAATTAAGGCTAGGGGGGGTTTCAGGCGCAACTAATACTAGGGGGCTTGGAGTATTGCGTACCCGCCAGGGTAAGCGGGAGGTGCGGAAGCCCTCCGCCGGAAAATTTAAGATAAATGGTTCAAAATGGTGATTTTTACGGCCTTCTGAGGGATATTTATTAATCCTCATACAATACTATAAGCAACATTAATCCAATTAAGTTAAATAGATTTAACTTAAAAATTTCTATGAGCTCTGGGGGGGGGGGAGGGTTTATCCCCCAAAACCCCCCCTCGCTGCGCCACTGGTCGGCAGTAATGCAGCTCCTGACCCGGTGGCGATCCCGAGAAATGTTCACGCGTATTCCGGTATTCCAAACTGTACCCAGCAACTCGATAACTCCCCGGTTTTCCCGCATTTACCGTGAGTGTGTTGGTTACACTGGGAAGCTCCCTTGTTCTCAATTCACCTGCTCCTCGGTCTTCATCATCTCTGCCGGGGACACGGACGGGGTCACGCAATCACGTGAAAATGTCCCCGTCTACCTACCGCCCATAAGACCCCTTGGTCTTCCTCCCTATCACCTCCCGACCCGCCTCCACACCATTCTCACTCAATGTTTTCGCTTGACCTTAATACCCTCCCTCATGTCCTCGTCTACGACCGTCGGTCGTTTCCCATCTCGTGTGATTGGCCCCAAAATTTCGCTCCGTAGCCGCGGGGGCGATTGATATATGCGGGAAAATAGCAGTGTGGAGGAGATTAGTGCCGCCGAACCAGGTTATGCTTACGGCTACGGGGGCTAATTATGCTATTTTTGCCTCGTTCCCGCCCTCTTGTGGAATGGGTGGGAACTTAAAGCTCGACTCCAGAGTTAGATATGGATTACGTGCGCCTATGCCCTACAAAGAAAAAACACAAATACCTTCCTCGAATGAATATTAGGGCTTGAAAATTCTATATATAATGCGGTTTGAGGGATCTAAAAAAATTAAATGTGAATTATTATAATTATTCTTAGTTTTTGCCCTGGTTGTCCCAGAGTCAGAGCTTTGTATTCCAAGAGCTTACTTCAACCGTTCGGTGAGGGTTGCGCGTTCGCTTTGCATGAGATAATTTTCTATAGATAGAAGTTAAAAAAACTCTTTAAACATAACCTTTAAAAAAGCTAAATGATATTTTTGTATGTTCGTAATTGCTTTGCAAATTATGAATACAGCTAGTGGTAACTTTATCATATTTTATATTTAACGGTTAAAACCGTAATTAGTGTTTTTGTAGATCTCAAGATGTTGCGGAGACATTGGCCTACTGAATCCTGAAGTTGCTATTTCGCGTGATGGAAAATAGGTTAATCTCTTCGTTGAGGCGGAAACTCATTCTGAAATCAATGTTTTCCTCGTGGTGTGCTTGGATTCTTTGTTTCATTTTGACTTTGCCGAAGATCATCATTCATTTCCGATTTGGAATGAACCAACTGTTCACTCCATTCTTCTCCATTTCAGTCCCTTCTCTTAATATTTGTTCTTATAGTCTCAATGTTCTATACATTTTGTTTTCCTGAACATATCTACCCAATTTTAGTTCACTTTACTTTAGTTTTTTACTATCGCAAATACTTTTTTGTGTCTTTAACCCATAGAGGAAGTGTTTGAGCCAAGTTCAGTTAAAATATTACAGCATGGTTGATGCATACCATTAATTCCTAGTCCTGTATTTCCTTTATTTCCAAGATCGTGCCTTCATTCAGAATAATTTATTTACTAAACGAAGTAGAGAAGAAGAATGATATTAGAAATTTAAAAAAATCATTCCATTCCCGTAGTTGTGTCATTACTTATTACTGATTACATGAGAAGTAACTTATTACTCCGTGGGTTAAGTATTTTTGTGGAAAATAAACGTTTATCGCATGGCAATGGTATAGTATATTTATAACGTAGCAGGTAGACGCTCGCTTATATGAAAAGAGCTGAGATTTAGGGAATCATTAAAATTTTATAGCAACTGTTGAATCATTTATTGATGTTTTAATCATCTATTTTTTAGTTTGATAAGTTTTATTTTGTTTAATGATTTATCATCACCCATTTTTCATTTTCATATCGCCAGTAAATGTTTTGGTCCAAAATGGAACTTTTATTTCATTGATTTTTTAGCTAATGTAATGTAACTTTACTTCCTAAGCGTATCTTAAAGTCCAATAAAAGACCATGTTGTAGGCGTTGTGTTTTTTTGCCCACGTAACTAATAGAATAGGTATTTACTTCGCAACCAGACAGCTATTGATTGACGTGGTGATATGGCACGTTGACACAAGCCAATTCGCTTTCTGCCCTCATTGGCTATGTGCATCACACAAAATTATCTTCCATTATTCCTGTTTCCTTCCGCATCAGAATTCGATTCCCGGCGGGGGCATTTTACATCTGCCACATGCAGCCGAGCACCGTCTTTCCCTCGGTCGGATTTTTTTCCTCAGAGCGTGGCGGAAATATCACTTCATCTCTTTAAGGGAAGGAACTTGGGAAGGTTTACCTGCTCGGCGAATGTCACCGGGGTCACATTTCCGATGACAGAAAATTCCCGTCCTTCCGCCCACCCCCCTCAACCCCCCTCCTCCACCTCGCTCCTTTCTCCTGTTCAACGTTTCCTTTCACTCCCTCTTCCTGCTAGAAATGAAGTTTTCGAATTGGTAAGGATTGGTATCAGAGAAATAGGATTTTTCCATCTGGTTTCGGGTTGGTGTGGTGTCTGTAGTGGTGGTCTTACCCCTCGTGGGTCCGGTTTCACATCCCCGCGGATCAGAGGCGTAACTATGGGGGGATGAGGGGATGCATCCCTCCCCCCCCCCCCCAAAGCCTCAGAGAAATCAAAAAATTATTTTAAAACCTAGACTGGATTAGATAGGTACATAATGACTGCCTCTGCTCAAAGTTAAATTATCAGTGCCAAAATGATGTAAAATGCATTTTCAGGCATGTTGTTTTTTTAAATTTTCCTGAACTCCCGGTTTCCTGGGGGGTTAGCCTCCACTAACCACCTTCATCCCCCCTAAAGCCCTCCATTCCCCCCAGAGCTCCTCATCCCGCTACGAAGCCCACTCATCTCCTCAAAGCATATCTCTAGTTACCCCACTGCCGCGGATGTAGAAAACTTTCGGTAACAGCACGATCACTGCTTCATTAATTCTTAGAGAGCACTTCAAGTTTTACCTTGAAGTTGTGGCGTTAACAACTGCGATATAAATGGTCACTTCTTTCTCCTGTGCCAATATAGAGAATGCGTAATATTAATTCTACAAAAAAAACACAATCCCCTTCATTGACATAAAATGCAATTGCCAGAAATAGTATTTAATGTTAAAGCGCAAAAATATGTGAAACTCATTGGCATCCCTAACGTGAGGTATTTTATATTTACAGCGATTTTCTTAATTCGTTTCGCTGTTGGTTTATCGTCTCCTCCGTCCTACTTGCAAGAATTTTGATACGTGTTTACATTAAATTGAGTGTCATCTCTCCCGCCTGACTAAATACGATTGAATAGTTATATAGGGAGAGGCCTTCCTTCGGATGACATAAAAATTTAAAAAAAAATAGCCCGCAATATTTATTCCCATAAACTCTAATGAATCCTGATCTCGCTTGATGAACCTAAGAAAAGAAGACGGTTTACCTTCAGCCCATTCCTAATTTTCTTAAAATTATTATATTATCTCACTAAAATGATGGTAAATTAAATCGTCGACGCATGTATCACCTGTTATAGTGTTTGTTTTATGGTATTTGTAGGAAAATGTTTTCTCATCAAATGTACTCTCTCTGACGGTTATACAGCAGTTTTTATATTTCGGTGTAATCCTTGATATCTGCGATGAGGGCTAACATAATAACCCCTAGGAGGTGCTTGTAATGTAGCTCAGCAATACACATGCAATTCAAATATTGCAATAAATCCGAGCAAAGCTTGAAATAAAACGAAAACTTACGTAAGTTCTGGAATGACCTTGAAATTTTACATTCCAAGTTGAAAAGTAGATTTTTTTAATGATTGCATATTAGGTTATAAGCACTTTTAACTAAACCCTCATGGATGGAACAAAATGAAAGCCATATCACTTTCCTTCAAATATGAGAATTATCTCGGTTCCTGGATTTTGCCTAAAGTAAAAGAAAGCTTTTATTTGCTTTTAAAGAGGGAAAGCTTCATCACATCTCGTTAAACTTTACCTTCATATCGGGTTTCATACTTGAATATACGCTCTAGTTTTGGGGGAAAATTTTTCGTGCGTGTAGTTAAAAGTTCTTTCTGAGCATAAAAACCATGACGCTAAGGAAAATGAGAACGAATTTCCGTTTGTTTTCACATTCGGTTTATATCGGTGCACCCAAATGTCCCAAAATGTCGAATTGATTCCCTTTACGCTCTAGAGGAAGTTGTAGAGCATGAAGACTTTGTAGGTCACGTGATACTCTAGGGAGCATATGTATGTTTAAGGGCTCGTTACCTTTGAGTTCTTCGAATCCGAACGTCGACGAGCGGATTAATATTTTCTTTTCAATGTTGCGCTCTACGCTCTGACTATCACGGCATCGACATATTTCGAGAACAGCATATGATTTTGATGCGTACTGAGAAATAGGTCACCTACATATGTTTCGAAAGCTTCTTTATTTTACCACCGGTCAATTTTTGCTGTCTTTTCCCGACCATGAAAGTCAATTTCTACGCATTTATTCTCGATTTTGGAAGACACTTGTTTGAAAGATGTTTTGCCAGTGATATGCTCCTTGATTAGCCGATTCTCTATTCCTTTGGTCTTTCCCAGGTCACTGCTACTTTATCAGGTCAAGATTTTTTCTAGCTCCCTATTTCTAGAGGATACTGCACTTCAAAGAGGACTCACCACAACTGTCATTCAAAAAGGCTCAGATTACAATAAAGCAATGTGGGACGGAGACAGTTTTACCTTGTTAAATTCTCTGTTTGTTGCGTGTGGTTCAGACGCTCAAACTAAAATGGAGGTTAAATGCACCAAGGATGGAGTACGCCATGAAAATTTAGTGTCTTGGTTCTTGGTGTATGTGAATTTGCACCCGAGCGTGTGACTGCGTACAAAGTCACTTGCTTCATGAAGTGATTTAAAATGGAGACTTTAGATGCTATAGAATAACTTCGCGGGCGTTTTAAATTGTCAGTATCTTCCTCATGATGATCAAACATTGATTTGTAGATTAAGAGATTTGCAGAATATTACTGTGGCAATGATCTATTATATGTAACTTTGGATTCTTTTCAGATCAATATCATAGTCATTCAACAAATGGAATTTAATTGACAAATAAATAAATGAAAATGATGAACGCATTTCAAACCTTTCGCAAACTGAAGCTCAAAATATAATTTTTAAACAAAATACACATCAAACCTTTAAAACTCCATTGCAATATTATATCTGTTACAATAGAGTTCTCATCTAAACCGTATAATCATTCAATGCTCATAATGTACTTTTTTGGAAACTGTGCTTATTTGCTGTTTTATATTTATCGCGGCTCAATGTATTGACATAAAAAGGGTCGTTCCTCAAATAATTGTTACTGTGTATTTTTATGTAACTGCGTATTATTTTCAAAACAGTCTCATCGTCATACAACAAATGAGATGAAATTGACGAATAAATTAATGGGAATGATAAACCTATATGGGAATGATAACCTATTTTAAACCTTTCTCAAATTGTTGCGAAAAATTTTATTTTTAAAAAGAGAATGTGACGTCAGATTTTCCAATCCTAGTACATAGGTTCTCAGCTCCTTATTCAAAGAATATTCCGAAGAAATGGCTGAAAATATTTTGAGTTTCTTAAATTTCCTCCCCATAGTGCCTGAGATGATTTCACAGGGAATTAAGTTTTGTTTGGGCAACAATTGCCATGCCTCCGTCGGCCCTGATTTCTCCGTTCCCCCTAAGGGGATCCCAATGGCCAATTAAAATACGGAGCGGAGGCTCCGCAACTTGTTGACCTCCCTCGAGGCGGCGCAAGCTCCGTTCTTGGGTGTTGTCATGCCTTTCTCTCCCCAATTATGTTTTGTTCGAGCGGAACGAGAGAATTTCAGTTTGAGAGAGAGGGTTGTTCATCAAGTTTTGGGCAGTGAAGTCGATGTGGCCGAGGAAGTTTCGCGAGCTTTCAGTCTAACAAGTTGTGCGCCGGATACTTCGATGGTTTCCATTCATCACGCTCTTTCCATCCATCTCGAAGATTGTTATTAGTTCATCTCACAACTTGCAGCCTAGAATTCTGTCCTTAATGTGTGATAGAAACGTGAAAAAAGCATGCATCCACGCTTGCTTTGCTCACGAAAACAGGAAAGGGATGCACTCCTGTGGATAATATTTTTCGAGTGTGCCTCTCTCACTTATTAGGTTTCTTGACCGACGTTTTGAGGTCTTTGCTGGTCACTTTTCCCGAGGAAATAAGGATAGTCTTTCCGTGTTGGGTATTTATCAGGGTTCATCTAAATCTACATACTTCCCCGCAAACCGCCTAAAAAGGCGTGTGGCAGGAGGTGTTTGGGCAACAGCCATCAACATATAATAAGCAAATTCTCTAAGATAATACGACTGGCTTTTATTTTAAATTCTTTTACGGTTCGTGGGAAAAACGAATTCCCACATCTATCCGTTCGGCAAAATATCTCTCTTACATTATCGCTTCTGTCGGACCTAGAAATATAATGGGGCTCTTTGATGAAGTCACATATAGGATCCTCAAGTCGGCCTCTAAATGTGCTGTCACCCTTTAGGCATTTATAATGGGTTTATAAAAGTCACCACTCGTGTCAGCGACCGAGGAGAAGAATTAATTTAAGAATAAAAAAATTAACCGAAATTTATACGCATGAAGATGTGACCTATCAAATTCATTAATTTTCAATGCTTTTCCTCGCAACAACAAGCATTATACTGCAGAATATTGGATAAAAGTGGATCGCATCGCAATCATCGCCGCGCCGCGGACATTTTTGAAAACCGATTAAAATGCGACGGAAGTGGCAACAGAAACTAACCTTCTGTGGGATTGAATCGGGTGCATTCCTCTTTAATGATGCTCTCCGTCTCGCTCCTTAAGATATATCTATTCTCAATTGTTCAAGCAATTGAAGCCCAGCGCGCAGCCTAAAGGTTCATGGGGTGGAAGGAGGTTGAAAGGGAAGAGGGTGAAGGAGTGATCATTTTGATAAAATCGTCTCGGAATTTACACCGGGAAAGGTTTTTTAAGGCCTTAAATATCCTTACCCGGTGCCAAACCCTAGAAGATTTTATGAATAGTATTCGCCGGGAAAGTATAAAATCTTTAAGTTATTATTATATGTAACCTAAGACCAAGAACCCATGTGTGGCTGAATTTGAAGCCACAGATCCTAGTGAAGTTCTGGTCATATTTCCTAATTTCCAACGCGTCGCGGATTATCTGGTATTTTGAATTTTTTAACCTTTGGTGATTACTTTTGAAATGTGAAACTTAACTAATAAATTCCCGCCACGTAAGAACTATCCATATTCCCTCGGAAAAAGTGACCAGCAGCGGCTGCGACCAGTCGGGCAACAGACCCAATAAGTATACGATACACACCCGAAAAAAATATTATTAACAGCTGTAATGACCCGCAAAAGCTTTAACGAAGAAAGGGAAGCATCGTAGACCATTCTCTAGAAGATTCTTAAGTGGAAAAGTTCTCAATCATTGGTTTTTCTCGCCTCAAAATTAATTCTAGCATGTTGACTGTATGTGTGATAGTGTGCACTGAAAAATACACTCGTTTAACTTGGACACGAGTATTTTTCAATATTAAACGCTCGAGATCCCATGCTAGGATTAGGTTTTAGGTAGCTATTGAACTATTTTACTCATATTACATTTGAACTAATAGGGTCGGCCTCAGTCAATCATATTCCAATTTCGTTGTATGTATTCATAGCAGAAGTAGCAATACGGTGCATGTTTACCCTAGCCGCGGAGAGTATGTTGTTAATTCAGCAACTAGGGCATAAATATTGATTTTAGCCGGTCATATGACCACTGCAATAATGAATTTTCAAAATTTCGCTCATTTAGCGCTACCACTTAAAGTTCCAGTGAATTTATTTAATTTTCTCTAAGTGTTTCTAGTCAATTTAATTTTTCTCATGATATGTGGTTAAAATGTCTTAGTTTAGTTAAACATGCCGTTGTATCCCATCATCTTCCAGTGCAATTGATAAAATGAACGTAATAATGAATAAAATAACTTATTTAAGCATAACGGGACTAGCCTCGGTGATAACTAAGCGAAGTTACACGCAATGCACAAATTGTGCGAAGTCATTTGGAAATCATTCAGAGCAATCAGCTTATTGCGGTGTGATTTATTTTTCCACAAGTGTAAGGGATGGTGTCAAGGATTTTCCGACTTCTTACCGATCTTATTGAAACTATTTTAACCTCAAATTAAGCTGAAATATCCACAGCTCTCTCCTGAGAAATCCTCCAATACTTCTTGGTAATTCAAATTTAACGCCGGTAACGTGGCCAACTCTATCCTTGAGAACTTTTTACCTAGCAAAACAAACAGGGTTGATTCATGGAAATGGAAGGGAGTGAAAGAGCTGGGGAGTCTCCTGGCGTACTCTACATGCGAAGGCATTTGACGCAGGAAAAAAATGTATTCGGAAAGAGAAAATCCAAATATTATTCCGTCGCTTGGGATTGAAACGCTGGGTTGGCGAGAAACACCGTTGTCTTTTTTTCTATCGCAAAGGGAGGCACAAGTAGATAAAGAAGGGCGGAGAAAGGAGCCATTTTGGACCAGCGAATGGGATTTTGACCCATTTCCTTCCTCCGTCCACCCCCACTCCCCTATTCCCCCTCCCAAGAAGGTAACCCTGTTTTCCCCTAGCCATCAAGCAAACAAGATTCAATTTCGAGACTTTTTTCTAGAGAGTCTCCGGGAAAAACCGGAACGAAATCGCATAGGAATGAAGTAGATCGGTCCTCACTAGTAAACAGTTCAGGATGCGAGAAGGCAGTGTATTTTCTGAACGAAAGAATTTTTTATCAGTTTTATCTTCTTTCAAAAGTTTAATCTCGAAGAAGATGCTCTTTTTTGTTTTCCTGAGTAAAATGTGTCTCCAATTTCATCAATAAATCAACCGGAAAGGTAGTTTGGGCTAATCCCCTTCAATTCTATGAAATAAGAGTCGTGAAACAGGAAGGAATGAGATTAAATGTATAATGATAACTATGTTCCTTGTCAATAGTTTTTCTTGCAATAGAAATTAGTAGCACGTAATTTTTAAGTCAAAAATCGAGCAAGATATTATAATTAAGCATGTAAATTACGTGGTAAATAAAAGAATAGTAATTTTTCCCATTGTATTGTATGACGCTGAATTCCATGAGTAATATTCCATTAGGTTGAAGACATTACAGGCGGGGTTCAAGTCTTTGCGAATGATAAGAAGTATGACAGAAATGAAACGCTGTTTACTATTGCTTATGAAGTCTCCCTCCGATGCAAGATGATTTGGATTGAGTCATGTGATAATTCGTGTGGAAGTGGCATGGTGCAATAAAAAACATAACCAATTATTTTCTCTTTATTATGAATATAATTTAATTGATATATACCAATATTTTTAAAAAGTAGTAGTTTTTATATTTTAAAAGTAATGGGGTAAGTATTAGTGAAATATCCGAATAAACTTAAATTTTAGAAGGATTTTATCCTTTTCCAGCGAACGGTGGCTGTTAAAGTTTTTCGGGCTTCCCATTGGGATAAGCACCTTATTTCTGCAGACGTTTTGATGGAATAATTTTTCAGCGAAACATTGCATGAAATGGAGTGCCAAACCCAGTGGGAAGCCCGAAAAACATTCACAGACATTTGTTAAAATTTACAATTTTCCCAGTTTCTTCTGCCGATTCAAGAGTTATTATCACCATCATTTTCATCATTCAAGTAGGATTATATTTCAAAAATTGACATCATGACATACTTGGGTTTTATTTTATGCAACAGTAAAAATTACACAGCGCATTTCTCATTCGTTCTTCAGCAAATCGACATTCATGCCATACTTATGGTGGCAATTTCCGCAAAATGATACTGATACTCTATGCCACTGAAAGATGTGCATTTTAACGGCCTTTCCAACGAAAATAGTCCCAACTTTCAGAAAAATACCTGCGTGTGTATTTGGAGGTTTCTTTGTGACTAATGAATAATATTCAATGACTTGGCTATTTGAAGAGCACCACTTAAACCAAATAAATACATACAATTAGATAAGCCCAAAATTTAATCCAAAGGCCCTTAGCAACATTGACTACATTGAGATTTTGTTTCAGCGATAAAATTTATATTTCAACAGAAATAACACTTTATATCATGAATTTAGTTCTTCGTAAAATAACGCTGGAAAATTTGGTGGGGAATTCCACAAATTAATAACATCTTTCAACTTCCTAAAATCCCAAAACGTAATATAAAAATATGCGACAAAGAAAAGATAATAAAAGACAAAGAAAGGTGATTCGTACATGGAAAGTGTGCCCGTTTCGATGATAATCATTCAAAAATTTTTACCTTGACGTAAATGATATAAAATATTTTTTCCAAATCATTTAAATAATTCTTTTGCTGTTCACACGGGTTCACAGGCGTATTTTTTTGCCACCTTCGAAGGCTGGAAGGCCTACAATGAGGTTCTTAAGCATGCCTCATATTGTACTTTAATTCGGTAGGCAGCGATTCTTCCGGGTTTCCTTCCGCGTTCATCCATTTTTCTGAAGTTATTGGGTGTTATGGCGATTTCAATTGCCTCCCTGATGAAATGGCGAATATCCTCGTCTACACGAAAGACCACCACCCTAAAGGCATCTGTGGAGGAGTATACCAGATTAAATGCAGCTAGGATAATTCCTACATCGGCCAGACTTCAAGAGCACTGAAATCCCGAGTCCAGGAACAGAGAAAGGGCGTAAAAAATATGCAATTCAGCCAGTCAGCGGGGGCGGGATACCAATGGAGTGGACCGATCCACAATATTGACTTCGACAACGCCTCTATATTGAATTAAGAACACCGATATTACCCAAGGATCATCAGGGAGGCAATTGAAATTGCCAAAACACCCAAGAACTTCAACCGTGAAGACGGCTACACTCTCTCCAGCGCATGGACACACTTCTTCAAAATCTCGACCAATCAGGGCACACGTCTACAAAATAGGCGCCAAACAGGGTGTATATATAGACAACCAAATTTCTTCATCGACACTTCAGTAGATCTGAGGAAGCCTAATGGAACGTTGGCGAAATATCGTCTAGTAAAATGAATTAACGCGGAAGGAAACCCGGAAGAATCACTGACTACCGTAATAATCTCCGCGGAAGCCTACTTGGGAAATGTACCGCAATTCGTTGGTGATTGCTAAGCATGAGAAGATTTTGTAATATTTCCCCAATAAACAAAAATTTATGATTAAACGCCTTTTCTAAGAAACATTCTCATTGAATTTTGAACGCCCACATAAGTCAGATTTGTACAAGTATTTCCCTTTAAAAATTGAAACATTTTCATTTGTTACTGATTTTTAAGTCACTTATACTTATTTATTCGCCGCTCTGAGGAATGTATCAAAAAGGGATAAATTTATTTGACTTACGAGTCGTATTTTTTGTCCTTATAGTTAATAAATTCAAGACTCGAAACAATGATGGTATTATAGATAAAAATATTTCCAAAACTGAGTATGGATGAAAATATCTGAGAAGATTAAGTACCATAGTTGTCTAAAATAGGAAGGGGAAAAACTTAAAAACGATGCAAATACGAAAAAAATAATTTAGATCGAAAAATATGTAATAGGAAAGCTAGAGAAAGTTTTATAAAATTTTCCCAAATTAAGATAATTAGAAATTTTTCATGCATAGCATGGAATAGATAGAATGTTTGAAAGAGATAATTGCTTGGAATCATCACAGTTATAAAGGCCACTATAAAGGTCTTATTCCCTAGAAACAACAGCAACCCTGGCCCCTCTTGTTTTCTCAGACTTTCTCCATCGCCTTGGGCTCCCCCACCGGCAGAAAACCCTTTTCCGAACGCCCCCTCAAACGGAAAGCTCTGGGCTTTGAACATGAAACCAAGAGAGGGACGAGTTTCGGAATCTCGGTCGAATAACAGAGAGCAGTTGGTAGAACTATAACTACCAAGCAACTAAAAAGAGAATGAATGACCAAGTAGAACATGATAAATTATGACACCAATTCTGTTAGATATCCATTACGGGGAGCTGAAAAATGACTTTTTCCTGGATATAATTTACCGCCATAATTTATGGTTGATACCACATAATCACCAGCTTTAGAAACAAATGCGTATCACAAAAAAATAATTTTCACCTTGCGTTTACCCAAAATAAGGATCCAAATTTAAACCTGATTCTGGTAGATTGTGTAGATAGGGATTTAATAAATTGCAAATTTTAACTAAAACATTCTGTTGAAGCACCTTATGGCTATGACAGGCAAGGGAGACGCACTGAATGTAATTTATACATAAAGCAATGGCCATAGAAGCCAAGGGGGATAAGTGCAATTTTTTTATTTTTGGAGATAAGTACATATAACGGTTGTTGGGGTACACAATACTTTTGTAACAATGGGATACAAGTGAATCACTGGTAACCATACACAAATAAATTCATTGATTTTACCTATTACAGTAACATTGTGCACCCCGCCAACTACACTTTCACTTATCCCCATTGACTTCCCATTGCTGCAGTATCGTCAATCAGATGTAAATTAAAAAGCTGCGAATCCAAAAATATAGTAGAGACGTAAATGGGACTGCACCCTTATTATCAAGTTTCTTGTACCGATATGGCAGTAATCATTAATCAAAAGCATTATAAAATATAAAAAAACAGGAAGTTCATAGGCACAATTTCATCCTTGTCAGAGCGCAAAGGAAAATAAGCAAATCTTCATAGGTATAAAAGTGCCAGGGAGAAAAATGTAACATTTATTCCCAGAGAGAGCCATCGACTTCAAAGGGAATTGAATAAATCATTAATAAGGCTTCATAACAAAGGTTTCTAGCTTGAATGGCCAACTCATTAAATTAACAAGGAAGAAACTCTGTTGTATCAGGCTTCCCTAATTAAGCTTACAAAACATTCTTGGATCACCTTCTTCCTGCCCGCGATGATGCCTCAATTTGTGAAAAGTGAAGTTGAAGCATAATTGATCAAAAATGATATTTATTCTTCCCAAGTTTTAGTACTTAAAAAAAAAGATATTGAGAAAATATCTATCAAAACAGTCTTAAATAGAGTTTCAGACCGTACAGCTGTGGATTAAATTCCCTTAAAAATCATTGATCTAAGTTTTGCGCGAGGAAAGCGATAAATAAAAAAGTCTCAATGAATAATTTATTGCTTTCACTGGGTATTTTAACCTTGAATGGTTCTTAAAACTTTAAAAAGTATACTGTAAAAGCCTTAACACATTTATTTTTGAAGAGTACCCTTGAAAGTGATTCGGGTGACAAAACAGATTGGTTTGATATTCATAATAAAGAGAAAATAATTGGTTATGTTTTTTATTGCACCATGCCACTTCCACACGAATTATCACATGACTCAATCCAAATCATCTTGCATCGGAGGGAGACTTCATAAGCAATAGTAAACAGCGTTTCATTTCTGTCATACTTCTTATCATTCGCAAAGACTTGAACCCCGCCTGTAATGTCTTCAACCTAATGGAATATTACTCATGGAATTCAGCGTCATACAATACAATGGGAAAAATTACTATTCTTTTATTTACCACGTAAATTACATGCTTAATTATAATATCTTGCTCGATTTTTGACTTAAAATTTAATTGGTAAATATTGGTAGATGAAATATCCAAGAAAACTTATAATACAATACCACAAAGTAAATGATGAGTTGGTGAATTTTCTTCTAAAATTTGTTTTTATTTTAAAAATCTCTGCGTGCAGTATACCATATGAAATTGCTTCAGCATTATTGGACATCCACTGAGAGACCATTTCTTTTACGTCAAACAATAAATTATAATTTTTGGAGATACTTGTCATGACTGGCGCCGTCGCGTCGGAACCCTCTTAAGAGAAGAGTGATGCTGTGAACGACAAAACGCATAAGCGCGCATCGCTCTTTAATACCCAACGTCCTTCTCCACCTCCTCCTCCTCTCCCGCGCGGCTCCAAACAACTCCAGCTCCAGAATCCACGTCACGGGACGGAAATCGATAGCGGGTGGCCTTAGAGAGAGAGTCCCTCCCAACCCCATCCCAGTCCTCAGCAAACCTTCCCCCATCCTCACCCTCTCTCGTCCGACACCACCGACCCATTCCTCCCCCGCTCCAAGGCCCCCATCCCGGCAAAAGTGGTGCGAGATATTCCCCGTGCCTCTCCACCTCAGCGGCCCGTTCCCACCTCCCATAGCCATCCAGAGCAGTGGTCCTTTTCCATTCAAACCTTCGGACCTCTTTCCCCCTCCCCCCTCCCCAGCCTCGCTTTAACCAACACCCAGCAGCTGAGAGGTGGTGGTGTATCTCTCCACCCGTTCCCCAGAGATCGACAAGAGTCCGCTTCTCTTCTGATACCTATATATACTGTCTCTTTCTCTCCTTCTCTGGACCTGCAACTTACAGCTGCTAACTTCTCTCGACTTTTCATCCATCTTGTCCGGATGCCTCTCTAGAATATGTTTTCCACTTATTTTTGTAAGTTTCCTCTCTCTGACTTAACTCGGTTTATAGATGTTTTTCATGCTTGACCCATTTATCGTTACACAGTTTGAGTGTATTCTTTAATACCCGATGGTGTACTTCGCAGTTAATTTTTTTATCTCGATTACCTAAATTGAATTACATTACTTCAGTTTTCATTCACCACAGTGGAAATCGACTTTTCATCGATCTTTTCCAAGTGTTTCTCTAGAATATGTTTTCTAATTCTTTACTTAAGCTTCCTCTCTGTAACTTGACTCGGCGTATTGATGTTTTTTAAATGCATGGTTCATTTATCGTCGCACAATTCGAGCGGACGAGTATTTACTTGATACTGTAGAATTTTCTTCGCAGTTAATTTTTTATCTTTTTTGTAGTCGGTTTTGATTTCAACGTTATGCAGAGGAATCTCTTTTGAAGAGTTGCGATTTCAAACAATACTTAAATTTAAATTGACCTTATGAAAAAAATGTCGTCGCTTAGTCTTCCGCGGCGTTCTTGATAGGTTGATCTCCCTATCTTTCGGGTTTTCGCCGCGTTGTTTTTTGTGGGTAGACGACAACTTCGCCGAGATTCCACCTGTTGTCTTGAGGTCGAAGTACGAAGACTGGAGGAGGAACTATGTGGGTATGTAATGGTCTATTTTTAAGTCCATTCAAAGTCACAAGTTAGTAAAACGATAATCTATATAAAATCAATGAGAATTGTACCACTTACCTGAAGATGCCAGGTTGAATCCCGATGAAACTGTCTTCAACCTACGTAAAACAACGCGGCAAAAACCCTAAATATTGAGAGATCAGCGAAACTTTCGAAAACAACCCATTCCTCCGCGCCTCTCACATCCTCCACTTCTCCCTGGCCGCCTAAAAATCGGTGAGCGATGTACCCTACGCCCATCCATCACTGTACCCTTCGATTCGGACCAACGCAACGTTTGCTCCTCTGCCATTTAGGACAGTTGTCCTTTCCAGTTAAACCTTGCCCTTTTGTCCCCAGTACCTCTCTTACCTAATCTAATTTAATCAACACCGGACAGCTGAGTGATCCCGCACAAGTCAACAGGGCCTAGTTTTCCTCAGATCCTAAACATTGTGTCTTTCTCTCTCCCGACCTACAACTTCTAGCTACAAATTTAACTAGACTCCTCATTCTTTTTTTCCACCTAATAATATGTTTTCCACTTCCTTATGTGAGTTTACTCTCCTTAATCTATCTTGCATTAGGAGTCTTTCCCTCTTACATAAGCAATTTTTTATCTAAAAATTCGAGTGAATGACTATTCACTAATATACCGTGGATATTACTATGTAATTCCATTTTTTATTTTACTTGAGTGGCCAAAAATGATGATGCTCAAAAAGT
The DNA here is from genome assembly GCF_921293095.1 of Ischnura elegans. Taxonomy (NCBI): domain Eukaryota; kingdom Metazoa; phylum Arthropoda; class Insecta; order Odonata; family Coenagrionidae; genus Ischnura; species Ischnura elegans. The sequence goes on from NC_060249.1 coordinate 34,342,172, forward strand.
TCCCTTACATCACGATGGAAATGAAGGATGGAATTTTCAGCGTTTTTAAAATTAATATATATATTTGCTAATTTGTGACTTTGAATGAGCTTAAAAATAGGCCGCTTCATACCAACCCAGCTGATCCTCCATGCCTCGTGTTACCTACACTTCCAAGTTGTAGACAGTGTTCCTTTCCATTCCGGTCCTCAGCTGTGTTTTCTCGTCCACCTATCTTTCTCTTCACTTTCACCAACATCCAGAATCTGAAACGTGGTGTATTTCAACCATTTCCCAAGAGATCGACAGGGCATGCTTCACTTTTGATACCTATATACTGTCACTTTCATTCTTTCCCAGGAGCATCAACTTCCAACTGATAACATCTTGCGACTGCCCATCGATTTTTTTTCCATTTGTCTCCAAAGAATGCTTCACGGATAAGTGTTCTTTCCTGATGTTATCTCCGTGAAGATATCCAGTGGTGAGCAGTTTTTTTGTCGTAAAATCCAAGCGACTCATATTTTTGGCGGCAATAGTTCTTGTTACAAAAATTCGTATGTTTTTTACTCAAGAGATCATAATGCTTCAGTTTCATTCAAAACTTTTATACAAGGCTTAACGATTTGTTGACGTCTATTTTCGGTCTACACAACCGTCCCTGGTACATTTGTGACTTCACACGAAACTTTGCAATATACAAACTATTCACTATGCTTTAACCAACAACATGAAACTGAGTGATGGTTTTCTCCATACATTCCCAGGATATCGATATCTGATGCTCACATTTTGTCTCTTTTCTTCTCTTTCTGGACCTGCAACTTCCAAATGCTAACTTATAGCGACTTTCCATTCATTTCTTCAACATTATCTTGAGAATGTGTCTTCCTTTTCTTTATGTAGTTTTCCATTCTTTTGTATTCTCATGCTTTATCTGCCACTTTCTAGCCGTGGTTTGCAGTTCATTTTCTTATAATTTGAGCTAGTTATTTATTTTTATGAGCGACTTTTCACGTTATGAAATTCTTTGAAAGTATTCTATTATAATGAATACCAATTCAAGACATCCATTTATTCGCTATTGAAATTAAAGTAATCGTTTATTACTCTGCGCGGAAACACTTCGTCAACATATCATGGAAGAATTTAAAACTTCCTTTCCTCCCTGTGACAATTTTGTCACTTTACTTAAACAAACACTAACAATAAAGAAGTTTATGTACCCCCTCCTCCACCGTTACTCAGTATATCGGCATAACTTCCTTCCTTTTCCTTACGTAAGTTTGTACAGTATTCAAACTATTTACTTTCATTACCAGGCTCAAGTTTTTTGTCTGAGCCTGTAGCTTACAGCAATTACGTAAATGTTTGCGACTTTATATATTTATCTAATATCTTTTATCTTTATCTTTATCGAGAGTACGTTATCTACATCTCAAGTTATAAGTTTTCTCTCTTTAAGTTTTCTCCATTGCGGATTTTTTTCTCTCCCAGGTGAATAATTCTACGTTATAGAATTCTAGCTAGATAACTTGCGTAAGTGTTACCTTTTTCCCTGTTATCTCTTATAGTATTCTGCTATATTGAATATTTTTAATGCATTCCGAGAAAATTTCTGAATTTATATTATTTGAAGTTGAAAAAAAAAATATTGTGGCTTTCAAATTCTGATATGGAAACCGAATTTTAGCTATTTTCAGTGTCTTTTTTTGCTAATAGCCGATTTTATCATTTCTGGTTAGCGTTAACCATAATATGATACAGTCTTCCACTTCTCCTCGATGAAGGCTGAAAGTTCTGGTTAGCTTGAAGTCTGATATTTTACAGACGTTAAGTGGAACTTTCAATCATCTCTGGGTCAAGCGTGACGTCTTATGGCTAGCATTAACCAGATATTAAGCGGATATATAACCAGATATATACCGGCCCTAAGTGTGTCAATTAAAATCGTAGATCTCGGGTAGAAATTGTCGGACCATTACTTAACGACAGTGAAAGCGAGCGGGACCATTTCATAGGAGGCAGATTACTACGTTTCCCGAGGTAGTTGACAATTTGAATGACCTTATTGCTGCGAGTTAAATTGAATCAGCGTCGCAGAATACGACCTCCTTGGCTTGCTTGCGATCTCCAGAGGCCACAGTTGGGAGTGCTCGGTGAATTTAAGGTTTTGAACGCATGTACGCCTTTGCTGCACCTTTCGTGGTTAATGTTGGATTCTGCTAGGGTCTATAGTTAGGCACAGTAGTGTTCTATCTACTTTCATTCAAGGTATGTGGCTCAAAACGTCCACTTTCGTTCTTTTCCCCAGTTTTTTCTACTTTTACCGTCGCCCATTGGCTGAGAGTCGGTGTGTTCCAGAGAGATCGACCGCGCTTGCTTTCCTCTCTCCCTTTTTATACGTTTTAACCCTCTCTCTCTCCCTCTGTCTCTGGTCGTGTAACTTCTAACCTCTGACTTTTATCGACTTCCTTTCTTTTTTCTCACGTCCCCGAAAATACATTTTTCACACTTTTTCCGAAGTTTCCTGTCCTAAAAATTTTTTGTGAATATTTCCTTCACTTCGATCTCGCATCGAGCTATTTTGTACTTTAAAATACCATACAGTAAAGGATTACCATTTGTTTTGCCGATTTTAGACGCTTTAGTTCTTCAAATGTTATTCTTTGCATGTGTTTCAACCCTGAAATCTTCAAGGTATTTTAATGAACGTGATTCGGCGTAAGATACGTTTCTTAGTAAGGACACTGGAATTAATGGCACCATTTTAGCTAGAATGGGGAGGGGAGAAACGAAAGGCTGCAGCATACTATTCCTACTTTCGTAGAATGAATTTTGAGACGCTAAATTGGCCGCTCTGTCCGTCACGTGCTAACTTTCTCCACAGTTCCTATCCCATATTCCTCGCATACGTTTCGCCTCCCCCTAGAATGCGCATCTCTCGGAACTAAAGGAGAATTTGATGTTTTCTGGGTAAGATTCGGAGACTATGTGCCGCGCTTGCCCTTGCTTTTCAATTGAGAATAAATGCCTTTCAAAGGGACTCGGGGAATATATTCTTAGAACTGCACAATGTCTAACAGGCCGACATAAAAGGTAAAATAAGGCGGATACTTTGCAGAAGGTATAGATATAGGAATTCGTTCATTTTTAGAACAAAAGATGAGTTAAATAAATGCTTAGTTGAAATACTGCAATAAATATTTCTCGGGATTTCGACCGGGTCTAATTCTATATTTCTGACGACTTTTCGAAGAAATACATTTTCATCGACAAAAACGAGAGAATTCATCGTAGAGGACGTTAAACTTCGCGAGCACTATACTAAACATCTCATAAACGAGGTACGCTCGGAATATAAGTTCCGTTTTGAAATAAATAGAGAACAAGTACAGATATTTCAAATAAATGTAAGTATAGCACAAATCTTATCACTCTTACAATATTTTTCGACGTAGATCCCGTGATTTTCAAGGTATTTTTCATAGCTTGTCACAAGTTTTTGTGTACCCTCTTTGTACAGTGTTGCCGCCAGTGTACTCATCTATGAGGCAACATGTTCTTTCAGTTCTGCTGTATTGCTGACCGCCAAGAAAAGACTTCTGATGCAGAAACAAGTGAATTTCGCTTGGAACGAGGTCGGGGCTGTATGGAGGATTATCAAAAACATCGACAAACAGCAAAGAAGAGCTAAAAGAACATATTACCTCATGGATAACTACCCTTATGGCAACATTCTACGAAGAGGGTATTCAAACACTTGTGCCACGGTATGACAAACAACTGGACAATCACAGGATCTAAGTCAAAAATAGTGTAAGAGTAGTAGAGATGTGTGAAATAAATTGCTTTGAAGTATCTGTACTTCCTCTTTTCTAATGTCAAAACGAAATTTACTCTCCGAATGTACCTCGTATGTCCTCCAGCACCTATTTTATGAGCGTTCTGTATATGTCATGCATCTTTATGAAGTACCATTATCATGCTCTCACTTTTCCATGTGTTCATATCCCTCTCCCCTTCTATAAGTTTCATCCTCCCTATATTGCATGTTTAGTGGGCGTAAAACGTCGTGAAGAATGTACTGGGAATTTCATTTACTGCTATTAATGTCAAACAATTCAGGCGTGATAGATTATAAGTTCGACTTATTGAAATGAAAGGTAGATACACTTCATTCGCTGTGGATATTTCACACAATCTGTGCATCGCGGGTGACTACCGTAAAGTTATCACCGTGGTTAGTCCTGGTATACTTAAAACTTATCAGTGTGTAATTATCCCTGATGTGCTAACTTTCCACACCGTCTCTTTACCACATAATCCTCAGAGTTACTGCGGAGATGTCCGCCCGTTATTATTCTAGCCTTCAAATTCCTCAAGCCCGCACTGATTTTCAACGCATTCAAGCGCCCATGTCAGATCTTTTCAGCCTACCTCATCTAGATTCACGACTTTCCTACCGATAGATATGAAAACATCACAACCCCTTCAATCGGTTAAAGAAAGATTGTACTCATATTCGAAGACTAGAATTTAAGTTCGTTTATCATTTATCTTTTTTTATCAAAACTTTCTTTTTCTATTCGTGTTCTTTACGATTTGTGTTAAAACTTATATTTTTTGTGTTATTGATATTGATCAATTTTTTTGTTGCTCTCCAAAAATTTTTTCACATGTGCAGCCTTGGTATGATTTATTCAAAACCGAATATATATTTTTTGTATCGCTGATATCGTATACGTATTCTGTCAAAATGGTTTTTGTTTTCAGAGCAGAGCTTTATATGTTTTTTTATTTCTTTTCTTTGCACGATTATGTTTTTCTGGAGCATAATAATTATTCATTCATTCATTCCCAAATTTTTCCCTTCTTCTATTCTGCGCCACAAGAGGGCGTATATGTTCGCGAAGACTGTCCTGGGTATCGCATTCCCTCCTTGCCTATTTTTGGGGAGTCTAGTTAGAATGCGAGAACCTTTTAAGAGGGTAGTGGGCGGCCGTAGAAGACTCGTGGGCGTTAGCGATCTAGGGTTTATCTCACCCAAGCGAAGTTTCCAAGTGCTTTCCGTCTGCCCACACAATGACTCCACGTAACTTCAAAATGAAAAAAATGTCATTTAGTTATTTTCGTGAAATTCTTGGAGAGTGGTAGGTTCTCTGTTGCGGACGCAATCCTCTATCCTCGCATTGGGCATGATTTTTCATCGGATATGAATGAACAAGGTATAAAATGATCCGAGAATGGCTTGAAAGGTATAGAATGCATATACGTGCAATTGACGAAACTAAAAATGAAAGTAGGGATAGATTTTTCCATTATTCTTACAACTCGTGTACATTATTTTTTTAACTCAATTTCAGAAACCTTTTCCTGGAAACACATATTTGAATAACTTTTCCGATAACTTTTATAAAGAAAAAAATGCTTCCATCCATTGGAATTTATTCTGCGACAAAAACTTCAAAGGAAAATCTTTTGATTAACTATTAATTACAAAATTCCTATGTAAAATATATAATTCATGCCTGAATTTCTTTCTTGAAGTTTCCTGTTTAAATATGAGATTTTAAGAAAAACCTTTTTCGTCATAAATCCAAGAGAACTTAAATTGCTTGTAAACGTTGGCAGGGAAAATGGAAGATATTATATAATTCTTCAATAATCAATTTACCTGTTGTTTCATTGGTTTTTGGTTGCTTTGGTTTGTTGCTTGGTCCGGTCGCGGAATATTAATGCTGTGAATATAGCGTATTTTATATTTTTGATACAATGGGTACAAATTCCCAATAAAATTAATCAGGAAACGTAATGATACTGCCCTCACTTAGAATAACTGTGAGAGCCATAGTAAAGGCATCTTCTTTTAATTGATTGCTGAGTAATATTTTATTCATGGATTCTTTTTGTAACTTGTATAATTTTATCCAAAAATTTCGTAATTTGTTTACGTTAGTTTGAAATTGTAGCACCTTAATGGATTCATGAAAATCGCATTTAGACGGTATTGTGAATTTACATACGACTCACCTCGTTTCGTCCATTCGATTTTTACTGCTCTTTATGAAAGCTGCGCTGTTCTTAGTTTGAAGGAATAGCATTGCATGACTTGTGAACGACATAGCATGGGATACTCGAAGGCTGTGTGCCACGTTCACCTTGGCTGTGTAGATGAGAACAAATACCTTTCAGAAGGACGCGGATAGAATCAACTTGGAACCAAACAATATCAACAAGCCCGAGAAAGATAGATAAATTAAACAGATAAATTGATGAACGGATAGATGCAAGAATTCGTTCATCCCTGCAACAAAAAGGGGGCTTAAATAAATACCTCGTCGAACCGAGGATCTAAAATCTCCTACAATGCGGACCTCAACTTCGTTTTAGTGTTCTTTTGGAGTCTAACGGCCGTTGCCCAAAAACCTATCTTCACACGCCTAGTGAAGCGACTCACAGGGTAGTCTTTAGATACAGGTGCAATAATTTCGGGTATTAATTCCATCGCTTGAATAATAGAGTCATTGCATCTCAGGGATGAAATATTTGATATTTATTGTTTAGTCTCGTACGCCTCCATACGTCTTCGAGATAGCACGCACGGAGACGAGGTCAATGTTAACGCAACTTATTTATTTTCTTCTGGAGCTCGGGCTTTGCATTGAGAGAGCCTGCCTGGGAAACGCAAGCCGTAGGCTATTCCCAAATTGCGAATCTCCGGTCTTCATTTCGTGCATAATTTCTTACCCCAACTCACTCTCTCTCTCCTTTCTCTCGGTGCTAGCATTTTAATGCTTTCGTTTGCACAGTTCACTTTCGTTGGGGCCCGCATCTAAACTCCCTGGCTCTTTGCTTAAAAGCCGCGGGAGATGAAACCGCGAAAACTGATAACAATGCTCCACACTCCTCCTCCTATTTTTTTCCTCTTTCTCTTCAAGTAAACGGGAGAGCTCACAAATACTGCAAGAAAACGTCGCTATGGTGATGGGGAAGGATGTTTGAATAGGCTTGAAGGGTGGAGTTCAATCTCCAGCGAAGCCACGCTTTCCACGTTTCCATTCGAGTGAGAAATTGAGGAGAGGATATTTATTTCAAGAGCTTAACATGTTTCTACAACTTTTTTTTCATGTCATCCTTTCATGAAATCTGAAAGGATAACCTAGTCGCGTTGGAAATGAGGGGAATGATCCACGGTCCCACGTTTTTCTCTCCAGTCTAAGAGTATTTCGTGTTGTCTGTTACTTCGGATGCGGACTTTATCGTCGAATTTCTACGCTGAAGGAGGAGTTTGGAGAAAAGTGTGAATCTCGCTTGAGCCTCTTTAGCGTCTACCTTCCTAAGAGTTTAAGTTAAATCGAATGATATAAATTTTGGACGTTCTTGAATATTTAAAATCTCAATTTTCCAGAGAAAAAAATATTTAACCGAAAGACTAAATGGTTATTAGGGACAAATGTTTCAGGATTACGTAGGCGAAGTAACTCATCGAGGGAGTCATTCCTCAGCGAAAGGGATTTGGGATTTACTTGATGGATCCAAGTAGGCTTCCGCGGAGATTATGATGAATTCTGCTGGTTTTTCCGGGTATTCTTCCGCGTTTATCCATTTGAAGGACGATATTTCGCCAACGTTCCAGTTGGCTTCCTCAGGTCCACTGAAGTGTTGATGCAGAAATTTGTTCATCTTATATACACCCCGTTTGCCGCCTTTTTTCTCGAGGTGTGCCCTGATTGGTCAGGACCTTTGAAGACCCTTTTCCACGCGCTGGCGAGATTGTAGCCGTACAATACAATCTCGCTACGTACGGCTACAATCTCGCCAGCGCGTGGAAAAGGGTCTTCAAAGGTCCTGACCAATCAGGGCACACCTCGAGAAAAAAGGCGGCAAACGGGGTGTATATAAGATGAACAAATTTCTGCATCAACACTTCAGTGGACCTGAGGAAGCCAACTGGAACGTTGGCGAAATATCGTCCTTCAAATGGATAAACGCGGAAGAATACCCGGAAAAACCAGCAGAATTTACTTGATGGAATCATTGTTGCAATTGACTTCACCCTTAGTTAGTTCTTTAAATCTCGTATTTAGTATTTAAAGATTAGTCTCCACACTCATTTACCTTATAATATTTTTTATACAAAATAAGAAGTTTTTCATGGTTTATTATCCTATTAATTTAATCATAGGTATCAAAGTATGAGACAGTATGGAATCTGAAAAATGAAGCTTTGAAGTATTATAAATGGCGATGATTAAAAAAATAGGAATCTCTAACTAAAATAAAGTAAAATTTTCAGCTGAGTAGTTTTTATAACGACCAATCGATACTGAAATTTTGTTTCTCAAAGCGAATGAATAGTTTCAGTGTATGTATTTGTAATGAGAGGGTGATCTGGAAGCAAATTGATCTATCAGCCTATTCGCCTGTTTTTGAATCACGAATCATTTTATAGCCTAATTAATAATGAACTGGGGCCCTAGTTCTGACGTTGAATGTAGTCCCTGAATTTTGATGGCAATTCCAAAATTCTTCGAATCTTATCTGTATAAACTATGCGGTGGCATTTGCATCTAAACGAATCGGTTTAGTATTATGTTGGTCAAAGTTCGGGTCTAGTCCTAATAATCAATGTATTTTCCTTCTCTCTGATAATTTTTCAGTTCAGAAGTTTGTTTCGTAATTAACTTGAAGCATGCTAGGCGAGGAGAACATGTAAGCCATCTAAAATGGGGCTGAAAACCTGGGGAATCAGCCGTTCACGTGCCGTTCCCTATTCCAACATATGCCTAGTAGCAGCCGTTGTTCGACTAATCCTTGGGCCAGCTCAACACAACTCTCGTCTCCGTCCTATTTACGTTAACTTTCCACTTTCACGTTGCCATTGGAGCTATCCCCTTTGGCTACAGCGAAGGGATTGGGGAGAAAGATTGAGCCTCTCAGCAGAAAGCTCTTAACCCTCCTATCCCATACCGTATTTGTAGTTTGCATGTGTGGATGCAAATTTTTTTCGCGCCTTGGGGAAAGAATTTGCCCAGGTTACAGTAAAAAAGTAGTTGATGTCTGTTGAGAATGATGGGAGGAAGTTCAGTTCTAAAGACGGAAGAGGATCCACTTTTCCAGCAGACAGCTGGGAGATAGCTACACATAAAATTATCATAGTAGTTAGGAGCAAGGATTAGATCAACGAGAAACTGTATAAACTTGCGATTTCTTCTTCGCAGTATCCTCTCCGACCTCCATTTTTTACTATTACTCACGCTTTTTTCCTCCTTGTTCTAGTTATTTATTGCGCGTATCATCTCATTTTTATCTTGAATTCACAGTAATAATCCTTAGTAATATAGTCCTTATAATAATCATTAGTATTCATAGTAATCTTCCTCTGCTTCTTAGTTATTATATGTTAAATCGTAGGAGTTAATGTAAAATTATCAGTGAAACTTATTCATGCGAGGTAATGTGCTATTTAAGCCCCTCTAATCCGCTCATTTTCGATGAAAAGTGAAGTTTTTTGCCTAAGAGGATTTACTTCCATTATACCTTTTACAACGAAACTTCAACTTTTTTTACCTCATCGTGTAATGTATCACCTTGGAATTTATTACAAAAGCTCCTGCCCTTTCTGACTTTTTTAAACATTTAGCGACTCTCCTTCAAATTACCTCAGTCGGAGGCGAGTGAGATATTCTGTCCACAATTTAAAACCGTAAGACATAAGAGGCATCGTACGGCCATAATCAATGAAACGGAGCATCAGTATTCATTAACCTTGAAGAGTAATTATTAAAATGTAATTCACAGGTTATAACTTTGCAATTCCAAGATAAATATCGACATCCTATAACTTCTACCTGCTCCTCTTCCATCACCTGCTACGCTTTGCTATTTCACACTTTTGATATATGTAAAATAGAAGTGAAGACCACTTTTCAGTATTGAAGTCTTCATGGGTTCTCCGTAATGTATAAATTAATCGGTGAAGAGCGGACTGCTACTCGTAACCTCTGTCAATTGAAATATATTGACCCGGTGAAAGGCTGTAGATTTCAGGTGTTTCTTCAATGAAAATTTGAACTCCTACTAAACTGGGTTTTCATTCAATTCGGAGATACTTCTTTGGATCATCTCTTCCTCGGAGGTAGTGGTTCTCCATGTTCCTTGAACAGTTTCTTGAACACTTTCAGGTTTCGCTGCTGGTAGCTCGCGCACCCCTGTGCGATTTCCACTTTTTTCTTCCTGCCGAATTTACCCTAACCCTAGCCAAATTCTTGGTGCTCGTAGTTGACACCCGTAGTATATGGAAGCTAGGTCGGATAGTCATTGGTCACGACACCTTGGAGGAAGGCAAAGTGAATGAACATGAAGAGAGATTTGGCGGGTATAGGTACGCGTTTCTTTTATCGGGTGTTTCCTCAAATGTGTTTCAAAATTCATGTGCAAAGCGCATGCGTGGACGTTGAGGATAGAAGTCAAGAAAAGTCGAGGAGCGTTTCAAGTGAGCGCTAATTCCTTCCCAAGGTCGAAATACCATTCTGAACTGCAGAGTTAAAGTTGATGAACTTTAAAATATAGCCGCGCGCTGTCGAAACTTTTCCAAAACCTCAAGTGTTTTTATTCACTCGGATTTTTACCTGCAGAAGTAGCATTCTAGGTTTCATGGATGATGAATTTTTTCCTTAATTCCCACCCACATCCTACCTGCTTTTGAATTTTGGGGAGTTCGACGTTTAGGCTTGGAAATGGCCTCAATCTTGTTCCTGTGCGCGCCAGGGCAGAGGCTGTGATATCTGCTACAGTTTTTCTGCTCTGAATACTTCTCGGTCCGCAATGCAGTCGGCGTGGATCTGGTCAAATATCTTGGTGAACTTGCCTGTAATTAATCCGAGAGACGTGCAGTTTTCTTTCGCCTCAGAACCCTTGCAGCGACCCGGTCGATCTCTCTCTCGTCCTCGCTAATTGCGGAGCGTCGAATATTTTTTCCCACGGTTAAACGACCTGCTCTTACCCGGCGCGAAAAATCGATAAATTATTTTCTGGACTCTCTGGAATTTTTTTTGGCCAAGCCCCTAGCCTTACCCGTTTTTAATATGTTTTTTTGAACTTTCTCTTCATCGTACGAAAAGTCTACAGAGAAATAAATCATTTGCCTAGACCGGGAATCGAACATGGACATGTACGAAGGATTATCGCACGTGTGGAGAGAAATTGAAGTTTACCGGGAATATTCTCTGTGAAAACTTTACGGAGTAACCTGTAAGGTACAAATTGCGCGAAAATTTCACAGAGGAGAAAATCATCCTCAAGACCGGGAATGGAACCCGGATCCACCGATATCCAGTGGAGTACTTAAGCCAGTTATGCTACCGAAGTTTTTTTTTTTCATTTCTGTGGAAATCTGTGGACTTCACCGGGTAATATTACCGCGAACGCCTCTTACAGTTAGTTTTCATAGTTCGGGCCATATAGTTGTGAACAATATCTATGGTTCGGGCTTAGCTCTCCATCTGTGACGCAGTGCGCACGACTTGGACTTCTAGTCGCATAATATTCCTAGCAGTCTAGAACATCTTGTGCGCCATAGTTCACAAATCGCCACAGCTTCTCTGCATTTCCACATCACAAGTTTCGGTAGCTAAACAGGCTAAAGCGTTCGACCGGAAATCAGGGGATACGGGTTCGAATCCCGGTCAAGTTTAATGGTTCTTTTCTATGTGGAATTTCCGTACTATCTGTGTATTGCGACTGACTCCGTAAAGTTTTTTCCGTGACTAGCCCCGGTATACTTAACATTCTCTCCATCCTTCAGCTGCGATGCTGCTTCGTCCTTATTGCTCGCAAAGGATGAAAAGGATGCCCTTGCTCAGCCTCCCCCCGTTGCGCCGTTTGCCCCGAAAATAAATCTCGCTATCTCGCGAAATAGGCGTTCGCGTCGGTTGGGTTGTCTGTCGGTGTTGTGGCGCTGTTTACGACCCAGTTCGTACCAACTTTCATACGTCTCGTCAGCGGTTTCGGGACCTACACACCGATAAGGGTGCTCTGGACGATATTCGCGCCAAACTATCCAAAGTTTTCGCTGACTCTCGGTAATAATATTTTTTCCTGCAGCGGCTGGTGCATTTTACCCATTAATACGGGTAGGGGATTTAATTAGCGCTATATTTCATTTTGTGGCCTTCGATTGTAGTTAGCAGCGTGTCGAAGCCATTCATCTGCTTTTTCTAACTTATAAAATATTTATTTATTTCATTAATGATAAAAATAGCCAATTATTTTCCATGGACAGGGCCTTTCGACAGAGGTGCGTCCGGATCCTAACAAACACGGTAGTATCGATAAACGAGTGTTGAACCTGTGATAATTTACATATTTCTTGTATTTATATGACAGTTGATGGAATTTTAATTTCACTAGTATGTGACCATTAGTTCCGGGCATTTAATGAAGTTTGACTTGCACGTTTTATGATTGCATTTAATGAAATCTGGTTTTCTCAAATTTGGTTTTTAAAAATTATATTTAAAAAATTAACTACATTAAAAATTAGGTCCACGCTTCGTGTAATGGACCAACTTCTGTTTACTCGCGATCAATACTCCTTTTGTTGCACTTTAAAATTTGAGATTGGAAGGGAATATTTTCAAATGCTAATTATCACTTAATGAACTTCCTGGAATCATTTTGTATGATTTGATGTTATTTGTTAAGCTCTACGATATCAGATTTCCTTTTCCTTAAATAAAATATACAAAGGATGTAGATGTCCACTTTACTCGTACAAGTGGACATACATTACATACTTTGTTTCTTTTATTTTACATTAATAAGTGCCACAACATCTCTTCGCAGACCATTAGTTTCATTCCTTTTCCTTCTAATTTTGGCTATAATCAGTTGATACTATATATCGGAGCGGCTTAAACCAGTTTTCGGATCGTTGGCTTATGATGCTGATCAAGTTATTAGCTTTAATTATCCTTAATCTAGAATTTCATTCTCTAGCGTGGCCATTGATGCTAATAAGCAATATATGTTCACTGAATGAAAATTATTTCATAATTTATTATTATGTGATTTTTTTCATCCCTAACAATTTAAAAGACCTAATGAGAGCATTCATCACTCAAATGTATTAGCTTCTGACGGAATATAGCTTTCCTTATTGTTGAGCTATGAAGAAAGCGCCCCTCTCTAAGTGAATTTTTAGCGGTATGATGGTTTTTAGTACCTTCCAATATATATATTTATCGCTTATATTGGTGATATCAGAGGTAGCAATGACAATATCTTGGCACCCCTATCATTAGTCGCATTTTCTAATTTTCATCATTTAGAGGTGGAAATTTTTTTAATGCTAATGGCTATTCCTCGTTGATGAATTAAACCTATAACTTTTTTAATTGAAGAGTAAGTTGATTCAATTACATAGGAAGGCACTCATCCAAATGCATTATTAAGGGTTTAATTACGCCGGGAGGTACAGCCGGGAGGTGTTCATATCTTGTGAGTGCATATTTATGGCACCTATCATTAATAACAATTTTTCCCGATCGAAGTTTTAAAGGGTTTCATCGATCAATTTTTATCCAAAAATCTATTTTGTTCTTTCAATGGTAATGCAATCACTCCTTAATGTTAACTAATTACTTGTACGATTACTACAAATCCTCACGTAGTTGTTCATTTTCAGTGTCGTGTTGTGCTTGTCTGATCCGTTAACCTAAATCTAAACAATTGTTGCCTAATTATAAGAAACAATTGCATTACAAACTACATCCAAACAACTCTTTTGAAGATCGTGTGTAATTGATAATTTAATTGTCAATTTATTTTTTTCAATGTAAGTAATTTCGGCTACAGAATTTAGATAGCGGAAGCATAGTAAATGTGAATAATTACTTTTATTTTTTAATATGAAAATTCTTAATTTTATCATTCGATATATTTCTTACCATTCACTGTTTTTTGCGCCATTTTGATCAATTGATAAATAATATCTAGAACTAGGAGAAGGTACAAGACCTGGCCGACAGTAAAGATTGATTGAGGAGTTATGTTTTCCCAGTACCAGTATGCCATAGTCATAGTCCCACTTTATCACAGTCATTGTATTTTCATAGTTCCAGATTGCGTGTGTGGTGGACTATTTGTAACCTTCGGTCTGGAATTAAAATTTTATTACTAAATGACTCGTAAAATTAACTGTTCGAGGAATTTTTTTTAGTTTACTCATATTTTAAATACTTAGCAATCGGTAACTTTGTAACAGCAAGATTACGGGTTTGTTTTAAATCCCACCTGCCTCATGTGGGACTTTACCTCTATGCGTCCCTTTAAGCTCGTACTACACACCGTTACGAGCTCGTAATACTGCCTACACGCACGATCCGCAGAGCGTAGAAAGCTTTGGTCCACGAGGAATGATAAAAAGAGGGCAGAGTGTGCTTTTTGTGCGTGGGCTGTGTCGGAGAGCGGCACGGATGGACGAACCCCTTGTGAGTTGAGGAGTCGTGTTTGAGTTGTGGGTTGGAAGAGCATGTTAGTCGGCGGATGCGCTAGAGGTGCTTTCCCGTACGCAACGGAAGTTGATAGTCTCCCACGAAATTGACTCTCAAACGAAACGGAATCAGTCCTCGTCCCACTCCATCCCCTCACACCCTTCATCAAGTAAACTCAAGTAACCAATAATCGATTTAGTTATTTAACTTATGGAGAATTAAAGAAATTTTTGTACCAAATGACGGAATAATTTAAAATGGATAGCTTTTAACAACAGAATGCCGAAGGGTGTCATTTTGACACCCTACGCGTACATTTTTTCGGAGCTGGCCTTTGCATAGTGTTGTAGAAAAAAATCTTTCGTGAATTTTATTCATTTTTAGGGCTTAACATAACGACAGTGTTAGGGGTGATCCCCTTAATTTTTTTCGTCTCAAAAATGCAGTTACCTTGAATGCCGGAGGGTGTCATTTAAACACCGGATGTATTTTATCATTTCTTCCTTCGGTTTAGGTGTCTCGTGGGATGCGGTTTGATAATTTTTTAAGAAGTAGTATAGTACCTTCATGTATAGTACAATTCAATATACTACACTACCCTCATGATATTATATGTTTTACACAATTTAAATAAATATCGGTTTTTACTATTTTTTCGAAAATGTACAGTATGGCACACTGCCTCCCATGAGGTAAGTATATTTTGCTAAATTCGCGAATGATTGGACTTAAAACCAGCCAGTTTTTACCGCTACGACACTTATTTGTGGTGAGACACAAAACAAATAGTTACGCACAACGATGCAGTAGGTATCTGCTGAGCCTCTGCGTTCGGCTGCCTGGCTCGCTGTCTGGCGCGGAGCTTACTGGCTCGCTAGCGTATCGCGACATGTCGAGACGAGCTACTCGACTTGCGTCGGCAGTTCGATCTTGATAATGATACTGCATGGACGTGTTACGCTAGATCATTGTTTATTGCAAATTATTGCAGTAGGTACTAAACGATATTCTTGAAGACATGTAGGAGAATGGGTCTGATGAAAATATTGAGTCAACCAACGATTGCGTTGCATCGGAGCTGCAGTTAGTTTCATCCGAAAGTGATGAAAATAGTGAGCACGGTTAGTGTGAATGTTTTTATATTTCATTTTTGTAATTTAATTACAAAATATACTCACATTCATTTTGCAATACACATATACATAGGTGGGTAGGTGGTCAGCCGTCCACCGCCGATGACTCAATATATATAAGGTCATACCATGACCTTACCCGTAGGAGAGGGTAGCTGCCTCCTCCTAGGAGCGACAGTAAATTTAATTCAAAACAAAATTTTTCGACAAATTTTCTTTAGAAGAAAATAGAGTAAGACAGGGAACTAAAATAATAATCAGTATTTTTTCGAGCAAATAATTATGAAAACTAATAAATCGCTGTGATATTTTTTTAATTTTGGTTTCATTAACCTTTTGTGAGCTAAATTGTTACAACTTAAACGACCACGGCTTGCTCTCCCCCCCTAGTTTTTATCCTGGGTACGCCCTTGGGTCATACTTTATCCTGTATTTACATCTGAGGATATCGGACAGCGACGAAAATGCTCGGCATTAAAATTATTTATTATGTGAGATCTACAACTTTCATTTAAATACGCTTTGATCCATTACCTAACCTAAGAGCTCTAAGCTGAACCTATGAGCCGTTCTCTGTTAGGAATGTACTAAAAAATGGCTACCTTTTCTCACCATAATGTAAATGAAATATATTTTCTAACAGTATCTTTTTCAGGATAGTATCCTTCAACGGAAACCAAAATAACCTGGAATCAGTGTAGTTTCTTTAATTTAAGGAGAAATCGAGGAATGTTTGTAGCAAATAACGAGATAATTGATTTAATAAATCTGAGCATGAACAAAGTAATCTCTTTCTAACGGCATAACGAATTTCTTTTCTACCCATGATTTATTTGTTTTGATTATATGTTTACCTCATTTTTAAAATTAATGGATATTGTACATTATGATTCTATTTTCCAGAAATGTGAGACTATATTGATCGGAAAATTTTATTAGCAGGTCGTATGAAAAGTACAGTCTTTGCAGCTCGTAAGTACGTACAAAATCTGTTTAGCAAGAAGAATTAGGACAGCATTCCAGTATTATAATTGTTATTAAAGATTTTGAGGACTTTCATGAACATTTTTCATGAATATCGTTATCATTAAATTTCAGTAATCGCCAGGTGCTGACATTGACTCCGACCATACTTGGCTGATGTAAAATAAAAGAACAAAACTTTCTCAGATTCATTGAAAATATTTTAATTGGCTCGACCCGGGTCTTGTAACATAGTTACATCTTCAGGGAATGCTTCACAAAATCAAGCCTGAAGTTTTCATTCGTGGCTTCACTTAGCTTTTTGGCGCAGAAAAAATTTATCATCAAAGTTGAATCTTTGAATACAAAGATATTATTTTAAGTTGTATCATCTAAACTAATGATTTTCTACCGAATATTTTGGGACCCATTTCCTTTCCGCGTTGACATTACTTCAATTATTGAAGTTTACATCCCTCTCACACGCCTTCCTTTACAGGCTATCGCATCCTTTAATCCCAATTTTTTCCCACTGTTTTCTTCCTCGAAGTTTTCGCTTTCCACCTCAAGAACCGATTTTCCCCGTGTCCTTCCGGTCGCTCTCTCTGTCTTTTCTATATCCAGAGACCTCATTATCTCTCAGCGAAACATATTCCACGTTTTCTCTTTTTCCTCCTATACCCACGTTGTCATCCTCTGTCCGTTCTATGACCACCGATTTTATCCGCTCCTTATCATTTTGAGACTACGTTTCTTACCGCCAGTTTAGTATTTTTAGCGAGAATAGAAACTCCCTTCTTCTTCATAGAATTTTATAGCGACCATTTAGTGCAAATGTTTTATATTGCCTTGAATTTTCTGTTTCTTCCTAAGTTGAATTTGATCAGCGTCTAAATATTCGATGCTTGATCAATATATTGAATTTAATGTGCATGATTTTATCCATATTCCTGTAATTTTACTCTAATAATTTAAATTGATGTAATAGAAACAATGTACTACTTACATTTTGGGTGTAACCTTATATACTTTCCTACTTTATTAACATATATTACTATCTGGGGCGGGTGCAGGATTTTTTTCTGGAGGGGCACAAGGATCTGACAGTCTAACGATCTTCTCATACATATGAATTACTAAGCGAAATATTCTCCTTATTATAACAAGTTATTAGTATGAAATTAAATGATTGAGGCTACATAATACACAAAACAATACGAGTGTAACGATAACGGTATAAGAAAATCTATTTTTTAATCGTCTGGGGGGGGGGGGCACATGCCGCCCCCAGACGCCTATGATTACTTTTATATTGTACATACGCATACAAATGTATGCATACACATATATGCATACGTGTATATATCCATTTCAAGCCTTTAAAATTTATTTAGTGTTTCTACTTATATCAACGTTGTATTCTTATGCCTTGTGCATTGAATATAAATCTTTCAGTACTATTTGCTGGTCATTTAGATATCAAGTCGCTAAAAATTATTTTTATCCTATTTGTTATAATTTTATTTTACGTATAAATCTAGTATATGTATAAAGATATCTTTTCTTATTTTTAAATGGAACACATTCTTAAAGCAGACCTATTTTTCTCTCACACACCGTTTCCCTTTTCGACCCGTATTTTTATTCCGAATGACGTCTTTCAGGTCTCTCCCTTCTACATTTCTTTCTCATCCCCCCCTCCATCCCCGTGACGTACCATTTCCCCCATTCCCACCCCTCTCATCCGATATTCCCTCGATCGTCTTCGCTTGTATTCCTCCCCGACACCCCTTTTCCTACCGTACCCTGTCATTTCTCTCCCCCCTGCATTTATTCTATTGGCCATATACTTTTATCTCAAATGCATCACTAATTTATGCACGGAAATTGATAATAACGCTGCTGTCAAATCTTGCGATGGAACATTTTTATATCAACGCCTACGTATTTGATTCGAATATTATTTAATCTTAGTTAAATGAGGCGTTGCAATTTTTCCACTGGATTAATTTCAACACGACGCGTATCATTGTTACAAGCAACAGTATCAAGTGCCAAGATACAAACCACATTTGCGTGGCACTTCACAGTGTAAAACTTTTTTCTGCGCCAAAAAGCTAAGTGAAGCCACGACTGGGATCTGAACCAAGTATTATAACTGATAACTTCAGGATAAATTTTGTGAAACATTCCCTGAAGATGTAACTATGTTACAAGACCCGGATCGAGCCAATTAAAACATTTTCAGTGAATCTGAGAAAGTTTTATTCTTTTACTTTTCATCAATATGGTCGGAGTCAGTGTCAGCCCCTGGCGATAAATGAAATTTAATGATAACGATATTCCATGAAAAATGTTCATGAAAGTCTTCCGAATCTGTAATAACAGTGATAATACTAGTATGATGCCCTAGTCCGTTGTAGAATTTGAATTATCATCTTTTATTATTTACCTATACCTTAATTCTTACTTAAGTTATAGCAAATATAACACCGCTGCATTTTATCTTTATGCCGTTCATTTTCCAGCAGTCGCAAGAATGGATTGTTTGGAAAGTGGAAATTCCTTCGTAAATCCGAACGTGCGCGTAAACTACGCAATCAAATTCAATGATTATAATCGGTCTAGTTACAGGTAGTTCAAGTAAGAAAAATTGCCGTAATAGAAATACTCTTTTACGGCAGTCGGAAAAATAATCGATCCAGTATAAGGCGGCGATGAATTTTGCTGAAAATTGCTTTTGCTTAAAATAAATCCAGTGGAAATATTAAAAATATTAACTAATATTAAGAACTTCCATCACATTGCGCCGCTTATCAAACAATATATTATTGAATCATCACCAACTAATATTTTCGTGACATGTATTAGCTTCCATGAATTATAACCCGATTACAAATTTATCTCATCGATCCAAATTAGTTGACGCAAATGCTCCTCACCAGAATATGTAACTCCGCGACAGCAAGTGGTTACTCCATTCAATTCACAGGTATTTGTCCTTTGCGTTTTCATTTGAAGCGGTGTGAAAGAGTTCTACAGAGTTGAGTAATCGACGATTTGTTGTATTTTTAACTTCGAATGAAGTGAACGATCGACACCGACTCAGGAAATCGATGTATCGAAATTTTCATCGCACGATTACGAGTAGGTATGCATTAGAATCATGATGTTCGCATGGGAATATCGTTCAACAGACTATCGCACCAGTGTGCCTTTGTTCTGTCGTTCAGTTCCGTTTCCTTCTCGCACAGACAATACGCCATCCTCGCCCCTTCTCTCGTCCCCGCTCTTTTCACTCTGCATAAGCTTCCATTTGAGCTTCATCCTCTTATGTCTTTCCATCTCGCACTTCTTTTTCTCCCATTTTCTCCCGAGTTTGGTCCGACGAAATAAAAAAAACGCGCGATTTCACTCTTCGTTCGCTTTTCCTTCCTCTTTTCCGCCGAAAAAAGCTGTATTCTGGAATATAGAGGCGGAAAAATGTAAAATACCCGAGTAAAAACTTGCTTAAAGTAAAATACAAAATATTTTCTCGAATATGCCTGCACTTTTGTCCAACTGGACAGACACGATAATCTTAACAGGAGATATACAATCCACTTAAATATTGCAGCAAATGGAAGTGTCTAAGACCATATAAGTAAGTACTTAAGATACCAATTTATGTATCTCATCGACAAAACCTTTAATCCATTATATTCCCATTTATCTTCTAAGTAGAATCAAAAATGTATACATTTTCAGCTCTCTTCTGGAAAGATTTAAGCTACGCATTTTATTGTACTGTCAAGTTGAATGCTGAAATATGTAGCTGCCACAGTAATTATGATTGAGTAGAAATTGTTCACGTTATTAAAATAGCAAGACTTGAAATTTCATTTCTCTCAGAAGTAACTCTCGGTTAGAAAGAGTTAAAAAGTGCGATTTACAGCAAGGGATTTTTATTTTATTATACTGGTAGTTATTAGCATGAAAATTGCAGTTACAAGATGAAAAATGATTTTAGCATTCGCTCGATGAAAGTTGTTTTCCGTTTTTAAAGAGCGTTTGATAACAGACCTAATTTTTTCGCCGTTTTCTTCACCTACGTTTCAGCGACCGTCCACGATATAATCTAACGGGAAAGATATAATTAATCTGCTTTCTCGCCAAAGTCCTATTCTTAATCAATTAATAGGGGTCTACTATCTCCATTGTTTCTCAATCTCAGCTAAATTCATTGGCGTCTTATACTGGATCGATTATTTTTCAGACTGCCGTAGAAGAGCATTTCTATTACGTCGTTTTTTCTTACTGGAACTGCCAATAACTAGACCGATTATAATTATTGAAATTCAATGCGTAGTTTACGCGCACGTTCGGATTTACGAAGGACTTTGCACTTTCCAAAAAAACGGTTCTCGCGACTGCTAGAAAGATGAACGACATAAGGTTAGCACACAGCGGTGTTAAATTTGCTATAATTAAAGTAAAAATATAGGTATAGGCAAATAATAAAAATGATAATTCGAAGTCTACAAAGGAATAGGCAAAGGAATTTATTTTTACGGGATGCTCTCCAAGAAATAGGTCTGAATGTGTATCCTTCACCTTCTGCTTCATTTTGGAAATTAATTTCTAATTTAAGTGGATTGAAGTGTAAGTGGAGGGATTATTTCTGTACAGCAGTTCTGGCACTCCATATGTAGCCTAATTAAAAGAGATGATGGATTGTGAATGTAGGTACTGTCTTTGCTGGGTGTAATATATCTTACCTTACAGTAACTTTTCATTCATAATATGTAATTACAATGTACAGCCCCTATTTCTTTGTTGATACGGACTTAAATTGGCTATTTATCTACTAGTGAAAACTTATCGTTGCAAATATTTCTGGTTGTTATCCTTATTATATTCTGCGTACATTCATGGATGCAGTGTGACGCAGGCATGTTAGATGTGACCAATTTTATCCAATTCACATGATAAATCCATGACTCATTCGATTATCTGTTGGCAATAAACCTATTTGTGAAGCATAGAGATATGATTAAATACACGAGCCTAATTTTCTACTGGTACTATCAGTTAATTAATATTGACTTTATTTCATATAACTGGGGAAATTGAATCTTTACCTAGGGAACTTTGTTCAAATATGTTTTCTCAAACTGTACATCGTATGCGTATACTATTTGAAATGATTGAATCCTGGAGCGATCTATCTTTTCCCTAACATGTTTTTATGCCATTTAGTGGAACGATTTAATATACCACATGGGTATAAGTCATCCACCCTTGATGAGTACTTGCTTGCAATGCAATTTGTGAGACTTAATTATAGATTATAGTTTGGAAATAATAAATAATTTCTGTGATAGTTGGTATCAGTATTAATTGATAACTCATGATGTATTCGCGCAACACAATTACCCCATGTCCAAAGCCAAAAGTCATTATAACTTTCAATCTACAATTGTGATAAATTTCAGATACACTTCATACTTAAACTACATCATTTTAAACTACAAATCCCTTGTTTTATTCAACTGTACTTTTTGTGACATCCATCGTGATACATGTATTCAGTAATAAGTGCATTATTTTAGTGCAAATGTTAGGTAGTGTAGTTTTACTCCCTTAATTCAATTACTCATACCCTTCTATCGAGTGATTTCTCATACTAGATCGTATTTAAAAATATCTCCATGGAGGTAGCGCTATTGGTGGATGGTACCTTAAGTTTGTGATATTCTCATTCTATAATGTCTTACTGTAAGGACATATTTATTTGTGTATTTATATTTATATTTATTTGGCTTTTTGTTTATGCTAAATACTTCAGTGAAGCAATCGTGGTATAGCCTTTCCTTGTAACTAAATTTATTTTTTTCTCTTTTCAGGTAATAACTTCCCTGTCTATGCATCGGTCTTAAATTGCCATCCAGTCTAAATTGAGTGAACAAGGTAAAGTCAATGTTTTTCACATAAATTACTTCGAAAATCATTTTAAGTCCTTCTATCATAGGAACTATAGAATCGCTAACAATGAATTGAGGAATAGCGCTCTTCTGACCTCTATATTTTAATACCATATCTGTCCTGCAATGGATTGGTTCTGCGTTACGTTCAAGCTTCATTTTTAAAATTAATTTCACCCCGATTTTGGGGATATTCGAGAGTCGATACGTTGGATACTTGTTTGTTCTGTTATCATTCAACAAAATCCAATGTGCGCTGCGGTTGGCTATATTTGAGGCAAAGTCATGTTTTGAGTAGAATTAGCTGATCAATCTCCAGTATCGTAAGAGTTATATGTAGCAGTAAATGAATTGTTTATTTATGTCATTTCTAAAATCCATTGTTAGATGCGAATTAAATCGCAAGTTTTCTGAGGTCAAATGCCTTAAATTATGAGACTAATCTATGAACAGCTCCAAATTTATCGTGGCTGACGATAATTTCACCGGGTATTCATTACCAATTCGGTCCTCGGGGTAGGTACCTAATAACGTCGGCTTACCGTTAAAGCGATAACCCAACCATTGAATTCGGTGTGAAAATGTTCTCGACCATTGGTCGCGGTGTTTCCCAGTAGAGTAAATCATTCATGATCTCGATCCACTCTCAAATGGAGTTAATACTGTTGCGGAAATTGTGTTTTCCCCGGCTCTGAGGGCTCTTCAGTGTATCAATCATTCATCGTGGTCAGGTGGAAGCATGACTAATTTCATTTTTAGAATCCACACAGAAATTAAGCGCATCATAAAACAGCTGTGATCTAATGACCGAGTCCAATAACTGTGACTAAATTCCCCCTTTCTGAAAATTTCGTGCATGAAAATTACTTAGTTATCTGATAATTTCCGGCCAAGCTCATCTCCACGCATATCATAATTGATATCGCATCATAAGTCAACTTGCATTAATCCAATTTCCCTGAATTTTGAAAGGAAGGTTTATGCGTGATGCATGTATATTATAAACTATGGGTATCCTTTCAGTATCAATAGTTCAATATCCATTGATGAAGGTGTAGTCTCTGCGATTAGCGATCTGGTTTCTATTATTAATACTATCTTTTTGGAATAATTCACACCGAATCAATTAGTAGTAAAGACTTCTTTTAAACAATTTAAAATACATCGCTCGGGAGGAGCATGAGTTTCATAGCTCTCTTCAAGAAAGAAGAAATATATGATGGTAACAATGTCTTGGCCACGCCTGTCTGAATCTGTATTATTCTTCATTTTTTCATTCTCACATAGGTTCAATTTTTAGAAACCGTGTTCATATACGTAAGTAGTTTCAATGCAGTCTAACGCGATGATGTGAAAATCTCAACCATAGTATCCAATATTTCTCTAATAACCAATAAAATTTTCTCAAATTTGTGTAACATATCAATGAGAACAGACCCACTCCATGATCAATAATTCATTTCTTTACTTCAAAATAGAGATTAGCTTTCCATTATCACAGCATGAATAAATATTTTAGTCATATTAATAAAATCGTTAATTTAAACACTTGCTCAGTATACTTTAGCCTTATAGTCGGTTATGAAAGTACTAATATCCTGTGAATATCGCTCATCTTCGATAAATGGCTGTACGTCGCTTAATGATAGTTAACTCAAGGTATCGTTATGATAAAAATCTTTTTTCATACCACACAGTCGTGTTGAATTCCTGTAAGTCAAGCACGCAACAAACTACCCCCCACTTACCGCTGACGTAGAGATCAAGAGATCCACTTCGGGGGCTCAAGAACGGTAGCCACCGCAACAATCCGATTTCTTTGAGTACTACTCTACCGTAGCGGGTCGGGTTACTGCGGTCCCACTGTAAGTGCGGCTAAAACTTAAGCCTCTTGTTCAATCCGCAGAGAGTTTCCTGAGCTGCCAGGCTGCCATCGAATGGCTTGCGGTGTGGGAAAAAAAGTCTCCTTTTTCCGTCCCCGCCTCCCTACTTGGCCGTCCCAATCAAACGCGGCTGATACCCTAGAATGGTCAGTCCCATTACCCTCATCCCCTCGCGGTTGAGAATTTAATTCCATTCCCTCGTTTGATCGTACTCTCGGTTTCTTTTATCTCAGCCACTACTTTTTAACAATACGTCCACCCAGTCTCCGGTTGCTAAAAATGTTGTGGATTAATTCCTTTACACATACTTCTCTCTAATGGTTTCCTGATACGGAGGGAGTGGGAATTTTTCGAAAATTAGATTAGTAAAGCTCCATTCAATTAGATGATGAATGAATACTAATTTTTCGTTATGAATTCGTTGCATCCGTTAGTATAAAAGATGGATAATAACCGATTTACACCATTAATTTGGTGATTAAGATACGATTTGGTGATAGCACAATAGTGCCGCATGCCAGGTGCTTGCATTAAAACAATTGAGAGAATTCACAAAGGGGTGAGGTACTAGGGAAAGAAATAAATTTCGTTCTTGAGCGATTTGAGTGATTAGTACAAGGGTGGCAAGAGCGGTGTAAATAGAGGCTGGCCTCAGATTAGATGGTCGAAAGTTATTTCCTGTAATCTTATGCGTTGTAATACATTGGCATACCAGAAGATTTATAATAATATATAATTTATTCCATTTACAATCAAATATTACATTTTAGAACATACTTAAATATTTTGGAATATATAGGTACCCCTTTTAGTAGTTTTGGGGCTACCATCATAAACTTTTTACATAGGTCTGGTGCTAGAACACATGAGAAGTAAAATTTCTTTGTATTCAGTTATTTGTTCTATTGCCGATTGCATTCATTATTACAAAACGTATTTCAAATATTTGGACAAGGATAACTATTTTTCTTATTTTTCTTATATAAACGCATAATTACATACATAGAATATACAATATACCTTTTATTGTAAACTTTTTAACCCACCTTTCTTAGTAGAAACTCTACTTCCTCACACATCATAAGCCATTTTTTAACTGCGGATTTAAATCCCCATCTTTTTTCCGAGTTTGCTACATTACTCGGCAACATGCTAAACAATTTAGGCCCTAAGTAATTGTATGACTGTCGATAAATTTCGGTCGTCGGCCTAGGTATATGGAAGTTTCTCCAAGCTCTAATGTCATAGTTTTGTGGTCGGGCCTTTTCACCACTACGGTTATAGAATATTCTAAGGACTTTATAAATGAATAAATGCCTTAGTGGGAGGACATCTAATTTTTTGAATAGAGGAAATGAGTGGCTTTTCCTATACGATCGTGTTATAACCCTGATAACCCTTTTTTGCGCCACTATCAATGGTTTAATGTTGATAAAATATGCTCCACCCCAGCAGGCTATTCCGTATTGCAATCTTGAATTAACGAGAGCATAATATACCATTTTTAACACTGATTCAGGGCATATGTATCTGAGGAAGTAGAATTTTCTTACAATAGTAATCATTTCTGATTTTAATTTATTTATGTGAGACTTCCATTTACAATTTTGGTCAAAATATATACCTAAATATTTTATGTGACTAACCTGTTCGATCAAAATACATTTATCACAGGAAGTAACATTATCTTTTATACAATTTGCACATTGATAGTATAGTTTACTTTTGTTTGAGGTAGATTTACTCATGCTAAACATAATATATTTCGTTTTTTCACTTAACAACATATAATTAGCCGAAAACCACATATTGAGTGTTAATAGATCACTTTGTATGTGTTCATATAGATCATCAACACTATTAACAGAGTAACTTAGTGCAGTGTCATCTGCGAATGACGTTAATTGACCTTTAAACCTGCCAGCACATAAATTGTTTACATATATTAAAAACAGTATGGGTCCCAACACAGAACCCTGTGGGACACCACAGGTGAGTCGAATCTTTTCACTGTAGCAATTTTTGAGACGCACACATTGGTCTCGATCACAAAGATAACTTTGAAACCAATCATATGCGGTTCCACGTATACCCGCTTCCCATATCGGTCATAATAATTTTCAGTGGTTATGGCAGCATCATATGGATTTTCAGATATCCATTGGCCGAAATTAATCCAATAGAGGTTTTTAAAGTCGGCCTCAGAATACATTGCTAACCATCGCGCATATAAATGGTTTTATCGAAGTCGCCACTCGAGTCAATGATGGACAAAGTGATCCGAGTTTCACGGTGAAATAAGATATAATTAGGGGTGTTAATTGAAATTTATATGCATGATTATGTGTATATCTATGAGGCAATATATAATTTTTCCAGCGAGTTCATGATCCATCGAATTCGTAACTTTTTAATGCAAACATTTTTTTTCTTTCGTAACTTTTCCTCGCAATTACAAACGTTATACTGCAAAACATTGGAAAAAAATAGGATAGCGTTGCAATCATCACCGCACCGTGGACATTTTTGTAAACCGATTAAAATACGACCGAATTGGCAACAGAAATCAGCCTATTCTATGGAATGGCATTGGCCCTCATCGGTGAAGTCCTCCAGCCATTGGCATTGATCAACCATTTTCCTTTTTTAAAAGTCTCAAAATTTCTATTCCTTTGTTTTCCTCTTCTTTTTCCCTGCTCTTTTGTTATCTTACTTCCGTGTCCCTTCTCTTCCTGACTGCCATTGGAAGGGTCTCCGTCGTGTAGCCTTCCTCACGGAGGAGTGAGCCCTTTGATTCTCAGCGTCCCTTCCGGTCATCAAGGTCTGTTACTCTGAAACTTCCGACTTAGCCATTTCTTTTCTTTCTTTTGCTCTCACACAAAACGCTCGTGCACCATCTCTGGGACTCAACCAATGGGAACTATTCGAGCCATTTCACTTCTTTTCCACTTTCATTATTTGTCCTAGCCGTTGTATGTTCCGATTTTTCCTATCGTGAACTTTGTTCCGTGTTGCCAGCAACTGTGCCCTTTTCCCCTCGCTGAGAGAAATATTTATCCTGAATCTGCAAAATTCATGTCTCCTCTTTTATATTAAGTTGCATTAAATTATCATCACAAAGTGTTATAAGTAATTGAATAATGTATCTGAGACTTACCATCGAAGTCCCTTAAGTGACACCACCAGATCTCGTTCAAATGTTGTTTCTATGTGATACGAAATGGATACTCATGAGATGTGGTTTTTTGTTTAGCCTGCCAAAGCTGAATGGTTTTCGAGATACATATTAGCAAGGAAAGTACAAGGAAAACGCCTAAATGTATGCAAGCCACGGCAAAAAATACACCGTAGTGCTCTACGTCCTAGCAACGGAATATAAGAGTTTGTTGCTGTTCTGCGGGTTTCAAAACTGTAAGCGTTTTCCTGGTACTTACCTTCAATAATATCTCGAAAATTATTGAGCGTTGGCGGCTGAAGCAAAAACTTCGTCTCGTAAGTATCCGTTTCCTATCACCTAGCAAAATTTGAACGAGATTGTGATCAAGAGACACTTGAGGGACCAGAGAGCAATTTAGGCTTCGTGAAGGTTTCAATTATGCGTCATTATATACGGCGGGATTTTAACAAAACTTTTTTCTCTCGGCTATTCCCCGTCTTATTTCATACGATGAAAACGTACTAATGGCGTACATACGCATGAAATGGAGTAAATCCCATTGTATAATGGGAAAAGGAACGAAATAAATACAAACTTGAGCCGGTTCCTAAATAAGTTTTTACAATCGTCTGAATCAAACGTTACCTTGGTTTTTTATTTCCGCTTGAATGCTGTGAGAAATGGAAAGCAAACAGCTGAGCAATAGAACGGTTAGTCAAACTAACAACCTTTTCAGTGTTATTATAATAACTACTTATCTCATGATTAGAAAGATCATCTATAATTAATGTATTATATAATTATGATTAATTATCTCTTCAATTGAGAGGAATTGAAAATGATTTCATTTGATCATTAATGATAATTTTAAGTCACTTCAGGTGAATTTCAGCTTTTTCAACAACTTTATCAAACAAGGGAAGTAATAGACTTAGATATGTCATGGACGGGTTAGGGGCACTGGTTGGCAGTGAATAATTTGTAAATTTTCGCTTAGTGGAAATATTTTCAACGATGCTGCAATCCCTCAGGGTTACGACCGATATGATATCCACCCAATGCTAGGGGAACAGTTTTCTTCTAAACAATGATGTTTTTATTTTGGCATTATTATTTCCAAGGGGTGAAAAACGAAAAATATGGAT
This sequence comes from Ischnura elegans, assembly GCF_921293095.1. Classification (NCBI taxonomy): domain Eukaryota; kingdom Metazoa; phylum Arthropoda; class Insecta; order Odonata; family Coenagrionidae; genus Ischnura; species Ischnura elegans. Next base: position 34,370,893 of record NC_060249.1, read on the forward strand.
GTGCACCTATGTCGACTTATATATATGTCAATATATTAAAGACAGCTCATTCCCTTGTAAGAACGCAAAACATATTTCATCCATCCTGTTTCTAAGTAGCTACCAAACAACCCTGTCATTCCTTGTATTTACGGTAGTAAATGGTATTTTGCCATTAAACCAAGTTGAGTGTGCCCTACATGCTCTGTTCCAGAGTGTGCTACTGTGCCGTTCCAACAGTCACAAGCCTCCAGTAGTTAGTTTAATCCGAACCGCGCAAAAAGATAGAGGTCGCGACACACGTATTATTGCGTTGTTATGGCTTTGAACAAGGACTTTTTTTTACGCGTAAATTGTCTGCATTTGGTGGAGAAAAGTGCCGTCGCAGAGGAAAATTGATTTTAATCGACCGTCTTTTGGGATAAAATGGGTCTCTGAAAGCAGCGGAAAGTGATCTCCCCCCTCCCACTCCAGTTTCTCTCCTTAAGTACAGCAGTCGCTTCTCCGCCTTCCGCTCTTTCCCCATTAACGACCTCTCCCCTTCTTTGCTCTTTGCACCCAACACTTTCTCTTCCTCCCTTCCTTTCTCTCTCTCTCTCTCCCACTCTCCTGCGCCTCCCTCCTCTTCCTCAGCTTGCTCGAAAATCTCATTTGCCATTCTCCAAACATTGTTTCCCCGGAATTCCCCCATACTACCTCCTCCCTCCCTTTCACCATCTCTCCCCAGTCTTTCTTTGTATGCCTATCACTTTTGCAGTGTCGTCAAGTAACACTGACGACTGGGTCTCTGACCAATATGATAGGTATGCAGTAGCGGATCCAGGATAGGGACAAGGGGGGGCTAAGTATGGGTTAGACTCCCAGAAGCCTTGCGGGTCCGAACAAAAATTGCCATTCTATCTGGTGTAAATTGGATGTCCAAGGGGGGGGCAATAGCCCCCCATAGATTCGCCAATGTAGGTATGCTCTCCGATGATATTTCTGGGAAAACTTAAATAAGCCTAAATCATCTGAATGAGTGTAGAGTTCCCTAGTATCTTTTCCTCTGCCGATCACCTTTGTAGTGTTGTCAAATGTGCCAGAGTTAAGTACCATTTCCTGGTCACAGTCTGGGTCTCTGACAAATATGATAGATACACTCCGAGAATATTTCTGGAAAAACTTAAGTATACGCAATCATCTGAATGAATGTAGGCTCCCCATGTCTTTTTGCAGTATTCTTGCGCCTGTTACTTTTGCCATGTTGCCAAAATATATCAAAGCATCGTTACCTTGGTCACAAATTAGGATTCTTTCAAAGCGTATATAATTTCTCCGTATTGATGTGATTGATATTATAATCTCCTCATTGATTTGATTAATACCTATTGTTGTGCTAGAAGTAGTAATCTAGTTCTTGTTTCATTTGTTAAGCTAAATTTCCTTTTTTAAGGTTGTGTTATTTATTTCTTGATATGTTTAATGCTCGTTTTTCTATTAGAAAAAGAAATTATTCTTTTCCAGTTTTACTATGTTAATTCCAGTTTACTATGTTAATTGTACTGCTCACCACTTTAACGATTTCTATGTTCCAAAGGAGTTAAAACTCCTGCAGCAATAAATGAGTTAACTATATAATTATTATTAATTTCATAACTTACATTAAACCTAAATCTGCCATATTTAAATATGAGAAGGTAAACCGTTTATAACAAGTAGCATCATGGTCACGTAGGTGTAACAATCTAAAGGGTTTGCCATTCTTCAGGTAATTTTGTCCAGAGAAATCCTACTCACCCATCATCTTCCTCTGTTTTCTTTTGTAGTTTTCTTTTTCTCATCTCCCTTGCAATGCCACAAAATTTTCCAGGTTCAAATATTGGTCGTAATCCTGGTTTTTTATGGACTTAATGTGGATTTAAGATCTGATATAAGCTTCAATCATTTGCACAAAATTTTCATGTAAACGTCAATTTGACCCTCTGACTTATTTGCGATTTTCAGTGGACAATGTTGTCACTATACCCCCCTACCCTTGCTATACCCTCCTTTTCATTCATGAAGTTATCTTATGTCAATACCTCCTATAACGTATGGCTTCTTACCCACATGAGATGCATATACCCTTTTAATATAGGAAACCCTCTTATAAAAATTTTAACTATGCAATTCTTGAAATTTATACAGCGATTTTCTTCAAAACACGTATTTCGTCTCCCAATTTCAATTGCCTACCTGTGTAATCAACTTGGAAGTAGGTTTTACCCACTTCGGTGTTTATTTGTTTTACCATATAGGGCTGTCTAATTAAATCAGTACAGTAATAGTTTCACGACACCAAAGCAAATTTTAATGCCTGATTTGCCGTTTAATTATGTCAAATTATTGAGACCCTCAGATTCACAAAATAAAGATTTACTTGGGAATGAGAACACCAATTATAACACGATAGTTTTTGTGATATGGGTCACAGTCGTATCACCAAATCACTGCCATAAATCTGTGGAATGGTTTCATTGTATTTTTCATGGGCGTAATCTACTTGGGTTAGAATCTTGGTATCAAAGGAAAGAACTTAGTTACGAGCGAGGCAGATGAAGCATTGGGGCCAGAGGCAAATTTCGAATGGGCGTTAATTAGGTTTTAAGGTTGGCGGTGCCCCAACTTGGCTACTCTGATCTTTTGTGTTTTTTTTTCTTTCGAATAACGGGCAGGGAAAGGGTGGAGGGTGGTCGGAGTAGGCCATCGATCGTCGGCCCTTAATTGGGGCTCCTAGTGTCCAAATACTGGAATAGGTCGCCCCCGCCCGAAATCTTTCACGATATTTTTTATCCTATTCACGTCTCGTCTTTCTTGGATTTTGGAGTAGAACTTGCTGGCTTTTGTTAAAATATTTTTTCGAGTTAGAATATATATTATCCTTACAGACTATATAGATGTGTGCAATCATTCTCAGTGATAAACGCGATGCCCATTTTTTGCGAACCATTTTAGGAAACTACCTACGGTCCTAGAAAAGTCTCGGAATGCCGTTCCGCTGCGTTCCGGACGAAATTAAGGGCTGCTTACTTGGGAGATACTTAGATACTCTCTATAGACATGAAGGACCCAACAACAACAGGAAGGAAGGCTCCAACAATGCGTCGCTAAGGGCAGCAAGAATGTAGCGCGGGGCACGATGCCTCTACAGGGGTTTTCAAGTGGAATCTACAAAACTTCAGTTAGTGGTAGGGGAGATAGTTTTTAGCTTTTTACTGTTCATAAAAAAGAGGTCGCAACTCCTTAGTCACTGATCCATGGCAACGCAAAAATTTCTTTGAATGCACTTTTCTGTTACCATGTAAACGGATTTCTTGTGTATCCAGCCTTTCGATTTTTTTTCAATAATCAGAATTTTTAAAGACGTTAAACAATTGAGGTTGGACGAAAATGTGCGATTATAAGAGTCTGAAGCAATTGATCTCAAGATGGATGAGATTGCGCAGTCGTATTGTTGATACTTGCTCAAAGGGCTTAAATTATGTGCTCAAAGATTTATCTTTTAGACAATAATAATCCCATCTTTTCATATAATTTCACTCATTTAACGTCCTTAAAAATCCATTCAGATTTTCGATGCCATACCTTTGTAACTAAGAACTTGCAACCCCATGTTTATGGGCAAAAAAGGCTTAAAATTGTCTCCCCTTACACCTCTTGAAGTATTGCAAATTAATCCTTAAACGCCCGGTATTGCTACGCAGTAGACGATTTTGGGATTGAAATCGGCCCTCTTTTCTACAATCCACCTGTCTTGGGTGGAATGCTGACTCCGGCGGGCTCATGTTTAAGATTTTCGTTGTCAGTTTGATATTGTTACATGCTTTCGTTGAACCTGAATTCTTTCAGCTATTTGCCGCCATGAGATAAGGAGGGGCCTGACAGTTGGCACATATTTCCTGTGAACCAGCTTGATGGACCATGAACCACGAGGAGTGATGTTTTTCAATACATTTCGCAGTTGCGTTTTTAATCATAGTGCAATGGGACTACGTATGGAAAACACTAGACCGTCCGGTGGAAGCTGGCTTTTTGTTTCCACTTTAGTATCATTTAAATCCGTCTTAAAATATTTTCCGCAGTGCGGTGAGTAGGATAGTAGTTCGTTTTTTCGTTTTTTTTATATATTTGCTATATTTTATTTACTTTGGAAGGTATTGCATTGGAACTTTCTTGACAATTAGGGGTGTTAACCAACATTTACATCAATGATGATTGAAATCATAGTTTATTTCTCCGTGGAATAAGGATCACTCTACCCGTCTGCGGACGGGTGGCAATTTTGGAAACGCATTTAAACGCGCGGTGAGACAACAGATCTAGAAGCAGACTGAAATATTGTATTATTCTAGTCGGCTAGTAATATTTATGTCCATGACACTTAGTTAGCCATTCTCTGTAGCAAAAGCCCTCTGTACTCTCAGTTTCTTTCCTTTACATTTAACCCGCTCTGTTCTGTGTATTTTATGACTTAAGCTTTCGAGAAGGCTGCATTTACTCGCTCTGCGAATTGAGATTGTAATACCTTAAGGTATGCTACTTGCCTTGTTATTAAATACCTGATTAATTCTGGCCCGCTATTTTTGGCGATGTAACCGATTGGGTAGGTAAAGAAACTCTTGACACACCAGCGGGACAATGTGCAGCTAACGCAGTGAATTTCTAAAAAGTATTCAAATTATGGATTTAAAAATCTGTCAAGTTCGTTTCATATCTGCTCCGTCGCTGCTGTACTTCTGTAGGTACCTTGATTAGTACTATGTAAACAACTTTTCACACAAAAAATCACTTTCTCTCCAAAAATAAACATGCTCAAAAAAGAAGCAAAGCCTTCGAAAAATTAACAGAAAGTGGAGGTATCTGCGACTACTTATGGTAAGGTCACCCAGTACTTGGCGCTCATTTGTGAATCCGGTACTAGTCCGGACGTACTGCCTTAACATCGATTGTGCATAAGCTTTGTACTGATACGCGATAAAAAATCTGGGCATAATGCCGCCGCCTCTAGAGCAAATGTGGAACCAAGTCTGCTCTTTCCACTAGCGCAATCAAACAATTTATAAGATCATTTATAATAAACTTGGAAATAAATATAAAACAATTTATGATTCACAATTCCTCCGCGGAAAATAAAAAAATTCGTGACATTAAAAAAATGTAATTGAAGAGAAAAAAATTCTGATACTACATGCAACTTAATATCTATGGGTATTTTTCTCTCTTTCTAGGCGGTAGATAAAAGAGTATAAGACACGAGAGATGGAAGGTAGAAAAAAGGCGGTACATATTCTTCTTGCAGATAATATATACCTATCGCCTTTTTTCGTATTTTTCTCAGTTGTCGGGTGGCAAACGTGTTGACGACTTGAAAATTAATATATTTAAACCGCTCATGTTTAACTAACTCCTCACGTAAAATAAAAAAAAATTAAAATGTCCGATTGACTCCATGCCTCCGATAATATGTGCGGAAGCTAGTTCTGGAAGAGAACAGAATGGCATCGCTGTCCCCCGCAATATCATCCTGTGCGAGTTCCTCGACCTTTTCGCCCCTCATGGCGTCCTCCGAACCGACATGTGTGAGTAACCTCATCTGGGGCGCGCCCCTTTCTCTTTCCGAGCTTCCCCCCCCCCCCCACCCTACAGATACACTTTCACGCCCCCCTGCCCTACCCCAAATAACGCCTACCTCCATCCCCCTTACCCAATCCATCCCAGTCCACTCCGCTCCCTCACTCTTTCCCCTTGGCTCGCATATTCACTGTTTTTCCTCTCTCTCTCTCTCTCTCTTCGGGCTACTGCACCCCGCCCACACCACCCCCTCCCTCCCCCTGCTAACTGCCCGGACGAGTGAAGGGAAGGGAACGCATTAATTGGATTCCGTCAATCCCCTTCTCTCCACACACTCACTCTCTCTCTCTCTCTTTCCCTTGCTCTTTGTCTCTTCCCTCCGTTCGTTTTTGCTCTTCATTCTTCCTTTCACCTCTCTTCTCCACATCTCTTTTTCCCTCCCATACATCCTCTGTCGCTTCCTCTCACGGCGCCTCTTGTGATATAAGGTGATGGCCTCGTTGCTAGGATGGCTGAATGCATGATTGTATGTGTTTACTTATTTTTTTCGCCATCTTTCTGGTGATATCATCGATACGTTTATCATATTCGGGCATTTAATGTTTTATTTATTTATTCAACCACCCGCAACACTATTTAAAAAAACCGAAAAAACTTACCTGAAATGAAAATTTTATTAACTCACAGGCATCAGATCAAGTGACAGCCAGAAGGCTGGGACTAGTGCAGCACAAAAAAAAACAAAAAAATTCAAAAAACACTAAACATTCCGGCGAGGCGAGGCGAAGGAATGTTTTATTTATTTATTTACTACCAAATCCCCCGTAAACAGCACGTAAGGGTCTTTAAGACGGATGTTTCAACATAAACAGCGTACAAGACGACCATTTGTGCCCTAATCCCGTCTGGATAGGGGCCACCTATCCAGACGGGATTAGAACCCACGACCTTCGTTTTGGCGGGCGAGGAATTTAACCCACCGCCACTGAGGCCGACAAAAAAGTTCCTGGCGCGGGAATTGATCTTAAGACGTCCAGATGGAAGTCGAGAATCGTAAGCTCCGGACTAAGGCTGGCTCGTTAATGCTTATGATTTGTGAAATTTTCTTCCGGCAAACAGCTCATTAGCCACTTAGGTCTATATTATGCGATGCATGCTTAGTGAGCGCCACCTTCAGGTGCATATATTATTATGCATGTATTTTTTATTGTATGCTCATATATTTGAGTAATTTGTTTGCATTTTCTCTACTTATTCTTAATTATTTCATTAATTATACATGCGTCCTCGTCATTCATTTTTCTTCGGTCCTTCAATCTTTCGAATCATTAGAGAATATGGATTTTGCTAGGATTTTGCGTTTATATTTGCAGTTTGTTTCGTATAATTAGTCAGAGTTAATATTTTTGGTTGCTGATGTTGCGTAAATAGTTATTTAGCCTCTCTCAGCCGAGCAGTTAAATTTTTTCCCATACCTATGTGGAGTGAGGAGCAATATGCGTTTGGTGGTAACACGCTCTTCGGAGAGTAATTATTTTATACCAGCGACGTGAATATGATAAAAGTGTAGTTGAAAGCTCATCTCTTACGCGACGCCTTGGAATGACTTGCAAGGTAATATGAAGATGCCCATCTCCCCTAGTTTTCATTATCTTTTCATTTCACCTTTCACATCCCTATTTTGTACATCTCTTCGAGCTGTTCATTTCCTTTCCCCTTATTATACTAAGGGAAATAACCCCCATGTGGATCGCTTGAGGACATCATTCCACGAATATAAGTTTTGCTGGGGTTGGTGGGGTAAACAGAGAAGTTTTGGACGATAACGGCAGCTGAACAAATGAGGCTGGAAGCCATGGAAATCTGGTGTTACGCAGGAATGATCATGATGGAATGGACGGAGGGAATCGCTAATGAAGAATTCCTACCGAGGGACCTCTAAGGGAATTTTTTAACGATAACCCCGGCAATTTGAGAAGGAAAACTTATTGGATACAAGCGACTGAGATACAGCGACATTCTACCAAAAAAATGATATGAGGAGCTTAAAAATTGAAAAATAAAGTACCCGGAGAGGCTACTGATGGAATAATTAATATCAAAGCTAGACTTTTTGTAGGTTTAAATATTCATAATGCAGCAAAGTAGTCTTACTGGAGCGATACCTCTTTTTGCTGCTATTACGAAGATGGGGGAATATTCTTAAGCCTTCGCAATTAGTGAGGTCTAAATATTCCGCGGGCGATGGTGGTGATGACTTGAGTCTTCTCTTTGACCTACAGTTGCGGCTAACAACAATGTTCAGCCTTTCATATTATCCACGTTATTCACTTTTTTTTTAATGTGGCTTTCCATAAAAAATTCAATTGTTACCTTGGAGGTCTCGAAATAAGCGGAAAGCCAGTTTTCCGTCTTTTTCCCAGAGGAGGTTCATCCGAAAGGTTTATATTTGTCCTCTTCTATTATTAATGGAAGGAGGAAAGATAGTTTTCTAACCAGGACGAGGGCCAGGAAGTACAACTTTACTTATGTCTTCTTCTTCTCTATTTCCTGTGAATGTATTCCTCATCGTGTAGCTGATATAAATTAAGCCAACGACAGCAGCGATATACAAATTTCTGTAATATTTATGAAAGCTATTGGTAACATCAATTTTAGATCTTTTTTGTGTGTAAAAATTGTTCATAATGTTCCAAAAAAATAGTGAAAAAAATCTGAATTCTGATTGAATGAAGAAAAATATATTCCCAATTTCTTTCTTTCAAATTTCACAATATTTCAGTTTATGCGCGGTTTTTTCTTTAATTTTGCAATATTACCTGGAAATGCCTGATCTGTAATTATATGTGATAGAGAGGAGACAACGCCACATAAAGTGACGCCTTACGTAGACAGGAACCGAAGGTCGATCGGGTTAAGTCATCATCCCAACACTTATAGGATCGGGCACCCTCTTGTCCTGGAAATGGAAAACTATTTCCTAAGGCGGAAGAACCAACTAATGATCAACTGTGTAGGATGTGTGTGACATGAGGGAAACCAGTGCATTAAAGATCTCAGGCTATCCACGCATCAACAATAAATTATGTCTGTACCTTTCGTAAAAATTTCCAGAGATAGAATAGTCCTTCAATTGGATCGCAGGGTGTAAAATAAACAAGGTGAAGAAAAACAATTTTAAAATAGCTATCTGTTATCTGAGAACTCTGCCGCTGTGCAGCAAACTAGACAATCTGAAACAAGAAATGAAAAGACTTGTATGATATCATTCCTATATCAGAAATAGATGGCCCCAATCAAGGCACTTATGGTCGGGAGAATACAAAGTCATTCACACAACAACTGATCAAAACAGACCATTTAGAAAATAATTGGGTTTAACCAGGTTACACAGGCATGAAAGAAACATTGAATGAAAGAAATATGTGAGGTTTGTAGAAAATTATAAACTGAAAACTGTACAAATTTGTATAAAATATCAATAAGAATCATAAAATGTTGGGATGATAAAATTATTAAAATATGTACGATATAAAGAATAAATAATGAAACTTTGAAACCAGACTTTAGACTCGAAGTAAGTACCTACCATAACGTAGCAAACTATACCGTGGTGGCAATTGTAAACGGATACGTGGATTATAGCCCCAGGATAATTCTTTGATGCCATGTCAAGAGTACTGGGGATAATACTAGTTAAATTGGAAATTATGCCAAAAGGCACTGCAGTGTTACAGGTGCATATGCCTTTGTTCATAGAAACGGCTAAGGTAGATTGAAAATATGAAAAAATGGGTAAGATGATCAGATGTGGTTAGGGAGATGAAAAACTCATTCTCGTGCGGGACTGGATTCCGAGTTGGGGTAAAGAAACGGAAGTGAGTATTGTTGACATCTATGAACTCATAAGAAGAAATTAAATAGGAATCCGCCTAATCGTTTACTGTTCGGGACATCAACTAGTTGGTGCGAGCACTCTTTTCCAGCATCGGAAGATACGCCTGGAAGGTTGCAGGAGGCTTTAAAAGACAACAGGTCGATTACTTTTTTGGGAAATTTATGTTTTAGGAACCAAGTGCAGACATAGAAGGCGATCACAACCTGGTCCAAATGAAAATATGACTCAGTTTTAAATGTCTTAAGAGAAAGACAGTACAGTATAAGGAATTAGAAAACCTGGAAACTAAGGGGCTGGACAGACAATGTCCTCGGGAAACGGACGACCTCGCTGAATTTTCAGCATGGCATTGTAAAAGAAGAATGGGAGTAAAAAATTCGGTATGTACAAAACAGCGGAAAACATAGCAGGGAAAACTAAACCCAATTAAAACAATATATTTTCTACAGCAGGTATTGATCAAACAATGATTCAACAAATGGTCCATAGTAAGATAAAAAGTGCAGGTGATGAAGGATGTAATGCTTAAGAAGCACTTATTGTTAGTTGCTTAAAGATAAGCTGACACCTTTTTAGTCAAGCTGGCTTCTCCCCTCCCTTGCTATCCTCCCTACCCCACCCTTCTCTTACTTGACGGTATGTATAGAACAAAGGATGGTTAATTTGTACCTTGATAATGGCACTATTTGTCTAAGCCGGGTCGGTGTTCATTTCAATAAAATAGTGTGGAATTTTATAATCGGCTCTTTATTCTCATGTAGCTGATAGATTTTTATGGAGAGTTGCGTCAAAGAAATCCCCGGATTGATGACTGTTAATCATTATGAATTATTCTTGTGTTGCTGTTGGTATCAGTGCGTCACCCTCACATCGTTCCTTCCATATTTAATCTTGCCCTTCTTCTCATTCCCGTATTTAGTATCAGCTCCATGCCTAACCCAAAGCTGTTGTCCCTCTGTGTCACACAAATTTCCAGCGCGTCGCAAGGGATTTATGTAGGTTCAGATAAGCAACCAGTTAGCTTATATCTCTTCATCTTCTTCCTTTCTCTCATATCCCTTTCCATACCCACTCCTCTTTATTGCCTGGTTCTTTTCAATCTAAGTCCTTTCCAGGGTTGGCTAAAATACCAAAAACAATTGTTACTGGGCATCACTACAAAATTTGTTTCAAGAACCTATAAAATTGATTGTTTGAGGCGTAACTTGGTGAAAGCGATTCATAATTAAATCAAAAAAGAAGCAAACGGTCAGATCACTAATTGTCATTAATTCATACTATAACATTTTTTGATATGTGGGTAGTAGATTTCGTAGTATCGTTGTCATTTATTACTACTAATTTTCTTGAAATATTTAGCAGTTTTATCATAAATGGTACGTACTCTACGGAGAAAATCTGCCTCAGTCGGCACAGCAACATTTGATGCCTGTAGATGATGTCATACCTGTGAAAGCTACATTTTATAAAAATGTAACGATTCCAAATAAAAATATAATAAAATTTAATCACTACTGGCAAGTCAGTTATTTTTACTCAGTCACTCCCACGCTCTCTTTTTGCTCTTCATTTATTACCCCTTCATTTTCCTTGCTGGATTCGGTCCCTTCTTTTTCCATCTATGGTTTTTCTTCGTCTCACTGCAACCACATCTCGGACCTTCACCTAGTCCTTGATTCCTGTTATTGCACTCGGCGTGTGCCGAATGGATGGAGACCTCATACACAATGTGTATTTTTCCGTTTCATTTCCCGGACGACCACCGCTGCAAATCCTTCTCGTATCCCTTCCCTTTCATTATACACCATTACTTCACCAATTCACAACTAGTGGCCTCACGTCTGTGGAGTTCTCTCTGACACGGTTAAAGCCATGCTTTACCAGCGAGGCTGATTAAATTCGCACATATCTTGAGATGAATCCACCCCAAAATAAACGGGCGTTAGAAAATATTTGTGACTGTGAAATTAACTGAAAGAATTAAAATATGCATCCCTGAATTCATTCGGTGTAGGTCGGATACAGTTGTAAATTTACATTTGGGATAAAATGGTTTTAGTTTGTTCACTATTTAGTTTTTCGTGACAAACTATCGTTAGTAAATAAATACAGGCGCATAAAAAGTGTATTACATAGTATACATGTATTTGCTGGAGATCATCCTTCTTCAACCGTCAGAGTAAAATACTGATGGAGAGAAATGAAATGTTACGATGCATCATTTTTTATGCTGCAGTGTTTTTTATTCATAATTATTGCATTGTATTGGTGCATCATTCACTATTAAAACTCGATATTTCTGTACCCTCATTAGTAACCGCTGATATAATTTAGTTGTTTATTCAGTATCCTCTAGAAGTGATGAATGGCAAAAAAGATGACGAGAAGTGTGCCAAATCATATTTAAACCATAATTCTTTTGGTTCGATACCATCTGAATTTGCCAATGGTAAGTTGCAATATTCTGCGGCCAAAACTTATCCTACTTTTTCCTTACTTCATTTCATCCAATTTTCGCCATAACCCCGATTTGTTCATGTTTAAAACATAATATTTATTTTCACAGCATGAATGAAACCTGTTAAAGTTCTCCTCAAAAATTTTACTTCTTAACTAGGGTGTCATGGAATGGACCTTTGCCAGCACTTAATCGGCTCCAGGGGTATCAAGCCTCTTTAGGAAGGATACTAATTTATTATTCATTGAGCTTCCGTTTTCTGTGATAGCCCGACTTGGTTTACTTTCGCTCTCAAGGTAATCGCTTATCACCTTCAAAAGTTGAGCGAATATCCGACGAGAGCGAAAGCGTTAAATCTTCGTGTGACTAAAATTCGCCAACGCGAGATCCCTCCTCAGCAATTATTGAGCTTGAAATCCTTTTTCCTTCAGGTTGCCGACCTGTTATCGAGGAGTTAATTGATTCGCCCCAATTGACTCCTCTATAAGAGTTCGCTCAATTCTCACAGGTCGAGGAAATCACCTCGCCTCTATGTATCCAATTTGGATTATGGGAAGAGAATGTGTTTCTTTTACTCTTGGTTAGGCGAACACTGAATGTTATTCCTCCCATCTAAATGCCGGTCCTCCACGGGGTTGTTTCGTAACTGTTATGGCGCTGGTTTAATGTTTGCGCTTAATGTTTTCCCTACCGGCCCATTTCTTCCGCAAGCCATTGAATTGAGAGTGTAACGTCTGATTATTTTTTAAATTATTGTTTGTGTTGTGATGTTGATTTCAGTGATGTAATTTTGTTTGATCGTTTTAAATTTGTTTTGGCATGGGAATGACTTGTTTGTGAAGAGATTCTTATCAAGGAAGGAATTGTTTGTTGGAGTCGGGGAATGGGAGAGATAGCTAAGAGCTAAACTGCTTGGGATGTATCTCTTGACTTATTCGTTAGAAGTTGACGGTGAACAGTGTATTTTTCAGTGGATAACAGTATTTTTATTTTTAAAATACCGTAAAAAGATATTAAAAGCCTGTTTACACATGGCGCAGAAATATCGGTGTTGGTTCAATGTTATAAAATTTTCATGTAGATTAATGCTGCTGATAAGAAGAGGTTAACTGGAAGATATCTTTAAAGCTAAATTGGAAATAACTTTTATAAGGGGAATAAATTTAACTGCAAAAAAAGCAAGATTCAATGGAAGCGAAATCTTTAATTTAGCGGTGTTCAATATTAGTCCTTGCCAAATATATCTTTCATGCTGGAAATTTAAAAATCATCGCGAACATTTAACTAGGATATAATGAAACGTGAAAAGATTTCTTGTTATCAAATTTTTTGCTGGGAATTTTTTCTTGTACTAAGAAAAACTGAATGCGTTGATTGAAACATCAATTTCAACTATTGTTTTGTTTATTGTTACGCCCAATGCCTCAAGCTTTATTTTTATATTAAGTAATTAGAACGTGTGCGTACAAAAACGGTCTCTTGAGTGTGTAATAAGAGGAATAACTGAATAGGTACGAGGAGTTAGAAATTTATATGATAATTCAATCCATTAACTTTTTCATGTATGTTTAATAGTCTTGAGGGACTTTAGTTTCATTAATTAATGTCAGTTTATTTTATGAGTGAACTTAGTCATTGTTAGCATTTATAGCAAACTTAAACTAATTATTCATTCAAAAAAAACATTAATGAGGGTACATAACACAGGGATAAAGGTTAGTGAGAATTTAAGCCGAAAAAAGTTTTTTGAAGGGGCAATGAGAGAGGGTCGCGATAAAAATTCAGGAATATAATGAGTCGTATATTTTATCTCCCCAGAGAATTAAGACGATACAGCTCACTCTTACTTTTAAAGCCCCCAAGTAATTAAGGGGGTGAAGTTAAAGCGGGTGAACTTGACGAAAGGGAATGGTGGGATAATACTGCTATCAAATAATGTGAAGAAAAAACCGTAACGGTGTCGTAAAATGTTTATTACAGTAGATATGTATGAGAATAGAAATATACGTAAATTTTTGAGAGTTTTACCTGCTATAGTCGCTAACAATTTTTGCCACTATTTAGCTAAAGCACTACTAATTTATTTTCCACGGTGTTCCTGATAAACAACAACTATTTTAGTACCGATCTCAACTCTAATTCTATCTCAACATATTGATGATTTAAATAGGCAAGATAGAAAGTGATAACGAAGAATTAATTCAACTCAAAAAACATCTTAGGAGAACCGATAAAACAGGGCATTTTACTGTTGTACCTATAGGATATATCATTGTAAACGACTGTAAAAATGGAAGCAGATACTACTGTTTCCAGTGGATGGCATTAGGTACGATAGGAGCAGAGATAACCACTTCTACTGAGTAAGAATTCGCCATAACCCCATGGGAGAGGTCCGAAATGGAAAAGAAGTAGCTAATAATGAACGTTTGAGTGAGGATGAAAGGTAGCTAGCTGCTTGGGGGTCGCACTGTGAAAGGAAGAGTCTGCATTTCCGTTCCTTGTCCTCTTCTACGCACCACTGTCATCCTGCTCCACATCAAAGCCTTCCCCTAGCTTATCACACCCCGTTGCCTCGTCAAGCAGCCGGTCCGAGCTAAACAGAACCCTCAGGGTGGTTAAAACCCCTTGGAGTTTGTCCCCTTTTGCATCCTATTTCGTCATCTCCTGCTCCCTCACCCTCTCATCACGGCCGTTCCTATTCTCCCTTCCCCCGTAAATATATCCACCCTTATATCCCGCAGGAAAAGACGTTAAAATGTGAGTTTTCAATGAAAAGAAATGGATTTATGGCTTTAAAAAGAGTATGGATATCCTTTTTATGATTAGTTTGTCGATGAGTGCTAGTATTAAGGTATTAGAACCGTTGGCATCTAATACAAACGAAGAAGCATATGTGGGAACGATTCTCCAAAAAAAACTCCATTCTTAAACTGAGAAATAAAATGAGTCAAATCAAATTATTCGACGCTTTGTGGAATTATATTGTGCAATTGTAAATGCATTGGAAAAAGTGAAATATAATTCAAATGAAGTGCATGCGGGAACAATTAAACTCTATTCTTTAACTGCAAAATTAAATGTGTTAAACCAAATTAGGTGACGCTTTGTGGGATTATATTTTACTTATATGAATAATTTCTACCTTGCCACATTTTCATTTTAAATGCCTATTTATATCAATCCATGGCAATGAATCTGAGACTGGCGACTATCCTGAGTGTAGTGGGAAAAATTTGGGGAAGCAGGCATATAAATGGTAAGAAACTATCATACCGGTGCCACCTCGAACTTCACCCGCTTGGCTGCCACGCTTTCCCGCGATTTTCCTCTTATGGAATTATTTTTTATCAAAAGCTCACGTGTTATAGACTTTTCAAGATTCTTAAACTTTTGGTTATTAGCTAACTGAAAAATAGAATTAAACCCATTCACCCATATCCAGTTATCTTGAAGCATTACTATGTTTGTTCCTGGCATATATCATGACTAAAGCTACAATGGTAAACGGCGTAGCTACGATAATGACGACACACAAAGTATTGCTAATTGGTTGAACTTCTTGAAATTTAAATATGAAATGCATTAACTTTACTAGCGTGTATAGATATAACTGATTTTTTTAGTTAATAAATGGCTATTGTTGCGGTTATAAAGCCATTGAATTATATTCCCCGAAAATAAAGAAAATATTTTCTTAGTGCAACTGAAGCTTAGCTTCAAATATAGCGTTTTTTATTCATTCATTGCGATTAATTATTCTATTACTTTTTAGGCAAAAACTGAGGAAATAAAAACGTTGAATTTATGGCAAATGGTGATGAATTATTCATGATTACGACCAGAAGCGTAGAAAAATTAAGGTGGTCTGGACAACGTATAAGATTAATTTTTTAAATATTTTAGTGGCAAGGATACAATGTGCTCTGTCAAGCTCACCACCAACCAGAAGCAAATAAATCCTGTAATCTGAGGGATTAAGTGAAATTGGTGGATGAGAATAAAGCGTTTAAAAAATTAACTTCGCCTCTGAGTTTACGTAACTTTGCAATTTTATGGAACATTGGATCACACACTCTCTACGGCCTTGAAGCTTCTAATCCCTGCCCTACTTACCTTTAACATCCATTAAATAACATTATTTTGCTTAAATAAAGGAATTCTATGCATCTCAATACGGATAATATGTATGAGTAACTTATATATAAGGCTGGGACATGTTAAACTAAATAAATTAAACAGCTTTTATGCTCAAATTCATGTATTAATAAATACTGTCCTTGAGTATGGTAAGTAAGCTCTCTCTATAGCATTTATTATGCAAAACTTACTTAGGCGCTCTATTGGCCAGTGATCCTCTTACAGTTGACAAATTGCGAAATTGGTAAATATCGTGCTACCCAATCTGAAACGTCAGTGTGGAGATCTTCGAGCCAAACTCTAGTTCATTTTTTCTGAAGAAAATGAAAGATAATGCCATTTATGCGTGCGCAATTCCATGCATAAATAAGAACCTCTACCACACAAAACTCTTTAATTAAATAAATATTAATACAATATATATTTTACAGTTAATAATTTACTTGTGCAGATAGAAGGGGACGTTCACCTATATGAAGCGTGACAACCCTAATTTTATCTTTTCATGATGCTAAGACATGTAGTGAACATGAAAATTCAATAGCAAAAGTTATATTTGATCATTTAACTATTGATAATTGGCGACGCTGCTTATCGTACAGCTTAATGAAAAGGCGGTACATCGGAACACCTGAAGTCAAAGTCGAATTTTAGTTCTCAGGGAGCTTAAATTTGCCAAATGTAAATGATGGAGTATGAATGAGGGGTATTAACTATCTCAAAGGAAATTCTCCCACCCTTAATCGTTTCATGGCGTTATCTAATAGAGCGGTTGATATTATTAATTGCTCGAACAAGTGGCCTTTGTATACTAATTGGCGACAGGTAGGTGTACTGTTGAACATAAAAGCTCAATCCGAAGACGTCACTACGTAGCCCTTGGATCCAAAGTCAAAGTTTAGGTTTCTCCCGTCACCCCCGATGGGCCATTAACTTTTCCTTAAAGCAATTCTCATCCATGTATTATGAGCGGAGCCCAAAGGGTAGGCCACAATGGAGCACCTTAGCCTTTTCCTTTCTCATCCCCTCTCGTCCCTTTCTCCTTCTCTTTATCTCTCTCTCTGTCGCTTCCAACCTCGACTCCCACTTTCACCATACCCCACCTCACTTTCACCACTATCTTCTTCTCTCTCTTCTCACTCTTTTTCCGAGTTCTTTTTCTTCCTTTACTTCCATCT
This sequence comes from Ischnura elegans, assembly GCF_921293095.1. Classification (NCBI taxonomy): domain Eukaryota; kingdom Metazoa; phylum Arthropoda; class Insecta; order Odonata; family Coenagrionidae; genus Ischnura; species Ischnura elegans. Next base: position 34,388,135 of record NC_060249.1, read on the forward strand.
TTTCCTCTCTTAGGAAAAATGTATCCTTGAAGAAGGAATGTGTACCATTCTTAATCCTGTTGAAGTCATTCCGATGGCTTTATTATTAGCGATAAATTATTTCCTACGCGATTGTTCTTTACTTTCTTCGTCTGTTTGACGATTTCCTCGATGAAACTTGTAATTTATTTCTATCCAACTTCCCCTTGTCAGATCGGGTTGAAATTTTCACCCTTGCTTGTCTAGCCTTATGAATAGAGCGCTTGGCCACTGATGGAATGGTCACGGGTTCAAATCCCGAGTTAAGCGTACGGACACCCCTAAATAAAATCCTCTGGGTAAGAGGCGCAGGGAAAATAACTGGCCCCTTTACCTGAATGCGTGAAATTAAAATGTCGGTGGCTTAGTTTGGGATGAGCTGTACCCTCACCATTCCAAACCAACTTTTGGGTTGAATTACTGAGGGAGTGAGTGTAAAACTGACGCGTAGATTTTCTTCCACATGAAACCCAGAGTAAGTTTGCTCACGAAGATAAATGGACTACTCTGACAGCGTGAAATTAACACGCCTGTGACTTAGCTTGCGCTGAGCTCTACCATCACCTATACAAACTGACTTTCGGGTTCAAGTACTGAGGGAGTGAGTTTAAAACTGACAAGAAGATTTTCTTCTGCTTGTACCCTTGAGTAAGTTTGCTCACGAGAGTAAAGGCACTACCCTGAATGTGTAAAATTGACACACCTGTGGCTTAGTTCGCGCTGAACTCTACCGTCACCAATATAAACCATCTTTCGGGTTGAATTATTGAGGGAATGAGGGTAAAATTGACGAGTTGAATTCTTTCACTCGTTCTTCTGACTACATTTTCTCAATGTGGTTAAAATATTATTCCGTCTCAAATCCATGTACTCGAATATTTAATCACTAATTTTTTTACGCTTTTTAAGTTATCCTTGTTATTTTGTCCTTTTATGCTGACGCACTCCCCTCCCCCACACCCCCCAGGGTACTTAAAGCAAGAATATTTTCTCCCTTTCCCTTTCACCCTCTTTCCGAGTCTTGTCTCTTCCGCTCCCTTCTCCGCAATCCCTCTGGACTCCCCTTTCTCCAGGCCATCTCCATAAAACACACGCGATATCTCTTCCCACGCCCAGTTGCCGCCCAGCGCAGCCTCGCGCCACAGTACTGCCATCTCCTTTCTCTTTACGCCGCCATCATTCTCCTCTTCCTGTCCCTCCCGCCGTGCCTCACCGCCCAAACCCTTTGCCGCTGCCGTACCATGCCTGTGGCCGACGCGACGGGGTCTAGCGTGGGCCCACAAGATTGCCGGTCGTGACAGATGGACTCGGTTTGCGACTCATGGGAAGTTATGAAGATCGCGATGCGGGTGGATGTGGGCGGCCAGGAGTGGATTGGGGTGTAATCAGGGCATTGGCTGCTTATGAGGTGTGAAATTCTCAGGTATTCGTAGCGTATATTATAATATATTATGATTATTATAATTTCATGTCCTGGAAATATTTGCTACGAACGTTAGTAGCAGCAGAAATGTCAAGAGTGGAAGCATTGGAAATGTGGTGCTATGGAAGAATTATCTAGATAAAATGGATTGACCGAGTAGGTAGTGAGGAATTTCTGAGAAGAGTGGAAGAAAAGAGTATTCTTCTAAGAACATAGAGTTCTGTCAGATTAATCTTAGGATTATTGACTAATGATGATGACGGAAATATTTAACCAAAGCAAAGTCTATAATCAATTACCTTGGTAATTATAATGCAAACGACCAACATAACTCATTATAAACGAATTATTTGTATGTAACAACAAAAGCTAGAGCATTGCAGCATGAAAAAGATTTTCTATGACTCGGCGATGGATGAATGAAGTCTACTGTCATATGTATGTAGATATGTCCCACTGTGGACGAGATATCTGCAATTTTAGATCCTTTTGAGGTTACTGTCGTTTTTTTAACTTAAATAAATAATTTTGAGTGACGCGTTGGTAAAATATTCAAGCCTTCATATTTAGTCAACTGCGAAAGGAAACAACTCCTATGGGCGTAACTACAGCCGTGCTGCTTGTTACGGCCATTGGAGTTGTTTCCTTTCACAGTTGATCTTGAGGCCGTAGAGCTCACTTATTATATATTTTGTGTTATTTGCGAAGTTAAGTGATAGTAGAAAACTGTTTCATGAAACTCACTGACGGAAAGATTTCTACCCTTGGCACATCTGCTCAAGAGGGGAAACAAATATTGCTCTGTTGACACAAATACCTGCAGTCGAAGAATACAATATCTTCACTCTATTCTTGTTAATATTTTTCACGCGCTCCCTTCCACGTTCGATCCGATCCACCCCCCCCCCCCCCCCCCCCACTTAAGGCCCTAAGGTATTTAAAGGGAAAGCATTAATATTTTGGTGCAAGACAGAAAAAATCGCCGCAAAGCAGAGAACTATAGAGCTCGCAGGTGGAGAGTAAACGGTGAAATTTTAATCTTCCCGTCGGCAGCGACAAGGAGGATAATGTGTTTAATCAGAGTGAGTAGTAAAGTCGGCATGCACGAGAGTGGAACGACGTTTTTTTTTGTTTCGTAGAGGAAGTAAGGGCGGAAGGCAATAAAAGGATGCGTCATAAGGTTTTTGCGAAGTTTTCGCGGCAGCGGCTTCTCTCTCTATCTCTCTTTTGAGAGAGTATTTTTTTCTTCATCCCCCGCCCGTTTCTTCGGTAAGAGGATTAATTCCGCTGGGACGCTTAGCAGGGAAAAAGGGGAGGAATGGACAAAAAAAGGGAAATGAGGAGGAAAATGGAAATATTTCCACAGTGAGTCCCGTTCTCTCCCTAGTTATTCTGTCGCAGTTCTGTGTCGAGGGTGAAGAAGTAAGAATGCAGAGGTAATACGGGTTGAAAGGAGGTTTGGGGTGTAGGGATGGATGGAAAGAGAAGGGGTTGTTGCGTAGTAGAAATAAGCCGGGGCATGTGTTCGAAGGTCGCCTGTCAGGGGTAGGTGATAATGGAATGTCGACGTCCAACGCTTGCCCTCATGTGACAGGCATAACTGCGTAATTGTTGTCGATGTCTCCATCTACATAATACCTCCGATTTGGGATGAGAAAAAGTGATCTATGACGTCTGCGGATGTAGTGGAGGCGAAGAGTATGTGACATCCAGATAAATTACTTAAAGACTTGAAAAGATGGATAATTCAGGGAGGTGATAATGTTTATATATGTTTGTGCTATTCCAGCATAACTTGATAGGCATTGTCCTGCCTTTTATTATACCTCGGTATGCAACTCTTCCTCGGTTTACATGAAAAAAGTTACCAAAAGAGGAAGAGTTATTCAAGTAAACTTCCAGCATTCAATTCTGGTGGAATGGAAATGGTTTTATACTTCAAACCCGCGCATCAGCCATTGTCACAATTATTATTCATTTTATTATCCCATTATATTAGTTGTCAAGGGATTACTCTATAGTTGGCTTTAGATATGCATACGAAATTTTCGAGCTGAATGCACTATTTTTCAGTAAATTTCCAAGCATAAAGTAAGGTCGACTCAAAGAATTACCAAATTTTAATACAGCATTCCGATAAAAAAGTCCCACTCCTCTATTTCAAGTGGAAGTAAATTTTGATGCAGGACCACTGCAATGAACACAGCATACGGACCTCTTGGGGGCTCAGAGAACCCGGAGAACTTGTAACAAACAACAAGATTGAATAATGACCTTCTCCTTGAATATTTACATAACCTTACATTGTGATCGGTAGATTTGTGTCAAAATCTATTGCTCTATGTTATACTAACTCCCAGCTTTACATATTTATATATCTAAAAGCTCTCGTTTGTTAAAACCTATAATATCGTTATAAATATATTGATGATGGCAATAGTCTTAACTGTTAAATCATCTTTTGTTCAAATGCCGTCTACGTGAATAGGACAATTTTGACGGACGATGTCATCATATGTTTTATCTACCATTTATTGAGTTTCAGGTTTGCCAGTCTCACAAATAGCCTACCACCATATTTATTCATTTTCAGGGAGTAAGGAGAAACGACTGAAAAAAAACAATATTCTTGCCGATAGCACATGATTCCGAATTGGACAGGAATCGGGTTGGTGTGGAGGCTAGACTGATGGCTTCCCACCCCGTGGGCTCGGGTTCAAATCTCGGCGGTGGCAGAGAATTTTCAGAGACTGTCCGATCCCTGCTTGAATGTTGCGTGGAGGACATTTCAAGCGAAGCACTCAGTCCGTCGGATGGGACGTTAAGCCGTGGTCCCCTTGCCGCCTTTCGTTAAGAGCAGGCTAATGCCTACGCCGGGTTTCTCTCCATCCTCCCTTCCAACCCTTCCCTCATGGCGCAAATAACCTAAGCTCTCGGTCACCTCCTCCAAATTCCATGCAATCGCATTGAACGTTGGTAATCCCATAGGGACGCGGCAATCTAAGTAACATTGAGCAGAGAGACGAGTCGTTAAACGCACGTGTTAAAATTCCATTAGTTTAAACATATACAATAGGTATTAAATAAATTGCTGATAGCAGTACTGTATCATCCATAAAATCACCTCATGTTAATGGAAAATGCCCTCTCCGTGCTATAGTAAGTTTTTTATTACGGTCAATGCCACTATTTGTTGCATCTGCCATTTAGTGGGTTTTAAGTTTGTCAGTCGCACCAATAGCCTAACATATATATTTTTATTTTATTTATTCTCATACCGCCGAATGTAGCAAGTATTGGCCAAGTTGCGTCACAGTGTTCAACAAATTTAACAGATACACGTGCACGAACAATGGATAAGGGCCGTGCTGAATAAGGGCCGAGGCGGGACTTGAACCTGCGACATCTTGTGTGACATGCGAGGACTTTACCACGTCGCCACCGAGGCCGAAAAATTATCCAGTTCCAGCGAGTAAGCAGAAACGAATTTTTTTTAAATTCTTGCCGATGGGTCATGATTCCGAATTAAACGCAGCTAATCGCATATGTGCGCGGCAAACTAAGTAACATTGAGAGCACAGCGACGAGTCGTTAAATGCACGTGTTAACCCACCTCGACTCCGGCATTAATATCTCCCCCGTACACCACCGCCACCTCCTCTATACGTCACGTTACCCCTCCCTCCCTCCCCGGGCCACTAAATTCAAATTGCCTTGATTACACAAGGGGCTTATGCGGAAGGGGGGCGTGTGTGATGTGGCGAAACGGATAAGAGGTGGGAATACGCGTCGCCGGCCAAATTAACTAATTATCACTCCGGGGAGGGCGAACGATTCCGCTCTACTTCATCTATCACCGGCTGTGCACGCGTCGGAAGGAAGGGGGAAGGTTTGGTGGGTATGGTGGGGGGCGTCGCGACGTGGCCAAACAAGGTTTCGCAAGAGAGCCTAATAGGGGTGGACTGCTCGATATCGGCGATGCATAGCAAAATGAGGATCAATGTTTTAAGCGCTGCGCGCACACAAGATTAGGCTCCTTCGATACGAAATTATAGCCGCGGATGACCGAATGGTTTGATGGCTAAATGAGGTGATGTCCCTGCAGGATTTATTATTAAAATACACGGCAATTGAAAACTAAATTCGGGAAAAGAAAAATTTATGAATTTTCATCAAAGTTTTTAGCCTTTCAGAACGAAATTTTTTCCATTATTTGCGATGTTTAAATCATCTAATTAAAATATCTCGAGATAAAATTAAAATACTCTCGCCGGCGTTAAAATTGAGATAGCTGAACCCTTTAAACGTAATAAAATTGCAATTTCTTTCCTAAAATGTCCAAAATCGATAATAACACTTCAGCTTACTTTATCATTAAAGAATGACCCTATCCAGTCCTTACCGTCGATTGATTGCATAGAAATCTCTCAGCGTTTACCGCCGGTAACTGCCTTGAGGGTAAAGATACACGGTCTAACCCGGTGGCATTTCAGATCAGGATTCTTTGACATTCGTCATTGATATTTATAATTTGCTAGCCAATTACTCCCGAAATGTAAGGCTGACCATGTTATTGATATTTAGATATTCACTCTGAATTCATTGTAGAAAAATGCATTAAATTTGATAATTAAACTTGATGCATTGATGCATTAAACTTGTGCTTAGGCACAGCGTATTTTTTTAAATTGATTCAGGTGTATGTGTCTGCGATGTTCTTTAATTCGTGTTTCTATTATTCTGCCGGTCTCACAAAGGGATTACTGGCTATAATATTCACAATATTCCCTGCGCCCGGAATTTTTAAGTGGACTTTTTTTGCAAGTTTTTTTTTAGCAAGTCGATACATTGAGCTGTCTTAGAAAAAAGTTTCTCTAATGTGTTTCATTTATTCTCCGTGGAATTGATTTTTGCCATGATATTTTCGAGAGAAATAACTCTATTTTTATTATTTAGTGAAGACTTTTATGTGTTATCATCGTTTTATTGCTACGCTCATTTAAAAAAAAGATACTAAAATCTCATTCTTATTTGAGCGGGTACAACTGATAGTCAATAAACTATTAAATTACAAAAAAATAAATATTCGTACTGTATGTGAGAACTTTTTTTAAATAAAAATATTCCATCAATTAATATATCAGCTCTTTTCAAGCATTTCTCCTCTTTATTTTTGTTCATTTGCTTGGCTACTGAAGAATTCGTTCCAATAAAAATTTTCAGTTGAACATTGGGCCCAGGAGACTCACTTTTCTTTCCATTCGGCTTTAGGTCAAAATTGGCCCCTCAAAATAGCCGACATCGTTAAAGCGAAGTGATATATATACCGCTGCTGTGAAGTCCCACGTTGTGGATAAGGGGCGACTGCCTCGCAAAAAAATTGCTCGTTGTCGCGGCGGCCGGCACCTTATATTCTACCTGTATGCGATCCAATTATCTCGTTGGAAGAAATCGATAAGGCCTCTCTACAGCAAGAGGCGGGAAGGAGGGAACGTCAAATTATCACTCGGTAGTTGGCAAGGGCTCACTCGAAGCCCACCTGGTGCCCATTGTTCCATTTCCACGCTTCAAGTTTTTCAATAAGGCTGTAACATCTTTTCAAGTATTTTGAGTGATCGATTGGCTTTAATCAATCATTCAATCCTACACAGAAGTGTCAACTGAGAGTTGATGCTCACTTTTATTATCAGTTGACGTCATTTTGACGTGTATAAAGTAAAATTATTGACATATTTTTTGATAATGTGTTGCTTTTTTCATTGGAGAAAAAGTTGCTCCTCATATTGCCGTTCTTGTAAGATAATTGGAAGTAATTAACACATATGAGTCGATTATTGTCACCATAATATTTATCAAAAGCTTATGCTAACATTTATATTAATGTAAATAATTAAACCGTTTATAGAATTTTACTTGAAAAATGCTACAAACATGTTCTCGGCTTCTAGATTAAAATTAGGCATTATATTGACTAAAATATTTTTACCTTCCCGACGGAGTTAGGTGATGAAATCTTCTCAAATTAATTGGGAGAAGCTTATCCTTTTCATATTTAGAGTAAAATATGAGTATATTAAATTATTTAGTTTATGCTAGAGTATAATATTTCAATAATGTGATATAAAGGGTCATTTGATACTTATAATTATTTAATTTGTCGTTTTAAGTTGAATGGAAGTGTATCGAAACAATGAAATCGTATGGGGAATTTAAAATCATACCGCGCTTTAGTGGGTACTCGCGCAGAAAAAAAATTAAGTACTTATTTTTACGTATACTTATAACAATTTAATACTTATTTTTTATTTTAGCACTGAATTTGGATACCCTATGAACGAATTCGGGAAAATATGCATTTTACTCATCGCCGAGCTTGGTGGCGGTGGGGTAACGTCCTTCCCTGCCAAAGGGTAGGTCGCGGTTTCGAGTCCCGCTTGTTATGTTGCTCTGACCCAGGGCATGGATGTTTGTGCACGTTTGATTGTTATACGTTATCAAAAACCCCTACGTAAAGGCCGAATAGTGCTGTTTTCGGAGGTGTGGAAATGAATAATCTAGCGCCCAAGAAACTCTTTATTTACGAATAACAGTGGTAGAATATGAGTTGAAATTCTTATTTAAAGAGGACCAATATTCTCTCACTCAAACCATTTCTTTAAATTTTGTGTCAAAACTCACTTATTTCAATTCCTTCTTCATTTAATTCCCGGTCACAAAGATGGTCCATTTCATGGAAAAATTGTATGAGCGATAAAATATGTCATGACTGGGTATCATGTTGTGCAAGGCTAAAATATCAACTCATTTTTAAATCAAGGAGTCAATGCATTCCCCTTTTGTTTCTGCTTTCGTGCTTAATTTTATAAATGATTATGTTTGAATAGGCACTCTACCTAGCCTTGTGCGCTTTTCCATTTTAGCTCATTTTGAGAAGCTAATTAGCATCTGTACGCAGCTACTAATTATTTCTCCGGCTTGAAAAATTTACGCATTATTTTGGCGAGCTAAGTTCGCACCAAAACCTGCTCATATGATCAATAAACCGCAGTGTTTCTGCTCATAAAAAGGTGATATACATCTTTTTATTTTGTTAATGAGTTAGTGCTACGTGTATATGTAGGTCTATATGTTTTTCTCTCCAATGTAGTGAAGAGATTCGTTTGTAGGATGGTAAATAATTCAACACATCATTTGCATAAACTCGCTTCGCGGAGTGGAATACATCATTACTAATTTAACCGTCGGGAAAATCCCCATAGCTGAACTGGAGGGAAAAACTAGTGGTAATTTGGCTAATGTTATCATTATTTGAGAGGTCATCTAAGAGCTTCAAAGTGCTCATAGTATTGTAATTATTGAATTCAATGACATCTGTGACCATGGTAAAAAGAAACTCATTGGAGAAAATAGAATATAATTTACATTTGCGTGTATCTTGTTTCATTTTTGGTCGGAATAAATAATTGTGGTGCATCTGGTTTTGATTTTAACTTTTGAAAAAATTGCATTCAACTTCGGGTACCTGCTGTAGTTATATCCATACCATATTGTTCAATCTCCAAAATTCATATTAGATGGATATATATTATATTCTTTATAGTATTAAGAGGCAAAAAATACGTACAAAATAAAAATTTCGAAAAGTTTACGTGACTTAAAATAAACATTACTTTTAAATGGTGTATGCTTGATGATAAAATTTGGCAGCCATTTTTATCACAGCGTATGCAAAAAAACGCAATTTTTATATGCGCTATTTTTACTTTATCAATGACTTTGGAGTGATTCGTGAATATTAAGATCGATTTTAGAAACGCTTTTAAGTTGAATTTTCTACCTTGATTATGTGAGACTAATATCTTATCGACTGACTTTAGAGATTGAGTAGGTATGTTAAGTGGAAAAATATTCTCCGAACTATCATGTTATTAAACTGCAATGAAAAGGTATTATAGCAACAAGGTTTACAATTTTATTTTAGGTGTTATTTTAGGTGGAGGGAAACGAAGTTAGGGTAGAAATATTCTTGCTCGGTATCAGCCTAAGCTTACTTTCAGTGAAATACACCGAAATGGCTCCTAGGATTCGTTTATCCCTCCGGTAATCACGAGAACATTTAGAATGCTTGCGTTGGTCTTCTGGACCTAAGCAGAGCTTTATTTCTGTCCAGGTGGCATTGAACGCAAATAACCACATTCAGCCACATCACTAGGCTCCAATATTTAAATTAGATGTAACTCGCATTCTTCAGAGTTTTATTGCGTTATTTTTTCTGCCTTCCTCCTAACTGCCTCTTAGTTAAATTATTCACTCAGCAATGATCCCAGACAACATTGATTTTTAGGCTGAAAGTAGATCATTTTCACCGCGCAAGATAAGGTAAGCGATTATTTTACTAATTTTAGATGAAGATCCTGTAATCTCAGTATGTAAAGTAATAAATTTTCCATATAATTTCATCTTATTTTGAATCAATCGCGACATCAATGTTCTAGAGAATAAAAAACTTTTAAAGTCTGAATTAACAATCAAAATCTGTTTAAGTATCTCTATTTTTAGCGTCCCATTCTGCATAGTGGAAACCTTGAATGATATCTGTGGTCTCTGAGATCGAAATCTTATGTAATAAATACGTGCCAAGATGCTTTGGCGAGGTTAAGGGTTACCAAAAGTATCAAAGAAAAAATTTAATATAGTGTTAATATCCCATTACGTCCAAAAGAGTGAAGTTTCGCTCTTGAAGAGTGCATCACAAAGCGCGCAAGTTGGTTTCTGGATTCATGTGGAAAACCTCCGCCTTTCGCTAAGTGTTGAATGATAGATTCTGGTTTTGAAGCCGTTATATAATATAATATAAGCGTTATTAATGGCACCACGTAGATTCCCTTCAAAATGCTGAATTTAGAGCCTTTAGATGGAGAATTTAGAGTTGAAAGGTGTTGAGATTGCAGAATGTTAGATTGTAGTTGATTGTAAAATGGCTTCCTTTTTTTTACCATTTTTTTTCAATTTTTTGCAAATGCTGTGCTCTATATCATGAATCTATTTCATTTTGCAGCCTCTGGATTTCTCTTGCTAAGTAGGTTCCTGATCCGTAACGAACCCAAGCTAGTCAATTATTCGGATTTTTTTGGTAAGAGTGTTGGTATGGAAACGCTGAAATGGCAGTCCTCAGATACGCTCCAATGGCCGCACTGATGAGCTCCGATTTTTTTTCGAGTTTAAATTAATCCGTTCCATCTTCAATTGGTGCCCGATATCGATCCGCATTCATCGCATACCTTTCTCTAGCCTCTGCCACAATGTACAGCCAGATTGACGCCTCCAGCGTTACCATTCCACGTACGAAATCTCTACCATTATATTTTCTTGGAATCATTGAAAAAATGTCTGAAATCCAGTTATCTAGTTAAATTTGAACGGTACGTAAAAGAGAAAAATTTTTCTTTCATTGGGTCTTTCCCGTTTAAAATAATCTTCTCTTTATCATTATACAGTATCAAATTTTTTTCTTCTACTTTTAATGGGAAAATGATGAAATAATTTTGTTCCTTGCAGCCATTGAGGCGGAATATTCATTAATTAAAGGCTTCTAGAGGTAATGTATTGTTATGAACGAGTCCCTGTAATCTTGAAACATTGATAACTGTCATCGCTATGGAAAAACTCCTTATTCAATCGTCCAGCTAAAGCCTGCTGGCACCTCGATTGGTAACCAATAAACGTGTATGAATATTTTACGCTTTTTTTGAATGATTTGCTCATCAGTTCTAGTTATAGTTGATATTAGGAAACCAACTAAACCCATTGATTTGCCCTGAAGCCACCGGTAGAATTTGTTTTTGAAAATATCCTCCACTTCAATACGTTGAATCGTTAAAAGCGACTTTATGCACCGTAATTATCATCCAATACCAATTGTGGGAAAACTCAAAATTTATTGAAGGAAACTGTTTGGTCCTCTATTTTATTTTTATATACATTGGAGACAATTTAAGCTCTTGACTGGTGCGTTGTACCACTAGCGCGTAAAATAAATGTTTTGCCTACTCGATTATATTGGGGAAGGTTGCTGACAGTGGATTTTTTTCACACATTGGACCACATTGGTATTTCCTGCCCTACGAGTGTACCATGAATTTTCTCTTGCAATGGTGGGTGGTGGCATCTGTAAGGGAGTGTCAAAGTTTTGGTGTCATTTTTCCGGTGTGGATGGCCGTTTGCGTTATTTTATTGTTTCTGCCATAATTTTTAACCCTCTGTGCCTAAGTTTCTGTATCAAGTAAAATAATTCATTCAATATGCCTAAGGTCCTCTTTAAACTCGCATTATAGCTACTTAATTCATGTGAGTGCGAAAAATTTTATGTCCGTCACGTGTAATTATTACTTTAACGAAATCGGGTTTACTCGAGGGTTACACATTGCAAATGTAAAACTAAGTGATGTAAGGAGACCCTATTAAGTATATTTCGGAACATTAAAGTTTGAATAAAAATAACTTTCGATGGAAACATACAACATAAACTTAAAAAATGGTCCATTATAGTCAACCTTCCCCTAATACTTCATAGCCATTTTTTTCGTATCTCTAAAGCTCAAGTTCTTCTTCCAGCAAATAAATTGTGTTCTTACATCTGAGTAAAGTTTTATCCTAAAGGATTTTATTCTTAAGGACTGAGTTCCAATTTATACCAACTTTAAGTGTAATGACTATGATGATGAGATTCTAGACAAATTAATGCGAAACGGAAGTCATTATAAACAGATGCTCTACTTCTTAACGCTAATTTCTTTCCATGTTGAATGCAAATTCTGGCACGGGAACTACCGCGCAAAATGCATTTCACTCGTGAACAAGCTCTTAAAAAATTCTCTTACGCGCTACAAAAATGTGGATTTTTACTTTACTTCTTCCTTTTGATCATCATATATTTTTTTCAACAGAAACCCAAGAGTAGAATAAAATCCGGACTCTGCGAAAACTTTTCAGGAGAAAATTCATTCTCTGCTTCCGAGATTTTTTTTTTTGCATCACGAATCCGTTTAGTCGCGACTGGATCTCACATCCATTTAAAGCCGCGGTCTGAAATCCGACACCGGTCCCATTCTCTCTCTGTTGCACATGCTCCAAGCCCTTTTCCGGCCATCGCTAACCGTGTTTTCTTTCCCCACATCCACATGAAAATCCTTCCCATTTTAGTCTTTCCCTCTATCCCCACGCCTTGGGAAGGAAAACGCCGAAAAAAGCGAAGCGCTTCCTCTCTCTCCCTCTCTCTGAGACGGGGCAGCACTCCCTTTAGTGTTTTGATTGTAGACTGCACGTACATTAAGGAAGTGCCGTTGCTATATATTTCTCTCTCCTGACCCACTCTTTGATATCTCTCGCTCCCAACAAACGACTGTCTTCCTGCTGGTCGCCCTCTATGTCAATTCGCTCCCCCGCACTGCACCCAACCTCGCTGCCGCCGATGGGATTCGTGTGTGAGCGAGTCTGAGTTTCCACCCGCGCGAACGTCAGCCATCCAACATGTCTGTTCTTCCGTTTCATTCATCCTGCACCATATTTTCTATATCCTCCAATACGTCTCCTGCGATGTTATGCATGATTTTACACTTTCCCGGCGAACAGAATATTTATAATTTTCCCGGGTTTCCGCGCGGGTAAGATATTCGAAGAGCGCCGAGCGACGTTCCGGATTCCATTCGTCACCAGGGATGCCAACTTACAAAAAATATTGGGGGGGCCCAAACCGGGGATCTTGCCCCGGGAAATTTTATAAGATGTGAGTTTTAAGTTAATAGTGAAAAACACTTTGTTACTTCCACAAAATTCCAGAATTTTGTGGAAGTAACAAGTGTTTTTCATTATTAATATGGAACCCTTTCACCTCGTAAAAGCTTCAAGTTTAAAGTTGAGTTTTAAGTTTTTTAAGCGTTTTAGAAAAGTCATGTGATCAACATTAGATCCCTCATAACTAGATTCTCGATATGTAGACACACTGGGGAAAGTCGACAATCCTGACACATTTTTTCCTCACACCCATAACGAATTTTTGAGGGGGATTGGGCTACCTCTAGCCCCGTGGAGTCAGCGCCACTGCTCATCACTCATTCCAGTTAGCCTTGAGAATGGGTGACGCCTATCGCCTTGGTGACAAATATCGCCTTGGTGACAAATATCGCCTTCCAGCCTTAAGTTGATCAATATTTCTGAGTAAAATGGCTTATTCACAGACTGCGAATTTTATGATATTCAAAACGTGAAAACCTAGAAAAAACCGTGAATTTCATTATTTAGTTAGAGTCGGAAGCCTATCATAGTGTTTCCATTCTTTGTGCTGAGGCTGTGGTACCAGGCTACAAGACTTATCCCCCCCTGTCTTTCTCCATGCTTCCCCTCTCCTCCGCCGCGGTCAGCCCCCCTATTTTCTCTCCCTTTCCTCCACCACTCCCCACAACAACTGCAATTTCCCCGCATTGAATTTGCCCCCACGTCACGTATAAGTCACTTAAAAGCAATTTCGAGGCAAAGTAGGAGATGTCCGCGTCACAGAGCCGCTACGACAAAAGGTGGCGGGACTTTCTTTTTTACTGCGAACTACGTTCCTGGTGGAGAATTGAAGGCCTCCGACACCCAGATAAACCATTGCTCTGTCGTTCGGTATCTTATGGTTGAAACCAGGGATAGGAATAGAAACTAAAATAAGGTCAAAACCAGTAAAATTTCACTTGTTTCGTTCCCAGGAGCGAAAAGTAGAAACGAAACGAAATGGATTTTAACCCGGGGAGCTAAACTCAGGGTCAAAACGGAATCGGAGTCAAAAATACTTCGGATCTAAACTAAGCTTAAATTCTGGAATGAAACGTAGATAATGTTTCGCACCAGAGGGACAACGTGCTTTACCGTCGAACAGCTTAGTTTCGACCCACACACCGAGTACAAAGTGTGGTTGAATGAAGTAGAAGTTCGGCCTACCGCCATTACATGCCTGAGGCACTCATATTTTTACCACTAACAGCAGAACGCTCGATGTTTTAACCTCTCTACAAGTATGTCAAACGTAATGGGTCGAAACTCTTCCCTCTTATCCCCCTCCACTCAACTTATGGGATCGACACTCAACTATGAGCGCCGGAGTTTCGATTAATTTAGTAGTTAAGTTCCCGGGAGTAAATTTTCGTTCCGGGTCGAAACTAAACTCCTTTTGTTTTTTATTTCGTGCGGGAACGAAACTAAACTTGGACCTCGTAGTTTTGTTTCCTTCCGGATCGAAACGAAACATTTCCGTTTTGTTTCACTTGCCATCCCTGGCTGAAATCAACAGTCTTCAAACTCATAATCTGTTACCTCAGTGCGATAAATATGCAGATGAGGCTTGAACTTCGGAACTGTTGACAAAATTTCCATCTAGATCGAAAGGCTGTTTCCCTTATTTTGAAAAATTCGAGGTATTTAAACTACGATGATCGAATACAATACAAAACTATCATCGTAAGGGAACTATATATCATTCTTGAATAATACTTCTGAGTTAACTTTCAACGTCGATCATTGCAGCAATATCAAAAATGCTAATCGGAATACAGACTGATAAACCATTTTTTATGAAGTCTGTTTTCAGCTACCTGCAAATATTTTATTATCTTCCTTTTTATTCTCCTTTGATTTTTTGAACGTTTGGAAAGGGAAATTCATCCACCAAGCCATGCCATTAATCTGATACATCGAATTTAATTTTTTAACTGTGTGGATTTTTGATGAGACAAGAGGCTCGTAACTTTACAGAGTTATTCACTTACTTAATATTTCTCTTTAGAATAATACAATTAGAAGATTCTACGCCAAATACTACCAAAATTTAAATGAATCACAATGGTGGGCATGGTGGATTTTTATACCATACATTCTTGCTAATTAAATAACTTGAAGTACTTTTATTCTCTCGTTTTTCGCATTCGTGCCATAGCAATTCAGTACGCGGTTCGAAATGTTTAAAGTAACACCTTGAGCTTCTCCATTTAAATTAATTGGATTAATCCGCATAAATTATTTTACTGTATTGTACGCGTTGATTTGGTTTTCTGATTAAAATATTTAAAGTTATATCCAGGATATGTTATTATTATTATATATACAGTTAACTTTTATGGATTTCTAGTCATCTCTAGGAGCAGTTTTGGCGAAGGTAGTGCGCGAGGTTACGATTAGGATAGCCCTGCGTTAAAATGAATATGGAGTCTCTAAACATTCCGAACCAAAAGTTCTCACAGTATGAGATGACTTAGTAGTGATTAGATCCCCATGCAACATCTGCTTTTTATATACTCACAAAGGAAAATAAATATACCCATAAAATTTTAAGTAAAGACATTTTATTAAGTTAAGAATTGAGTTTTTTAAGCCCTGGATGAGTGAGGTAGCCTAAAAATTTGCATATAATATAAAAAAAAGAATTTCAAGAAGACCAATGTAATGAAATCAAGGAGTAAATTCTGCCGTTAAAATAAAGCTTTAGAAATGCTCTAATTCCTCTTAATTAATGTATCCTGTCCTACAAATTCTCATGAACTACATGTGCTCCTCTCCGGACGATACGTGTGTATCATATCTGTACCTCGGAGGTAAAGGTCACTATGTCCGTTTTCCCAATTTTTCAGTAGAGCAGTTTTAAGATTAAAAAAATTAACCTATAATTACAAGAAGGTTAGGTTACCATGCCATTAAAATTTCGAAATGTGTCGAAAAATGTTGTAAAATTGGTGCCTAACCTTCTAGTACATAATGGTTAATTTTTTAAAAAAATCTTAAATCTACTCTTCTGAAAAATTAGGAGAAAGGACATAGCGTCCTTTACCTCCGTGGTACAGGTGGTATATTTAGGGAGGTATTGTGTATTTGAGGAGTAAAAATACTATTTCAGCGGAGGATTCTGACCAGAAGTGTCGGTAACACGGTTACCTAAACCATTGAAATGTTTTCAGTTCCCTACGAGGTAACTATCAAAACATCCTGTGTTGTCACCCTTTCCTTTAGATGTGGAGTCCATGCACGAATGCTCCTTGAACTCCTTGAAGGGTGATGTGTTTTGGTTGAGCCTCAACAATCCTTTCTCTTCTCCTCCCCCCCCCCTAAATCCCCCTCCCATATCCCTACACCCCTTTCCCCATCCCCCGGAGCGAATGTTATGATTTCCCTAGAACGGTGGCCACGTGCGCGCAAACAAAGGGAGCATTTAGTATTCAAAGTGAGTTCCCTTTGTGCCGTCCCTTAAACACGTCCTACGCGAAAAGCACGCCACTCACCCAGCGGCGGGAGCGGCCGCAATCATTTTGCCGGAATCAACCTCTCCCCCCCTCCCCCTCCCCAGACCCTCCTCCCCGCGCCGAATTATGAGTTCCGCTAGTACACTGTCTGCATGGAAGCGGTCAGAATTCGGTTCAACTATGTTCCACCACCGCAATATTCGAGAGCGACAACATTTCGTGCTAAGTAATTCGCTCTATAACAACGGAGTGACAAACAACAAACATCTGTGACAATCTCGGTCTGGGTTGCGTCCTCTTTCGGCAATATTTGGAATTCATACGGTTACATGAACGGTATTATCCTAGCAATGGAATTGTAACGACAGTTATTACCTAAAGCCGTCGTTGGGTTGCCCACGTGGCGAAAATTCAGTAAAGACAGCGAATGCGAGGACTTATCAACAATAGCTTAAAGATAATAAACGGTGGAATAAATTACTAGGCCAAAGGAAACTCTTGTGACGATGTTTACATTTGATGAGACTATTGGCATTACTTTTATTTGCTTTATTGAGTGATTTTATGGTTTATGCCGCCCATCATGGATTTATACACTAGAGATATCGCTGCGGTGTAAAAGCACGAGGAACAAGGGAAATGAGTGGGGTCTTTATTCCTCTTACCTTAATCATAAATCCGTACGATATCTGCATTCCCTCTCCTATCTAATGATTTTACTGTTTTTCAGTCAGAAAAAAAATATTTTAGCGGTTTCCTACCAGTGAAAGCATGAAAAATTACATTACATCATGTACTGATCTGGATATCACCTCCATATGACCTTATGAAGATGGTTTCCACCGAGTGGCTTCGAAGTTGAGCCATGGTATTCGACTACGATCAGAATTGGCACTTAGAAAATACTATAATGCAGGATTAGGTATTTAAAAGTACTGCTGATGTAATAAAACGCCTTGCTGTGAGTTTTTTCATAATAACCGTACTTGATTTCGTAGCGCTCGTTTATTTTTCTTGCAATTAGCGGAGTACGAAAACTTCGTGTGCGGCTCTTACTAATGCTTCGACCTTTCGAGATCTATTTAGTCCTAAGGAAATACCGTGTCGTGCGAAAGCTCTTACCTAAGAATACTATAATTACGTAAACGAATAACGTCATCACAGTATATTAACTAGCCCTCTCAACGTGCTAATAAATTTCGTGGAAACTTGCGAGATGGATGTGATGAATCGTGGGTGAACTACTTTCGATTATCTTTGATGATTACAAGGCGAACAATTATAATTCTATGAATTTAAATAATAGAAGACTTCATCATGATTGCATTATGTGTTTTAGCTATAAACCCAGCATAAAATCTCACCTCCCTTTATAAGAGGATGAAATAATGGTATACACTTTTATCGTACACAAGGCATCGCCTGAAATCGTTATGCCTTATTTAATGATTATATATATCCTCATTTCCAACAAATACTGAGCGATAATGGTAACAAAATCATAAATTGATATATTTTGTGTCTTTCGTTGAGCCACGGGTAAATGCCTGTAAGTATCCATTATTTTATTTAAAAGAGATTTCTTGGTACTAACTCATAAAAGAACATAATTCCCTTATTCTATGCATTTCACTGGACCAGGGTTTTGTAACACCTAATAAATACGTATTCACGTGACCCAAATAACCGGCAAGAGCATATGGAGTCCCTAATCGGGACATTTCGAGGTGAATTTCGCAGCAGTTTCAGATGGCTTCGTAAGCCGCTATTACCGCCTTCCGACACTCGCAATAATCTCACGAAGCGTTTCCACCGCTGGCGTTGATTCGGGCGAGAGCATCCCACAAAACGCTAGCGCTCTTCCGCAACGTTTTGGGGAAGCCGAGGCGACGTTCGGCTGGGATGAGCGAGCGAGCACGAAGAGACGGACCGCGTGACGACGAACCTGGAACAAAAGAAGACAGAAACGCGTGCTCGGCCATGTGAGAGGCGGTGAGGCTCTTGGCGGGGATAAAAACCACCGCCCAAACAATGGACCCTCCCTTATAGTTTGGGGTTAGGGGGTGCACGATTCTACTCCCAAATGCCCCTCCCATAGTCACTTCCTACCCCACCTTGCACTTCTCCCGCTACGCAGTTGTGCGAAAAGGTCCCTGAACTGTGTGAGGTGGCGAAAGAGGACATATATGTCTCATTCCACGTTCAGACTACTATCGTACCAGCGATCGTACGAACTTGAGTGATTTCACTGTACACTTGTGAAACCTGTGCTGCCCTCCTGTGATGAAATTTAGAGTGAACGATATACTGACGGTTAGCAAAGCTGTTGAGTTAAGTACCTAGGTTTAATATATTACAGTTCCAAACGTATAGTTCTTCCTCCGCCCAGATTCTTTCTTGCTGGGACTACTCCATGAGTCATTCGTCATAAGGGAGCTTCACAAAATTTTAGTCACTTCGCATTCTGGTTTCACCTAGTCACGAATGTTACAAAAGAGAATCTTCAAAGCGGCCTCTAAATGTATTTTCACCCACCGCGCATTTAAATGGGTTTTTGAAAGTCGCCACTCGCATCGTTGACAGGCAATCTGACCCGAGAAATCCCTAATTTCAACTTATTTCACGTGAAAATAAGGTATAATTATGGGTGTTGACCGAAATTTATATACATGATGATGTGATCCATCAAATCCATAACTTTTCAATGATACTCCTCGCAATTACAAAAATAATGCAAAATATTGGGAAAAAAGTGGATCGCATTGCACTCATCACCTCGCCGCAGACATTTTTGAAAACCGATTAAAATGCGACCAAATTGGCAACGGAATTCAGCCTTCATTGGGATGGAATTGAGTCTCCTCTATACAGCCCCTTGCGCCTAACCATCGTAAAGTAGGAATATTCGGAACTAAATGTAGGTACCACTGTCCGGACTTGCGTTCACATCACTATAGTTCAGCCGGCGAGAGTTGTCCGATGACAGTTCAAAAAGAGGGGAGGAGAACCTTGCACCAGCACGGTTAACGGCCAATCGCTGTCCCCCAAACGCACCTCGCACCCTCGCCTAGTCATACAACGTTGTCAAATGCATAAAAAGCACTGAAACAAGCCTGAGCCACCAAATCAAGCCCTTTCTTCGAACCGCCTAAACAAAAGATTCTTCCTTTGGGTCCTTCACGCTCGTCGTCCCTTCCGGCTGCATCCTCAAGAGAACCCTTTTGTTTACATGTGAGGTGGGCGTTTTTCTTTCATTACCTGGCAACCTTGCCCCCTACCCCGAACTAGACAATTCTAAAAGTCATCGGACAACTCTCGGCGGCCGGACTGTAATTCCGCCAACTATCGTTAGGACGATCGCTGGTACGACAGTAGTCTAAGCAAGACATCACTCTCCTACTCCACCCCCTCCCCTTTAGTAGTGGACCTTTTCCCCTCTGTCACCTCCTCCTGTTCCCCTCCCCTCTTCCCAGCCCCTGATACCGAAACAGAACCACGCGGACCGGAAAAAAACCCACAAACACAGCCGGCATGCTCACGCACCCACGCACACAGAAGCTGAGGCTCATGCATAATTTATGCTTTACGCTCGCCACGCCCTTTACACCTGTCATTGATATTTTTTTATTAAGCGAGGACCGTTGCTGCGAGGGAAAGGTGGGTGGGTGGGGGTCGAGGGAGATTTGTATGATTGCAGCATGCTCACACTTTTGCCTTGAACTTTCCTCACTCAGCAGAAAAATATTCTGGTCAGTTCGCAAAATTTTGAGTTTCTGGACCGAGTTTCGGATTTGCCTTACCCAACCGTGTTAGCCTCGCCCTTGTTTACATTGCGCACTACAGAGTTTCTCTGCCGGGAAAACGTTTTTTCTCAGAATATTGAATAACTCCCTTTAGTGGGTTATTCGAATTTCCATAAAATTTGACAACAAAATAGGGGTTGCATTTTGGTTTCAGTAGCTAATCATTGGCCTGTGAATCTTAGGTCCGAGATGATCTTTTGGACACTAGTCGCTCAGTTGATTCTGTTGTTTGAGAAGCAAGATTACTAGCCATGGGAGAAACAAGAAAAAACTATCAGTAGAAGAGTTCAGTTGAAGAGAGCATCCACCATGAGAAAGCCCAACTTCCTGCGGGAAATTTAAACAAAACTAAGGGAACAATTTATCAAAACTTATATTTGGAGTGTGCTTCTCTACGGAAGTGAGGCATTTACATTGACAGCAGCGGAGAATACAAGCGTGGAGGCCTTCGAATTGCGGTACTACAGAAAAGATGGGGATAAAATGGATCGACCGAGTAAGTAATGAGGAAGTCCTAAGAAGAGTTGAAGAGATGAGAAACCTCAGGAAAGCATTTATAAGAAGACGGAACAGCCTTGTAGGCCATATCTTGAGATATGATGGCCTGATGAAGACAGTGTTGGAGAGGAAATAGGTGGTAAAGACGGAAAAGGAAGACCTCTATCGAAATGTATGGAGCAGGTAAAGAAGGATCTGAAAGAGAGGAAATATGTAGGTGTGAAAAGATTAGCTGATAGGAGAACTGATTGGAAAGCTGCGTCAAACCGATCTCAGAATGGCTGATGATGATGATGATTGTGCGGCTCAGTCCGTTGTTAGGTATGGTATCTGGGGGTGGTGACCGACAACTGGGGTCGCTTGCGCTATGAGGAGATGGTAGGTAAGAAAGGGTGGACAGAAACCTGACATCGGCATGAGCGTACTCTTCAACGATAGCCGCCAAGAGGACCACCGCTTAACGTCCCACCCGATGGACGGAGTGTTGCGCTTGAAATGCCCTCCACGCAACACTCAAGCAGGGTTCGGACGGTGTCTGAAAATTCTCTCCCGCCACCGGGAATGGAAACCAAGCCTACGGGGTGTCACCGCACCAACCCGATACCCTGATTGAATGTTTCCTTTATCCCTCTTTCAGACTTCCTTCCTTGCCGAACTCACATCCATACTGTCTCCTGGAGGAGTATATTTCCTTCACGCAGCTATGTTGATGAAAGGAAGCATCAGAAAAAAATGGTATTGTGTTTCGACGAAATGACGACGAGACTCGTGACCGGGTTTTGTCGTTTTGTTCTTACTATTTTTTTTCATTTTCTGCTGGAATGTGATGGCATACGCGAAATCAGGGGAGGTATGGATTATTCGCAGCCAGTGTACATCCGGGTTGAACTGTGGCAGCCCCTATTTTTTCTCGTGCTGATGGACTATGGGTTGCCGTGTCGCTGTTTGTATCCTGCACTTCAAGTATTTGCCCTGGAATCAGTTCTTTTTTTTTCTTTTTGTTTCGCGATCCCTTTCTCATCAAACGCGACGAGAAGCGAGGCGTGCATGTCACCCGGTGTCATTGATATTTATGGATGCGTCGATCCCGATTCCCGATGAGTGCTTCTCTCGTGCGATTTCGGGGTGTTACTTTTTGAGTGTCGAGCCTCATCTGCGCGGATTTTAAGGATTCCCAATCCCTCGGCCAGATCGAGTGAAAATTCCAATAGAGCTCTATTTTAAGCCCTCTTCTCGCATTCCTTTTACTATGTGTTAAATCGCCACAACCTAGTATACTGGCACAGTTTTGTATCCAATATGTTGAGAATATTTTCTGTTACCTACGGCTAATTTGATTTATGGTGTGACCTAGTAAGTGGAAATATACTTTTTTCGCGTTTTTCGGCATGTGACCAGTTGCCACCAATTATTTTCCGATAGGTTATATCAAGACTTATTTATGATATTCGTTTTTTTGTCGAGGTATTCATTTCTAAATACTTTCTTGCGTCTACAACAAATTTTCTCCAAATCTACTAACTTTCTCATGTATTCAACTGTACACGCAGGTTTTCAGTAACGCTCTAACATAAGACAAAATATAAGCACAATTTAAAAAGAATGGTGTGCTCAAAATGCATTGATAAATTACGTTTTGTGGGGTATAATATCATGCATACGGTACTTAATGTATCACATTTACTATTCTGTAATCAATCGGTATAATATAACTGATAACTTCAGGCTTGACTTTGTGAAACCACTCCATATTGGAAATAAAAGAATAAGACTTTGTAAGGTTCACTTGTATTCTATATACAAGAACCTTACAAAGTTTTATTCTTCTATATTTCAAACCAGTATAATATTTGCGAGCAATGATTTCAATAGTTATCTTATTGATGGAAGTACTAAACAATTCAAATGATTAAAAAAATAGAATTTTCTTTTTCAATAGGATGTATTGAAAAAGAAAATTCTATCTACAGTACAGATCCCTTCTACAGTATCTACCTGAGCGCTTATACTTTAAATAGCAGATACACCCGCTCAATATAACCTCCTACTTTCCCTCTCTGAATTGGACAGGATTTTCATGGAAAAAGTTTCTTTACATCATTTTTCAATCTTTGAGCATGATACAGGGGGGATATTTTCTGGATGGTAATATTGATGTTTTTAACTCTGTAAAGAGCATCTGAGGGAAATACGATCATACGCTGAGGGGACATAGTTCTCGTACCAGAAAAAAACGCTCGTGTTTTTCAGAGCTGAAGAATTTCTTGTTCACCAGGACGTCGTACTCCAGTTTTTTTGCTACTCACTTATCATTGTTACGTAATATCTATTCCGTGAGGCAACTTGTTTTCCAAGATGTTTTATGTGGCACTATTGGACTCTAATAATTATAAAACTGCACTGTTCCGTGAAAAAGTACCCCATGTTATCATCGCCCCAAGTTCTACCTTCCTTTTTTACTTCAATGGGTTAAAATGAGGATTTTCCTGACCGTAACTTCTTTTTAGAGGCTCATCATGTTTTTGATGCCTAAGATATTAATTGAGAGATTGTTTCTTTTCATGAGTTTATAGTTTGAAAATTTCCTTAGTGAAATGCACTTTAGATCCTCTTGAGTTCATTTATTTGAAACGCAAACACTTCATGATGAGCATAAGCCATGATGAAATGATGGCGATAAAAATGTTCTACAGCATTGATAATGTTAATTTGACTCTTGCAAGATACTTTTACTACTTGACCTGCAGAATCATTCCTGAAAATGACGTAAAAAATTCGCTGCATTTCTGGATATATTCTTTCTTAAAATACAGCAGTAACTTTTAGGATCCTATCTCATAATAAATACTCAGTCATGTACTCTACTTGCCATAAAGAATTTAAAGTTCTGCATCGAGTTTTAGGAAAATATTTAGCGATCGTTTACTTAATTTGAAACAATACAGAAATTTCCAATGCTACTTCCATTAATTATATTAGTTATATTTATTATTTCAGTAGTTATATTTTCTTGAAATAAGAAAATTGGTAAATAATGACTTCCTTTTTTAAATTATTTCACTGAAAATGAAGTTAAAAATATTTTCTGTCCTTGACCAAATTGCCATAATTAACTATCAAAATGACAAATTGAAAAAATGAGCGTTAATATTTTATTAATATTCGAAAGGACATCGGGCCAGGTGGCAAAGACTGAGGTTAAATCGAGTATTGATTCAATAACTTATTGGATTTTTGGAAAATTTTCTATTGTTATTTTAAGATTTATGGATTATAATTTGAAAACTTTTCCACCAATACGAACGAGTAGCTCAGTCTATAGTTGACTTTTGAGGTATGACACAAAATGAATTACTTGGTTGTTGCTTTTCTGAATGCTCTTTCGATATAACTGGATATATGAAATAATGCTGGCCACGTCACTTGCTGTTGTCACGTTGTTGCCCCCTTGCTTTTTCTCGCACTGTCTGTATTTTCTCCGCGCCCTTAACAGCTGCTTTTTATCCGCACGTATACGGTCGCAATTCAACTGGAGAGCCATCCGTGTTGGACACAAAGTGCTCTCATGAGACCATCCTCGAACTCGAAAGCGGCGACTCGCTGCTTACCAACCTACCTCAAATGAATTTCGCCCCAACGAACAACCGGGGCGGGGGTGTAGAACGGTGTCGTTTATTCAGCAGCGGATGCAAATAGAGGGTATCTCTTCTCGTCATTTTTTTTTAGTTTCCGTTTACCACTTCCTGCCACTTTGCCAATCTGCATTTAGCCGTGCGTGGCGTACCACTGCGAGTGACGCGTTCTGTAGCCGATGTGCACATATGAGAGCGACCCCCTTTCGGGCCCGCTATTGTCGGAGCAACGATAGCCCGGTCTGCTCTCTCATTGTTCGCGTGCATCCTGGGAGGTCCTTCGGGTCCTGGCGGGATCTCTCTCTCTCTTGTGTGGAGCATCATGGAGCCGTCATCGATGCGGGACATTCGTGGTGGATGAGTTATGGTCTCACCGCGTGACACCCAATCATCCCGATAACGAGGAAGCAAGTCTCCGCGGACCGTGGTCTATCCTCGTTACGGTCGCCGTGGTAACTTCTGGGTGATTCAGTCACCTACTTCGAGGTTTCCCGGCGAAATATTAACCTCATTTCACGTGCACATATCGCCATGTCATGAAGTAAAAAACGCAGTTCCTTTCACATGAACAGAAAATGTCGAGAGCAAAACGGATCGAATGAATCAATTAACATTCTTTTTCAACTCTACCGTTCACACCGCTGCATTATATATGCTGCAAGTTCTTTAGCATTCAAGGCAATCAATATGAAATTTAATAGCGTTCACTCGGAGATTTTTAAATATCTTATATGTACTGGTGACTCTACCACGCAAAATAATTCATAAATTATGAGGACATAGCTTCAGTACCAATATCGCCTTAGTAACACTATTGATAGGACCCCAGGTGGTAAAACATTACTCAGTAGCATCAATAAAAAGTAGGATATTGTGTATTTTATGCAAAAATGTAACTGGTTTTTACCTTCACGATATGGATACAATCATCATGTTATGTCGGAGACTCTTATGTAGGACACTCGTATGCCTCGACACTCTACCTGCACAGATAGCATTACGATCCAGGGCCGGTATTCTTTAGCCCACCGTTTATGACTCCCTCCTCTCCGTGTTTCTTTTTGATTGCCCCAAATGCTTATCTCTTTGCCTGCATCTTGCTACTGCGTCTTCAGTCTATCCCTCGATTATTTCTCCTGTTACTGCCATTTTTCATCACCTAACAATGGTTTTCTTCTTTAGGCTATGCTGTTTCACAGGGCTATTTCTTTTCCTATTTTCCAACGTACCTATCTGATTTACAAACTCATATTTTCATTGTTTTCATACTCAATTTATCAATTAACAATGATAAATTCATTATAGATTTCTGTTCCCCTCTTCATTTTCCCTAATACAGCCAATTGAATCACAGAACTAATTTCTTTAATGAGTCCATCATATGTGGAAAGATATACATTATTACTTAGAATAAATATAGTCTTTCAAAGTATGAAAGAGGTTGGTTCGAGAGACGATTAATTGCCATTTTCATTAAAATTTTTAAAATGGTGGACCTCTAATTGTCCTTAATCGACTGGCTTTAGTATTTAGTATTATGCTTGTAATCTCCGTAAGACCTATTAAATGTATTCGGCTTTTTTATGTGGTGTCTTAACAAAGCTGTTACTCCAAGCGTTCGAAAAATGTTGATTAATCCTATTATGTACATGCAGTTTGTTAAAAAAAATACCTTTCGTTCGTTATAATTACGACCCATGATAAAAATACAATTCATACTAGGTCAGTCACCTGATTAATTAATGACCTTTTAGCTAAGGTATGCTGTGATGTAAGTTATCGAAAGTTAGTTAAATGTTGATTGCGCTACGGTTGGCTCAAGTACCTGAAAAAGGGTTAAGTTAAAATTTTAAGGATTTAATTACCCATTTCATCGGTAATCTTAAGTTCGTTGCTGTCCCCGTTTGATGTCTTCTACGATTATAAATGTTTTACATTATTTTTTGCGAAACATATTTGTTTTGAAAAGCGCAATTTGAAATCGCGAGGCTACCTCGTCAAACGATTCAGAATCACGTAGCAACAAAATCCTGACCGGGCTATATAATTCTTTCAAATGTTGAACTCGTGCATCTATGACTGCGATTGAAATTCAATTGTGTCGCTATGGAAACGTTGATTTTTGCTTTTACATTTAGTAATGATTTTACGAATTTATGACTATCCGTTGCTTTATTTTGTTCTCAGTGAATTCTCGTTTAGAATATGTGTATTACTTGGATCCCTGCCTGCTTCCTCAAATTGTACGTATAATTTGTCGGTACCCTAGTTATTTTTCATACTTTAAACTCTCCTAAATATATATCCTTGCAATTCAAGGAGAGCCAGGTTACTTATCTTCCCCCATCCTTGAAAAATATTGACTTGTCTTAAGATCAGGCCAGGGTCACTACCCATCCCAGTAAACCTTCGGGTAAATGGCAAGAGTTAGTAGCACCGCAGCTCTTAGCAACGTAGAAACGTAAACCACGATTTCCAGTTTAAACTCACTTTTTCACATTCAAGGGATGCTTTCTATCATCAAAAATAAATATCTAACTGAAATTAATTAATTTAAATAAACTAAATTAATACCTAAATGCTAGAGTGCGAAATTTTCGCAGAGGAAATTACATTTGCTTTTCCGGTATTTGTACCCGAGTCACCCATGTTCATGGCAGCTTGTTCCGTCACTTAAATTACCAAGGTGTGATCTTTTTATCTCTACATTTTTGTTGCACATAGAGGGAAAGGTGCTCAATGTCGTCTTACATGCGAAACTCCGCAGAGTAATAGAGTGCCTCGATAGTTCAAGAGGAATACCACATGCAGCGAATTATCGAAGCCAGAGGGCCGAATTCCGGCTAATCCATGACTCTACGATCGCGGAATTTTTTAAAATCATTTTTCTAGTTTTTATGCGTTGATTGTTTACGTAAGATGGAGAATAGCCAATTCTTGGATCAACACAGCCCCTTGCATCGACGGAATGTACGAAATGATTGATGAGATAATAGAGTGATACGGACCTGCTCGCTGAGTCGATTAAGGATTAATACTCAATCTTGTTGGCATAGACCCGGGTTAATATGGATACCGTTATGTTGTCCCTCGCTTAGCTCTTGTAGAACTCCTGGAGCGTATTCGAAAGACCTATTTTCGAATTGCAGTCGTAGAAAAATATATTGTTTTCGGTGAAATTTTCTCATTTCAATTGTTTGGTGCATATAGTTCATGTTAGTAGAAGTATAGCCTACTCTTAGTGCCAATAAACGCTAAAATTGATAGAATGAACGTATCGATTGACGTGATGATGGAGTGACAAGAACCTGGTGATAGGACCGAGCAAGATGGATGGTTACTCTGTTAATGATGGATGATGATCCTGTGGGTGTAGATCCGGGATAATATGGAGAGTGTTATGTTGTCTCTCCACTTATCCGTTGTAGAATACCTATGGCGTATATGGGAGACCCGGGTTCGAATATACTAACAGAAAACGATATTTTACGGTGGAAATTTCGCACTTCAGTTGTTTAGTGTTTATTGTTGATGTTAGTTGGAGAATAGACTATTCCTTGTGCCAGAGAACGCTTGCATTGATAGATTGTACGTATTGATTGATGTGATTGAAGTGATGGAGCAAGAAGGACCTGTTCGCTCAATCGTTAAAGGATATGAACTCAATATTATGGGCATAGCCTCGAGTTGATTAGGAAACCTTTGTTATGTTCTCCACTGAGCAGTTGTAGAACATTTGGCGCGTATTCGAGAGACCTGTTTTGAATTCCACTTATAGATAATAATATCTTTCTTGGGTGAAATTTTTTCTTTTCATTTGCATAGTTTTTATAGGCAATTCCATTTGTGGCGGTATTACTTAAGAGAAAACTCTGCTATAGGATATCTCGATAAAATTGTGAAATGCAAAAAATTGCAAAAATTCTAACTGTGCATGATCAAAAAAACCTTTATGAAGGTGATATCCATAAACAGAAACAAAATGAATTATCGAAATGCCTTTTAAATATGCCCACATAAACCATGTGACAGAATTACTGCCAGATGACTCTACACTACTCCTAAGTGAGATGATTTCAAAAATCTTCAAAACTCTGTGAATCGAATTATAATTTGAAAACTTTCTTGTATTATTCCGAGCCTTATTTTTCAAAATTTACTGTAAATTTTGAATAATATTCAATATTTACAGTAAATAAATAATGTAATACAGTAAATAATAACGGCTCTGAATAATATTTCAAATATTGATTGCATATAATTCAATCAATTAGCTGTTGATTTATCAAGATAAAATATTTCCCGTCAAAATTTTAATTTGTGAGAAAAAGTTGACCTTTTCATTGAAATGCCATAATAGTTCATGTAAGAATGAGAATAGCCGACTCATAGTGCCAGACCACGCTTGCATTGATATAATGCATGTATTGATTGATGCGATGACGGAGTGACAAGGACCCGGAGGCAGGATCGAGCAAGGTTACTCAATCTTGCGGGTTTGGGCGCGGGCGGGTTGATATGAATGCCATTGTGCTGTCTCGCCTCCGAGCCGTTGGACCGTGCTGAATGTATCCTTGTGGCAAGAGTAATGAACCAACCCTTTCCTCCCCCCCTGACGGAACCCCGGCCCGGCGCACGTGTTCGACGCGTACAACATTCGACACCGGCACACGACCTTTCTAATTGCCGCATTCCCCGCCCGCGTCGGTAGGGGGCAACCCTCCTCCCTCAGGTGTCCGTCCAATTTTAGCGTGACGCGCCTCTCTCTCCTGGCGGCGGCCAATCAGCATTCAGCCGTGTCATTCGAGGGCGTTCGCCTGTCACGCTCCGCAGAGGCGTCATCCGGAAGAGCACTCGTGCGTTCGGAATACCATCGCTTCCTTTGTTAATCGCGTTTCATTTTTTTATAGTGACATCCTTCTTCGCGTGCCAAACTTTCGTTCGTTCAGAGTACTTAGAATTGCAAATGTAAATATCTTTTACAACTCGAGCGAGTATAGTAGTACGTATTTTATATTTTTTAATTCTCTAAAATGACTTTATTTTTATGGAAAAACCTCGAAAATATCGAAGAAAAAATACCATGGAAAATTTTCGCGTCCTTCTTCGCGTGGCCAACTTTCATTCGAGCCGAATATTTAGAGCTTGCTCATTATCTGCTTTTGGAATACCCTTTGGAAATATCTATTGTGACTTTAGCATAGGTACATCTTAGTCTGTAACTTATATTTTTAATTCGCGAAAATGGCGTTATTTCTATGGCAAAACGTCAAAAGAATTAAATTAAAAATACCATCTAAAATTTTGTGATTTTTTTGGTTAAGATGTGAGATTATTTCAGAATATCTGCAAAAATATTCTTCAGTTACATTAGATTATTTAATAGCGTACTTCCTCGAATTTAATATGCTGTATATTTAACCCTTCTCTTTGTAAGTATTTAGAGGTTAGTTTACATCACATGAATATCCTTTTCCTCTTCATTGAAATATTTTCCCACCCGCAAAAATTTAACGCAATTTAAATTCGTTGCTGAATTTCATTGTAGTTATTACTTCAGTGAAGTAAGGTCTTGTAAGTGAGTAAAGCAGTGCCTGCATAGCCGCTTCGAGGGTATTTTGGTGTTTTAGGGACTTCCGATGCATATCCCACCACCCGATTGCTGTTTTTCATTCACTACCTTATTTTTTCTATTTGGAGTTCCCAGGATATACCTAATTAAAATTTTGAAGTGTCTTGAAACATTAATGCTACTTTAATGCATGTTTGTGGTTAATCATTGTACTTTTCAAGTTATATCTATTTGCTAAGCCTTTGTACAGAGGTCAGGAAAATTGTAGACTTCATAACTAGTTTCACGGTGAACTTATTTTGAAACAAGAGATAAGTATGGCTATATCTGCATAGTATGGCTATGGATGCAAATATCAAGGGATAAAAAAACATCTCTTTAATAATGTCATACCAGATTTCCCTAAGCCTAACCTAGCGAGACCCCATAAGTACATTTCTGGCCTCAAAAGCTCTTTTACCGATCTGGATTTAACTTGATCTATAACTCCCATGTAATATTTGTATTTATTTTATTCAGGATGTTTCCCTGATTTTAAACTCGAGGATTATTATCAGAAGGAAATTATCCTCACAATATTATTAATCCTTATATCCAAGTGAAGTATGTATAGGTCGTCCCTGAAACTCGAATGCACGCCTTCATTGGTAAATTCGTTCTATGGATTTGAAAGTGGAGTTTAGATTAGAAATGAGTCTTCAGCGTGTTATACCTATTTAATTAATTAAAAATCTTAAATAAATAGCTATGTGTTCGCTTTTTTTCAACGCAGAAGTAGTCTCGTGGAGTCATTTCATCATTTATACTTAGTTTGTATAGAAAAATTCGAACTTATGTTGAATTTCCGAAGTGGATTTCAATAAAGGTTTCGGATACTGTTTACGATGCGTGTGCTTTTATGGCCCTGGAGTGATTTTCATACGACTTTCCTGACCTATAATTGCCCCTGGCTCACAAAGGTAAATTTACATTTTTTGCCAAAATCATCAATGGACTCGTCAAGAGATTTTAAATGGATATTTCGTCAGAGACGTATTGCCTTTTTCCTGAGTAAAAATTGACCGGGAGTGTCGGTGTGAGTCAATTTCCTGGAAATAACATCACAATTGCGTTCATGTACCTATTTATTCCGTTACTACGTTGCTTACTCTGTTTTGAACCATTGCTTTGTTTCCGGGGAGTCTTGTTCCTCAAGCAATCAAAACTGTTGAAATTATTTTTCTCCGTTGCAATTCCTTTCAGCCTTCCAGTTCAATTTTGTTTTTCAAAGTGCTGAGCTAATTTTTCGTCCGTATGCAGTTAATGTCTCTCGGCCATATGAAAGGCTTTGTGCCGGGATCAAAGGGAAAAGGAATAATATCCTCTGAAATACCAGCGTTCTCTTTCCATCTGTGTTCTGGAAAATAATAAAAATAAATCACGAGAGCGATTCATTAAATCTGTGGTCAACAAAATGGAGATGCAAATAAAACAACTGTCCTTTGAGAAACGGCTACAGGAGTTCTATGAAAAAAAGTTTTTTTGCTCACGTGTATGTTGGTTTTTAGGTGACGTTAGTGAAACAGGTGCAGTATATTCTGTGTACCTCCTTTATGGATGTTTTATATTGTTATTTGCCAACATTTTTTGGTTTTGACTAGAATGATTGTGTTAACATGGAGGTATATATATAAAAATGTCCACCCGTACTTGGCAATTAGTTGTTAATTTCTCCCCTCCAGGTAATAGAGCTGTTTTCTTTCCCTTTGCAACCTTGCACAGATAATAATATTATTGCTTGAAATTGTTCAGAGTATTCATCTTAATGAATACTTTTTATAGTTTTATCAATTGCTTATCGTTGACCACATGGCTTGCCACACTTTTCTATGTTTTTTACGCTGAGGAAACATATGCCGGCGTAAGCATCCATAAAACTTTATGTTTATGTTTTATTCGCATGTTCTCTTGAATGTGACAGTTCATATGACGATAGATATATATGCGTAAAAAATGCACGTCATTCTCGCTGTACACAATAACATATTTTTGACTAAACTGAAAATAATGCAATAATGGACTTAAAAATGTTTCATTTACCCAAAACCTGGTTCGTTTTCGTTTTCTCAAGGATCCTTCAGGAAGAAAATGTAGGATTTTTGTCAATGTTGTTTATCTTGAGGATGAATATAATGCGAATGGTCAATAACCATATTGGAAGTGTAATTAGAGGCAAGTTCAGCAGTATATCCTGGTCAAAACTTTAATTTCCTTCTTCTTCCCCTCGAATTATCATCTTCCCTTGCCTGTCGCTAGGATGACATTCAGGACAATGAAACAGACTTTTTAGGAGTCTTATGGGTGTAGGTACTTAGTAAGTCCTCTGTATTTAATCAGTTTAAAATAATTTTGAAGTCAAAATAAGTTAGTTGAATTAGAGATAGAGGAATCGCTAACTCGGCTAGAATAAGAGTACCTACTACTAAAAATATTTTCCATAAAATTTTTTTGTGTGATATTTGCTCATTTTTTGTGTTTTAGCCCCCCATGGTTGACGCTTGCGAAAAAATACGTGAAACAGAATTCGCACCTTTTTTAAGGTTCACTGTGCAGAAACATTCGGCCAGAGAAATTACTGTGGCAATGAAAAAATGTCGATGTTATGCTCATAGTTACCACC
Source organism: Ischnura elegans (assembly GCF_921293095.1). Classification (NCBI taxonomy): domain Eukaryota; kingdom Metazoa; phylum Arthropoda; class Insecta; order Odonata; family Coenagrionidae; genus Ischnura; species Ischnura elegans. The sequence continues at coordinate 34,421,006 of NC_060249.1, forward strand.
AAAGTGGCATCATGGTAGAACGTCATGGGATTTTTAATTTCGCTCGTTTTGAATTTTTTTATTTCCTATAATTGACGCAACTATTTGAGGATGTGTGTGTGGTTGAAGGTTTTGACCATGTTTTTTCACTTAAGGGCAAATAGAAATCTCTGCAGCCGCATCGAAATGCTATCATTCCGCTGGTTTCCCTCCTCTTATCCTCGAATACTCGCTTTACTCCTCCGACCTTCACAAGGGTGATGCTCGTGATAGGAAAACAGCCCTTTAAACGGAGCAAGTGAAGAACGCGGAGCGACTCCATATAGTCGTCTGCTCTCTTTGGTTCCCTGGGATTTTTTTTTGCCTTTCAGACAGCTTGCACCGGCGAACTAAGTAAACATCTTCGTCTCTGATACCTTCAATATTTCTTTCTAGACCATGCAGACAACCAACTTTAGCTGAGAAGTAGGAGCTGCTTGCATCCTGCGTTTGGAAAATAATTTTTTTCAAACTCCTTAAATTTACATGCTTGTGATTACAAAGCTTGGAAATATATATAAAACAGGTAAATAATTATGAGCAGTATTTCGCAGCAGCAAGTGTGGCTTAGGAATGGAGCGTCGCGGAATTTTTACTTTCAAGCATTTTTATTTTCCTTGTAGATTATGGGTTACTTAAACATCCCATTTATTCTTGTTGAGAAAATAAAAGTATTTTGAGGATAACAGAGAGGTGAATATATCTATCAATATATTTTCCTCAATGGATGATAGCTCATCCCGGTCGGAAGGGCATCTATCATCAGTTTCCTTGTCCCCGAAAACTCGTTTTACACCATTGGCCTTCATGGGGGATTTTCGTGATGAGAAAACGGCCATTTTAATGGAATTTCATGGAAGTAAAGACTATTGAGCGAATCCATGGTGGAGTCTGTAATTCTTACTTATCTGGGAGTATAACTTATTTTCTCATAGATCTAAGATCAACGAAGTAAATATCATTCATAATTCTCCACATCCACAAGTACTCCCTTCTTAGTAAATGAACCTATTTGACATTTCTCGGCAGAATTAATTAGAAGCTATATGCGTTACACATTTTTAAAATTATTGTGTCTATCCCTTCCATTTCTATAGTTTTTGATGGCAGTGCTTACAAATGTTTGAAAAAAAATTAATTAGCAACTCTAGCCCTGAGGAAAGTAGCATCGTGTTATTTAAATTTTCAACAATATTTATCTTGTTGAAACCAAGGATGAAATTTGCTATGAAAAATTTGTACGGCTTAGCCTTTGTATGGACTTGGACTTCTCGATTACGGGTTAGGTATGCCGCAGTCACACCACCAAGTCATTTTCTTATAGGGCGTATCCGGTGTGTCTCAGACTGGGTTCACCAAGCAAGTTTTTGATACCTCAAGTACACAATGTGGCACAGGAGACGGAAGTCATAATTATCAAGCCACTGTCGGAAAAAAAACCTGCACTGTCGCTATTTAGAGACGGGAAACGTACTGCATGAAACAATTTTATACGCAATCACGTGCACTTTTGATGATTTATTGCCACCAAGGATGACATTCGCGCTGAGAAAATCATTTAGCTTACCCGGGATTCGAACCCGAATCTCCCGATTTCCCGTCAGATATTTTTCCATTTATTTTCATCAAATATTTTACGTGTAATATTCGTGAGAGTTTTAGAAGTTGAGGATGAGTGTAAGGTGAATTTTTTTTTACCATATCCACGTTTTTCCTCTTTGCGGGCAATCGGGAATCTTGTTCATCTAAGTTGGAAAGGCATTATTTCGGCACGTCTCCTTCTCTTTGTCCCAAAGACTCGTCGTACTCCTTCGACCTTGGCGAGGGGGATATTCGTGATGGGAAAACAGCCCTTTTTGATGGAGCAAAAGGAGACTACGCGTCGACTTCATGGCGACGTCTGCCGTCCTGAGAATTTTCCCCACGTAAGAAGTAAATAAGCGAGGGGAGGGAAGGAGTTATAGAGATGTAAGGGCCCCAGGGTCGGGTAGGAGGAAGGATTCGTAATGGCGCCGGCGAGTGGTGGAAGAAATTCGATTAACGTTGCGTGGATAAACAATCCAGGCCAGCGGCCTTTCCAAAATCCACTTCCTATAACATGCCGTAGCCATCACGTCGTATCTTGCCCTTTCTCGTATCCTAGTCAGGGTCTCCCGAAAAATTCGACTCTGCCCCAAACGCATTTCTCATCGTTCGATTATGATCCACTTTTGTAGCACTTTGACTTGGTATTTTCAGAACATTCCAACGTTGTGTGGCATTATATGAAGAATTTTAATGGAAAATGTCTTGAGAGATAATTGAATGAGAGAAATAAACTTTTTGCTTTTCCGTGGAGTTAAAAATGCTTCCATGGGTCGTAACTACAAAACCGTCGAAACAGTTCGTTAATGCTTATTTTTTTCCACATTAATAACTATGAAATTCATTTTTCCACCAGTTAGGTTTCGAATATTAAGAAAAGTGAGATAATTTTGGGGCAAAGACGGGACCGATGATTTTATTCCTTTATTAAGTCTTACGTTCACAGCACGATGCAAGAGCTGGTGAATTGAGAAACTTTAGATTCACTTAAGTTTTGCATAGTTACTCAAAATGACGATCTCCTACAGGCAAAGCAGAGTGCTACCCTGAATAGTGCTTTTTTAATGGTATATTATTAGAAAATATTTCGCAATATCATAAATGTCTGCCATCTGCCAGACTGCCAGAAGAAAATTCTAGACGCCGTGTTTAGAGCAGGGTTTTTAACATCCGATAAAATACTGATGAAAAATTTTCAAATTTGAAATGCTGGTGAGATGTTAACAAGGGATTAATTCTCATGCTTGAAAAATTCCAGGATCATATAGTGCGTAAGTTTTGAACAATACGTCACTTAAATATACCGTTCAAGAGAGTGAGTGATACGACTTCTAAATATAAAGATAGATATGCTCGTGATTGAATAGGTTGGCAACAAGAACACCTGTATGGAATAAGATAAGGAATGATATGCTCGTACATTAGGGGCCTAGCCCAGGGAAGAAGAAATTTCACCGCACATCAACGTGAGCTCTTGGGGGAAAAAAGTGTAAAAATTAAAGATTGGTTCTATTTATGAAAGATTTAACTTCCTCCCGGCGAATGGCTGACGTAAACAGTTCTCGGGTTTCCATCCGGGTTAGATCCTCCATCTCCATCCTTGACGACGTGTCAATGAATGACTTATTCATTGTCACATTTATCCAACGAATGATTCTCCAAAGTCGTTAGAACATTAATGGCTTTGCCTGGTTTCGCTAATTAGTAGGGCCCTCTTCGCTTCTATAGTGTTGAGGTGTTTTTCCCTTCCGCACCTTTCCTCTCCAAGAGGCATCGTCGGGCTCCTATCGCGGCGGCGCCTCTTTCCTTTTTCCCTCCTCTCCTCCCCCTCCCCGGTTGTCGGGCGTATAAGCCACTGGCTTGGTTCCCGGCCCCGGTGCGTTGTATCCTCGAAGGGTTTGCCCTGAACCCTCATTCTCTTTGTCACTCAACGGCCCTGATGACGATGAATAAGTCATTCGTCTAAACGTGGGAAGGATGAGGATATAAGATCTAACCCGAACGAAAACCTGGGAACTGTTAACGTTAGCTTCTATTCAGTTTTGGGGGGCCGTTCGCGCACTCCTTCCTCCTCAAAATTTCCATTTCGTCTTCATTCCCTTTCTCACCGCGTCTGTATTTCCTTCCGGTCCAAGGAAAACGATTGCTACCAGTGTACGTGTGAATCTTTATTAGGCAGTAAATTGATGTTATAATCTGCACGTGTTTACGTTATGCAAGTACGAATTCTGCAATAGTCAATTAAATATTCGAAGAGGGATTCAATCCTACGCAACGGGGATAATAACATTTCTTGATTAGAATCGACTTAGGTACTTAATATCTTTATGGGCTCGTACTTCCTTTCACTCGTTGTTAACATTAAGGTTTAGCAGAAAATTGGGGACAGCTTGTAAGAGTAAGCATTGGCCTTCATTTCCTGTATTTATGACACTAACATTCTGCCTCAGTATTTAGTTTGGTTGTATTTTGTCTAATTTTATTGTTGTATTACTCACTTAAAACGTAGCTATATCAATTTATAATTTTCGATAAATGTAAAATATAATAGACCTCTGTTGACAAACACGTGTGACACAAGTAATAAAAATTGCATCCAATATAATACTGAGGTAGGTGTTCATATTTTGAAATATTGACTGCTGCAATGATCAATTAAATATTCGAAGAAGGCTCAATGCTACGAAAACGGGGATAATAATCATCTTCGTATCAGAATCAACTTAGGTCATAATGTACTGCTAGATCCTTGATCCTCATTTTTTAGTTCTCAATAGTTAGCGGGAACATCAGGAATCTCAAATTGATATTCAATTCCAGATTTACCTGGGATATCGATTCGACATTGTATTCTGCATTAACACATCCTCAAGGTTTATCAGAAATTTGGGGACGGCATTCATAGAATATAAGTTGGCTTTCTTTTCTATGCCTATAATATCAAAAATTTGCCTAAATACATTGTATTTTTTATTATTTTGGTGTATTACTCGTTTATAACTTAGGGATAACAATTTTTAATTTTCAGAAAATGTAAAATAGGTCGCTGTTAGCATACACGTGGGTCACATATATTGAAAATTTATTTCCGATATAATACAGAGGTGAGTACTTATATTTTGAAATATCGAATTGTCAATTAAATATTCGAAGGAGGTACAATGCTACGAGGGTGATAGTCATCTTATGATCATAACCAACTTGGGTGATTAATGGGCTTTATGGACTGGTATTTCCTTTCGCTCGTTGTTAACATGTGGAAGAGTGGTTGGGGGTTAATCGTGACGGGGCTAGAGGTGGGGCACTGTCGCACCTCCTTCCATTCCCCATCGTTTTTTACGACCTGCCCGACACAACTTGCAAATTTGATTGTCTCCCGGATGAGGGAGCGCGCGTTGGATTGGTGCGTTTCCTCCAGACCGCAGTGGAACGAGCGGTACATATGATTAAGGTTTTAGCGAATGAATTGGTAGCTCTCGCCGGGAGAATTAATCCCCAGCTATACGGGGGCGTATTCCAGGGGTCTTATGGCGCTGCTGAGTCTGTTCTTGAAGGGGAAGTTAAGAGTGAGTTTGTGGGATGTAATTCGAACATTAGATGATTGCTTTGGCCTGTTTCAATGCATAGGTATTGTCTTAGCGTACCTAACGTATCGGAAGCTTGATTCATTTGGCATGAGAATGTGGATCGTTAATCCTACCAAGGTGAACTGTCTCGAACTTCCAATATTCCAATTCACACATGAAGTTGCATCTCCTTTCTCTTTGAAAAAGTAGACTTCTGTAACAAGTAGTTTTATGATTATTATGATATTCTAGGTTTACGATACTCATAATGAATGTCACTTACAGGTAAAAACGTGAAAAAAATATATAATCGGCTTATATTTAACTCCCTAACTTGAAGTCTGTATAATTGAAATTCTATTCATCGAAGGCAGCATGATGTACTCCAGTTGTATGGAGTAGTTAATTGAAGTGGTTATTTGCGGAAGTAGCTTACTGCTTAAGCTGCATCATACGAAGGACTGCTCCAAAATAGTGTTGCTCTTAGTTGCACTCCAACATGCCTCAATTTGATGTACGCCTTAGAGTTATTTTAGAGTGTCTATCTTTCGTCATACCATCTATCAATGCTGCTAACTTTCAACGCCTTCTCGTAATAGTAGCGTTTATTCCACAATGTGTCTGTATTTTATGCATATTTTTTATAGGTTTTAATAAAAATTCTTTAATAAGAGGTTTTGATGGCTATACAAGACGAGTTGTCTAATTTCTTTAGATTTTTATTTATTTATTTCTGATATTCTTAATTTATAATTACATTTTAGTTGATTGCATAATTTATGGAATAAGGACTCTTAAACACGTACCTAATATTTGAGTAATAAGTGATGAGTTCTACTGATGCCGCAAAATCACATCTGTATCTACACATTTCGATTTGAAAAAAAAGCTTATCTCTTGAATTTAATAATGTAAAGGTATGTGTATTACCTACTGAATAGTTTGCGGGAACAGCAGGAAACTCATTTTGATATTCAATTTCAAATTTATCTGGTATGGTGATTTGGTATTGTATTCTGCATTCGCCAGCCTCGGTGGCGGGGTGAAGTCCTTGCCACACAACAGTTCGCGGTTAGAAGTTGCACCTGGGTTGGTTACCTCTATACAGGACGTGGATGTTCGTGTATGATTGATTATTAAGTTGAAAGCCCCGATGTAAAGGCCTATAGTGCAGTTTTCGGTGGTACAGGAATAAATAAAAAATGAGTAAACTTAAAATCCGATCTAGATCCCCTCGAACCGATTCCATACGTAGATTCAGGGCCGGAACTAGTAGTTTTTTTTAGGGGGGACAAAGATCAGTTCCAATAAAATATCAAATATCCCCCCACCTACAGCACCTCCCCCCACGTCTTAAGTATAATACCAGCCACCGTGGCGGCGGGGATAAGTCCTCGCCTAACATGCCGAAGGTCGCGGGTTCTAGTCCCGCCTGGATAGGTTGCCCATTCCAGGACATGGGTGAGTGTGATCGTCTATTGTTGTCCATTGTTTAAACTCCAGACGTAAAGGCCTCTTTGTGCTCTTTTCGGGGTTAATTGAGATAAATACATATCTCCGAAAGCTATTTTTTGAGATGAGGTAGTTGAAATTACACACCGTATGTTTGCTGTCAGAATTTTTATTTATGGAAAAACACTTATTAATAGCATATACACTAATAAACTTATGCATATCATATAAGACACGGTCTGAGGCGTTACTTTGTGGAATTGCTTCATCACAGATTTAAAAAGTAACTTTGTTTTATTCCACACATTATTTTAAATAGCACGAACCGGTTTTCAGCATCTAATGCTAACCTGATGATGGCATTAGATGCTGAAACCCGGGTCTTGCTATTTAAAATAAAGTGTGGAATAAAACAAAGTTATTTTCTTTAATCTATTATAGATATCAATACATACCTTAACTTACATTGAAAAAAACTTATGTTAATAAACTTTTCTAAACTTACCGCCCCCTGAAGTCTGGAACCCGGGGCTCGTGCCCCCTGCCCCGCCCTAGTTCCGGGCCTGCGTAGATTTGATGATTGGATGGGTGTGATCCGACGATATTTTACGTAGACGTAGATATAGATAGCCGGAGGAGGTACAAATTGAGATGGAACGGAGAGAGGTTGAAGGGCTGGGTGCTGTAAGAGGAAGGAACGTTTCTGGGCAAGGCGAGAAGAAAATCCCGCTCCCCATCTCTGTCCACGTGAAAGAGGAGCCCTCCTTCCTTTTTAAGCCTCTTCGGCATTGGGGGAAATCCTCTTCCTCCCAATCCCTCCTCTACTACCTTCCTTCCACTACGTAATAATGCGCAAATTCAATTACAGCCAGCCGTGGCGGCACCACCGGCGGAAATAAAAGCCAAAGCCATTAAAATGCGTGAGCGCACTGAATTTTGATTGTTCCTCGTCTCCGGCGGATAAAGTTTTTCCGCCTTCCTCTCGAAATGAGCGGTAGCACTCAAGACTTCCGTTTTAAAGAGGTCTTTTGAGGTCTACCTTTCGTGACCTTAAGGTTTCGTTTTGCCTCTTGATGACATCTCAGATTTCAGGAGGTTTTCATTTGCCTTAATTTATAGGTCGAAAAAAATGTGCTTGTAAAATGAATTTTAGGAGCACATCGTCTCTGGATTGAGTACTCGTGGAGTCATTTTCAAATCGAAGTAACGGGGCACTGCATAATTACTCGGCGTCACTCGGAATTGGTGTAATATTCAGTAATACTATACGCATGTACTAATGCAATGTTCTAGAATAGTTGTGTGTCGGAAAAGTTTTATAAGCTGTTGCTCATTGAAATCTATCAGTAGAAATCAATCATCAAAGAAATAAATATTTTATCAGTTTCTGTCATCGTTTGTTAATTCCAATATTGGTGTTGTGTTTAAATAAAATTATCTCTCTATCTAAAATAATGAGTCAATCGTAGCCAAATGGAGGATATGTTCCATAGTCTCCTGTGAAAACTGACTTTATCGATCTTACGAAATGATCATGAACTTCAACGACAAAAATGGGTCACCATATTTAATTTTTCCTCCCGTGAAATCACAATGAAATTCCAGGTTAATTTATAGATACGTATATTTGTTATTTACATAAACTATCTAGGGATTAAATATTATTCGAAAAGGAAAGACGCATTTCGGAAAGAATTAGTTGGAAGTAACAAGAAAGGTATGCCATTTGGGGTTCATTGCGAACCACGAATTCATTATAAAAAGTGAATGTTTCCCATAGCGGTATTCATTTATGTCATCGACCAATGTGTGTTTCTCCCAATTCCAATATTGCCATTGGTTTAAATGAATGTCATGTCATTTATATTCATATGATTAACTACGTTTTGCAGTCGCCGGTTGGGTAGCGCTGTTTTCGTGGGTTATGACATATTTTGTTGCTAAGCCAATTTCCACTTTTTTGTTTCATCTTGTTATTGATTCTGTTTCATTATTAACTGAGGCAAATTGTCACCAGATTCCCTAATTTGACCTTAAATCAACGGAATCGTGATATTGAAAAAGAGCTGGTGGTTTCGATAATTTGCATTGCAGGTAAATTTCTGTTGCTCATTTGAGCGAGATGCCTGAAAACATATTTTCTCCCCAATCGGAATTAATGTGAAAATCAGCCCAAAATGATTATTTACTATTCAGCAAAATTGTTGTTTTCCAAATATGTCTTTGAACTGGAGATTTTCATCATAATTAAATAATACTGATGTGCTGATATTTCATTTGATTTCAATCTTCTTTGCCTCTGGAAAATAATTTCGCCATTTAATGTTGTTTTGAATTCTTTAAATTGATGTTCACCATTTGTTGTAGAAAAATCATTAATGTCCCAACGTATCAACATTTACTTCTTGTAAAACGTATTATGTTGCCAAAATGTTTTTAAATCCAAAATCAGAGTTTCAAGGCCATTTGCATAATTAATGGCAATGCAAAATATTTGCTTTTGCTATTAATTTGCGCTAATGCGCAATTTAGTGTAGCAGATGTAAAAAATATCGTAAGAAAATCTTTGAGTAGAGAAATATTCTCGAACATTTTTTAGTTCTTTCGTACATCCGTCTTCACATAAGCATTTAATTCGAATGCTGAAATGATAATGGATCAGATCGTTTCGAGAACGTGATTAAAAATAATTTACTGATCAATTAACGAACATGTTGGCATGTTAGTTGCATTCGAGCATCGCTTTTTATGCTTGGCATTAGCATTGGAATCGCTACCGACTGGACGAAAATAATGTCTCTATATCAGAATCATTTTTATCTTAATCAGCCTTTTAAGATCTCTTTAACTGCTTTTCTAATAATAATGTCGTCTTTATTTCACAAGCGAATTTAGGACTAGATAGTCCTCTCTTTAACTTGTTTCACAATCACATACATCCATGCCCTGGATGGTGGTCAAACCACCCAGGCGGGATTCGAACCCGCGACCTCTAGGTTAGCAGTCGGGGACTTTACCCCGGCGCCACTGAGGCCGGCAACGTTTCTCGTACCTCTTGCGTGATATGCAATCAATATGCTCGGATTTTTACTTATTGGCTTCGAATTTATTTTCGAGATTGTTAAAGTGGGACTCTCATTTCCGTTTGATTTCATTTGCATGATTTCAAAGGCAACACCGGGCTCATATGGTTTCGCCGAGTTAAACTCCACGTCTCTGGCCAGGCACTTAATTATACTGGGAACTTGGGCCCGAGGGATTTCCCCGCTATAGACTGCTTGTCAAAAGGGCACCATATGAAAGATGTCTCTTGGGAATCGGTGACTCAGCGGGATTAGCCGAAGGAGGATGAGATGAGTGTGAAGAGGAGAGGTCCTTTAGCTGCTTTGCCAAAAGGAATCAAGCGAAAATGGATGGAGAAGGTATGGAACACCGTGTATGATTTAAATAATGGTTTCTTGAGTTTCTTCCTGGGACATTAGTTCCATTTCTATCCAAGTTTATATCATTATATCATTCAGAGAGAGTAAATTGTAAACACGAGCGATTTCCCGCTTTTGCTCATGTAATCAAGATTAAAATGGCAAATGTATGAGATCACGTGATTCGTCCCGTTGGTTGATCCCATCCACAGCGTTTTTTTTTCCATGCAGCTTACTTACATTCAAAATTTTATTTTATTGAATGCTCTACTCTTGAACAAGGAGAAATATAGTATTTTTCATACAGAGTAAGTGCTAGGCCACGTGTCCACCTCTATTCAAAGTAGGGCTTATAAATTTTGGAGATATTCAAAAGTCATCATTCCAAATATTTTTTCCTTTGTTCATACCGCATGCTATGTTATTATTAAAAAATATACCTGTAATTGCTGTGGCCATGTCATGGGATAAAATTCCACTTAATTTTTCCTCTATCTTCGTGCAGGCGCATGCATGTAGTACCGTGAAAATATGTGGCAATGTCATGTTATTGGTAAATATTTACCCTGGAATAGTTGCGACCAAGATATGATATATGCCTTTTTCAATTACTGAAACGCGATGAAAATTTCACGTAAGTTCTTTCTCAAAATATGCAAGTGTACGTAATACCATGAAAATATGAGGCAGTAAAAAGCTGCACGTTGATATTTATTTGGGCGGAAAGGCTGGTACAGGGGTATTTTCATGGACTCCACCTCCCCCCGCATTCTTAGTCGATAAATTCTGGTCACGTGCATTGACTGCTTCTAGCCATAATCCATTCTCGAAAAATTCTCTACGCTCTCCATTTTATGAGTCCATTGTTTGCATCTCCGGCGTAGATGGACTTCATTGGTTCCGCCTCATCGAAAAACGATATCGGATATCTTTTAGCCAAATCGCTGGTTGGAAAAAAACTAGAATTCGAAGAATGAAGTAATAAATTATACAAACCTGATCGGGAAAAAAGGCAGCGTCGGCATTCATACTTTTTTATTTCTCCAGGGACTTGAGGGAAACAATGAGATTTTTCTCCTCTCTGTTCCCTACGTTGGCTGAACCTCCGGTGATAAAATTTCTCCGGGAAGGAATCTGAATACAGATCGACTGCTGTGTTTTCACCACTACAGAAACCAGAATAAAAACATATTATTGCATAAATACCGAAAAAATCATCGTTTCTTTGTTCTTCGTGCCATTGGCATGCCACATATTCCCTGAGTATGATATTAAATGAAATTGTTTGCCATATTTATCTGGCATGTACAGAATCAGGGTATTATGGCTCTGAAACTGCGATTTTCAATTTTTTGGGTTCAAAGTATTTCAATCTGCCAAACCCTCGGCATGCTTCAGAACATCAGTATATCGATGAAAGTTCTATTAAAGTTTTTTTGTAATTACGGAAATTGCCTAAATGAACCACTTGTGGTCATATTAATGTCTTGTACCTCGGATCGTCATATCTACCTTTCTGCATTTC